>NW_024468037.1:0-1200000 GCF_001896365.1 Talaromyces amestolkiae | reverse complement strand
GTGAAGATATAGTCGCCGGCTTCGAATGTCAGGGTGTTGTTCTTGCCAACAGTAACAGTTGAATTCGTTGACGTTGGCGTGAAGTTGAGATAAGTTGAGGTCATATTATCGAGCCAGAGACGCTCAAGGAGTGCTCCACCGTTCGATAGACTGGAGGCATTAATAGCGCCCTGAATTTGCGGTTGCAAAAGGCTAGGACCCTCCACAAAGTCTCGAATAGTGCGAATACTTCCAAGGATCGGAACGGTAAGGACGGCAGAAGAGTTGAAACGAATAGTTCCAGTCACACCGTAAAATGGGGTTGTGTCGTTTCCAGAGGTAGGATTGCTATCATCGTACGTCGCTGCCAACGGATTTCCAACGGTTGAATTGACAACCTCGATACTCAGACTGCCGTTGACACCATTCTGAGGCGCGAAATAAGTGCATACGCCGCTGTTGCCCGCAGGCCAGGCAATGACGAGTCGAGGGGAGATTAATGAGAGATTACTGTCAGGCTGTGGAGTTGTCACCACGACTTGAGCAGCTGTGTTGCAGTCGGAATAGAAGAAGTTGTCGTATGGTGCATCTGGGAGATGTAGGGTTGACGGAGCGGAAGAGCATGATGGCGCAGCGGCTGCTCCGAGAGCCGCAAGTATACTCAGCGGTAGAAGATGCCACCACATGTTGTTGCTATAGCCACTGTATAGGTGAAGTAATATCTGGTCAAACGTATTGAAGTGGACTGCTATTCCGTAAGATCAACCAGGAGGATGGGACCCTCTTATACTCTTGAAATAAGCATCTTACACCTTCCCTAATAGGAAGGTCCAATTTGACTTTAGCTCAAGCACATATAAATTCACCGATCACCCCGAAGTGCTTAGATGAGTATATGTCAAGCAAAAACGAAAAACGAAATCTTCCATCCGGCGAGTAACGTGCTGTAAAAGTGCAGTCTTCCCCACAAGTCAAAAACCACAATCCAGAACCCATTTCGTGCGTACGTGACAGGCTTCCAAACTTACGACGATCTTCGCCTCATCAAGGCCTGCTCGCTACTGGATACCGTAAAGGACAATAACGTGGTAATTAGCATGCGCACAGGGATGGTAGAGTGGCGTGGTTATACTGATCTGCATGGCTTCACCGGAACAGGCAAGTCAATTCGGCATTTGATGGGGCCCCATGGGCAACCTTGGAATGTACGTAATCGTGCTAATTAGTTCAATAACTTAGTTAACTTATGTATATTTACCAAGTCTGATAACCACAACTATATTCTCGTGTCGTCGTCATGTTAGCAATTGGTATCTATGTACATTATATTCATTCATGGCTGAAGTGCTGATGTGCAACCCGAGTCTTCTTCTCTTTTCGAGAAACGACGGAGTATTCTGGGTACCGTCGTTGATAATGTTCTGCTAGTGCATATGTCGAGATATTTGTCATCTCATCCTAAGAATAGTTGACATCGTACAATGTGGTGCCGACTCCATGTCATGTGTGTTGTTGATGTCGCAGTCATGCAATTAGACGTATGAAGCATGAGGCACGGAAACAGAATCAACCCGGTTGATGACCATTGGACAGCCGTATCGATAAATAACGTCCCTGGTCATGTGAATTGCTACGCGTTGTATGTGCTTCGTCCGCAAAATCCACCGTTTCCGAATCTGGAGGCTGGTGATTTGCTCCATTCGTGTTGCCATTCATTCTCGTCTTTCCACTCCATGACTTTCCAGTCGAGTTCGTAGACTGTGGCCGTATTTCCCGCATCTCGTCTTGATCCTGCAACGACGTCGAATGCTCAAACATGGCTATGGAAATATCGTCCATATCATCAAAAGGGCGATGATGGGAGCTAGTGCGTGGTGGTGGGGTTGCATGCGTCAGGTCAGAAGTGACGCGAGTCGCATCGACGAAGTCAGGAAGAGCGTCGTCGTTGATGATATTCAGTCCAACAGGGCCATCACGAGCACCGGGTATCGCTGATTGGGGTTTCCAAGTATGCGTGCGCACAAGTCGAATCAATTGTCCCAACACGGCAAATTCAAGCTTCAATTTGATGCTGTAAATTGCACCTTTGAGTGTGGTTTCTATCACATAGATGTTTTTGTATTCAACCACAAGTAGAGCAACGTCCATCAAAATAATGATCATGTTGATAGCAATGAGCTGATACATTATCTTGCGTCTTCCATGCTCCGGATTCGCTCTCAACAAGACAATAGTTTCGTAAATATAGATCCCCGACAGGACAAACTCCTGCAGACAGAACCCCGTCATCTGAATCTTCTCCATGACATTATACCCTTCCACAAAGTGATGATTTGAACTAGCAAAATTCGAGCCATACGTTAATACCGTCGTGGGAATGTGCAAGATAATGGCATCAACAATAATCATACACAGCACCGGCCTCAGGACCTTGGGGTTCCTATTTAACAGATGAAGTCTGGAATACAGCACCATCGACTGACCAGTAACCATTGTATACCAGCCCACAGTCAACAGCGTAACGGACAGCCAGGTCGCCGACGTGAGCTGGAAAAACTTCATCAGAAAGCCGACTGAGTACGGCAACACGCCAAACGCAGATGATATCAGCAAACTCCAAAAGTATAGGCCGCGATAATTGCGAAATGTCACGAAGATCAGCGCAATGAGTTCGATGGCATTGTACCAGGCGATGCCTATGAAGGTGCCCATGGCGATTTGCAGGCCCAGATCATGGCCTGTGTAGCCCCCCGTGATGCCATTGCTGGGAGCACTGTTGGCAGTTGAAGCCATTTCTAATACATGTTTGCAAGGAGACCAAGACCTGGGGATGTCTGCCCATGCGTTGAGGAGGAAATTTCAGTTATGGATGTGGACCTAAGAGGGAAAAGTGGGACAGGAACCAGTGCTTGAAAGTATAAATATCTACATATGACACGTCAAGGAAGAGATCAAAGACAGAAAGACGAGAAAAAAGCCTCATCGACAGATGCATTTGACATTTTGGTCAAGGTTCTAGCGTCTGGGAATAACAGGAGCAAAGACTGGCCCCCAGAATGCACCAATAACTCACCACGAGTCGTACAGTCGCACAGTTGTCGATAGACTGTGCCTCGCAAGCGCATAGAGGCAGTGTTGGTGATCCACGCCTCACTGGCTCGGCTCATCTGCAGCCAGGATCAGAAACGTGACTACTACTAGTCAGGAATGATGTCCAGTCAGAACGTATTTCGTTCCCAGTTCCCAGCCTCGCTTGCCCGTGTTTAGTCGAGGGATTTTGAGGATTATGACGACAGCTGCACACTAGTCTGGTTAGTAGTAAGCCTGCTAGAATCCATGGGCGCTGTTAATGTCTCAAAGACTGCTAAAAGAAGCCTATGCGGGGTCTCGCTAAGCAAATGTTTAGACTCTCGTCGGGATCATTTCTAGCGCGGTGAGAATTGTTGTGGAGAAGCGCTAGACAGGGACCAAGGCACGCCTGAATCTAGTGAATCTGACATCATGTGTTCCAAGTTTCGCTTTTCTCGTGGCTCCCACGCTCCGCCGATCTGGCTATATTGATGGACTGGAGAATATGTGAGAAGATGGATTCGGGAAGAGAAAACGAGGCTGGTCATGTGAGTTGTTTACCACGAGTTACATCATCCTTTCTAGCACCAACCATCACGCTCGTGTTGCCGTCCCATATGCAACATGCTGTCTCCGTGTAGCGACCATTTTACACGACCCTACGGGGCAATTCTGAATTTTATGACCTTACATTCGGTCAATAATTTCTCCCACTAGTAGTGACTATGCATTCGATCAATCGGCACCCGTAGATATGCAGTGTATACGCCTCAATTATCCCCCATTGGTAGGTATCATCCTTTAAACTTGAACCAGAAAAATATTGTCCCCAAACGCCTCGCAAGTGCAGCAAAGATAAAATCACCTCTCTAAGCCCCTCGATTCGGGCCGCTCGTATTCGCAACAACCCGATCAACTTCGCGCCGACACTCGGGCATCGCACTCCTCATTTCCGTAGCCAAGACATCCCTAAAACTTGCGAATGCCTCCTTTTTGCCCTTGAGATCTTGGTTTCCGCGTTGCACTAGTTCAACGAACTCACGCGTGTAAATGTCCGGGTTTCGGGCGGCGTCGACGTAGTCTATGATTTCGGGCGGGAGCTGGATGCTTGCGACGGGTGGATCGTCGCGATTTGCTGTCGAGTTATCGATATTGTAGGTCTCGGGATTGATGGACGGGTCCGGTTTTGTGTCGTTTGAGAGGGTGTTGAGGGCGATGGTGAGATTTTTTCTATCGTGAAAAAAACATTAGTATAAACTCCGTTGCGTTTTGACTTCCATGTGTATACGTACATCTTGCGGACCAACTCGATCTGGGTCTCAGAGCCGAGGTAGCCATGCACGGCTGATTGAATTTCAAAAAGCTGCTGGATCACATCCTTGACTTCGTCTAATACAGTTCATCAGCTTGAAGCTCACTCTAACTCGACATCGGCACGAAACTCACTTTCCACCGTACTCAGTACCACCGGCGCCATGGTGCAGGTTGGTTAGTCGTGATAATGTCTCAGGAATAAATCCAAAATCACCTTCTCTCATTCCCACTACTTGTCTCACGGCGCATTTGCGACTTATCGTTGCACAGGACAGTTGGTTGATTGATCATGTTTGTTCAAAGCGCGGAGAACATGGATATCAATATGCGCTAGCCCTATATGGTTAGTGTTAGCTTATCAGCTCATCAGATAAGAACAGCCCTAACCCTGTATCCATTGAGAATGCTTTTCATCACGATCATTGACGAGTCACAATCGAATCAACGCTTCTTTATGTTTGTACAGATAACAGAGCTATGTCTTGACAGCAGCGCAAATCTAATGACTCTATTTTCTTCCAAGATCGCCTGACAACAACAATTCAGCTATCCAGTAGCCGTACAAGATGCATGCATATACGCATCACAACGTAGCACGTTTTCTCATATGTATAAGTATTGGTCTCATGTATGTACATATGCACAGAACTATGCGCTAAATGATCTCACAAATAACAATAACCAAACAAAATATTCAAACCTATACTTCCCTCGTGCGAATCGAAGACAGTTTCGGAACGTCAATTTCAGTCTCGACCATTTCAAGCCCCGAGAGGCTGGGGTATCGTCGGCTGAAGTTTCGCTCCCAGTCTTCCGTAGGACTCGTGGGGTCAACACCTACGGAAGAAGATGGAGGGACACGCTCATCTGGACGACTTCCTCCAGTTTGTAGTTTCTTGGGCTTTGGAGGTGCCGCTGGTCGTTGAGCTGTGCGTTGTGAGGGTATTGTGTCAACGGGGCTTGGCTTTGTTGGCTGGGTGGAGCTACCGGGTGAATTAATCTTCGACAAAGCTGGTGCGCCTCTGATATCCTTTGGTGCGGGCTTAGGTCTGGTAGGCAATCGTGGCGTATATTCCCTATCAGACTCTGATGCTTGCGCTGCTTCGGACTCCGAATTGGTGTACTTTCCATACCCAGATGCAGTCTTGGGTGCAGGTCGACTGTTGTCCTGAAGAAGTGACTGCACTCTGTTTTGAATGGCTGGAGATTTGGTTCCTTCTCGTCCGCCGCCCCCTCGCCCCGCAACTCGAAGTCGATACTCTGCAGCTGCGTTGGCTACCCGCTTCTCCTCTTGCGACAGCCGCCTGCGTTCCAATTCTCGTCTCATTTCGGGAGAGATATCTGTCGCCTCTGACCCTAGAGCATCATCATCGCTTCGATCATCCGTAGCCTCGGACCCAGCGATAGGAGTCAATTGTTTGTCGACTTCACTCGGAGAAGGAGTTCGACTTTTGTTGTCCGAAGTGCTTTGTTCAAACCGACGGAAAGCATCGCCAAATCGCCCCGCAAGAAGTCCCTTTCCTGAAATAGCCAGCGAAGATAAGCTCGAGCGTTTAACATGTTTTGMCCCGCCGCTCAGACGTTTTTCTTTCTTCCGAGCAGCCTCCTCCTCCTCGCGCGCACGTAGGTAACCCACGTCGGACGTTATATTTCCTCGTTCAGCGTCATAATCTCCGTCCGTTCGGGCATGCTTCAGTGGCTCTCCACCTTCGTAATCCGGGCGCCGCGTGTCCAGCGCGGGGCTACGTAATGGCGAATCTCTCGAAGAGGTTGGATCAAATCTTCCTCCTAGATGAACGCTGGAAGGTCGAACACGAGAATTTGCAGACTTTGGACGGTTCAAGCCATCGCCCAGTTCACGGAATGAAGGCCTCGAGGTTTCCAAAGACGGTCTAGCTGAGCTCTGAGCCCGTGAAACATCCTCGGATGACACCCTGGATTTAGGCTCCACCACCTGTATCGTCGTCGTCTGTGAAGGGACCGTGCCCAAACCGGACGATGGCCTGTCGATTTCACTTGCCCATGGTCGTTCAGGTCGTTGCCGGTCTTGTGAAGGGGGCGGAAACTTATATATCGGGCGACTCGAGGACGGCCGACTAATAGATGCCCGATTCTCAGAAGTAGCTGGGGGCGGGCTTTCTGTCATCGTACCAGTTGATACCATTGTTGGTCGTTGGGAAGAGCTTTTTCGTGATGACGATTCTTCCGCTTTGAGACTGGGGGATTGAAGCTTCTGCGCTTGTTCAGCAACAGACACCGAAACAGCTCTATGGCTTTCTATCTCTTCTTTTGCCGGCAAATATGGCGAAGCAGGCTTGACGAATGCATCATCAGCTAGCGCATTGGTTACACGTTGAGAGAGATCATCCGCCTCGGGTTTCTTTTCAGCCGTCGGCTCGAATTCGAACTTTCCGCCTTTTTCATGCAATAATGAAAACTGGTCCAGGGTGGGAAACCGAGCTGCTATCTCATCCGCATTTTGGCTGTCCCTCTTATTGCCATCAAGAGCTGCAAAGGGATCATTGGAAGATCGAGCGCGGTAGGGAGAAGGACTTGGGTGCGCCGAGTTTTGTTGAGATGAAGTCTTTGACGGACGACCTCTTCGCATAGGAGCTATTTCAGGTATGATCTGAGTCTCTTGCATTGGAGGCGAGAAGACAGCACCGACACGTGGTGCTTCGGTGGAAGGAGGAGGCAACTCTTGATTTCGGCGTGCTTCGGACTGAGTGCGTTCCGCATAAATCTGCGGGAAAGCCAACGTCAGTTTATGCAACACAATAGTATCAGACAACTCAACTTACGTCACGAATTGGAACCTCTTTGCCTTGCATATTGCATGATTCCTTCAAGACACCGTATATAGTCGGCCGTTTTTGGGGATCTTCTTGCAACATCGATGCTACAGTGGCCATTGATTAGTCGTTGAGTATGACCAACAGGAAATATCACACGGATAACTCACCAATTAGCCTTTTGAGGCGATCAGAAAAGCTGGGATATGAAGGAAACTTATAGCTGGCATTGAGAATAGCCATCTGGCCAACATCTTCGAAAGGGGTTGTATAATAGCACAGTTTGTATAGCAAAACACCGAGGGCCCAAATATCACTCTTTTCGTCAATGGGCTGCTTTCGATAAACATCAATCATCTCGGGGCTGCGGTATTGCATCGTGGTATGCCGTTGAATATCGTCTTCAATTAGTCTGCCTTCTGCGGCAGATGTAGCGGCCGGTCGAGGAGGAGCAGCGGAGCCAAAATCACATAATTTATACAGCGGCGATTTGCCGGACGAAAGCGATATAAGAACGTTTTCGACCTTGAGATCCCTATGTAAAAGAGGTGGCTTGAGATAGTGCATGCATGCCACTCCTTCAGACACATCAGAGAATATCTTCAGAATCTCCGGCTCAGTCAGACGATGCTGCAGACGGGTATTCATAAAGTCTATCAAGCCGCCCCCTTGACAATTCTCCATAAGTAGAAAGACTTCATATCCACCGCCCTTCAGCTGGGACGCATGGGAGTCGAAATAAGTAACGATATGTCGGTGGCCCTTTAACTTCTTCATTGTCTCAACTTCGGTCCGCATGCCAGCGAGGGCTGTCTTGTCGGGTACGGCGACGCGCTTCAAGACGGCGGTCTCTACGCCGTCGATGGGGTGCGGGAGTTTGACGACGTATACATGTGCAAATCCACCTTCTGACAAATACTTTTCAATAATCACTCGGTGGTTGCCAACTTGTACTTTAGTGCCTGGCACGAAAGTGCCAGCTGGCGCGGAGGCAGCCATTGAGATGGCGTTGACTGCTTGATGAGGATATGCTTGCGGAGCGGAGCGGGATTGTGCCTGTGAGTGGTACGAGGCCATATCAAATCGAGTGTCAGTGCTCAACCCTGGAGAAGGGGAGGAATGGAAAGGCAATGCAGGTCCCGGCAATTATCGTGACAACATAGAGGGGGGCCCGCTACGTGGACAGGCAGATGCGAGCTTCTAATTGATGGGGAAGGGGTATGTTGAATCGGAGATATAAAATTAAAGAAAATAGGAAAAAAGACCAGCAGTGAACACCAAGACGAAATAAAAGGTTGAGCTACCAGGTAGCAGTAGCTCCAGCTCTGCTTGGTTGGGATGCTTGTGATCTATGTCGATGATCCAGCGACGTGATGGGCTTGACCACACCGCCGAGGCTGTCCAATCACGACCGCCTTGGCATCTTGTTGCCTGGAATATCAGGCTGCCATTTCTAAGCCTGTTGCTCCACGTGGAGTCAAAACTATCTTTGACCAGATTGCCTGATAGAAATAATTGTTTTGACTGAATGACGCCGAATTGCAAGTCATGCTGTCATTGTTGCTTCAAGTCATACATATCACTGACACGGATGTCGAATCATGTGACGCTTGAGCCTTGAGGTCACCGTTGCTGCCTCGTCTAAGCCACGTGAAATAGTATCTAAGACAAACTTTGGGTAAGGTCTGCTACAATACAGGTACATAGTGTCTGTTGTGTCCTGGTGACAGAGGAGACAATAGTGTTGTACAACAAGACAAGCAGGATTACTCCGTACGTAATACAAATCATCTACGCGCGACTTGGAGCGCAAAACAGCCTAAAGTCTGGGGTATAAATGCCTGTTCGGAAAGTCAAGCGTTGGCATCCATGGATGTTGATGCGAACGGGCAACAAGGGAGAGTGGGAGTGATGGACGATGTTGTTGATGATTGGCAGTGTAATGTACTTTGACAACTTCGTACATACGTTAAATACACGAGTAATGACTGGATGGTTCGGCGGGAGCGGGCCGGCTTAGCCTGTATCTATGGTATCAATACGCTGCTGTTGCCAGGGTGACCTTAGTCAGAGAGTGATTTTCATACAGGGCGACTGGGCTCATTGGACCATCGTCTGTGACAAAACTGCGATTATGCAGAGTCTCAGTCCAATGAGGGCTCTGATTCTCTATTTTATTTATTAATTAGACGCAGCTGCCACGTATTCGGTCTCCATTTCTACCCTTTACTATGTAGGCTTTTCAATGGAACTCGAAGAGGAAAGCGATGCAATTCGCAGGGTAAAACAAGAGTTCGTCAACGCTCGCACTGGAAGATTGTTACAGAGCGAGTCCCAAAGAGGACTAAGGCAAAACGTGACTGGCCGTGGTTGGTCCACCCGGGTCGCAAACAGGAAAATCAAAACAAACACTCTTATGTCTGCCTATGGATTATTTCGAACAACGGACACACGGAACAAACCAACGGCTTGATAAAAAAAAATATAGTAACCATCTTGAGTAGAGAGCTGGCTCAGAGCAATCGTCAAGAAAGTCGGCGAGGCATGCTCAGTGCTTGTTGGGAGTGTAATTAATCCCGAAGCACTACGCAGCCAGATATTCCTAGCCTCTAAATAATTTAGTCGTTTAATGCAGTAAAGACCCACCGCAGCTGATTGCTCAGGTTCTCAGGAGACAGTTCGCATTCTCGGCATTTGGCAGTCAAAAGAACCAGAAAAGGAAAAAGCAAAGCGAGAAAGAAAAGAAGCCTAAGAAGTTAGAGTGGAGGCGTCTCGTTCCTTCTGACTCTCACTCTTTCCACGTCTCGCTCCCGCAAACTTGCCCACCCTCTCAGGTCTCCTATCCACTCTCATCCGCATTCCTCTTCTCTCCTCTTCAACGGCCGTCTAATGTTACAAAGGCGAATTCTTGACCAAGGAGCGGCCATCTCGTCATTATATCGCCAAGAAAGCCACAAATACCTCTGCATACAATCTAGCCAGTCCGCTCACACTTGCGATTACTCGGTCACTTCAGACACATTCCAGAGCCGGAGATCAATTCTAACGTCCTACAACAACTAACAAACATTTCGGCAAACGACATATTTACTGTTATTGCCGTTGATACCGCATCCCCTAAAGATCGCGCTCATCTGCACGAGGCAACAACACCAGATGCACTGACGGGCTAACTGCCCCAGTGCCCACCCATGTCGCAGTGAATATGAAGTCAACAGTGACCTTTGCTCGCCGCCAAAATTTATACATTTGTTTTTCTAGGCCGGAGGCAAAGGAGGCACTGGATCTGTGAGCGGAATTTGTCAACATTCGCGAACAAGAGACAGGGAAGAGGAGGAAGCACGTATATAACGCAGTCACGGTCGTACAACCAGCTCGGAGTCAGGGTATAACAACATCAACTCGCAATCATGGATGGACCGCCACCACCTCCCCCGCCGCATGGCGCAAACCCAAATACTACTGAAGGCACCCCGCGATATCGAAAGTCGACGGACTTGCCCGACGGCCCTTACGACATTTTTGTGATACCCCCACACTCTGCCGGCGGAGGTTTTATTTATTTACCATCGTTGAATTGTCATCGCAACAGCTTCATTGCCGGCTCGCTATCTACCTTGGCAATTGTCGTTTTATGGATTCAATTACAACCGTTGGTGAAGACTTGGCTTGCGGCAATGTCGAAATCGAATGCACCTGGAGGCATGGGTGTCATACTGCTAGTTGTTGCTGTGGGTTTCGCTGGCTGGTACTTTGGCACATTACAGAACGATGCAGGTGGCATGAACGGCAATTCATCAGGGAGGCCGCGACCTGGCGCAGGCTTTGCTAATGGCTTCCAGTACGGCGGTGCACAACCAAACCCAGGAGCGTCATACCCTGGTGGAGGGCCAGCTCCAAATGGTCAATACAACAACACCGGCGGTCAATACAACCCTGGAGGAGCATCACAACCACCGCCTTTCAATAATCACAGTGCTCAACCAAACGGCGCTGCTCAAGATGATACTCAAGACAATACTCCGAAAAACGCTCAAAACAGCACCCCAAAAGAAGACCCAAAGAAAGCAGAAGCTGAATGGGAGAGAGCCCGTGAAGAAACAAGGCGCAAAGAAGAGATTAGACGAAAGATGGAAGCTTACAAAAAGAAAAGAGAAGCTGAAGAGGCCGAGCGAAGGCGGCAACAGGAGCGTGAAGCCATGGAGAAGGAATTGAAACAGCGCAAGGAGGAGCTTGAAAGAGAGGCAGCAGCAGCTAAAGCAGCAGCAGAAAAGGAAATCAGAGAACGAGCAGCGAGGGAAGAGGCAGAACGGGCAGAGAGAGTAAGAAGAGAGGCAGAGGAGCGGGAGGAGAAAGCACGAAAAGAAGCGGCCGAAAAAGAGGCTGCTGCGAAAGAGGCCGCAAAAAAGGAAGCCGCAGCGCGGTTTGCAGCGGCCAAAGAAGCTGCTGCCAAAAAGTTCGCCGCCGCGAAAGAGGCAGCTGCAAAGGCCAAAGAAGCCAGTAAAGCTCCCCCTCCTAGTGCAGCTCCAGCTCCTTCAGCTGCTTCGGCTCCTCCCCGAACCCCATCCCCTAAAAAGCCACCACCACCGTCAGCAAGGACTGCCGACGTCGATGACGATGCCTATTCTTTCCGGCCTTATGATAGGCCGCGACGACCGTACGGAACATCGGCACCCTCTGTCTACTCTGAATCTTCATATGCTCCATCACAGTCGACGGCACGAACAACACCTCCACCGTCTCATCGTGGACCGTATATGACCAAAGATCCAGACAAAGTCATCATTCGCGGTGTGTATCTTTTCAACAATGCTTTCCAAAAGACCCCAATTGCACAGTTGGTTTCTGGCCAAGGATCCGTCACCGATGGCCTAGTTCTAAGAATCACCACGGAAGGATTATTTGTGGATGACGACGTGCGCGGTGTTGCTCAAAGAGAATGGGATGTAAAAGCATGGACATTGAAGTCGGTTGAGGTGTGTATTCATCCTATCCGTCCCTAATTACGGCAGGCTACTAACACGGAGTTACAGACAATCAAACTGCGAGGTCTACAAGTTGTTCGCGCAAGTGTTCGCGATCAAGAAGGCAAAAGATACGTGTTTGTGCTTACAGAAGCCGAGGTGTGGAAAGTCACTCAGGGGTTCAAGAAACTCAAATCTGGGTCTCAAGCACGACACCTGAGCCAGTCAGAGTTGTCCAAGAACGAAGCCAACACATATCTGACGAACCTTGGCTACTAGCAAGATCTCTCTATTCCTCTTTTTCCTGCCCATCAATTTCCACATCCACTAGAGCATTTGAAGCATGGCCTTTGCAGATTCAATTCCGTCCCCGCATTGCTCTACCATTAGCGACAAAATTTCCTGCTAAATCATCATGAGTTTGTTGTTATTTTGTCATGATCATTGGAGGAGTTTCCTGTACAGACCATCCCCTACCAAAAACGACATTGTTTACGATTCCCCTTGCCATTTGAGTTTACATCGTTGAATATTCGCACCACATACCTGCAGCAACCGAGATGTAGATAGTTTACCGAGTCCATGCACATAATATGATCCATCACGTATCATTATAACTCATCCTAGAACATATGAGGCGGTTTGATGTGGTATTTGTAATGAAAGACGTGTACTGTAATCTAACGGTCAATCAGACACCAGCGGATAGCCCGGATTACGTGGAACATACATAGTAAATTACATACGCCGAATTACTCGTATACCGCTGCATACATGCGATCATTGTAGTAGGCTCCCGTATTACCAATCCAAAACAGACACAGCCTCACAGCTGATAGGTACGTCATGGTTTCGTACAGAAACTCGGCTGCCTGACAACAGCTGAGCATAAAGACCATGACTGTTCTCTGTCAACAACCAAGCGATATTAGACCGCAAAAACTCAAGTAAATTGTTCATACCATTGCTTGAGTGGGTATAAAACTACACAATGGCAAAAGACCCAGAAAACATGAAGACTCCACTCCTGAGCGATGACGATCTCGAGAGATCAGACTCTTTCGAGCACATCGCCTACTCAGACTCTGATTCGACTTCACTGTCTGGCTCAACCGTTTATAATGACCCACTGGTCCCTGAGGGCAAGGGTGCCGCGAATCTAGATGCAAAAGCGGATACCAAAAGCTTACCAGGATATACGGTGTATGAGACTACTCATCTTGAGAAGGGTCCGTTAGTAGGCGAAGAGCCGGGCCAGGGTGATGGGGAAGAGAATAAGTGCAAGCGACGGGGCTGTTTTCGTCGTCGTCGGTGTCGAAGAGCATCCGGTCAAAATGATAAGAAGCGTCGTATAAGGAGACGTATTGTTATGTTTATAAAGTTTATGTTCCTTATTGGATTATTTTCGTTCTTTGTGACGAGGATGTGTGTAAAGCATCGACGGGTAAGTCATCTTCCCGACATAATCACAGGATGAATGCTGACTATGATCTTTCAGGGAACACATTCAAGACCGCCTGTCTTCTCAGATCACTCCTCAGAAGACCTACAAGCTGGTAGAGAGATCATTCTCAACAAAGGCTCAACTGCCGTCTACGGCCGCTACCCTCTTTATGATCTGCTCAACATCAAAACCACCTCAGGCAGCGTCAACATCATTGTCGACCCTCAACCCGCCGACCCTAAGAAGCCCGACGAGCCAGCCCGGCTCATCATTGAAACCGAGGCTGGCGCTGTTTCAGTCGCCTTTTTGCAATATAGTATAGATACCATTGCCACTTTTGAGAATGGCGATACTAAGAAAGTCGACAACATCATTGATCTCGACTACTTGAAGACTTCGGGCGCGACGAGCATTTCGCAAGTCAAGGGACGGATCCCGTACCGTCCATATGAAGTTGAGATCAAGACTCAGAGTGGTTCAATTAATGGCAGACTCGTTTTCACCACCTCTGCTAAATTGGAAACACAGTCGGGATACATTTCAGCTTCATTTGTGCCTGTGGTGTCACCCGATGAAGTTGTCCATGCTACATTGACGACTGCAACGGTCAGTGGGGGTCAGGACATCTCCGTGGGTGAACCTCTCATCATTGAAGCCTCGGACAAGACATACCCAGCTGGTACTGGGGAGATGTCCACGTCTTCATCGTCACACACCAGCCAATCTGGGAGTCTTCAAATCAAGTACCCCCATTCCTGGGCCGGCCATGTCGAGGCATTTACCAAATCAGGTTGGATCGGGCTTGGAGGCGATGGTGTTGAAGTCATCGAACAGACTCAGGGACATGCCGTGGGCGTCAAGAACCCTGACCGCGATCACCAAAAGCACGGATGGTGGGGAAGCCGTGGTGACATGGATGTTGTTATTGAGTCGACGGGCTCTGGTTCTATCCAGTTTCATGTCAAGGACGGACTGTTTCCGGTTGAAGAGTCGGAAGACTTTGAAGTGTATATTCTAGGTGAAAATTAGTTAGTATATGACGTTGGTTTACACAAATTGAGATGATTGACCAATCAATATGGATCAAAGACAGGCATCTCGTATGTGCATAGAGCCTAAATAGAGTGATTCAGTTCGCCAAACCTGCCTGTTGCTTTGCACCAAGACCCCTGACGCTGCAAATCATTCCCAAAGCGAACAAAGTTGACGATCGCTCTCGGTGAGTGGCTCAGATCTCCTCGGCTTACTTACCCCATATGTCGCCTCCCGGATTTTCCCCAAATAATAAGTCCTTAAGGTGGGTATACTTACGCTTCCCCAGAATCCCCCGTGGGGGAATACAGCGAGAAACGTTTCTCTCGCCCGAGAGAGGACTTCGAAATTCGAGGGGTTTATTTAACCTCAATCCAATCATACACATTAACGAAGGCTGAGGAGGCAGATCTCCCCGCATCGTCTCTCCAAATCTGGACACACTCTACGGGCTACATCCGTAAAGAAGGTTTGAACGTCAATCGGAATACTTTCCGTGCGTTGGAATGTTTTCTTCTGTAGCTCTGTGTTGGACGCGTGCTACTTATCTATATAAAGAGGATACCCATGTCCAGGCATGATGCATTGATAAGTCAGGAATGGGCCCGGCTCGATCGATCGATTCTTATCTTGCCATTCCAATCCACTCATATCGATCCATTGAGGGAAGTCGGATTGACTGTCGCATATTTGACTATTCACCTCCCAACTTATAATTGAGACCGGCCTACTCTTTCTTTACAAAGAAATATTAGGTACAATATCTTCAAAAATGGCCCGGAAATATTGGGGCGGTTCTGGCGATGCGCTCACCGTATGGATTTCCATCGCTGCTTCTACAGTCATCATCTTCTACGGCTATGATCAGGTATTCCCTCCTCCCAGAGCCGCTTTTCAGGCAAGAGCTAATACGTAGCAGGGTGTCTTCGGCAACGTCATCATAGGCGAAAACTTCCTCAAGACAATGGACTACCCATCCTCCAACATGCAAGCGACAATGACCTCCGTGTACAATCTCGGATGCTTCGTGGGCTCCATGTCCACTATCTGGACGGGCGATATCTTCGGCAGACCGCGTCAAGTGATTATTGGTAGTACGGTGATTGCGGTGGGCGCTGTGATACAGACTACTTCGTTTAGTGTTGCGCAGATGATGGTTGGAAGGGTTGTCGCTGGTCTTGGAACAGGTATTCTCATTCTCTCCTTCTTACGTTGGGATCAAGGTTGAGATTTGCTGACATTTGTCGATTAAAGGAATGAACACAGCAACAGCCGGTGTATGGCAGGCCGAAACCAGCAAGATGCGCAGCAGAGGAAAGCTCATTATAATCCAAATGGTTCGGCACCCTGCATGCTCGCTTGGGTACACGCTCAACTAACTGATATTAACAGGCAAACTGTATCTCTGGCTTCTCACTCTCCAATTGGCTCACTTTGGGATTTTCTTTCCTCTCCGGCAGCATCGCATGGCGGTTTCCGCTCGCGTTCCAAATCGTCTTTACTCTAGTCATCTACGTCCTCTGCCCTTTCTTGCCTGATTCCCCTCGTCTCCTGATCCGCAAGGGTAAATACGATGAAGCAAAAGAAGTTATCGCTGCTCTGCAGGGAGATGGTGCAACACCTGAATCTCCATCGGTCATTTCGCAGTTCAATATTATCAAGGATATCCTTGATCGTGAACATATGACCACTTATACATGGGGACAATTGCTTACCGGACGAGGTATATTCCACTTTCATCTATTTACACGAAGTAAGTGATACTAACACCCTGACTATAGGTCCCTCCGGCGTCCTCCGTCGTATGATCCTCGGCGCCTGGATGCAAGCTATGAACCAAATTTCCGGCATCAACATCACAAGCTACTACATGTCCTATGTCTTCATCAATGCTCTCGGAATCAGTGAACTGCTTTCCCGTATTCTTGCCGCCGCCGGAAGTGTCGATTACCTTCTCTTCTCGTGTCTCGCGTACTTTGTCATCGAGCGATACGGTCGTCGAAAAGTCATGATGTACTCTGCCGCGGCGTGCTGTACGTGCTGGGTCGTGATTGCTATTGTACTTGCGATCTCGGATACGGGGCGAGGAGACTCGTATCAACTGGGAATTGTGGCTGTTTCCTTCTTTTTTGTGTTTTTTGCTAGCTTCGGTCTGGGTGTTTTGGGTGTTCCTTGGTTCGTCTCCTCGTCACAAATATACCTAGATACACATTGAGAGTTCACATACTGACATCAAAACAAACAGGCTATATCCCACCGAAATCAACGCCCTTGAAATGCGTACAAAGGGCTCTTCACTCGCAATGGCCACAAATTGGATTATGAACTACATGGTCGTTCAGGTAACACCTCCCGGAATTGCAAATCTGGGTTGGAAATTCTGGATCATCTGGGCTTGTATCTGCTTCAGTTTCATCCCTGTTACGTACTTGTTCTATCCAGAGACGGCCAACAGAACGTTGGAGGATATTGATCGGTTCTTCGAGACGAAGCCGGGTATTATTGTTGCTTGGAATAAGAGTGAGTCTTCCCCTTAATTCTTGTGGGGGTGTGAAAGCTAATATACTGGGGTTAGCTGCAACTCAACTCGAAAGACCAGAGGAGTATATTCGTATGGATGAGGAGATTGAGCGTTTGGCGACAGCAAACAATGAGAAATTGTCGGATAATGATGATCGAATTGAGAAAACGGTGCAGGCTGTCGATTCAGAAACCGATCATCGCGAGCATGTCTAGATCAGTTGAAGAGAAGAATATTCAGAGCTTTGAAGTATCTTGCTGGTCTCAGAGTAGATCCTTCGGTCGTGGTTTAGCATGCATGATTATGTTCAAGATGTTGGTTAGGGGATAAAGTTATGATAGATGAATAAACGGAAGGCTTCTGTGAAGAGCAACCAGTTGACCCAAAATACATGTAGCTCATTCTTTATAGCACAGGATTAACCTCTTCCACGACCCCGCCCCCTTGTCAAATGTCTTTTCCTCTCTTCGCTTGCGCGCCATTCAATTCGCCTCTCCTCCTGTACTTGTCGTGGCGTTTTGCCCTCTCCATTCGGAAGATCCATAGCAGATGTTCCTGCAGCTTCTTGTAAGACTGCCATCATCTTGTCCTGAGCTCTGAATTGATTAATATAAGTTGGATTGATACTCCGAGGCCCAAATCCATCTATTTCCACACTAGATGAGAGAACACCCCTATCTGCCATATGTAGCGGCGTTTCTCCTTTCAAATTTACTGCCCTAACATCAGCACCGTGCCTCAGTAAAGTATGGACAAGTTCGATTTGTCGTAAATTCTTCGCTATTAGGTGCGGAGCACTATGGCCATATTTGTCAACTTGATTTACACTGCTTGTGGCCCCATGTTCCATCAATACTTCCAGTATCACCGGTCTTATAGCATTCAAGTGGAATGCCAACCTATGTAATACGGTTTGTCTATTATCATCGTATAGGCTGGTGTCGGCTCCATTCTCGCATAAAAATCGCACAACGTTCTCAAGATGTAATTGACTGCCGCAGGTCCTGTGACTATTCGCAATGTGATGCAATACTGTTGCTGACTGGTGATCACGGGCATTGATTGAATCGGCGTTGCTCTCTAGCAGCAATTTGAATGTATTAATTATTCGAGAAGACCTTTCTTCTTCTTGTTCGGGGTAAATGTACTCATGGCCTATCGTAGGGCTCATGGCTGCCCAGTGTATCGGAAGACGACCATCGCTGTCACGAACAAACAACATCTCCCAAACCGAATTGGTATCTCTCTTTTCACTGCCGCTGCAGTTGTCGAGCAGTGCTTGAATGCCGGCAACATTGCAATACTCACTTGCTATATGCATAGCAGTGACATTTCGATGGTTGTAGTAAGGATCAAATCCTTGTCGTTCATGGATGTCTGCGTGTGCGGTTATCAGGCGGGTTACTAGATTATAGCTAGCCCTGGAAGCTGCTTGACCGAGAACAGTTTCAGTGTATTGCTGAGTTCGTGGCTGATCTTGTTGCATTCCATCTCCATCTCCATCGTAACATGGAGAAATCTCATCTTGAACAGAAGCGCCCCTGTCGAGGAGAAATTTAATCATATCTTCACATTTAGTGATATAATCACTGAATTCGTGCGCATCTTCATAGTAGTAATAGCTCTGTTACCTCTTAGAGGAAGGCAAGTCCCTATGGCCAGCAAGAGCGTTCCCTGCACACACCAGCGCCATCCTTCCATTGCAGTCCGTGGCGTAGGCTGCCCCAAGCGGGGGGTCGCGATCAAGCAAGAATTTCACTGTCTTTAGTTGACCGTGTTGACAGGCTGTATTCAGTATTGAAAACCTTCTATTTTCCAGTGGGATGGTCTGCGTCCGTTCGGCTTCGTACGTATCAAGAAGTGTCCGGAGAACTTCAGTGCTACCATGTGCTGCAGCAATCCGAATGGGGTCGTACATAGGAGTTTCGCCCTCAACAAGGACGCTTTTCCGCCCTCGCTGATCTATGCAGCAGTTTCAGTTGGCGTGTCGTTGAGACGTATGATCTCGCCCAGGAGACCTCCATACCCGATTTCGTATAGGCGGTTCCCTTTGGTGTCAATTATGAACCCTAGATCGTCATCCTGAGGCGTGCAGTATTGCTCATAATCCATGATGGAAAGAGCTGATCTCAAGGAGTTCTTGATATGATACGTAGTGTTTATTGGGACACAATGGTAGGCTCATCAATAAGAGGAAATGTGAATATGTCTCCGAACATCTACTTCTTTTGGTTTGATTGTCCCTTTTCATAGAGTCCTATGCCCTCGTTGATTTTACGCATCAAGTATAACTGAGTAGACTACAATTAAACAGGTATAAAATTATGCCGCTAGTGTAGTTTGGTCCTTCGTTGTACAGCGACTTATGGTGGGGGAGTTTACTCGAACTCTCCAGTTCTTTTATCGTCTCTGCAAAATATTTGTAAAGATACGAATATATACAGGCACAGCTTGAGCAGCATGAAAAATATCGCAGGGCGACAACATCTGCTTCTGCGAAAATTTTGAAAGAGTCGTGAACTTAAGGGCTTTCTTACATATAGAAATGCGAGCTTTAGTATTCAAGGTTAGGGCTGGTAGCCTAGGTATGCTCGCTATACAGGTGTCTGCCTATATGACTTCACAGTTTGCAATATAAGTGACTAGTGGAAAACGAACATCGGAATCTGTTTGACAATGGCTTTACAGGACTGTAATTACAATCGCTTACACAATGTTTCTCTTCAGGAGACCGCATAGGACATTAATGAGCATTGCCAGCTCAGTACGAAACAATACGCAAAATCTGGCATCTCTACACCGTCTCCCTGCCAAGTTAACCTGCGAGATCTGTGAATATCTTCTCATTGCAGAGATTTTCTGTTTAATGATAAGTTGCTCTCGCCTCTGGCATCTCAGAAACAGGATCCCTGCATTTGCCAAGGTGCAACATCATATTCAAGCGCCACGCTTACAACAACCATATAGATATGATCTTGTCGAGGCACGTTTCCACATCCTCCGGCTGAAGGAATATGACAGAATCTGTGGTCAAGGCGCCGAGTCTTTTTGTTGTTAGGCGTGTATGAGTACTCATGCAAAATCAGAATTCATTGAACACAAGAAACGAGTCAATCTAAAGCTCTCTGTTGATGAATAGAGAATGAACTGGTCATCTAGCCGCCATTACAAAGACAAACGAAGGAAAATCCGAGTTTGCATCTGCTAGGTATGAGATGTTATTCGCTGAGCTTCGTGACCTACAGCTCTGCCAAAACGACTAAGAGATATCCAGTGTTTACTGTCATTATATTCACTGTCAACCTCATAGAATCTCATATTCTAATTGTAAAGCTGAATCTAATCAATTATGTACCACTAAGAACATATGACACATGACATGACCATAAACGATAAACATTTCAAGATGAAGAAAAGAAACGCCAATCTATGTTTCTCATGCAAGAAATAGAATAAAACAACAAGAAGTTTTCAAGGATCGGGTGAACAGTTGCGCCACATGCCGGATGATATGCCGGATAATATGTTGGAGAATATGTTGGAGAATATCCCGAGAAGAAAAGCACATCATACCTACAAGCACAGACATGATGACAAGAGATGACAATCTATCGGTCGTTTCGTGCTGAATAAGTCGAAAGAAAAAGGTCCTATATCCAAAAGCTGTTTTAATGACTCGCTCGGACCAGGGAATAGATGGCGAGATTTCTGTCGATGGGTTGAAAAAGAAATTTCATAGCTACTAGACATTGTCTGCAGCGTGCAGTTCACTTCTATACATTTTCGTAAGGCGTTTTGGTCCATAGACACCAGCAGGTGTAGACTTTATCGAGTCATTTAGAATTGGAATCCTTGGAAGCCGCCACCACGACCCTGGGCGCCAGCGAATGGATTGCCGCCAGCATGAGCGAATCCACCMCCCCCTCCTCCGCCATTCATCATGTTGAAGAGAATGTTGGGGTCGATGTTGACGCCGTGCATACCACCCATTCCTCCCATACCGCCCATACCTCCCATGCCACCCATGCCGCCAAAAGGTGAACCACCGCGTCCAAACATCTCGGAAGGATCAATAAGGTCATCGCCATTGTCATATGCGGCACGTTTCCTAAACTTCGTCAGCAGCGTATTAATAATCATCATAGAAGAAACTTACTGAGGATCAATCAAGGTCTCATACGCCTCACCAAGCTCCTTGAACTTCTCATCACTCGAGTTCGGATTCTTGTCAGGATGGTGCAGAATAGCCATCTTCTTGTATGCCTTTTTGATGTCACCATCTGAAGCATCCTTCTCAACACCGAGAATCTTGTAATAATCTTTTCGCTGGCTCTTCTTGAGCTCAAATTCGGCGTGGCGAATATCTTCCTGGATACCCTTCTCGCTGGGGTTGACTTCGGCAACATTTTTATAGTCCTTGATAGCCTCTTGCCAGTTTCCTGCGGCGCCGTGGGCTTTGGCACGGATTTTCTGTGCTTTGGTGTACCCCGGGTCGAGGCGAAGGGCTTCAGTGCAATCTTCTATTGCTTTCTCGTATTCCTTCAACGCTATATGAGCCTGTGCACGGTTCTGAAGTAATTTGGAGTTGGTGTCCTTGTTGGTCGGGTCGATTTCAAGACCTTGAGTGTACAGTTCTACGGCTCGTTTGTAGTCCTTGGCTTTGAAAGCCGCGTTACCTTCCTCCTTGGTGCGGACCAGCTTTTGCACCAGTCGCAGCAAGGTGAAGGCCTTCTTATTGTCTGGGTCGAGTTGAAGACTCATCCGTGTATATTTCACTGCCTGCTCGTTGTCGCCCTGGCCGTAGTATGCTTTCGCACGGAGCAACAAAGCATCGGGGTCTTGGTTGTTCTCCCGGAGGAGCGATATGGCCACATCATGCGCTTTACCAAAKCCATTATCATTTCCGATCTTCAATTGGGCCTCCCCAGCCATGAGCTGCCACTTACGCGGGGTCTTCACACCCGGGCCAAGCATCTGTCGGGCTTGCTCGATGGCAAAGACCACCAATGACCCACCCTTGCCATTTTTCAAAGAATCCTCGGCTTGAGTGATGTGTCGCAGCATTGTCTCGGCATTGGCACGGTCTTTAGCGGATGCGGGGGGTTGGACTTTCGACAGCACATCGAGAGCGTCTGCCGGACGACCCAGGCTTGTCAGGATACGGGCCAGCCGATGCATGATTTTGGAATTCTCCGGGTCGAGATCCAACGCACGCTGTGCATCATCCAAGGCTTCGATGAATCGATTGGCAGAGAGAAACGCTGCGGCACGGTTGGAAAGGAAGACTGAAGAGTTTGGGTTGACTTCGAGAGCTGAGAACCGTACAGAAAATTTTAGCACGTGCGTATTTTTCACCTGGAGGCAAACCCGGATACTAACCTTTATTGTATTCTTGTATGGCTCGCTCGTAGTCTCCTTGCTTATAAAACTTATTTCCGGCTAATTTGTGCGACTCTCCACCATCACTGTTAGGAGGAGGAGAGCGATGGGGAGGCGGGGTAGGACTGCGATCAGTGTCGCCGTTTTGAGTTCCATTTGTGCTCATGGGAGTGGCCTCTGGTTGAGGAGATGCTGTGGTGTCCCGGTCTATGTCCATGGAGCTCCGCATGCTGTCATCCCTAGCAGCAGCCATGGCGGAAAGATGTCGACGGAGCTCGTCTGGCGGAAGATTCAACGGATGCGAGTCTTCGCTGCGCGAGTTGCGGTTGGAAGAAAAAAATGCGGGCTTCGATGTAGTTGTGGAAGAGGAACGACTGTGTGGCGGTCGTAAGTTTGGGAAGGAAAGAGTGGTTTTGGTAGGAGAGGATTTGCGAGGCGAGGACGAAGCAGATTTCTGCGGAGAACTAGAGAGAGAAGAAGGTGAAAAGGTCGGCGGAGGAGAGTCTGGAGCAGGAATGGTGATGCTGTCCAGGTCCAAGCTGAGGTCACTGCTCTGGGGGCGGCCTCTCGATTTTGTGTCTTTTCGTTTGGGCGAAGAGTCTTCTCTGGATTTGACCTTGCGCTCTTTGTCTTTCTTTTTCTCCTTGTCCTTGTCGGGCGACGCTGATTTGGAAAAGAGTTGATGGAGCACCATTGGGCAAGAGGTAAGAATATTTTGTATGGCTCGGCGGGCGGGAAGCGGGATCGAACTACGACGAAAGCGGTAGAATCTTTCTTCCCTCTTCTTCTCCTTCTTCTCTCCTCAGTTCAATCTCTTGCGGTTTTGTGCTGAAAGAACCGACGCTGAAAAACAATAAGAAGAAAGCGCTGTTGACAATCGAAAGGATCCGGCCCCAGTAATATGCAAAGCAACAAAACTAGCAAAGCACGATCACGCGGGGCATGGAAAAGGGAAAATAGAATACACAACCTGATGGAAGAAAACAAAAGCCAATAGTTCTCTGCTTAGATACTCGGCATTGGCCAGCAGATGCGCTGGACTTCCTGTGGTGTGTGCACTGTGGAGTCCTGTCTGTCTGTCGAGCGTTGTCCCCCCAGCCACGGTGATTATTCAGTCAATCAATCAGCCTGCTGCTTCGGGGACTTGTCACTCCAGAATCTTCGAAGCGCCCAATCCGAGGAAATGGTTGCATCAATGCCGCAGCGTTTAGAGAATAAACAGACCGGACTGGTTGAGGGTTTTCGAATTTGATAAAAAATGAGTATCAGGCCGGCTGGCTCAATATTCCCAACCGACATATATTCGTGACATATGCCCACGACAACTTTTGTCTGTCGGAACAGTCTTGGTCATGCGAACTCAATCAACTTGACTGGGAATACAAATGATCGCTTGTTTAGCAATGTGACTGCAGATGACTCAAGATCTTGTTTGGCTGGTGGGTGTCGATGGAGTAGATGGAGCATCGATGGATGCAGCTGCTGACTTAGCGTACGTATGCCACCACTCACAGCTCTGGGGATTTCTGCAGAGCTCAATAGAATCGAATCGATACCGACAGACAGGCTAGGCTACAGCTAAAAAGGAGAAGTCCGTTGACAAAGAAATATCGGTGCTCAACTAAGTTTAGTGGCAGGGGATATAACGTTGACTATTATGATGGAATCCGCTGTGATGAGAATCTCAGAGTGACAGTCTCCACCTCTGCTACGGAGTAATAGTGAGTACACTATTTACTGTATCTTGACCGAGTAAGCAATCATCTAGCCTAACTATATCCTCGTTCTATCATATTCATTTTTTTCATATACGTCCGTCAGTTTGTTTGTTGTGATTTCACCGGCCACTCGAATCAAGTCTTTGCTTTTTTTTTTTTGCTCCACTTGGCCTGTGAGCAGTCGGATGGCCTAATATTGCTCACTGCCAATGCTCGAAGCTATGTGTGGCAAAGTGTGTCATTTAGACCGTCGAATGGCTGAGCACAACGATAACGCATCATACTGCGTAGTAGTACTTTGTAGGCTCTAGGTTATGTAGAGATTGAGGACTGTGCTCTGATTGGAAGATGAACATTCTTTCCCAGGGCGTGGCTGTCAATCACCGACAATCATGTTGATCAATGACTGTATTTTCCATGACTATGCTGATCTCGGTGAATTGAAGAAATTCCACTCGCATAGAGTTAGGACAGGAATGCATCGAGACAATTGGGGGCATTCACGAAAGAATCCGAAGATGTGATATGGCAAATGATAAAAATATTTTGACCAATCGGAGCCGTGGCCTGGGAGAGTTAACACTAATCTCGATTGGATCGGTGATATCGTCTCCTTCGTTCTTTGCCTTCACCTCGTCGACTTCACCTCGTCGACTTCATGCTATCTCTTCTTCAACAGTCTCGTCTACTGAATCATTGTCTCAAGGATGTATCATTACACTCATATCATAATCATGTACAGACAAAGTTACATCAGATCTAAAGGCCGTTCATCATGTCCTTAGAATCAAACAGTCCCAGATGGCAAGGGAGATGCCGAAAAAGTACTCCTACTATCTCTGCCTGCCTCTCTCTCCCTGGCTTTGAACTGACTTTGGCACTGCCATCGTGTTAGAAAACTGATTTTATCTTCCAGGGAAAGTAATAGACGAACCTTGTACGCATGCCGGAACCACGTGGTCCCTTTCTTCTTGCTGCTGACTAGAGGAATCCACTCGTTGCAACTGCCACAGAGTCCTTCCCAGGTGGTAGTTGTTTTACCACCAAATCTCTGCGTCAAGACTTGACCACTTTCACTAGCAGCTTCACCCGCGCCCCCGTTATTACCAATATCTTCATTCCTCATCCTCTTGATTCTCCGAATCTCCCTTGGACCTTCAAAAGCTTTACCCGTCACAGCACTAACCCCATGCGAAAAGCTCTTGTCGTACCAATATGCAGAATTCTTAAGGACAAGCCATCGCCCCGGTTTGCAAATTCCGCACCATCCTTCACGCTTATTGCCATGACCGCGCACCCACCTAGGTGTGTATAGGTCGTTCTCGAACCGTAGGTTTTGTTTATGCGGAATCATCTCCGGATCGTCGGGAGTCATGTCCTTGATTGGCGGTGATTCTTGCTCTTCATACAGAGGCCCCAGTAGATCAGGAGGTTTCAAGGGATTTGCGTAAAGCTTTTTGTTGCTTTCGGCATTCCTGCTGTGACTCTCGCTCGAAGAGGTTGAGACTGTTCTTCGCATTGACGGGTGAGTTGGCTTCATTAGTATGCCGCTGCTATCTGCGTTTGACGGTAATAGGAAAGGCGGCGCAACTTGATGGGTTTGTTGATATTGTTGGTACTGTGGTGGTAGCGGTAATGGCGGTGATATTGACGGTCTACCAGCAGCGGTGGTTGGGGGGATAATCAATTTCGACAGCGTCTCGTTTTGTGTCTGGACTGCGCGTACGGATTGTTGGACGGATGCTGGTTTCTGGATACGTCCAGAAGGAGTTCTCAGCGTGGGTGTCAGAATCATTCTCGGTTTCTTTGATACGTGCGACTCCATTAAAGGACTGTCAGTCGCCGCTCGCTTGTTACTGGGAGCATGATGAGATTCGTGATATTGGCGAAAATCTTTGGTCATATCATACGGTGGCCGCTGCACATGCAAAGGAGGGATAGGCTGCACTGAGGGAGCAGAGGTGGGTATGAAAAAGTCGCCCAAAGTACCTTGATAAGGCGGATCGCAGAATGAAGTCATTGAGAATCCGGGCAAATTCAACTCTTCCGCAGTTAAAGGTCGTATCATTGTCGGATCGGGGTCGGAGAGAGATGAAGAGTGTGGGATCAAATTATTGTAATCGAACGGATACAAAGCTTCGGGGTCTATTTCTGGGTATCTCATGTAACCGGAAATGGCAGGGTAATGCTCATCTTGACCGGGCATGGTGCTTGAATAGGTGGATAGATGGGATTCGCCTTCGGCAAGGTCGTCTAACAGGTCATCGTCACCTTTGTCCACTCAGTCGAAGGAATAACGAGGTGATGGAAGGAATACATACGTCCACTCAACGAAGGAGTATATGATAACCCACATTCTTCGAGATGATCAGGATCCGGCTGGAACTGCGCATAACTTGCGCTGAGCGAGTCATATGTTTGCTCATATGGCTGAGTTGTTGATTGATTGACTGGATTTGGAGGAGTTATATGTACATTCGGCACGTCATGTCGCCATGGTTGCTGGTATGTTGTTGTCGGCTGAGGAGCGTCTTGTGCGCGAAAGCCAGGAGGCGGTAACCGGATGCCGAGTGTTTCCATTGTCGACATTGTTTTTCTGACTGCATTTAGGGGATTGTGATACTGTTGTTGATGTTGAGGTTGGTGTTGGTGCGGATGATGTTGGTGTTGAGGCTGATGTTGAGGTTGGTATTGAGGTTGGTATTGAGGTTGGTATTGAGGTTGGTGTTGAGGTTGGTGTTGAGGTTGGTGTTGAGGTTGGTGTTGAGGCTGGTGTTGAGGTTGGTGCTGAGGTTGGTATTGAGGTTGGTGTTGAGGCTGAGGTTGAGATTGTCTTGGTACGGTTCCTGCCGGTTCCAATTGCGCTGGTGACTGCGAGTGTTCTCTAGGCGACATATCAGCATTGTCATCGTAATATGAGGGCCTACGTACTGTCGGTAAGTATGGTTATTCATCTCGATTATAGCTGCCAAATTCGCTATTGTGACATATCCAAGATAAGTGAGTGTCGTCAAATATTAATAATTAAAAGGTACGTCGTTAAAAGGAATAAGCGGAGCCAGCTCCTGAGAATCGAATATAAAAAGACGCAAGAAAATAAACCAGAAAAGAGTAACATTAAAAGGAAAATGGAAAAGAGAAAGAGAACAGCGGGTGTAAGTATCAATCTAATCAAATCTTCTACGATAGACAGACAACAAACCCCGTGAACCAGGACATGTGCACGCGTCTCATGTGCTGTACCCCTCCAGACACCAGACATCGGAAATATACGTAGCTAGTATAGTATATCCATCTTGGTCTTAAGCTCGAATATGGTTTAGTGAGGCACATGCCACGAACTCCTCCGCCACGGGGGGTTCGACTTGGACGAACTGTAACTGTCTGGGATGATCGTCCACATTCGACTATGACTCTTTGACAGGCGAGGGTCCACATATACGACTAATTTAGATGGATATTAGATGTCGAACCTGCTATCATTTCCCTGATCGAGTGATGTGGACGAACGATTCGTTCACTCTATACCCATGACATGAATCTCGATCAGATCCAAGAATAGGATCGACCAAGAGTCGATCTATACGAATCAACATCTTCTCATTGAAAGATAATCTCCAGCCAATACACAAAATCAAAATCGATTGGCAACGCAAGATTCCTACTCACGTACATACAAATCAACTACAGATATTTGGTATGCGACGGCTTGGCAAGGGATTAGGGCTAATCTGCACCAGTGTATCACATTTCGATAGTGCGGTACACTCTTCCGGGACAACACAACAAACTCGGCTGGCATGAATTGATTGACTCAATTGAGTAAAAGATGAGTTAAAAGAGGCTGATACTTTACGAGTCAGCTTCAATTTCTATTCTTTTGCTCACATGAAATTTTTCTTAGGTATACGAGAAGGTCCATGTCGAAGCATCATTGCGATGTGCTGGTGGTTGTAGTAGGTAGCCGGCCAGGGGTTACAGACACTTCAAAACACCCTCAACGGTTTCAGATATTAGGAAATAACGAAAAGCGCAAAAATCCTCAAACGTGGGTAATTAAGCACAATCTGAGACAGGGCGATCGCAAGGCTGAAACTGGGCTCATCGTACGTATGTCTGTCGGCTAATTTGATCGTGTGCATCTTGATCGAATGGTCTATTTGGGTAGTACGTCAATGGCAGGACATACGAACGCAGTCCGTGAGTTCTTGTATTATGTCATTTAAATCAGCCTTGAGAGGATCGAATACGTCAATCATTGAATAATATAATATAGTTAATTATAACTTGCTGATCTTGCATCAGAACAAGGGGTGGGTGCTGACTGCTCGTGCAGTTCTGACCAACAGGCTGTTCTGACTTGACTCCTCGAAAAGAGAATGTACAGATCATAGGAATGTAATCGCAGAATTTGCTGCATTAAATAGCAGCCCTTCAAGGGTCTGACGATATAAATAGAAGCAAAGAAAGAAAGAAGCGACTGGATGCGATGCCTCTGAGTCTGTAACCTACCCAGAACACCATGCTAGTAAACGCAGAAATGCAAAGAAACAAATGAAACTCCTAGACCGTAGTATGCATATTGTACAGTACGTCGATTTGGTTATTATGTCGATGCATCGACACGTTGTAATGTCAAGAATAGTAATGATAACTGCCTTGGACTGGTTGAACGTACGACTGCGATGGCTGCGCCGGCTGTAATGACTGCGGATACGACTGCGAGTGCTGTGGCACAGGACGCGATGGCGCTCGATCTGCGGATGACATATGAGGAGCTTGAACAATCAGCTAAATCCTTTCGTTTCTAGATGCATGCACGCAAAACGAGACCAACCTAATTGACCGGCCAAACTGGCCCACTGCAACTGAATCCGCGCATTCGTCGGACTGGTCTGCGAATAGTAATGATCGCGTCGCTGTATGCGATCGTTTGGGTCGAAACTCGGCCCTATATCCATCGGCATGGGTAACAGATGATGAATCTCATGCGGTAATGGCGGTAGACTCTTCCATGTTCTGATTCCTCGGCCACTCTGTTGCTGCTGCTGCTGCTGCTGCTGCTGGCCTCGTTGCTGTTGTTGCGTGTAATATTCACCTAGATTTTGAGAGGCGACTACATCATCCCATAGGACCCATAATTGCAGGTCTTCAATCCAGACGAGGCGCCCATTTACTAAGAGCCAGAAGGGCGCGCTGGTGTTGCTGTTGCTGTTGTCTGTGCTTGCTGGGCGGGGAGGGACGTCTGTTGTGTCACGCAGGGCAGAGTGACTTCGTGAGTTTCGTAAAGGTGGAACTTGATTAGAGCCCTGGTAGTCGGTTAGTCATGTTCAAGCACGTAGAATTCAGAAAAGCGCACTTGTACGCTGGATATAGAGCTCCTGGCGTAGGCAGATCGCGCGGATGACAGTGGCGATACGGAGCCTTGAGGAACGTCTCGCAGTGGGTTGTAGGCAATGTAGGTATTCTCTGGCGAGACCGGTGACATTGGGAATGAAATAGGCGTGAAGCGACCATCTTGGATTGGCGGGCCTTCCAGGGAGGATAGGTCCTCCATGTTGTTATATTCGATGATCACTATGATGTGATCTTTGGCGTGTTCTCTTGGTTTACCAAAGTTGAGAATATCACAGCTCTCAGAGAGAGCCAGAGACACAGTTGACGAAGCGCGTCAACTGAAGTAGCTGCAAGACAGAAATCTCATCACACGTCTCAGCGTCCTGGAAGAAACAGAACACAGCTGGGAACTGGGTCTAAGATTAGCAATATGACCCAGGTTACAAGACTGATCTGTGCGTGGCACTTACTAGCTACTAGTACGTGGTACGTACAAATCCGATATCAGTACGGAGAATGTTAGTTGTTGACCACTTTTGCAAGTGGAAAGAGAATGTTACGTTGTAGGCTAGCGAGGCGGCGACTTCGTGGATCATGGATGGACCGATTGGGACATGGATCATGTGGCGGGGTCTTAGTCAGTGCGACTCAGTTTGTTAGTTTCTGTTAGTTAACTAGGTTACTGACATGGAGCCCAGTCCGCAGTATCAGCCGTCTATTTTAGATTTGCACGGTACTTGCTATGACCTAGGTAAAGAGAAGCGTTGGTGTTATTTTCAAAGTAAATCCTCCAAAACTGGAGGTTTGCGTACTCGTGCAACTGATCAGCGACGGTACGCAATCAACGGGCGCTATCCAGACTAGATATCCTGCAGGATGAACCGTACGAGTACTCCTGAACGAACATAGACATAGTCTCCTATTCATGAGAATCATGACCAACTTCGTAGTTGTTGGTCCCTCGTCGCGTTTGGTGGAAGTGTTGTATAGAATGCCCGAACGAGTAAAGTGCGTGCAAATATCCCGCCCCAAGCCCAATCTCAGAGTTCTATAAAAAGTATCATGATCCACCGCAATTATGGAGCCCCCTCCGTACTTTGCTGTATATAGGACGCTTACTTCTGCTCTTCGTGAGCGGTGTATCACTGTCTACGTACGTGAAGGTGCTTTGATGTCGTCGGATCGGTTTTCACTGGCAATGCTTACGAGTCGCGTGCACGTATTTGTTGGCAGGCGTAAAGACAACCAATTGGTAGGCGATTTCTCATCTATCTAGGTTTCGATGCATTCTCGAACCTGTATTCCACAACAGATCAATCCAACGTTGCAAACCATCTCAACAGTGCTACTACACAAAAAAGTCCATTGTCGCAATCGATAATGTCTACATAGTATATCATACCAGGATACCCTATCACCAGTACCGAGTGAGAATAGGCTGATTGATTGATGCCAAGATTACTCCGTACAATGTGCTATGAGTAGTATCGAGCTTACATAGTAGACAAAGGCTAAAAGAGCCCGCTGTTTCACCTTTAAATTAAACAATCCCTTTTGCAGCCACCAACGGCTTGATCCTCTGAACGGCTCTACGGACTCGGAATATTTCACTGTACCTGCATATGCAAGTCATACACTACTTCAGACCATAATAGCACATTGATACACGACACAGGTCAAGGTAATAAATTGTTAGGGATCGGATAGTAAGAATAAAAGGTTCGTGTTGACTGGATTCTTCAAAATGTACAGTAAAACGGAAGAAACACCACATTATAACTCTCTATCCGTTAATTCCCATAAAAAGGATATATCGAGAAGTCAAAAAATCACAAAAACTCTCTCGCTGGGAGAAGAAATAAAATTGAATTCAACGGCTTGAATAAGACATCACGTAACGGGCCCAGACAGATCCAACGTTCACCACGTCCACCACCTGGCTGCAGATTGTCGTCACGAGATTTAAGCCAAGAAGACGGCGGCGGCGACGACGGCGGCGGCACCGGCCATCATGATGGAGCCGCTGACAGCGTTGGCAGCACCAGTGTACTTGGGGGAGCTGGGACTGCGAGGGATTAGCATGGACCTTTGAGAGCTAGAAGACGAAGAGACTCACGTGGTGGTGGACTTTCCAGGAACAGCGGTGCTGGAGCTGACGGGCTTAGGAGAGCCAGTGCCGACGGGGACGACAGGAGTGGGGGTGGCGGTGAAGGTGATGGTGGAGAGGCTGGTGGTGGGCACGCAGGTGGTCACGGTGATGACGGAGGTGCTCAAGGAAGCCGAGGAGACGGGGTAGGGAGCAACAGGGCTGAGGGTGGTGCTGGTGCTGACGGGAGCAGGCACGGCGGGAGCAGAGGAGGTCACGGCCTTGCTGGGAGCAGGAGCGACCGAGACGGGAGAGACACCAGAGCTGACGGCGGCGGGAGCGGTGGCGGACGAGCGAGCAGGGCAGTTGGTCACCGAGGGAGCGCAAGAGGTGATGGTCTCGACGTCAACGCTGGTGACGGTGATCTGGGCAACGGAGGCACCAGCGAAGAGAGCAAGAGCAGCGATGGAGAAACGCATTTTGATGGTTGGTTTTTTGGTTGGATGGTAGAAAATTTCCGTCAAGGAAGCTGAGAAGAGTTGAAGAGTTGGTGGGTTGCTGAAAGAGCGTTGGTAGTTGGGTTGAAAAGAGTGTGGGTGACCGAGGTCGAAGTTGGCAACAGAGAAGTCTGAGTGTGTGTGTGAGAGGGAAGGAAGAAAGATGAACAGACAGCGAGCGAGGACAGTTGGGGTCTTTGTAGTTGGGAGGGAAATTAGCCATGGAAGATCGCAGCAGCCGGGGGGTTTGCTGCAGGAACGACGCTCCACTTGGTGAGAGCCTAGCTGAGTCTAAGCTGTTAGTGTTTATTGCCCACAACCACTCAGGGGCAGTCCTGCAATTGATTCAAATTGATTGTGTTTCGAAACAGCCAATGGCGGCCGTGTTTATTGTTTAGCCAATATTAAGTACCACTCAGTAGTTACTTACATAGTACTATGTAGTACCAAGCAGTAACCGCCTTGGATCTGTCTGTGGAAGTGTACTCAATGTGAACCCAGGTGACAGTACATAGTACGTACTGTCTACCGAGTCCTCGCGCAAGAGCAGCACTGACTCGCTGTCTGACACCCGTGGCGCTGTTGCTGTACTATGCGTAGTAACTATACGTAGTATAGTAGTCATATTGTACGCAGTATGGCTGATGGGCTTTGAGTGACATCCTGGTTTGTGGAGGCAACGTCAGTGCCCCTCAGGACCCAGACACGGATGCTACCATTGGCTGAGAGATGCCGCTAGTGCGCGTTAGTCAGGGGTTCAACTCCACTCCCTCTGCCGCTTGATTTCTCTGATTGGCTGCCACCGAGATTAAGCCGCCTTAGAGTTTCAGATGGGAGTGTGGCGATGCTCCCTCTCTCCTATTGCAATGTACCGCTCCTCGACAATTGTTAGCCAAAGTACATCTGGCTACTCATAGTAGTACTTGCGTAGTACACTGTTGGCAGATGTAGCGAGGTGTACAGAGTAATTACCAGTAGACACCCAACCGGATTGTCATATGATACGTAGCTCACAAAGACTGCGTCCACGTTCTTCGAATCGCACCAACAGCGATGGAAGCACACATGGATAATAATACGATGTGGAAGCGGTCTGATCCTTGGCGCCTCCTCACTTCCCAACTCTTCAGTCTTCATTGTTCAATCTTCCCTCTAGCAGACACCCCCACTGAATCGGCCAATCAGACGCCGGATCTGGGAACATGTTCAGGGGAATACCTCAAAGCGCACAAGACTGCCCATGACGAGAGGGTCCAGAATCCACTGTGGATGTCACTGGATGAAGCTTGTTTGTCCGTCGTCGCTGTTGCGCTTGAGTTGGGACTATCGTCGTGGACTCAAGACTAAGTAGTAGTAGACTATAACATCAAGACTAGAGGACAGAGCGTGTTCTAGACGAACTCCGTTACAACTTTACGTTGCGACGGAGTTGAAAGTCGGGAGTGGATGATTCACTCGATCTGGAGCGTGTTTGCTCGTCATTTGTTCTTCCCTACGATGTAATTGCCGTCGACGAAGAGCAGACTCACGTGCTAGACGCCGGTGCCTCAGGCTCAATGAACTTTCCATTCCTTTCCCGAAGACTCGCGCCAGGATCGATCTTCCAGACCGAAGAAGTTAGCCGATTACTTTCGAGAAGTGCACCGCACACAGCTACCTCTTATAGCTACCTCTTTTCATCCACACCAAGCCAATATCATGCTCGCGAATTAGCCGCCAGTCGACCTGTTCATGGCAGTGGCTGATTTTAGCAGCGGCTGCGACTGAGCCTGACTGGCCTGAATCCAACGCCCCCGCAGCTCGCTTCAGCCTCTCAGCGATCAAGCTTGACCCTGACTCCTGGGTTATGCAACGAGCTGTTCTGGAGTAGGTATCCGAGTCTCTTGACAGGTTACTGCCGTGTGGATTGCGTCGTGATGAGTAGTTACGTCTGTAGCAGTTGTACTGGGCTTACTCGGTATAGACATGGAGGTCGAACGGATAGCGGAGACGAGAGCACACGAAGACCTTTTTACATAATTGACGATATGAAAGGCCAGATTGAACATCCATCGTATACTGCTCTTGACATACAATAATCAATCCATCAATCAATCAGGATACCGTTCTGACTTCTGGTGCATCGTCGTACGTGTCTGTCATTTGCGAGTCTGGCGCTACGCCGTGGGTCCAGCCCAGCCCACCTTTCATATCGCTCACGTTCATTCATGTTTCAACCTTACCACCGACAACTCTCCATCCATCATTTCCTTTCAAGAATTCTGAACTCTCTCCCTCGTCCTGTTTTCTCGATTGAACATTATTTTTTCAGCTGTCTTACTGTCCCGACACTCGTTATAATACATAGCCTTATTGACCTAGCTGGCTGACTGCGCCGCTTCCCCTCTTACTGGACCGCTAGCGCCTAATCCCCTCCACCTCACCTCGCTCCCAGCCTGAGACACCAGATCGCTCTCAGCTCGAAGAACCATAGACAGCATTTATTGAGTCACGAGACCGGCTTKACTGCATTATTTTGTCTACTCACCGTCATATCAACATCCTGGCACATCCTTTGAATCCGGGGTTGCCTCACCCGAGGCCATACGCTCCCGACGAATCCACTAACACAAACAACAGCGTCAATCCCAACATGTCGTCTCCAGCACCTCTCCTTCGTCCTCCAGTGCCCGGCGGTCGCAATGGCAATGGTGCCCGCACACCTCGTCTCACCCTCGGCATTCCTCCGTCTCCCAGCATGAAACCCGTCAATCCTCCCAGCGAAGATCCACGAATATCAGACATCCCCCTACCTCAAGCATCCAGTCGTCCGGCACCCCCTCAGCTTCGATTAGCGACTCCTATGGGCGGCAGCAATCACCAATCTCATGAAAGTGGAAGACCCACTCCATACTTGAGCAGTATATCAACCAGCAGCAATAGCCTCAGTGATGCTAGTAACGGTTTATCCACGTCCACCACACACCTTGACGGCAAGGCTAGCGGTCCCGGCAGTGCCTCGTCCTCGTCATACTCGACTCTATCATTTGCTATGGGGCTGCGTCAGCCGACCGTTGGCACTCCGGATCCGTCTTCAGCCATCAGCTCTGTTTACTCGGACCGAGACGGCGGGGTATCCATGGAGAGAGAGAACAGCGTTAACAGTTTATTGCCCGATCTTGACAAATTGAGTTTGGATAAAGGCCGACCGCTGGATGTCGAGGATTTGGATGATGAAGGTTGGTTGGCGGCTAGTGAACAGAAGAAAATCGTCGAACTTGGTAGCCTAGGCGAAGGTGCGGGTGGTGCGGTGACGCGATGTAAACTGAAGGAAGGGAATACTGTTTTTGCTCTGAAGGTAAGTTTACCTTTCATTGAATCAAGCATGGGCACTAATTAGGATAGATCATCACCACCGACCCGAATCCCGACGTCAAGAAACAGATCATTCGAGAGTTAAACTTCAACAAAGACTGCGCATCTGAGCATATTTGTCGATACTATGGTGCATTCATGGATAAAACCTCGGGCACTATTTCTATTGCTATGGAGTTTTGCGAGGGAGGAAGTCTAGACAGCATCTACCGTGAGGTCAGGAAACTTGGCGGACGAACAGGGGAGAAAGTGCTGGGCAAAGTTGCCGAAGGCGTTCTCAACGGATTGACCTACCTTCACAGCCGAAAGATTATTCACAGAGGTATGCTTTCTAGGTGCCCTTACGGTAGCAAGAACTAATGAGATTAGATATCAAACCGTCCAACATCCTCCTATGTCGAAACGGACAAGTCAAGCTTTGCGATTTCGGTGTCAGTGGAGAATTCGGCACCAAAGGAGACGCCAATACCTTTATTGGAACATCATACTACATGGCTCCTGAGAGAATCACGGGCCAATCTTACACCATCACTTCGGATGTCTGGTCATTGGGCGTCACATTACTCGAAGTCGCTCAACACCGCTTCCCATTCCCTGCAGACGGCACAGAGATGCAGCCTCGAGCTGGTCTCATTGATCTATTGACATATATCGTCCGCCAGCCCATTCCGACATTGAAAGACGAGCCAGAAAACAACATTAGCTGGTCTGATAATTTCAAATACTTTATTGAGTGCTGGTATGTCAGAAGTCAATATTCTGTGCTCTCTCTTCTTACTGACTACTTGTCTAGCCTCGAAAAAGACCCTCCCCGAAGAGCCACGCCGTGGCGGATGCTGGACCATCCATGGATGCAGGACATCAAGAACAAAAAGGTCAACATGGCCAACTTCATCAAACAAGTATGGGGCTGGACCGATTAGACCTCTGCTTGTGTTGCTATCATACCCATGCAAACGTACATTTCCAAATCAGAATTATCAACTACTCGGGCTGTGCCCTATCCCCCCATCTTACAGCACTTGAGGAATATCTTCGAGTGATGTCACGACCCATTGATGACATGCATCGCCGCATGATGAGACTATACTTGCAGTTCATGTCTGTTGTTGTTATTGATGTACGAGCCAAACACGTTCTTTCGGAATGTCGTTCTGTTCTTTTCTCTTCTCATATTTGGGCGTTCTCGTTTTGGTGTTTGAATTATTTTTTTAGTGGTTGATTTGTTAAATTCTTTCTCAAAACAAATATCAATACACATTCATGACACCATTATACATCTCATTCATATTCATGCTATAGTTATAGGGGCTATCGATTATTGACAGGTTGAGCACCCAACACCCATCCAATCCCACTCGCCAAGCCGCCCGTAACCATATTCGAGACGACATCACGTTTGCGAACTCGTTCAAGGGATTCTGTCGACCTACTCAACTCTCCTTCCTCTCCTTCCACTTCTTCAGTGGCTAATTGCTGTCTTTGTTGTCGTTGTTGCTGCTGCTGCAACTGCTGCAACGGCGTAAGATTCTTGCTAAACGCCCTGGCCGCTCCGCGCGCAACATCGAATAATCCCATGGGCGCTTCTGCGCCATCCCTCGCTCTGTTATTGGCACCGTCATAGTAGGAAGCGCGACTCTTGCGTTGTTGTCGTTGCGCGTTTTCGTAGGCGTCTAGTTCGCGATCGGTCGGGCCAAAGCCGCCTGGTACCGTTGCAGGACCACCAGCACTAGCACCGGCGGACTGAAGATCGCCGCGTTGGTCCCATTCTTCGGCTTCTTGAAATTCGCGGTTGCGGAGGATGCTCATTTCTTCGTCGCAGCGGCGCCAGGCGCCTAGAACCTCTGGTAGGGGGTCTGCGGACGGGGCGAGGATGAGGGCCAAGGAGAGGAGTTCCATGCGTTGGGAGAGGTTGTTGATTTGAGAGGTTAAATCGGCTTCCGTGGAAGTCGTTGGGGAGCGGTAGCGGCCAGCGTTGTAGGCGGCGCGCCAGGAGATGTCTTCTTCGACAGGGGAGGTAGTCGTTATCGTATCTGAGGTGGAGGATGGGAGGAGTGAGGAAGGGGTTAGTCGAGTTAGGATGTAGGAGTAGGCGGTGCCAAAGTCGTCAGATGCAAGGGCTGATGAGACTGCCATGGAGATTATTCTTCGTTCGGCTATGACTAAAGAGCTTTGCTCTGTGTCTTCCGAAAGATTGGGTAAGAGGCCGGCGGTGACAAAGTTTCTTCCGATGGATATTAAATCGTCCAACTTTGTATAGCTTTTAGGATTTTGATCGAGCACTTTCTCAATCAATGCTAGAGGATCTTCATGGACCCTGATGCTGACCGGTTGGAATGGAACTCCATGTTGTAGGGTCAATGAGTAAAAGGAAAGAGCATGGGTCGCGGCAATGAGAGCTGTCAATTCTTTGAATCGCTTAGAATTTGTGAATCGAGGCTGGAAGGCGTTGAGACTGTCATGGTTTGTGTTAGTATGCCTCTAAAAACGTAAGTGAGTGACTTACATCTCAACAGCTTTTTTCATCTTGCCTCTAGTCTTGTTCCCATTGCTAGCAGTATCGTAAAACGATATGATCGTGTCCACCACAGCAGTCTCAACTTGTGTCGAATCTAGAGGAGAGCTTGACTGTGTATAAATGTCCGTTGCCAATCGATATTCTGCTTCGCGTTAGTTTCGCGTTAGAACGGAAGAAGGAAAATGAGGGACAAGTACATACCGCCAGTGGTCACCATGGCTTTGAGAATTTCTATTTCAACTCTGACTCTAGACACCCTCCAGAAAAGACCATGGCATTCGTTTGCCTTTTCAGATGTATTTAATGAGCCTCTCCAGTCCCGCAGCCAGAGAATCTGCTCGCGGATCTTCTTCCATTCTTGTCCTGGCTTTGGCTGCTTGACAATCATATCCAAAACTGCATTAACTTCCCAGGATTGCGTCTCTGCATTGCCATGTAGACACACAGATGCCGCTGATCGACACGAAGTAATATACCCATAGTCGCGCAGAATGCGCGCAGATATTAGAATTGCCTGCAAGAAACTTATCGAATGTCGAGATGGAGCAGTTAAAGCGTTGTCGCCCCTGAGAAGTCCGTTTTGTAACAACGATGCCTTGGATGCAGTCGAGATAGCAGTGAGAGTCAAATCAAGCGCGCTCAATGAAGGGTCATCTAAGTTCATATCCGTGGCAGTGTCGATTTGCAGCAGTCTTGCTATCTTCGTTGTAATCTGATATAACCTCTCAAGCGAGCCCCTCGCAGGATCGGACGCATATATTATAGCAAGACCTGCTTGCCCATAAGATTTTCGTAGTCGTTCAGACTCTGAGAAATCCACATCCATATATCCACCCAAATCGACATCTTCCGGCCCGTCCCAATTATCAAGCGCACTGGCAACACTATCAAATTCCACCAAGCTTCGTGACAGCAGCCAGTCATTGACATCGTCCCAATTGGCCGTAGTTGCCTCGTCAGTCGCATTGTTCGTCTCGAGATCATGATTCAATCTCCGCCTCTTAGTTTGCCCAGCTCCGCACATCCACGGGCCTACCAACCCTCTCAGGTTTCGCGTTAGATCTGTCGCGGATGCAGTATTCCCCGTCATAGACAACAGCACATTGATTCCCGTGGTTTGGTCCATCGACTCGAGTACAGAAAGTGAGATTGTATCTTCCTTGTCCGGATAGTATTCGTAATTCGACCGCAAAAGCGGCAGAATCTTCGAGACGAGCCATTGTCGCAATGATTCTGAGCGTTCATAGAACGGTAGTATCAACTCGAGGATATAGGTCTGTAAGCCGGTTTCGGCGTCGATTCTATGAGCTCGATGGATGAGAAATTCCGTCAAAGGATCTGTGGTTTCAGTCGTCTTGTTGGCCTGTGGGTATTTGAGAGGAAGCAGTCTCAACCGCCGGACACGCTTCCACGCGACCGACTCTTCAATGTTCTTAACATTCGTTATATCAATATCCCCGGTATTTGGCGTAAGAGATGTCCCTCGGTCGATCTCATCCAACACTGTCGTGTATTGCTGCGGAGGTGTAGTCTCTGGTAAAAAGGACAGCAAGATGCGGAATAGGCGTACTGCAGTTAGTGACGTAGGGAAATGTTGTTGCAGGTGAGGCAATGCAGCTACGTTACTGGCAGCGCACAGCTCACAGGCAAGAAGAATAGCCTGAACATCTGACAAGCTGTCGAGATTCGTCATTCTGGATTGCAGTCCACCGTGTAGAACGGCTGTCCTGGGTCCTGCAATGAGCTCGGTGGTTGTCGTGGTGTATGTTGCGGCGGAATCCACGTTGAGCACTGCTGACCAATAGAATATGCTCAAACCGATCCACATTGCCGTTCCAGGCGGAGCGTCAACTCAGACTCAAACCTCCACTCATTCGATTCTATCACAAGCCCTCATTGCTCTATCATATCACACTCACCCTCAACCATGGCTTCTGGTTTCGGTCTCAACGGCGGTAAGTCCTGATCAGAATTGCTGTCTTGCGTTACCGCAGCTCAATTGACCCATCCCTCTGACTGGTGGCTATGATGAGCTAATCTAACCCGACACAGGCCCCTCGCGCTGCTTCGCCTTCTGGCAAGAACTCCTCGGATGCTACGTCGTAAACGGGTCGGAAGGTGTCGAGGGAAAGAAGAAATGTCTCTTCGCTCTGGAAGATTACAACGAGTGCCTGCACCACAGCAAAGAGGTACGCCCGCTCACAAAGCGTTGGACATGATGGCCATTCGACCATGGGCATTTTCGCTGCTATTTTTCAAGACACTGAAACTAATCTGGCATTAGATCGTTCGAGCAAAGCGACTCCAAGCAGCCTATCGCAAAGCCGAAGCCACCTTCCCCCGAGAAAACGCACCGAAAGCGGAAGATATTCGAGGTCTGGGATTACTGGGCAAGGAGAGCCAGTCGGCCAAGGTTCTGGGATTGGAATAGAATCGTACGACTTGTGTGGCGAAGAAAGCAACTGTCACTATGTGTGTTTTTATGATGGTCTTAGCGAAATGGCCATTTTGTACAGGATAAACTCGCAATCGCAATATACTTGATTCTGATCTTCAAATTCATTCAGTTCATTCAATACTGACTGTCTGACGCGTGCATTGTCTGCACGAGGTGAATCTGGGCATATTGCTTGAAACGATACTCTAGTCTGCTACATTCTTAGTGGATTGTACGTATAAGGAAGGTGCAATGACGTTGTGCCGCGTATGGCAACTATGCAACTATGGAGAGACATTTACTACCACAATCAGCCTTTCTGGTCAGATAGCGGACTTCAAGTACCTGGCAGACTTCTTACGCAATATCTCTATTATTGATTTGACGGAATCGCTTGTCATCAATCCAGTTCAAGGCAGCAGTTGCACATATTGTGGCAATGGAAAGAGACCAGTAATAGTAAACCAGTTCTTCAGTAGTACCCATACGAGTCCGGAATACAGCCAGCAGCCTAATATAAATGTGTACTGACCATCTATTTTACCTACTTACAAGACTTAGAGAGTCGAATCTAACGTAGGAGCTGACCGGATACTCACGTGACCGAAAGAAAAAGCTATGCGGCGCGAGGGGGAGCGCTAAGCCCCGTTTGGGCTTAGCGCTAACCGCGGTGCCCAGCAAACGCGCCGGGCTCAGCGAACGGATCGATGATATAAACAGCATAAACAGCCCGGCGCAACCTCGACAAGATGTACCCGTCCACACGTCCCTTCCTGCTGGCCACGCATCTCTGCGGCGCTCTTCCCTATTTGGTGTCCCCAGACTGCTTTTCGCGTCTCCCCCCAGCAACCTCACTTTTTTATTATTTCTTTTCTCTAGTCTCTCCTTTTGATATATTTATCTGATTATATCTTTCTTTTTGATGAAGAATCTCTGTTGCAACTTCAGAAGTCGACACTCAAAAATTGTGCGCGGTGGTGGCTCTCATCCAATAAAGCGATCAGTTAGTCATAGCAGATTTTAGTGCGATTCTTCTCAGGCTGGGCTCTCCCGTCCAATGAGATCCCACCATCTGGCTACTTCACCACCCCTTGATCTTCTTGTGCTTTCTATGGAGACAGCAAGAGTCTGTGTGCATTGAGCTGAGCTGCGACTTATCTCTGAGACACTCGGGTCTGGAGTTCTGACGTTGCACCAAGCAGCGTTGACATCGCCATGGCTTCCAGGTGAGTTCTATCTGACACCATACTCCGCTATTCTACATTGGGACTTGGGCGATCCGCTAACCTTTCTCGTACTAGGCTTGACCGGCTTGTCACGTGAGCCTTTCTTTCCCTTTCCCTTTCCCTCAAATGCTTAATACAGGCTGACCAATGATATTACGTACAGGCTTCTGGAGACTGGCAGCACTCAGTTGATTCGAAATACTGCAGCCCAGCAACTGGCTGATGTGCAAAAGCAACACCCAGATGAGTTGTTTAATTTACTAGGCCGCATTGTCCCGTATCTCAGATCCAAGTCATGGGACACCCGCACAGCTGCTGCCAAAGCTATAGGTCTTGTAGCGGCCAATGCTGAGCTTTACGATCCAAATGAAGATGACGGCTTGACAATCAAGAAACCAGATGGTGATGATGACGATGTGGAAATCAAAACAGAAGTCAAATCCGAGGACTCAATACCTCTCGCGGAAGACTTGCTGCGTTTGGAAACACTCGACGTTGGGTCTATTCTGAAATTCGGTAGGAAACTACTCGGCAGTGCAGGCAAAGAATATGAGTATACTATCGGTGGCATGGATCCAGCCGCAAGGTTGCAACATCAGAAGAAAACTTTGACGGCACGTCTTGGCCTGGCTGGAGAGTACCTTGAAGACGACTTAGTCGACGAGGCCGATTTTACGTCGACTGCCAAAATCGAGAAGCCTGTTCCGGTTCCATCTCGACAGAATAGTGTAATCAACGGATCGTCCAACGAGCCGCAGAATGGAGAGGAATCAGGGTTGAGCAAACGTCAATTGAACCAGCTGAAGCGCAAGAACAAACAAAATGCCAAGCTTGGAGCCAACAAAGTCAGAGTCGTCGACCTTTCTTCTCGAAAGCCGTCAGACAGTATGCCGACGCCGTCTGTAGCAACTCCATATCCGATAAAGTCAGAAATTGGAGAAGAAGAAAACGAAAAGAAGCCGGATTATTTCTCTCTCGACCGATCAAGTGCCGACGATGATAGCAAAATCGTCTCGGAGTTCAAAGGACCAATCGTTCCAGAGAAACCGCTCATACAAACCGAAGCTGAGGAGCAAGGCAAGGAGTGGCCTTATGAACGCATGTGCGAATTTCTCGAGGTAGACCTCTTCGACCCAAATTGGGAGATTCGACACGGAGCTGCAATGGGCCTGCGAGAAGTGATTCGAGTCCAAGGGTCTGGCGCTGGCCGTCTTCTGGGCAAATCCAGGAAAGAGAACGACTTGTTGAACCGGCAGTGGCTTGATGATTTGGCATGCCGTTTACTCTGCGTGTTTATGCTCGACCGCTTCGGTGATTACATCTCTGATAACGTTGTTGCTCCCATTCGAGAAACAGTTGGCCAGACTTTAGGTGCCGTTCTTTCACATTTGCCATCAAAGTCTGTTATCCAAGTATATCGAATTCTTCATCGTATCATCATGCTGAGGGAACTCGGACTTGAGAGGCCTATCTGGGAAGTCTGCCATGGTGGTATGATTGGATTGAGGTATTTGGTAGCTGTCCGAAAGGAGCTTTTGATCAAAGACGCAAAAATGATGGACGGTGTTCTAGAGGCAGTTATGAAAGGGCTGGCAGATTTCGATGACGATGTACGAGCCGTTAGTGCCGCCACCCTGATACCTATCGCTGAAGAGCTCGTCGCCTCTCGTCAAGGCTCCTTGAGTGCTCTGATAAATATCGTATGGGACTGTCTGTCGAACTTGCAAGACGATCTAAGTGCCAGTACTGGATCCGTCATGGACCTGCTAGCCAAACTGTGCACGTTCCCAGAGGTCTTAGACGCCATGAAGGCCAATGCTGCCGACGACCCTGAAGCGTCCTTCGCGAATCTTGTGCCACGCCTATATCCCTTCTTGCGGCATACAATCACTAGCGTCCGACTGGCCGCTCTCCGGGCACTCACCACATTCCTACGTCTTGAGGACCAAGATTCAAACGCTTGGGTTGACGGTAAAGCTATGCGCTTGATCTTCCAAAACCTGCTAGTTGAACGGAACGAGGGTGTACTAAAGCTCTCACTCGAAGTTTGGTATGATTTGATAAAGGCCTTGGATGCTCGCAATCTCTTTACCGCTGAGACGTTGAGCTCGTCCGTTCAGCCTCTAATCACACTAGCCATGGGTCCATTTGGTGTCCCTCGTTACCCCATCCCGATGAATGCCTCCTTATTCATCAAGCCTTCTGGTGTAGCGTATGCATTCTCTCATCCTCAAACGCCGGGCAGAAAGTCTAGCCCAGTGAACGCACCAGAGTCAGGTAAAATTCGGCGCCGAAAGTCTGAGAAGAAGGAGGTCCCGCCTCCCTCTGCGCATAACGTCGATGGACATATGTTATCAGGCGATATTGACTTGGTCGGGTTGGATACTATGGTACGATCTAAGATTTTTGCCGCTCAGGCCTTGGGCCAATTTTTGTTCATGTGGGACTCAAAAGATTTGCCTTCGCTGTGGGAGTCTATTGTTAGTGGACTTACCTTATCTGGGTCTTCTTCACAACTAGCGGCTGCAATGATCATTGAAGAGTACGCTAAACGGGCAGGTGCAACCGGGAATTATACTTCATTGCTGTGCGAGAACTTACGTCCTATTATCGAGACTGATCGCCCTGGCTGGTACAGTGATATAGTTTCTTACCTACAAATCACCCGGGCACAATGTCATTCTCTGCTCAACGCTTTCAGAGACCACGCGCATGTGCCTTCTGGAAGGCTGCCAACATTAGCCGTCGTCGTCCAAGGCGATCCTGAAGCCGGACCAAACGCATTTTCCATCAATGATGCCGAAAAGGTTGTTGGTCCAGATTTTGAACGTTTGAAGAAGAGTTTGACGCCAGCTCAGCGTGTTACCGCACTCCAGGTCTTGAACGATACAAGATCAAGTGCTGAGACTTCAATTGAGGAGGCAAAGTACATCAAGGATCAGAGAGATCTGCGCATTCGCGCCGCGACGGCTGGGGCCTTGGTTGCACTACAAGACATACCAAAGAAGCCGAGCCATATAATCAAAGGAATGATGGATAGCATCAAGAATGAGGAAAATAGCGAACTACAACAGCGGTCGGCTTTGGCAATCGTCAATCTTATCAATTACTACACGACAGCTACCAAGAGGGGCCCGGTTGACAAGGTCATTGGTAACCTAGTCAAATATTGTTGTGTTGATACATCGGAAACACCGGAATTCCACCATAACGTTCATCTTGAGAAATTCATCCTCTCGCTCAGGAAAGAGGAAGACCGCAGAGATCATGTCGACGCAGCCAAGTTTGAGCGTGAAGCTCGGGCGGCTAGAATCATGCGACGAGGAGCCAAGGAAGCACTTGAGCAGTTAGCCACAAAATTCGGCAGTGAACTGCTAGAAAAGATACCCAACCTTGCTGCTCTAATTGAACGGCCACTTCGGGAAGCACTTGAGGGCGACCTACCAGCTAACATTCGGGAACCCGATAACGAACTCGGTCAGGAAGCTGTCGATGGGCTCTCAACACTCAGAGCGCTTTTGCCGAAATTCCACCCTGGCCTGCACTCATGGGTCATCAAACTCATGCCAGTCATAGCAAAGTCACTGCAATGCGAGCTTTCTGTTATTCGATACGCAGCTGCCAAATGTTTCGCGACAATTTGCAGCGTCATCACCGTAGAGGGCATGACTATGTTAGTCGAGAATGTGTTGCCTACCGTCAACAATGCATTGGATGTGCATCATCGTCAAGGTGCTGTTGAATGCATCTATCATCTCATCCACGTCATGGAAGAAGGAATCCTACCGTACGTCATTTTCCTCATAGTACCCGTGCTTGGGCGTATGAGCGACTCCGACAACGACGTCCGGCTGCTTTCCACAACTTCTTTCGCAACGTTGGTCAAACTTGTTCCTCTGGAAGCAGGCATTCCAGACCCACCAGGTCTGTCAGAAGAGCTTTTACAAGGTCGTGACCGTGAAAGGAAGTTTATGTCACAGATGCTAGATCCCCGAAAGATCGAGCCTTTTGAGATTCCCGTTGCGATCAAAGCAGAATTGCGTTCATACCAACAAGAGGGTGTCAACTGGCTAGCCTTCCTCAACCGTTACCACTTGCACGGCATTTTGTGTGATGATATGGGTCTTGGGAAAACGCTGCAAACTCTATGCATTGTCGCGAGTGACCACCACATGCGGGCAGAAGAATATGCTCGTACGCAAAAGCCCGAGCTCCGCAAGCTTCCTTCGTTGATTGTCTGTCCACCTACTTTATCAGGCCATTGGCAACAAGAGATTAAACAATACGCTCCTTTCCTCAATTGTGTGGCTTACGTCGGCCCTCCATCTCAACGCTCGCAGCTTCGTGGCGAGTTGGAAAAGGCCGATATTGTCATTACATCGTATGACATCTGCAGAAACGACACTCAGATCTTCACACCTATCAACTGGAACTATTGCGTCCTGGACGAGGGCCATCTTATCAAGAACCCCAAAGCAAAGATTACTCTCGCTGTGAAGCAACTCATTAGCAACCATCGTCTGATTCTATCTGGCACGCCTATTCAGAACAACGTCTTGGAACTCTGGTCATTGTTCGACTTCTTGATGCCTGGATTTTTGGGTACAGAAAAAGTCTTCTTAGATCGATTCGCCAAGCCTATTGCCGCAAGCCGCTTCAGCAAGTCATCATCAAAGGAACAAGAGGCCGGTGCTTTGGCAATTGAAGCTCTTCACAAGCAGGTACTTCCATTCCTGTTACGTCGTTTGAAGGAGGAAGTCCTGAACGACTTGCCACCCAAGATTCTGCAGAACTACTATTGCGACCCAAGTGATCTGCAACGGAAGTTGTTTGAGGACTTTTCGAAGAAAGAGCAAAAGGATCTCCAAAATAAGATGGGTAGTACGGAAAAATCAGCTAAAGAACATATCTTCCAAGCTCTTCAGTACATGCGCCGTCTCTGCAATTCTCCGGCCTTGGTCATCAAAGAGGGCCATAAACAATATGACGATGTGCAGAAATATCTAAGCACAAAGAATTCGCATATTCGAGATATCTCTCACGCACCCAAACTGACAGCTCTCCGCGATTTGTTGGTTGACTGTGGCATTGGCGTTGATCCTAACACAGAGGGCGAATTAGACACGGGGGCAAGCTACGTCAGTCCTCACCGTGCACTTGTCTTCTGCCAGATGAAAGAGATGCTTGATATCGTCCAAGAAGATGTGTTGAAGAAGATGCTTCCTTCTGTTCAGTATCTACGATTGGATGGAAGCGTCGAAGCCACGAAACGTCAGAATATCGTCAATCAATTCAACACCGATCCTAGCTACGATGTGTTGCTACTCACCACGAGTGTTGGTGGATTGGGTCTCAACCTTACTGGTGCCGACACAGTCATTTTCGTCGAGCATGACTGGAACCCTCAGAAGGATATTCAAGCCATGGACCGCGCGCATCGTATCGGCCAGAAGAAGGTTGTCAATGTCTACCGTTTGATCACGAGGGGTACTTTGGAGGAGAAGATTTTGAGGTAAGCCACCCTTTTACATCTATTCATAGATATAACATGCTAACACTTTTCAAGTCTACAACGTTTCAAAATCGACGTAGCATCAACGGTGGTCAACCAACAAAACGCGGGCCTCAACACAATGGACACTGACCAACTTCTCGACCTCTTCAATCTCGGCGAAACAGCAGAAGGAGCAGAAAAACCGGTTCCCGAAAGCGCCGCTGGCAACGAGGCAGACATGGTTGATATAGATGGCGAAGTCAAAGAGAAGGGCAAGAAGGGATGGTTAGATGATTTGGGCGAGTTGTGGGATGATCGCCAGTATCAGGAGGAGTATAATCTAGATTCTTTCTTGGCGACCATGAAAGGATGATAGGAAGACGGTAATTGAAAAAATCAAGACGTATTTAGAGAAGATATCTGGGCTTTTGCATGGAGTTTTTGATGCGATTCTCCTTTGGGGAGAGGTTTCGATGAGGAGTTTTTCTGAGTTGCTGATATTAGGTTTGGCATTGGGTGGTCAAATTTTTGGTTTCTTTCCCATCTTCTTGAAGATGGGAGGGCATTCATGTATTTTTAGTCATTATCACAATTCATTCGTCCTAATAAGCCACTGTCTTTTCTCATGCAGTGAGAAACGCAGACGGGCCGAAGGGACTGTTTTGGACCGTTAATCACCTAGCTAGGTAATCGCACCTGAGCTTCGATCACTCCGAAGGCCCCTTTTACTGATAAAAGTACATAGAAACTCATAATTGTTATCATCCCAGAACCGAATACTTCTACCTACGCAAACTATTTAAAAGAGAAGGAAACAAGCATAGCACAACACCATGTCATGATTTGTACTCACTCACACGCAAACACATGGAAAATACAACCTTCGATAGATGCTGTCGTCCCCTCTCATCCCCTTTTCGTATGTCGTAAAAACAAAATTACATGAAAAATCGAAAATGTAGCCAGTCTGAAAGAGAAGTTCATATTATACAAAAAAAAAAAGAAGAAAAGTCATATCAGAATCGCCGCCTTTCAGGTAAACGCCTTCCATAGAAAAAAGTCACAGTCTTTCTTTGAATTACCCAGTAACGCCGGGTCTCTTGACTGCATGCAGAACGCCTATTGAGTCATGATGGGTCGTGATTTGTGATAAGCAATGATGGAGGATAGAACACAACCAAAATCCTTCTACCGGATCTTCTAAGAACGCAACTTTGGCTTAGACAGCATATTCAAGCGGCTCAAGCTAAGAACGCCTTTCTTCGATGCAGTGCCCGGAGTGCTAACTCGGCCCTTGTTGCCTGTCATGCGCCCAGGAGTAATGATGGAGCGGTTCTTGATAGGGCTGGGACTGACTGGATTCAACTTCATTGGGCTGACTTTCAAACGTTTGGCATTGCGTTCAGCAACAGAGTTTGCAGTAGGTGGAATGTTCTCGGTGTCCTCATCATCGCTCATGTCTGCACGCTGGCGTTTCTTGTTTTTGATACCATGAGGCATTGCGAGTAAACTAGCGGATGGACTCTTTGCCTTCAAAGGTGACGACGTCGTCTTCAAAATTGGAGTCGATTTAGCCTCTAGCTTCTTGCCATGCTCCTCACGTGAGCGCTTTTCGTTCGAGATTCCATGTGGCACTGTCGGCATTTGAGGGAAAGGACTGGCTGCGGAAGGGACCGAGAAAGCTGTTTTGAGGGCTGGCGAGGAGAAATTGACAGCCTGTTCTTTCTTGCTGTCATGCTTACGCTCTTTATTCGGAATACCATGAGGTATAGCAGGAATTGTCGAAAGAGGACTATAAGGAGCAGCAGGAATTGATTCACGAACACGTCGGATGGTGGGCGTGTCGATGACTTCCTTTTCGGGTGTCATTGTTTCTGGAAGAACCGGATACACAATATCGGACGTGGAGGCAGCGATAGCTTCAGGTGGAAACTCAATTGCAGTCGGTGTAGCAAGAACTGACTCACGGCGAGACTTTGTGCTTGATGTGAATTCCACACGCTTCTTAGGAGATGGTGTCTGTTCGATACCACTGAAGTTTGCTGTTGGGAGATCCTTCAAGTTGATGTCAGGATTGAAATTCGGAGCTGTAATGTGCGTTCCTGCAGCTATCTTTGCAGGGTCATCTGAAAACAGTGGCTGACGACGCCTCAAGATTGACTTTAAATTTCCGAGACTTGGTAGCGATTTTTTGAGTCTAGGGTTGAACTCGGTTTTTGGAGTTTGGGGTAGAGCCTGACGAGACACTAAAGAATCAGCCAGAGAAGGAATCATAGAAGTCTTCATAGGCCGTGCCGATGCAAAACGGGCAGCCGAGGATCTCGTAGGAGTCATCAAAGAGCTGCTACGGAATGTCGATCTGGACGGTTGGGGAATAGCCATTTTGCATGGGGTACCAATGTTTCCTAGCTGACGAGTAGTGGTAGTCGTCTTGATTTCGGTGCGTTTCACACGTTTGGCTTCAATGAGAGGAGACTTTGAAGGTGATGGTTGGGTCTCTGGCTCGTCAAGCGATGCCTTCGAGTTCTTTCGTTTCAATGATTTGGTGACAGGAGTGAAGCGAGCTGACTCTGCTCGGAAAGCGGAAGGATGCCCAGCAATAGAGTCCATCTTCTTGAACTCTGCCATGTGAGCATCGCTGTAGCGTCCTGCCTTGCCTTTGGGCTTGGCAATTCTCCTTCCCTCGAGTGTCTGCTCCCCAGCTTCTGCCTTGCGCTTTTGTTCGCCTCGATCGAGTATCATCTGTGCCTTAATTCTAGCTACATCCTCGCGAACGCTCTCCATCAACTTTCTAGCATCTTCGCTGAGTTCGGCATCGTCGCTTGAAAATTTAAAGCCGAACTTGGAAGGAGTACCCAGGTTGCTGGGAGGGGATGACAGGACTTTCGAGGGTGTGTTGGAAGTCAAGGTTTCTTTGATGACGTTTCCGCTTGAGTCGCGTTGAACCGGCTGAAACCCAAGGATAAGGCCAGAGTCAAGCTTTTTAGTTGTGCTCTTCTGTGCTTTGCTAGGGTGCATTTCTTCACGAGGTGGGCGCGCACTACCAATCGTTGAAGGTGTTTTCATAGATGGTTTCTCAATAGGCGACAGTATGGATTTTTTCACCGAAGGCTGGCTCTTTGGGGTGGTGATTGTTTTGGCGGCATTGTCTTTGGTTTGTGTCGCGTTGTTTTCAACCACAGGCGCGAGTTTTGCGGGAGTGGTGGTGGGCACAGCGGGAAACTGGTCCTGTACGAAGTAGATAATCAGTATTCGAAGTGCATAAGCTCAAGAATGTTCAAGAACTGGTGGGTTGAATTGAATTACCTCTGTGACCGGGGTGTTGCCTCTCAGGCGAGCTGAGCGACGCGGTGCCATTTTGGCTCGAGTGATTGTATTGTTCGGGCGTCAAAATCGTCTAATTTCTGGGCGTTTATCGAATTCGTTTTCCCACACAAATACAAGCAATAGTGGTTGAAGTGGATAACGAGCACAAATATCGAGGGGAAGCGTGACGAGGAGGAAGCGGTGACGTTGCTGGGCTGCTCCGACCAAAACAAATAGAAAGCGCGCTAGTCTGCTTACGGCTTAACTCCAGCTGTCACTTTATTTCTACCTCATCGAATCAATTTCATTATTCGCTATTTCTTCTTTCCTCTACAGTCCAAATGGATACGTCTCTTCCTTACCCAGAGCTGTCCGGGGCTGTACTCTTTCAAGCGGGTTCACAGCCGAGCTTCGATCAAACCAGACATACGCATCCAGCTGGTTGTGTAGATACGCCTGCGAATAATGTGAGACCCGCTCCGTGTCTGGCCGGTAAATGACGCCGATGAAACGCTCCAACTTTGGTGGCTCCTGAGCAAAGGCCTCTCGAAGCTGTGAGCTCGCGAAATCTGGACGCAGGTCGAGTAGGAAGTTTGGAATACCAGTGCTGTGTGCAACGTATTCCCAACTGTCTGTTCGTGATGGATTGACGCGCATTACTTCCATATCCTCATCCCATTCGTGTGCTGCCGCAACCGTCCCCGTGTGTGTTCCACATCCGATAATTGCCACATTGTCGCGACCATATCTTTCTCGGCAGAGTTGGCCAATATTGATCTCTTTGCGTCGTTGGCCCATACTGGTGAAGCGAGCATCTCCAACATGCGAGTTATGCGCCCAGACTATGGCCTTGCTGCCTGGAGGCTTGAACTGGAACATTCGGTCCAGGGTATCAAACATGTGCGTGTCACGTAGTGTCCACGAGCTCGCCGAGCTATAGTACATGGCTTTGTAGTACTTTTCTGCGTCGTGTACCACATGAGCGTTCTGCTCAGCACTATGTAAGGCCTCCCCGTCATGTGCAGATGCGCTATACTCCAGTCGCTTCTGGAGGAGGTCCTTAAGTATCTGGACAACTTTGCTCTCGCAGTTCTCCATTCCTTGCAATGCTGCGAGTCCATAGGAAGCCGGATCGTCAACCCAAGGATTCAGACAGCCATATCGTTTACGGGCGTTCTTGCCAAGCTCTGGATCAACGCGATCGAGATAATCAACGACTGATTTGATCGATTCCCCCATACTATAGAGATCTAAACCATAGAACCCAGCTCTTTCCTCGGGTCGAACCTTGGCGTTCCTATCACGCATCCATTCAACAAGATCCTGCATTTCTCGGTTTCTCCACATCCATGTCGGAAATCGCTTGAAAGGCTCAATCTTGCTTCTACCTCCTATACGTCCTTTAGGTCCAGGCCGGAGACGTACGTAGCGGTCGATGGCTTCGGCATCGGGCCAATCGGCCTCCAGCGCAATCATGTTGAAGCCATGAAAGTCAACCAAGTGTTTTGTAATTTCTGCTCGAGCACTGTAGAACTCGGACGTACCATGACTACCATCGCCTAGAAGAACGACTTTATAGTTGCGGAATGTGTCAAACATTTGGCCAAACAATGGATCTCTGATATCTGGTAACGGCTTGGCCGCTGCCTGCACGAGTTGAGTCAATTGTCCTGGCATTTTGCCGATGAACAATACGTGCGATCGTTGCAATTCAAGTGGTTAAAAGGTGAAAAGATATAAATTCTGTCCTACACTTCTCCTCCCTAAGTTAACTTCTAGCTGGCATTTCCGTATGGTTTGCCTCTGCCTCTTCAAATCCGACCATTCACGGCTGACCATGAGATCATCCATCCGTCAAGAGCCACAAACTGCCACCACTCAAATGCCATGGAAGAAAAATCATTATGACTTCAACAAGGAAAGTAAACATCCGCCTCGTTGAGTTGTATGTTTTGTTACTGCTCAATAGGCTCAACTAGGGTATGCTTGCCTAACGACCGAATGCTGAGGGCCGCGATAGTTCCGGCCGTGAAGCGAACAGCAACTTGCATATCTATCGATATTGAGTTTACAACAATAGCGTTGACTTCAAGATTCATTCGTAGGCTATACAGCATGGAAGCATTGTCAACATCACGACTCAACCAGTTTGAGAAATCGATGGAATCGCTGTATGGCAGCTTTTCCAATATCAAAGACCCAGAACAATGGACACCACCAACCAACTCTGGAGGTCATCGCGGTCGGTATCTCTGGACCGATGCCTTTGGAGTTGTGAATTTCTTGACTCTGCATCAGGAACATGCCAAAATAGCTGCTGCTGCAGGTTCGGCATCAGTTTCGGGATCTGGTTCCGCACCTGGCATCAACACCGCAGACAAGTATTTGATTCTCGCTCGTCGGCTAGTCGGCTCTGTGCATGATGTACTCGGTCGCACTCGAGATGGAAAGACACGCTTACCCGGCGCCACGGACGAAAACCCTTTAGGAGGAGGTCTACGTATCGGCAAACTAGATGAAACCGGCGTTGACGGAGATGGGCAATACCATCATTATCTGACCCTATGGATGTTTGCGCTCAATCGTATGTCGCTAGCAACGGGAGATCCACTCTTTAACAGACAAGCAGTCGCTCTAGCGCAAGCAATTCATCCACGATTCTTTGTCAATAGAACCTCTACTCGGCCACGCATGGTGTGGAAAATGAGTATAGACTTAGCAACACCACTTGTTCCCTCAGAAGGAAATCTTGATCCTATCGATGGCTATGTCGTATACCGACTGTTGCAAGCATCAGCCATGGCAATGGTTGGTGGTGGTGAGGGTAGTAATGTGGGCAGTGACAAGCCTAGAGTACTGGATGAAGAGATTACGGATTATAAGCGTGTCATGGAACGGAAGGGCGAGCATTTTGTTTCTTCTGATACATTAGATTTGGGCATGACTCTATGGACATGTCATTGGTTTTCGGATAAGGAGAAATGGGCTTCAAAGTTGGCTGAAAGATGCTTTCAGCAAATATGTATTCATTCTCCTCCTTTTGCTCCATTTTATGGCGAACCACTGCTAAAGGGTCAATAGATGAACTTTTCGAAATAGACCGCTATCTAGCGCGCAACATCAAATACCGCCTCGCTTTCCGCGAATTCGGCACCAGTCTAGGCATCGGCTGCCACTATGGTAAATCAGGAGAACGTGAACGATCCATTGATCTCAGGACTTATTCGGATTCTATCATAGAGTCTTGGGAACCCTACATGGCGTTATCGCTACGGGGTGATAGTGATTTGTTAGCAGATGATCTACGGCCTATTACGAGAGTGATGTATTCTTCGGCTTTGATTCCTGGTGGTGAGTATCCCTTATACTTTTTTGAATGGATTCCACTTTCACTGCAACTCTAGTACTGAGTGATGGTAGCTTTTCGGACTGGATACCTTGGACCGGAGCCGAAAACAATACTATGAGTTAGGATTTGAGGCAATTTGAAAGTAATTTCTTCGTTTTTCTAGCGTGGACATCTAGAACAACCATCCCCCACGCGGCAACCGACATGCTGTCTTATGATTCTATGAGTATTGGACCGGACTTTTCATCAATTCAGATCCGGCTAGATAGAATCATCACCCGTTGTCTTGCTCTTCTTTCGTTCCGCGAATTTTCGAGTAACTAGAATAGTGGAAAGAACCAGACTAAGGGCAGTAGAGGTGATCACCAGAAAATAAGACTTGCCCATTGCTTGAGTAATGATGTAGATGTATTTGAAATTGAACTGGCCATACATCTGACCCCTGTTTCTCAATATCAACAACTATTCATGATAACACACTGTTTGATTGCACACACCACAGCAGGTTGGTAGATCTGGCTCCCATGTATAAACCCCACAGACGAGCAATCAAGCCACTGGTCCCAGGCGTAACCAGTATGGTTCTATTTGCGTTTGTGCATGGAGTAGTAGTAATATATAAGATAGGAATAATTACCAATACAACAAATAGTACAAGCCAGAAATGGACTTTGCGAGTTTCCGCTATCGCCGTCTGCTCCTCAAACACCCCACTTCTCGGAGTTTAGGGTTCGCACGTATGGTATGTAATGTACGTATTATCAATATCATCCTACATTTGAAACATTGAAACAGGTGTGGAAGACTCAGCATCTTTCTACTCGACTAAGAGATACTACAAAGAATGTTCATCGTCTCGGACAAGTGAAGAACACTCAGAACACAGTATATCATATCAAATTTCAAGTATAAATACAGTCGCGGAACTACTATTTACTATAACCCCCTTCGGCTCAGGTCCAGGGCCCATAATGCTGATACAGGATCGGAAAAGTCTATCGGTGCAGTGAGCTGTCCCCACGTTGTAGTCTACGACAGAAATTGGTCAATTAAGTCTTTCTTTAGCAAAGATAGCTGGGGAGTCTTACAGGATCTTGGTGACTAGGATGCCGTGCGCTGGAAACATTCATCGGCACAGTATACCCGTATCCGGTGGGAAATATATCCCTTGACCCATATCGCTGAGGTGAGGGAAGTCCCAACGTACCAGTATTTACAGCAGCGCCTAGATCCTTCTGTGTCGAATTCGGCACGGGCCCAGCCTCTAGTGACATAGAAGTAGGTGCTGGGTAATTGCGTGGCTGAGCGTCCTGCATGTTCTCGTTTGGATGTCGCAATTTCTTCAGTAGCATACCAAGCACATCACTGGCTTTGTAAGCTTCAATACTTTCGTCACGCATCTGGCTCCATATATCCGCACTCCGGTCCAACGACTCAATCATCTCGGCTCGTGTAGGACCGGTGACGGGAAAGGGGAACGGATCCCTACCGTGATCGATAGAAAGCTCCGTGCAAAGAACTGTGGCCGCGAGTAGAAAGTCGTGAGTAACGAGAGAATTTACGTATTTTGTTAACTTTCTCGTCTGTCCGTCAGCTCCGACCTCTTGATGTTGTATTGCCTGCAGACTCAGCAATGCCATGGCAGATTCAAGACAGGTGCGCCGTGAGTTAACGAACAGGGGCTCCATTCGAGCAGCCTCTAGGAAACGACTGTGGACCACACATATCGCCCTGTGGTGTATGCTTGCAAGCGCAAATCGAGCGTAAATCAAGCACACTTGATCATGCTGCTGCTCGGCCATAGATCGTAGTTGGAAGTATTCGGGTGCTGCAGCGTATGTTTCTCGGATGCTGCGATCGATCTCTAATACCTTTTCGTATGAAGGGGGTGTATCTTCACGATTGAGTTCTTTCAAAGCACGAGCCAAACCCAGAGCTAACCGAGCTTTGCAAATTAGATATGAGATTTGAGTTGGTTCTGAAGGTGGGAATGAGGCAGGTAACTCGACACAATGAGGTCCAAAACTTTCGTCGTAGATATTTCGTGGTAGAATATTTTCTGGGGGCTCGATCCTGACCATGGAAGGAAATCCATTTTGAAATGAAAAGAAGATGTCCGCCTGCCAGATAAATGTCCACACGCGGCGTCGCATTTCTGCCTACTAGACTTAGCGGTAATGTTTTTTTAGCAAGACTATACAACCTACCTGAAATGGACTCAGAGACGGTAGGCGATCCGGATCCCGATGATATCCCATTCGCATCGCCAGGCGGATGATGGTAGCGAGGAGAACCCAAGCACTAGAATTGGCATCTTTAACGCTTGAATATTCTCCGAATAGGTGAAGAACCAATGTTTCAATCAAAAACTCGTGTGGCTTCGTGTAGTCAGCAAGTAATATGCAGTCTGCTACTCGTGTCCTGTAGGATCTACTCAGATCCTGTGACTTCCCTTGAAACTCTAATGGTTCATCGCCATCACGATTCCACGAGATTGCGGCGATGCGCATCATGGCGAATAGTAGGCCGATCCATACAAGAGGTGTTCGACCAGGGTCTTCCCAGTGTTCCTCATACTGTCTAGATGTTAGGTTTATTATCGATCCGAAAATGCCAGCAAATTCCGAGAACTGTACACACCTGTTTTTGAAAGGTAGGCGGGTGAATGATATCTGCTGAATGTCAGACCGCTTCAAGTGACATCTTCAATGTTTTTCAGAGCTTCTACTTACGAATTGCAGGATCCAAGGTCTTAAAGTATCGTTCCACAAACATGTCACATGTATATCGGGACGGAATGTGTGCGAGTATTTCACCACGACCCAATAACTGTGAGGTCCCAAAAAGTAGAGTCGGACCTGGATCGTCCGGTGCCTTCTTCAACAGCCGAGAGATCTTTTGTGACTGGTCCTCATATTGTTTCTGTTGTGTTTGAAGGTAACATCGTACCTCGTGAATCTATCAGACCTTTTTAGCATAGTGCGAGAATCGGGGAAACGTGTTATATTTACCTCGTTCAGTAGAGCAGCCCAGTGAGCCTCTCCAACAGTGTAAGAATTCCCATAGTCAGCGTCAATACGTAACATCCGACTCTTCACGAAGTCAATGGGTCTCGAAAGCTCCTCTTTCGAAGCTTCATGTCGCGGAACTTGACCATTTCGGTACGCAACAACCCTATCATTCGATGCATCTGCAGCTGAAGCTTCTTTCCCACTCATCATCGTCACAATCAATTGTTCCAGCCGATCCATACGGCTTTGCACACTGCTAGAGTTGCTATGCGATGACGGCCAGTGTCTCTGAAGTCCCGCTCGACGGTGCTGATAAGAGCACGACATCATGTCGCCTCGGCGGACACAACTGTTGCAAACCGGCAATGCCTGGTCACATCGAAGTCTGTCGATGGTGAGCTACTTTGCCCTATCCCTTAATACGCTGACCAGATACAAACTTACTTTCGTTGTCTGCAAGGCGTACAGGAGACTGGTTTCCGGTTCCTCCTCTTGATGCCAGTCCCTGACTCAGGCGTTTCATTATAGCCCAGAGAATCCATTGATGTTGTCTAAAGTGCAACACCGCCGTCGTGGTCTGTATCAAAATCAATATGAATAATCAGAGGAGGTGATCTCGAAAGCGAGACAATCATGAAAGCAACAGACCTGCAATTAATGTGAGGTAATTGGAGAAATTGACACAATGAGAATGTCATGATCTTGTCTGCTCTTAAGGTGGATTTAACAAGGAGAAAGCCTACATTAAATCCGAGCGGTTTGAACGGAACGTAATAATACGTATCTGAGGTATTTTACGATTAAGCTCCGATCTATACGTATGATACTCGGCAAAGAGACTTTTTGAACATTTCTTTGAATCGATTATCCATAGTCTATTACTATTAAATGCCCAAGTTCGCAATCGATTACTTACAGGCTAGGAGGTATGTACATCCAGCTATAAAATACACACCATTAGATCAATATGCAGCCAAACAAAGAGAAACCGCTGGAGACAAATGCTATACTATCACTTGCAACTGCTTATTTAATACGCACGGCCGGCTCATAGCCAGGGATACCGATTATATCAGCCCATTGGGTGAGGCTTCGAGGTAGAAAGTATGTGATGTACACAACGGAGAGGGATATCAGTAGGCCGGATAGCTAGAAGAATAACCACGATTAGCCAAATTTGACAGGAAAAGAGTAAAGATGCAAGGGAGAATCACCTTCTCCAACCATGTATGGAACCATATCGCAGTCATGAAGAGCATCCACCAGCTCAACCCAATTACAATCCAGACGAACTTGGTAGAATATTTCGTAACAGGATCGCTTGCAGCTGTATGTTCTCCATCCAAATCATCTTTATCATGAACTTGACTAGTCTCTGGTGTGTGAGATGGCGACGTCCCTAGCGCCTCCAAAGCCAAAAATGCACTTCCTAGTACCAGCATAAAGACATGACCGCTCACATCATGTCCGCCCCTCCACAGCCCCCCGGAAGCTTTACAAGCTGCCCCCGTAAGAGCAACCTTGAACTCTTCCCAGGTATCATCCGGCGTCACGGCTGGTAATCGCTCACATTTCCCGCCTGTAATCACAAACGTGCGATCGATAATCGCAGGACCAAAAAACCACTGTGTCGTCAGAATCCAGGCAAACGTGGCAATCGCATACCGAAATAGTCCCTGAACCGATCTTTTCCCGCGCAAGTTTCCCGGCGCTTTGGTGTAGTACGGTCGCGTCAGGAGCAAGGCCAAGAATGCGAGTGTAATCCACACCCATCCAATCTTGACAAAATACAGGTTGAATATATTATTTTTGCGTGCGAAATAGTTGACAGGGTTCGGACGGTGTTCGGCTGGGAGGTTGATGTCCGTTGCTATGGTGGGTGTTAAGGGAGCGGCGGACCCAAAGTTTTGCGACGAGCGCGCCGTGGGGGAGATGACTGAATATATCGATCCGAGAAGTAAGGTGAGAGGGTATACAGCTAAGACGGTCACGGGAGGATGTGTCCTTGTATTCGTGTTGGTTCGTTTGAGTTGTGACGGAGAGCCACTGCGTGGATAGGCTGTGGATGTTGCCATGATGGGAGAAAACAATATAGAAAAAGTGTCAAGAAGCACCACTCATTCACCAGAGCAAATATGGACAGGAGCGACTGTTAGCAAATTATGCTGAATGAAGACATGAAGCTTGTTGGAGATAATTCAGAGGTATAATGTCCAGGTTACCGAGTGGGAAGGTGAATGATGAAATTGTTCGCGGTCAAGCCAACTAATCCAGGAATGACGTCGGCTGTCAATTTCCTCTGCTTTAGTCATGTGATATCGTCTACAAGAATCTAGGCCATCGCTTCCTTCTTTTATTTTACTCAACTGTAAATTTGAAATTTGAAATTAAGACTTTTTATTGATGTCGGAGAGCTATGCAAGCATTCAATACATAAGATCCTCCAACCCTTTACTGTCTTTCTTGCTCATAAAAAGGCTCGAAGCCTATCAAATTTTATACAGGAAAATAATCGCCATATGAAACATTGAATTAATGCCCAATCTTCAAAGCCAAAGTCTGCTGGAGCGGCAAGTTGCGAGAAGAGTTGCCGACATAGACAGTCTTGGTGTAGTTTGAGACAACCCAGTTCTGGCTGACAGTGTCCCAATTAGAAACGTCACGTCGGGTCAAAGTGGCAGTCCACTGAGCCTCCTCGCCAGCACCGAGAGAAAGGCGGCCAAAGCCACGAAGAACCTTAGGCGCATCGGAGGGGCCACCGAGCGAGACATAGAGCTGAGGCACTTCAACACCAGCGACCTTTCCGGTGTTCTTGACAGTCACTCTGATTTCGGCAACAGGGTCATACAGCGCAGGGTTGCCACCAGGGGCACCACCAGCGGGGTTGACAGGTTGCGGAGATCCGTCTTGAGCACCGTCAGGCACGTATTTGGAAGTAGACCAACCGTAATTTGGATCACCAGAGGAAGTCCTCAGATCAGTGGAGTTAAGCCATGGGTAAATGAAAGCTTCAATGCGTTTGATGTAGTTAGGGAAAAGATAAGCCGTGGCGTTCAAAACCTTGCCCAGGACAGGTGCGGGACCGCTGTGACCTGTGGCTGGTTTGTAAGGCGAAGCAGCGAGAGGAGTCACCTGGAGATTTGAGAAAGAGAAGGTGCTGTAACTGAGACCATAACCAAACTCGTAAGTGGGAGTAATATTGTATTTATCAAAGTGTCGGTAGTCAATGAAGATACCCTCGGTGAAGTCCTGCTGAGGAGCACCATCTCCGTTGTTGGGTTCGTAGATGATATCGGTTCCCCAGTCAGAACGTTGCTTGCCCCAAGTGAAAGGAGTCTTGCCTCCGGGGTTGACGCTGCCGTAAAGAACATCAACCAAAGAGTTTCCGCTCTGCTCTCCAGGCAAACCTGCCCACAAAACAGCAGTGATGTTGGGATGGTTGACCCAGTCCTCAACGAGAACAGGTCCAACAGTATGAAGAACTACTATGGTGTTGTTACAGTTACCTGCAACGGCCGAGATCATAGCTTCACTGTTCTGCCATAATGTCAAATTCTTACGATCTCCCACGTTTCCGTCAACGGTGATGTATCCCTCGCCGGAGTCTGCATTGGCAAACACTAGGCAAGCCCTAATTAAAACAAAGTCAGTAATCTGAGCCATTGCTATGTTCTACTTACGACCAGTACTTACGAGGCTTGAGCAGCCACGGTCGTGGCTGTAGTATTGGTGGCGCCGCTGTCGGTAATAGCAGTAAATATTCCGCCATTCTTCAAGACCTCGGCTTGGATAGCTTGTTCAGGAGTAACTAGGTAAGGGAAGTTGGCAGTACCACTACCCCATCCCATAGCCAAGGTACCGTTATCACAGTTACGGTCAGAGCAACCATTGACACCATCAGGATTGGAGCCAGCATCCTCTCCGAAAACTGCGACAAACCTCTCGGAGCCAGTCAACGGAAGAGCGCCGTCAACATTCTTGAGGAGAACAATGCTGGCACTGCCGATTTCACGGACAACTTTGGCGTGGTCACCACGTACATCAACGTGCTGGTTGATTTCCTTGTAGCCCTCGCCGGCGTAGTAGTATTCATTGCCATAGGTATCCAGAGTCCAGCTAGCAAAGTTGATGGGGACCTGGGTACGATCACGACCAACCTTATAGAATGCAGACATGATACGAACGGCCATGTCGTCAATACGCCATTCAGGAACAGTTCCATTGAGCACGGCAATTGTCAAGTTAGTACCCCAGAAAGCAGTTCCACTGTCGAAAGCCACATCACCAGGCATATCCATATCCGCACCGGCCAAAGCATCGCCCACACCAGAATGCTGAGCACCCCAGTCGGTCATGACGAATCCTTGAAAGTCGAGTTCTCCCTTAAGAATGTGGTTCAAACTGTAGCTGTTGCCGCAGGAATAACTGTTGTTCAATTGATTGTAAGAACACATGACGGAACCAACACCTGCCCTAACCGCATCGGCAAACGGCCACAGGTACAACTCGTGCAAAGTAACATCGTCGATGTTCGAGCTGATAGCATCAGCGACTGTATAATTTTCCTGGGAGCCCTGACGAAAGTGCTCTTGCTCATTACCGATATAGTGCTTTGCACAAGCAATCACACCGGTATCCTGCATTCCTTCAATAGTGCTTGCCATCATCTGACCAGTCAAAACGGGGTCGGGTGCAAAGCCTTCCCAATTACGGCCACCCTCTGGTGCTCTTCCTAGCGGACCAGCAACGGGTCCAAGCTGAACATCCACACCTTTGCCACGGTGTTCCTCAGCCATGGCTACACCGCGCCGGTATGCAAGATCGAGATCCCAGGTAGCGGCGACATTGACGCCAGCAGGGAAGGCAGTATTGTAGTCAGCTAGAAACATAAAACTGTTAGCTATATAATTCAACCTTTTTTTTTTTCTCTTTTTGTATTTGGACGGTAAGAAGTAAGAGGCAAGAGACTACAGGGCACGACATACTGTCTCTCACGCCGAGCGGTGAATCCTGCATACAGAGGCTGCGGAATCCCAGGCGGGGAATGCTTCCAGTGTTACCGACACATTGTCCACCCTCCCATCTACCAATTGTCAGTCCCATGTCTTTATTTTGCTCAACGGTATCACAACGTACCCAACACCAGTCGTCAGGTTTATCTTCTCGGCCAAGGTCAATTGCGAAACGAACTCGACTGCTCTGTCATGAGCTTGAGCCCATTCCCCGGCGCCACTGGCCCAGGGAGCAGGGTAAGCTGGAGGAGAGTAGGCCTGGTGTAGGAATAAAACGTTAGTTCAGGTCTTAGTATAGGAAAGAGTCAATTGATGAAGGTACTCACCTTGCCCTCGGCAAGTGCTGCCGCAGCAAGCGAAATCAATAAACTGTTCCGCATTGCGATCATCTACAGACGACGTAAGGCTCGACAGCCGTAGCAATACAATTGGTTATAATAAAGCTTCAGCAACCAAAGGCAAAAAGAGGGGGTATCAGCGTCTTTATAAGTAGACAAATGGGATGAGTACAAGGAGGGGAAATGCGCCGAGGAGGAGCAAGGAAAACATGATGATGAGTAAAGGTGGAGAGTAGACAGTGCACAGGTGCATACAAGCTAGAGCTCTAGCTTCTGGGGAAGCAAGCCTGGCAACTGGCAAAGGCAGGAGCAGAGCGTCTGACTCGGCAGTTGATGAGGTCAAGGCTGAGCAGGCGGCTTGCCGGGATCCAGTTAGCAAGATGATCAACAAAGCCATCGATACCAAAATTACAATACGGGCCATCTAGTTTGCGCCCAAAGTGGAGCTGTATAAACAAACACTATGGTAATGGCGGTGTAATAGAGCTACCGTTGTACCAATATTCGGCCAGACTATTATGTATGTTTTGTACTTTACGCGCTCAATCCATTGTCAATACTCGAGTTTATTGACCGGTCCTTGCTGGCCAGGCATATTTTGGCGTTTTCTACCAGAATGTCAGCTTTTAGCGTGCACTTTAAGGAAGTGCATCAATAATTGTTCCCCAGATGTTGTTTCACTTACTTGGCATATGTTGGAATAAGCTGCTGTAACGGTATTCCGATGTAGCATTCGGGTCTATCTAGGCGTGCTACTTTAATATACATATACAGTAGTTGAAGTATATCCGTTGTGTGGCGTTGCTATTTCCCCACGTCCTACAGATCCGGGCCGTACCATGGACACAACATCCCAGCAGCTAACCCTTCTCAAGGGCCGGTATGCTGAATTTTCACCTCACGTGTTTCTTTCGATCTTGTTTTTATATTGAATGATCTCACTCTGACCCCGTAACAACCACGCATCTAAGGGCTAGGGCCTTCTGTGCCGTTGGAAATTGTAATTCTCCGCGTCGGTGATTAGACTCGACATTGTGGATTGTATCCCGTATTCGGATCGTCGACGTAGAGTTCAGGACCGAAACTTTGATTTACTTGCCCATTTTACATACATCATTCAAGTGACTCCAGTCAGCGTGACTACTACATTTTTAGTGCTTTTGGTGCTTCCTGATATTCGGGTATTCAAGTGCCCTGTTGTACAAAGTAGCTATCTTTGTCCGGATCCCGCAACCCCATAAATACATTGTTTCCGTGTTATCCGTACCCTTGCGTATCCAGATTACGGCCGTCTCGGACTCCAGATGGGGCCCCGGTGCACCAGGCCACCCTAAGTTAGCCGCCTATTTACCCTACGTATTAGTCTGTAATTTGTTATTCTTCCAAGGCTGGCTTGCATGTAATTCGACTCCCTCGAGAACAAAAACTCATCCATAATCTTGGTAGGAGGGGTCTTGGCGATTCATGAATCATAATTCGAGATCTAAGAGCATCATATGACAACGCTTGACAGTCTTGATTACTACGTAGTAGAAACAACTTTCATCTACTCGTCCAGACCGTAATTGACGCTTTACTCTCTTAGGGCTAGTCATTTCTCCACATATTTCCCGTGGGGAGATCGGCGACTTCACCTGCCTGATCAGGCATCCAGCTTTGTCTCCTGCTCAAAGCAGAAACTCCTCTTTCAACCCAGCGTAAAAATTTATCCGCGGAATTGCCTGAGCTCTTTAGCTCTCGATGTGTCCTTCCAAAGGAGTAGTCATGTTTGGACAAGACTTTGCTGGGAATCTATCTGTATACTATGTACCCAGGCACTTGTGAAATCTTCGTACAAGGCCAAAATAACACAACCCCTGTCGATCCTTTGATCAGGGAGACGAAAGATCGGCAACATCTAGAGGGAACGAACCATGAGGCGAGTAGGCTGCAGCAAATCTTTCAAGCAGCGACGGGATCTAGAAAATTCCTAAATCGATCCTTTTTGTCTTTAGAGTTTACAGATAGTCTATGCCACATGGATGATAAGTGCATTTGTCATTGATGGCTGAAAGTGACAAGGAATGAAGGGTTATCAGTACAGAGTAGCCAGACACGATCTTTTGTTCGTGCATAAGCCGACCAGACGAACAGTACCGGGATATGGATGCGTGACAAGCATCTGGACAGGGTTAGGGCTTCACCACGAAACACGCACAGATCGTGAATTTGTAATGACATATCACTACGCCAACATTTTCATATATGAGCTGCTAAATACAGCACAGTACGCTTTGAATTTACAGACGGAAATCAAACAATCAAGGGGAAGACTGCAGTGAGGGTTGTCGGGGACTCATTTTAATGGACAGGAATGTACCACCACGTGTATCCTTGAGGTCGAGATTTCCGATCCCTGTGAGACTAAAATTAGCTTGTCTGAATTCTTTTCAGCTTTTACACTGTCAGACTTCGCAGAGAAATACTTGGCATCTCACTTAGATGGACGAAAATCATCACGTGACTTTTCAAAACCCAACTCATTGCCCGATTAGGCAATAACACACCAAACAAGGGCGCAACGGTTAGCTGCAGTTCTTCTAGCACACATGTAGGAATTCTGTCCGTTTAAAAGCGCATCCTACCGCTTGGCTAATTAAGATCAGAGAATCCAGGTCGAGGCCAAGAGGATAGCACTCCAATAAGTGTAGGGAATACGAGGTGAAACAGAATCTAGACGGAGCTGAAAAAAGGTCATTTCAATGAGTCATGACAACATGACCCTCCATTCTCTAATTCATAGATCTTGGGCACAATGGCTTCAGGCAAAGATGAACATTCGATTGGATAAAAAAGCCCTGATCGTGGAAAGTGCATTTAAGATTATCCAGCCAGATAACCTTAAAGTACACCCCTACCTAGGTAGCTCCAAACGTCAGCACAAATGCAGCCCTGACGCTCCTTTGCCTCACGGCTGCCATCCCGTATATTATCCAGCTCTCGAAGGCGTCCACGTGGATAAACTTATGGCTCCTATTCCAGCCTTCTAGGAGCAAAACTAGCTACTTATACATAGAAGTATTATCACCCTAGATATGCATCAGCGGCCCGAAATCACTTTAAATATCTTGGATTTAGGTAAGAGATTAACTTTTGCGTGCTATGATATGACGTCCCCCACCCTTAAAAAGTTTGTCGTCGTCTCACCCCATCCTATGATAAGTGAGAATAGGGTGGGGGGAGACGATGAGGCAAGTCCGTATCCTCATATATCCATCATGATATGCGCCTTGATAAGGGCGTAAGTGGGTCTTGATTCGATTCTTCACGTGCTTGTACATATTTAGTCATTCTAAAGCCCTAAGAGGGGAATAGAACAAGTATGAGCATCTTTGCAAGACTTATTCTTAACCAATTCGCTTGTGGCGAGAATATCAAACATGTCAGTGGAAAAAGCCCTAGAACATAATTTGAAAATGGATTCGACAGGGCCCAAATCAGACTCTTCGCCTGCGTCTATTCAGCTGGCGGACGAGGATTCTGCCATTCGCGATTTTTATGGCAGCGCGATATCCCAGTCTTATCGTCTCAAGTCAGAACTTGTTGCAGAGCATTTAGCCAAGATTGGCATGGGAAAGTAAGTATAGAACTTCACTTCCCCCTTGGATAATAGAAACCTGACTATGAAGATTCCAATACCTCCTCTTCATCGTAACCGGCTTCGGCTGGATAGTAGACAACTTCTGGTCCCAAGGAATCTCCGCCGTCCGACCCCCCGTCTCCAATGAATTCACCGACATCTCGCGCCTCAGTTTCAGTTCCGTCGCCTACTACGTCGGTCTAATCATCGGCGCAACCTTCTGGGGCACAACGGCCGATATCATCGGTCGCAAACCCGCTTTCAACACAACCATCTTCCTCGGCGGCATCTTTGCATGCGCCGTAGCCGGATCTCAAAACTTTGTTACATTTTGCGCTCTGTGGGCTGTCATTGGTACTGCTGCCGGAGGGAATGTACCTGTCGACAGTATCATTTTCCTCGAGTTCATTCCAAAAGATTATCAATGGTTGCTCGTCGGGTTGTCTGGATGGTGGAATCTGGGACAGCTGATTGTGTCACTTCTGGCTTGGGTGTTTCTGGCCAATTATGCGTGTGACAGTGATGAGGCTCCTTGTCCAAGGTCAGATAACATGGGATGGTGAGAGTTTGCCCACATCACATCACATCTTCTCTTTTTAACTTCATTCAGGAGATACAACATGATCACCCTCGGCGCAATTGCTATTGCGTTTGGCCTGATTCGTATATTCATCTTCAAGATCCCCGAATCACCACGCTACCTTCTCTCCAGAGGTCGAGACGCCGAAGCCGTCGAAGCGGTCAATTACATTGCTCGCTATAACGGAAAGCCCGAGACGCTGACCCTCGCCATGCTAGAAGATATCGACCGACAAGTCAGCGTCAACAACCCCGACGCTAAGATCTCACCAACAGAAACCACCAAACAGTCCTTGACAGACATTCTGAAAGAAAGCTTTAGCGACTTCACCGCCGACAAATACCGTAAACTCTTCAAGGGACGCACCATGGCACAGCATAGCGTTGTCATCTTCCTCATCTGGCTAACCGTCGGAATTGGTTACCCCTTATACTTTGCGTTTATCACTTCGTACCTCGAGACGAAGTCGTCATACCAGACCGATTCGTCGCTCAGCTACACTTATAAGATCTACTGTATTGTTTCGGCGGTGGGTATCATTGGTCCTATCGCTGCTGCATTCTTGGTCGAATCTCGCTTTGGTCGGCGATGGATGATGGGCTTGTCTGCTGTATTGACGGGTGTTTTCCTCTTTGCGTACACGGCGGCGAAGACGCAGACGGCTGATGTAGGATTTCAGTGCGCAACTGGAATTTTGGGTAACTTTGGTAAACATCTCCTCCCACTCTTTCATTGTGAAAGCCAGTCAATTTACTGACAAGAAATAGAATATGCGGTCATGTTCGCCTTCACTCCAGAATCATTCCCCGGGCCTGTACGCGGAACCGGGACAGGTGTAGCAGCGACTCTGCAGCGTACAGGCGGTTTGGTAGCATCTCTCATTTCGACTTATGGTGGATATACCGTGACTCCTATCTATGTCAGTGCTGCTTTGTGGATAGTTGTTGGGGTGTTATGTTTTGGATTACCATATGAAACTCATGGCCATGCCTCTATCTGATGTTCCACTCTCGATTTGTCCACCTTATGTAGTACGGCGGAAGTACACAAGAGGCGGAAAACCCGAGTGCAAATTATCTTGCCTTCAAATCATCTTTCCTTGAAACCTGTCAATGTTCATAGGATGTTTACTAGTGTCGATGGATCTCAATATTGAAAAATCATTACCTAATTTGACATGATGAATACATTCGAAAATAGAGAATGGTTTGTTTCTTTGGATCGTTGAATCAATAGAGACATTCAGACCTCATTGAACGTAGCTCACGATGCCGCTTAGAGTTAGAATATTACCTAGACATGGAACCTTTACCACTCTAATTCTCGACTTCCACAAAGCCCAGAGTTCAGACTTGCACAGAATTCTTCCTCTTCAGCCAGCTTCGTCGTGGCGGCACCTGCTGTACGCTTCGGCGTAGCAGGCCATATCTCTGTCTTTTCCTGCTTCTCGGCCTGTCGGTGCTGCATCACAATATCTCTCACTGTGTGTTGGAAATGTATAGGACCCTTCAAATACATTAGCGGAGATTCGACTACGGAAGAGGCCAATAAACCTTCTCTTTGTCTGAATGTAACATCCCACTAGTGTATACACCTGCATTCAGATTGACCTGTGTTCCGTCGCATAACTGCTTGTCCTCCTCAAGAACCTGTCTATAGAAGGCAGTGATGTTGTCAAACTCCTCATCACCTGCGTTTTTGTGTCGATAGACTTCATTCTCAATAATGCTCTTCGTAGGCGAGAGAGGTATCATGCGCTGGATATAGAAGAAATTGTCCCTATTCCACTGTTAGACAGATGAGCGAAAAAACCAGCAGGTGACAGGACTCACGTTATAGTAACACTGGTAGTCGGGAAAAAGTACGTAATAGACCGTCTGAACTGACCCTCCCTCTCCTCCACTTTATTGATAATCGTATGTTCCAAACACGCAGCGCACTTCTCATTTGGCTCAACCCGATACTGATTCAGATCCGTCACACGCGCAATCAGTGGGTGCGACGTCGGACAATGATAGCATTCATTGTAGTTATCGATGAGCGTCTTCCAATTCGCGTCTACCGTCATGTCCCATGCATGATCGAATCTGAATTCGTCATCGAAATCAAACATTTGAAGACGCGGGTTGTCGTCGACGGCGGATTTGTATTGCTCTTCCCATTTGCTCTTCCAGTCTGTGTCGTTTTCAGCTGATAAATTGACCCATACAAACCCGGCTTTGTCGACGTGGACATGCACCGGATACAGACTGTGTTGGGTCTTATCAAACGTCGACACGGTCTCGAAACGAGGCGCTTTCGCTAGATTCCCTTTGAGGCCGTAGGACCATCCGTGATATTTACAAGATAGTATACTCGCCGTCCCACTGGAACCTTGCTGAACAATGGGGAATGCCCGGTGGCGACAAGCGTTGTGAAACCCATTGATTCGTCCTTGGTGATCACGAACAAGGAAGATTGGGAAATTCGCAATGTCGAAGGATTGGTAGTCGCCGGTCTTTTGGAAGCGGATGCGATGGGTGAGAAGAATCCAGTGGCGGGAGAATATGGCACGCCGTTCAAGTTGGTACATTTGACTGGAATGGTACCAGGATGCGGGGAGTGAGACCGGTTTGTCATTGCTCTGGTTGTTTTGTGTTTGGTTGTTGTTGCTGAAGCCGAGTAGGCGCCACATTTTGATATTATTCTACGCGGAAACTGTTTGTTGGTTTCAAATATCGAAAGATCTGTCTCAAGTGTCCAAGGCGTTCCTCACACTCAGAGTATATACCTCTTGCCTTTTTGTATGCGCTAGTCTTCTCGATCTACTTTCCTCTTTTGGTAATTATCCCTGCTGAGGGGAAGCCTTAACGCGCCCTGCTAAGAAAAATAACATTTGGCTGGCCTACTGGCCCTTGGTTTGGAAGGCTACCAACAACTAATGCAGCGTGAAATTAAGATACATATCCCAAAAAGATTAAGACAGTAAATGACTCGCCTAATCGGTAGACGGGTGGATGCGGATCGGTATAGACGGGCCGCACTGGGGCACAGCGCATATTGCTGCGTTTCCGAAGAGCTAACGGACTCGTGTTACGTAACTTTAATGATGAAGAAATGATTCAGATTGACTCATTCGTGTATATAACCCTCTATGTATGTATCTATAGTATGTGCCATTTATGACAACCCACTAAACGTCTATATCGTCATCTCCAACGTAGCGGGTATTCCGAGACTGGGCCGGTATCAACGGTCGTGACTTTGAGTAGTCAGTGGTCAGTTATGTGTGGTGACCACTTCGAAGGTCGCTCATTTCCGACTTTGACCGTTGACCAGTCCATGATTTCCCAGCGAATGGAATGTTTCTATCGTAAAGCCCATCACCGACAAGCGAAGCGGGATGCCAGATAATAAGCTCGGATGCAATGCATGCACGATAAGCGATATCGAGAGAAGCTACTTTCGAGCTCTGTAGCGTACTTGGCTGCGTGATCCTGGTTGTTCTTCTCTCGACAATCGAGACACATGGTGAAAATCATATAACGGACTGTGGTTTCCGGGATAATGACTCGCGGCGTTCTGCAAGATGGACCCCGAACCTGACTTAGTCAATGCTAAAAGGCCAAGGCAACGTCTAAACAAGATTGTGATCCATCACCCATCAAGACGTAACTAGCTCAAGTACCACCAGACGAGGGCGCATCCCCACTAATCTCATCCAAAACCTCAAATAGCACATTATTCTGTACCCGACAACCATTGGCATCATCGTTGCGGAAACCAGCCCGAAGTCTCTGCCTTATGACATTGAGATCCACGCCTTTCGTATTATACTGATCGATCAAGTCCTGTGCAACATCGCAGAGAGTAGTATTGACAGGAGTAGTAAGCCTTGGCCAACTGGATGCTGACCCTGGCCCGCAGTCACACAGAGATGCAATCGACGGTAATTTGATGTTTTGCTGTTGTTGAGTCGGCACAGGGTCTGCGGGAGCTACCGCGGGTGGCTCGAGAGGCTTGGAGGTCGTGCAATTGTCCTGGCACTCGGAAGCCTGAGTACAGGAGATATTGTCATTGCAAACTATATCAAAGTTTGCTAAGGTTGGCGGGTATGGCTCCTCAACCCTTTGCACAGTGGGAGCGTACTGGCTCGGTGGTGCACACGGGTTATTGTTATTGTAGACTGCATTAACATTTGTTGAAGAAGCTGGGCCACAACATCCGGCGGGTTTCTGCGACGAGTTATTGATATTGTAGACTGCGTTAACATTTGTTGAGGAAGCCGGGCCACAACATCCGGCGGATTTCTGCATAGCGACAGGATAATGGATTGCTGAAGCAGAAGTGGCATTGTTATTGCAAGCTGTAGCGACACCTGCCGAAGAGGCCGGTGTATATGGCTCATCAGTCTTGATCGAAGGTATAGAGTGATGGCTTGAAGTAGATTGCGGCGATATTGGCGCCTTGAGTCGTGGAATTGCTATCTTCTCCGACACAGTGGGCTGCGACACGTCTCTTAAAAAATCCTCCACTAGACCAGGAGCAAGTCCCGCTCGTTGTAGTAGCGCACGTAGTTTGGCATTTTCAGCTTCCAATTTCTGGAGCGCGATCAAGTGCTCGATTTCCCTCTGCTGGGCTTGCGCATTGCATACGGCGACTTTCTGCTCGAGTTCCTCGATGTACTGTTGTCTTCGGGCCCGACTTTTGCGTTGATTCTCTCGCACTCTGGCGAGGCGATTCAGCCTCTTTAAGCATGTTAGTCTATTTCAAGTGTGTCAAATTGGACCAAAAGGAGAAATATTCACCTCATCGGCATCCTCGTACTTGCAGCTCATCTTGAAGTCCAACTTTATGTTCCTGAGTCAGTTATCCATTAAGAAGAAGAGCACGTCGTTGGGGTTGGCGTTTGCTCGTGATTTTGGAGAACCGCCAGGGAAGGTGCCTATCGGTCTGTTGGCCAATCACAGACACTATCTGCCCCATGTTCCGCGCTAGTGCTGATTAGCTGGGATAATCACGTGCCTCAATTTGGCCATTGCTTTTTGTTATTACATAGTAGCCTTTCCTTCTTTGAGTCATTCATCCAGAACATCGTTCAGAACATCTCAGTATTCGATGTCCAATTGACGGCAGAGTACAGATTTACTTACTATCTAGATAGGCCGATGGCACACAGCTTCCGAAAACAAGCCTGAGACTCCTACCGTATCAGGCAATGCAGTGTCACCGCATCGAGAAGGATCGCCTCCGCATGCGCCGACGTCACMCCCGCCATGCCGAAAGAGCGTATTGAGCCACCCCGGATTCGCCGCGTATCTGACTAGGTTCAACCCACTCGCTAGAGAACTACCCTCTGTAAAGCATCGCTTTATGCTCATCTTCTTCCTGCTATCACTTCCAGATCGCTACTTCTCCCAACGCAACTAATTAATTCAGAGCCACCTCCATCATGGTAAGCACGAGACACCACCCAAAAGACTTTCCTCCACCTGCGACGCCGTCGAGCGCAAGCGACAGCACCAAATATGTCGTGCACTCGCCATCTGCCCCCGCACACGCTTCTCGCAAAGGCGTCCACACTCCGTCCATTATCGTTTTGGCCTGGCTCATAATTTCCGTGCCGCTAGTCATTTGGGATACCGGTTATGTGCTATTGCGACCGCATAGTATGCCAGGTGGGAAGTTCCATTCGCCTATCTGGACCCCCTATGCGCTGTACGGAACTATCGACTACATCTATGGCTGGCCTGCCTTTGATGCGCGGAATGGGTTCACCGCTGCCCAGGGATTGTTGAATCTGTTCGAGACTGCTGCTTATATTCTATACCTTGCGGTTGTCTATTTCTACGGCACCACAGCGACTAGTTCCGGTCGCGCCTCAACAAAGAAGATCACCAAGAGTCTACCCTGGTTCTTGTTCGAGGAGAAAGTGGTTCCGGGGCGCGTTGGATCTCTCGCGCTTCTCATTGCGTTTAGCAGTAGCGTCGCTACTTTCAGCAAGACGGTTCTATATTGTAAGTACCCTCGAGAATAGTATCCTTATAAAAAGTTTACATAAACATTTTTTTTTTGGTGCTGACATGATGGCTAGGGTGCAATGAACTGTTTTCTGGATTCGCCAATATTGGTCACAACAGACTGTTTGATTTGATTTTTTTGTGGATTCTTCCAAAGTAAGCTATTAAAAAGACGACATCCATAATCGCAGCAGTTCTAACATTATCAGCGGTTTATGGCTCATCTTCCCAGCGTATATGATCTACGTGTTTGGAGGCGAAATTCTGTATGCACTGGAGACTTCGACTCCGCGACCGCTAAAAGCAGGACGTCCCAAGAGTCAGTAAGCTTGAACAGCACCGTCGTAGATATGCTCTACGATTCAAGCAAAAGGCTTCTTGCTATAGACTTGATGACATTCGTCAATAGCCCCTGATTCTACAACCATGGTGACGTCAGTACATAGATTCGACCTGAGCTCATCTCCAAATGTTTTCTTTGAACAACAAGGAACATAACACAATTTGACTATTTCTACACTGTAACTAGCTAGATGACAAAATTACACCTCATTACCAAGGCGACACGCCATACTTTCCAACCATCTTTCCAACATCTGCGTCACGTTCCCCCTTGACAGCAGCAGCAATGACCGCACCACCAACATGAGGTTCCGGGGCTCCTCTAGCCCTGAGAGCCTCCACGTCACCCACAAAGTTCGTGGCATTAACACCAGGATCAACTGTGAGAACCTTCCACTTCTTGTCCTCCAGCCCCAGAATGTGATGATACTGCACCATCAACATATTCAACGCTGCCTTGCTAGCACGATATTCAGTCGCTGAGGGTCGATAATATGGCGAATTTGGGTCTGAAGCCCCAATGATAGATCCCATACTCGAACCGACAAAGATCAATCGCGGCTCATCTGATTTTCGTAGCAGGGGCAGAAATGCCTCAGTCACGCTTGCTGCGCCGATGACATTGACGTTCAACACTTCGCGGAGATTGTCTCGTCTTACTGCCGCGAGCTCTCTGGGGATACCGAGAATACCGGCAATACCGGCATTGTTGACAAGGACGTCAAGACGGCCGTATTTCGCCGCAAATGTCTCTGCTGCCGCGTCGACTGATTTGTCATCTGTCACCTCAATTTCGAGTGTGTCAAGTGTTCCCTTGATGTCTGGGAGGGCTTGGAGGTCGGCGACGGCTTTGGCGCCTTTGCTAGGGTCACGGCTGCCGATTACGACATGGTAGGATGCTGAACTGAGGATGAGGTTTTTGGCGACTTCCCAGCCAAGACCTTGGTTTGCACCTATTTACTTTCAGTCAAAAAATATTCGGATGAATGAGATGCTTCGTACCGGTGATGAGAGTGATGATCTGTTTTGCAGTCATGTTTAGTCTGCGTGTGCGGTTCTTTCTTGTGGTTAGATCTGTTCGATGTTTTGTTTGAGTCATTCTTAGACTCTAGAGTACTTCTATCTCAGTTAAATATATTCACTGGCCATCCTGTCTTGAGTGGTTTCCGGACATAAACCGGAGTTTATCTGGAGTTAAGGGTTTGAGTTGTCACTCAAGTCTGAGAATACCAACCAAGTCAACGCTAACAACATAGCAGTACGTAGTTAGGGACATCTGTAAATCCCACCCTTATTGACTAGCCGTAGGTTGCCTACTTTGTATAAGTGGTGTGGAGGAGGACTGCTGTGGAATAGACCAGCCCGCTATATAGCCGCCTATATTCGGTAGATCCACGTCTTTCTGGGTACGTATTTCAAGAGTCATGATTCTCTAGCATAGAATTTCGGTGTTACCTAGGTATCTTTCCTCATTAGAACCCAATTGTGCGTGTATATGTATTAGTGCATTCGGATGTCAAGTAAAGTCTCAGTTCAAAAATGAATATACATATATACACAAATGTCTGTGCCACCTAATCATCCGTGAATGAACTTGGTCCAGGAACTGAGCTGAAAGGTGATTCGAAATCAGACAACACCAGATACCTGTGTACGTATGATCATAATCTGCACTTGTAGCATCCTAGACACTACGTATGTGTAGTTCGTCCAATCAACTAACCATCAGACGAATCCCCGCATGCATCGATCCGACAATCGAGTCGGATCGAGCTTACCAATTGGGGAACCGGGATTGGCTCTGATTGCTGGATGACAAGAAGATCCGTCGATAAGCTGCAGGCCAGCATTCCATAGCAGATGACTGTATTAAAGTGAAAATCCGAGCAGATACACTTAATTACAGAGTAGAGTAAAAACTGGTAAAGGAAAAAAAGGATGGCTGCGATTGCATACTATGTATGCATGCCGAGCCGCCGAGCAACGGTCTTACCCCATACTCGCTCCGCCCTCCCATCTCCATTTTCTTCTTCGCTTCAACACGACTGACTTACTCCCCCTCTCGCCCAACGTTATAACATCGATCGCCCGACTGAGTATTCCGTGAAACCTAAGCGACGTATTTCTCCCTTCATCATTTGCGAATTACAACCCTTCGTATGTGGCGGGACCTGCGGGKGTCGGCCCGATGGCGACTGAAAGACCGGCTAACGGCCGACAAAACTCGATGACAGAGAATCATGACGATAATATGAGCGACACGAGTACCCCCGATCGCGATCAGGACGATAGGAATGACTACGGACAGACCGAAGAAGGCGCTCCCGGCAGAGGCCAGAATAGCAACGGCGCAACCGGTGCCGCTCAAGGGGAGGATGAGTCGGAAAAGCCAGCATGGACAGAATTGAAGACAAAGGCTGGAAAGGAAAGAAAACGACTGCCACTCGCATGTATTGCTTGTCGGAGGAAGAAGATCCGATGTTCTGGAGAAAAACCATCTTGCAAACATTGCCAAAAGTCGCGCATTCCTTGCGTGTACAAGGTCACGACGCGCAAGGCACAGCCTCGGACGGATTACATGGCGATGCTGGACAAGCGACTTAAGCGCATGGAGGAACGTGTCATCAAGATCATACCAGCCGGCGAAACGAGGGACATGCCTACAATAGGACGGAGTCAGGTTAAACCCACCCCCCCAGGCCAGACCTCAAAGCAGCCAAAGGCCGCCCAACAAAAGAAGCGCACGGCGGATGAAGCTTTTGCATCGAAGCTTGATGCTTGGGTAAACCCTAAGCAAGCTTCTGCCGCTGACCACCTTTTCCCGATGACTCGAGAAGCAAAGTCTCACGAAGGTACTGAGCTGTTGACTGAAGGCGCCGAATTTCTTCCTCCGATGGAAATACAAGAACATTTATCCGAAGTTTTCTTTGACTGCGTATATGGCCAATCGTATCTCCTGCTACATCGATCAAGCTTTATGCGACGCTTGCGAGCGGGCACGGTTCCTCCCGTTTTAATTTTAGCTGTTTGTGCTGTGTCTGCTCGATTCTCAACCCACCCGCAAATCAACACAGAGCCGGCCTTTCTCAGAGGTGAAAACTGGGCTAGACCGGCAGCTAGAATAGCTCTGAGTCGTCATGATGAGCCCAATATTACCATTCTGACCGTATTCCTTCTTCTCGGCCTTCATGAGTTCGGTACGTGCCATGGCGGACGAAGTTGGTCTTTCGGAGGGCAAGCCTTGAGGATGGCATACGCTTTGCAATTACATCAAGAAGTCGATCATGATCATCTTGGCAAAAAGAGCAAATTGTCAGACCTAAGTTTTACGGATAGAGAAATTCGAAGACGCACGATGTGGGCATCCTTCTTGATGGACAGGTACAATTCTTCCGGAAGCCAGCGCCCGCCTATCGGCAATGAGAAATTCATACAGATTCAGCTCCCAGTGAAGGAGTCTCACTTTTTAATGGAGATTCCTGGCCCGACTGAGGATTTGTATGGGGACGTACCCAACCCAGTTCCAAGGGGCCAAGGCCAGGTTTCTGATCCAAGAGCAAATATGGGTGTTTCTGCATACATAATCCGTGCGATTGTTGTGTGGGGTCATATTGTCGATTATCTGAATCTTGGAGGAAAGAAAAAGGAACTCGTTCCTTTATGGGATCCGAACTCAGGATATACAAGGCTCAGGCAAGAAATTGACAATTTTGCTTCATCTCTACCGAGCTCGCTTGTATTCAACCCTGAGAACTTGCAGATCCATGCTGCGGAGAGGATCGCCAACCAGTTCATCTTCCTCCATATTATCATACATCAAAATATGCTCTTTCTCAACCAATTCGCCATTCCCTTGACACCGGGAGGTAGGCCACCAAAGGGTATGCCAAAGTCGTTTTTGAGTGATGCAGGTCGAGCCGCTGTAGAGGCAGCGCATCATATTTCCATGCTGATAGATCAGGCAAGCGGCTACTCTTTGACGGTGCCATTTGCGGGATATTGTGCTTACTCGGCTAGCACAGTGCACATATGGGGAATCTTCTCCAAGAATGCGCAACTAGAAGCACGATCAAAGGAAAATTTGAGACACACATACCGCTATCTCAATAAAATGAAAAGATATTGGGGCATGTTCCACTACATGGTGGAAAGTGCCAAAGATCGATATCGCCAGTTCGCGGACGCAGCTATTCGAGGGCTGCCTGCACAGCAGAATGCGACGGAGGAGGCACCCTCGATGTTTCAATATGGAGACTGGTTTGACAAATATCCACACGGCGTGTCTAGTATGCACTGGGAGGGTCCAGAAGCCGACAAGAGGAGAGAAATCGGCGACGATGCAGTCATGGGACAGCGACCTGATCTGCAGAGTGTGGAGGATTTCTTTGCCAGCCTGTCTCCCAGCCAGTCGACCACTGAGCCGCGAAAACATCAGAGACTAGCAAGGAGGAGCTCGAAGCAAGTCTCAGCTCAGGCACCGTCGCAGCCATCTGCGGACATCAATCAGCAATCCATGACCTCCAGGCAACCACAGCAGCAGCAACAGCAGTTATCGCCTCTTGATAGTGCTGCTCCTATAGGAAGCACACCAACCACGGTCATGGATACTGAGCCCACATACCCCGACTTCAACAGCCAGAACCTGTTTGCAGCCCCTCCTCAAAACTTTGGTCTACCAGACTTTGACTATGGCATGATGCCGGACTTCCTGCCACAACTCGACAGACACTTCGTTCATGGCGCCTATACAGGCACAGACTTATCTAGTCTCGCCTCGGGCGAACTCAACTTCTTGGGAGCCCAGAACGACACCAACCAACTCGGCAACAACATTCCCGAAAACAACAATAATAACAACGCGACCAACAATAATAGTGTATCAACAGCGATATGGACAGATGCCTTTACGCCGTCAGGGACAGGCGAGTTTCATCAACCAAGTGCATGGTTTCTACCTTTTAATCTTGATCCTTTTTCGACGGGTATGCTGGGCGATAGTACTGCCAGTGCAGCAGAAGTGGGACATGCCGATATTTCTGGTGCGAGTAATGCCGCTGAGAGCATGAATGGTGCCAATGATTTATCGTATGGGTTTACTTAGTGAAAATGTATATATTGACTGCCTGTACTGTATCCATTGGATTTTTCTTTTCGGATCAATGAAAGAAATTCGAAATGTCCACCTAGTGCCTACACCCAGCAATCCTCCTCGATGACACGAGAGAAAAGGGATCTCTACCTCACTTATGATACTCTATCAGCTCATAGGAAGGTAACAGATGGACTCTGAGTCTACCACTGACATACGAACGTCGAAATCTTTTCTTCTTGTTGATGGAGCGATGTAGACAAGGTAACGACCTGAGTTCATAACAGTATGGTCGCTTTCTGCTTTTCTAGTATCCTCTCATCCTACACCTTATCATCCTAAGCATAATGTATTAGCATCCTGCAAAAGTAATCGATAATATAATTATTTCATCTACTGTTCTGTTTCAATGCAATTTTTGGCATAGAATATATTGCATATTTTCGTTGGCTTTTACATGAACAAGCATCATTGGTCTAGTGGTAGAATTCATCGTTGCCATCGATGAGGCCCGTGTTCGATTCACGGATGATGCATTGCATATATTTTTTCCAATTTTCTCCTCCACAATATCTATTTATTTTGGTTTCCCTGTTTTTGTGTACCCTTTGAGATAGTGAATCATAGACGTCATGGAATTGTAGCTGTTATACATAGCATTTCAAGCACCGGAATAGCATATAATTGGAAGACAAAGAGAATAAAATGTCAAGCACAGCGTAAAAAGAACAACAATCAATCGTTCCACTCTTCATCCAACTGGTCTATTAAGCGATTCTCAGCATCGACGTCCCCTCGACCGCCTCGGTCACCTCGTCGGCCACCGATGGCACCAATTAGGCCACTTTGGCCGTTGGCGCGCGAATAGCCTGCTGAGGAGGGAGACCCCTTTCTCGTGAAGCAGCGGGTTAAAGAGGAGAAGATGATGATGGCGAAGTCCTACGACCCGAGATTAGCCTGATATTCTGATTAAGAACGATACCGGAAGAATCTTACCTTGAAGAACCCGAGCAAATCCGACCACATGCTATAATTGGGGCATTGTCTCCAACCACGTTGGTGCATCACTGAACGCTGATATGCGCAACCTCCGACGAGATATACAACGATAGCGATCAGAGCGCTGGCGCAAATCAGTCAATCGAGAACGACCGAAGAAATCAGGAGAACTTACATCACACCAAAGACACCGGCAGGCCCAAGCCCACCCTCTGGAGCCGCAGCCACACCACCACAAGCCGCAAAGCTTCTTACTTCGAAAAAGTACGTGCACGAATCCATCGTACCAACAAAAGAAACCGTGGCCTGGGACGCAGCAGCTTCCCGGTCACAGAGGAACGACATGATTGTCGACTTCCGCCTGGTCGTCTTACTATCACTTGCCGCGGTGGTAGCAACGGCGGTTTTTCGGTTCTTGTAGGTTTGTGCTGCGGCGTAATCGTCGTTGTCGTCATCGTCGTCTGAATAATATCTCGAGTTGAGGTAGGAGGCATCGGAGCTCGGACAGGGTGATCCATTGGTATAGTTTAATACGAGTCGTTTGCCTCGAAATATAGGTTCGGAGTTTTGCTCCCTGGAAAATCGTCAATTAGCTAGCCTGGTCATCCGTAAATCATAGGCAAGTACCAACCCGAGAGAATAAACCTTCCCCTTCTGCTCATAGTAGGCACTGACATTCTGCCATCTCGCCTTATCTACCCCCACAACATCCACCACACTCTCAATGACCGGCGCACATATATTTATTGTAAAATTCGTTCCATAATCATGTCCCCGAGCTTCCCAGCTTTCATCTCGGTCGTTCTTGTGTACTTTCCTGCCATCCTTCAATTCCGGCGGCGATAGGGAGATTGTGCTTAGATCGAAGAATGCGCCTGTCGTTACGGACTGGACGGTGCAGGGGGGATTCACATCTTTCTTAGGCGTGTCTGAAGCTGCCTCGATGGTCTGTGAGAAGGGCAGGAGAAGGAGGACATTAAAGGTGGCCAGTAGGGTTGGCCGCGTCAGCATCTTCATGGCTGATTATCTGCGTTGATTGCAGATGGTCGGTATAGCGTTGGATTCGGTTGAGAATCGAATAGTAATCAAGTCTGGTAATGAGCGATGTTATCCGGATGGTTCACTGACTGTTGCAGCATGAACCCTGGTAGAGATGAGGTTGACTGACGTGAGACCTGATACAGCCAGGAACACAAGGCACCAGTCTGGCGTTTCACTGGCCCTCGGCGTCTCAATGCGGAGTTGGAGATGGCCCTAGCCTGCTTCAGGTAAGGCGCCCTTAGCTTTTATGAAAGTGACGAAAGCACCAACGATAAAAAACATTTGCGATAGCTCCTACTGCTCCACGATCTAGTCAATCACAATTCATTGTCAACTGCGGCGTACTAGAATACAATTCCATCGTGGCGCAGTCCTCGATCCCGATGCAACCAAACCCATACGAGCTATACGCAACCCTCGATCGCATCGTCTTATACGGAACGTGGCGTGCCGAGCTCTAGATCGCGTATTTAAGGGCTTGAGCGATCGCCGCAAGCCCTTAATCTTTGGCGCCCCACGCACTTCTCCTGTTCTTTTCAACAGTTGAAGTAAGAGATATTGCTCTGGATTATTAGGACTGATTCGACTGCCGACGATATTCACAATGGGACCCAAGAAAGGACCAAAAGCTACTGTGCCTGTACAGATCGCTCCGGAGAAAAGGGGCTATGAATTCGGTGGACCGTTCGTCGTTACATCCCGATTTATCTTTTGGATATGTACTGATCAGTGAACAGACTAGGAGCTACAGGAATTGTTTTCGGTCTACCTATCCTCGTCTACTGCTTCGCCTTCTTCTGCAATGACGTCTCCGGCTGTCCCGCGCCGTCTCTCCTTCACCCGTCAACGTTGACCTGGGATAAATTGAAAAGTGAAATTGGTTGGCCTGAGAATGGAATCATTGGTCTTTATGATACAGAGGTGACGCTGTGGGTTTTGTCATATTATGCCCTTCTCCTCTTTCTGCAGATCTTCCTCCCCGGCGAGGAGGTGGAAGGAGTCGAATTAGCATGCGGTGGACGACACAAGTACAAATTCAACAGTAAGATTATCCTTTTCAGGAGGACAAGAATCAGGGGCTGATAAAAATCAAGCATTCCGCTCTACCATGTTGATTCTAGGTGGCCTAGCCGCGGGAACCTTTGTTTACGGAGCTGAATTCGCTGTTTGGACTTTCCTCTGGGACAATTACGTGCAGGTGCTTACCGCAAATCTTCTCATTACCATCGTCATCTCAGTCTGGGTATATGCTCGAAGCTTCTCCATCCCGGAGCCTGGACGACCAAACCCCGACCTCCGCGAATTGGCACCTGGTGGCTGGACCGGCAATGTCATTTATGACTTCTTCATTGGCCGGGAACTCAACTCTCGTGTGACTTTGCCTGTACCATTTGTCAGTGAAACAGCCCGAACGATTGACATCGGTGTCTTTTGCGAGATGAGACCAGGTCTTATTGGCTATATCATCCTCAACCTATCGAATGTCGCGCGCCAGTACCGCACCCACGGCTACGTTACTGATTCGATCATTTTGATTACTATTGCGCAATCTTTCTATGTCTTGGATAGTTCTTACATGGAACCTGCCATTCTTACCACCATGGATATCATCATGGATGGCTTTGGTTTTATGCTCTGCTTCGGTGACCTCGTATGGGTCCCATTCTTGTATTCGACTCAGACAAGATACCTCGCAATCTTCCCGGTTAAAATGGGTCTTCAGGGCATTGCACTCTCTCTTGCCGTTGTTGGCTTGGGGTATTACATATTCCGCAGCGCGAATAACGAGAAAAACCGCTTCCGAACAGACCCCAACGATCCGCGCATCAAACACCTCAAATACATGGAGACAAAATCTGGATCCAAATTACTCATCTCTGGCTGGTGGGGAACTGCGCGTCATATCAACTACCTCGGTGACTGGCTCATGTCTTGGGCTTATTGTCTTCCTACTGGGTTCGCTGGCTATACCATTATCGAAGCTATCAACTCAACTACGGGAGAGCTAGAGAAGCATGCCGTGCAGACACCTGAATCTCGAGGTTGGGGTTCCATCTTTACGTACTTTTACATCCTCTACTTTGGTATTCTGCTCATTCACCGCGAAGGACGAGATGAGGAGAAGTGCCATCGTAAGTACGGAAAGGATTGGGAAAAGTATACTTCATTGGTGCGCAGTAAGATTATCCCGGGTATCTACTAGATGCCACTGGACTTTCAAAAGTTTATTCTCTTTTGATTTGCATAATGTCATAAACGGCTAGGGGTAAATGGGGATCACGGAGCAAGGTTGATGTATGTACATGTTATAGACATATTTAATTTTAATATCAAAAATCAAATTTTCCTGACCACTGTTATTTCAAAATCAATCATTCACAGTAATCTCCCACGTTCTAAGATCATCCCGAATGTCAAATTCTGATACCTCATGACTAGCTTTGGAACTCTTCCAAGCCTTTTCTTTGGTATCCTGAAACGAGCTCTCGAGACTACCCCGTCCACTCATCGTACTATCTGTATCTCTCAAATCCGTTCTTGATCGACTACTCAATGCACTTTTCGGTCGTTTGTTATCCGATCGACTCTCTTGAACTGTTGTCCGAGAACCAGTGTCGCTTATATTACCGTCATCATCATCCGCGCGCTCTGATCGGGCTCCTGACCGTGTAGCAGATCGGACGCCGCGACCGCCAGCGAATAGGTCTTCGATTAATTGGTCTGGGAGAAGCTCGTCGCTTTGTGCGGTCCAGGATGCGGCTAATGTGCGACGGTACATGTCTTGCAAATCGCCGGTTTCGCGGCTGACATTGATTGAGGGTAGGCTGCCTGGTTCCTCGGTTTCGCCGTGTTCGTGTGGTAGGATGCCAGCTATGCCACCGAATACCATGGCCGATTTTAAGGGAGGTCTGCGTAATCTTAGCAATGACTCTTCAAACCCTTCCAGGTAAATGGGATGAGGTGCTGACGTGATATAATTCTTATCCCCTTCAACCTGCCGCATCAATATGCCCACTTTGAGCGTACTATTGATCTTACTATCCTGCATCAAATATCTCCTTACAATGCCATTGTCGTCCTCACTTCGATCAACATACTCCGCAAGATTGAGCTTGATATTGCCCAGCGTTATACGATCCCCTCGACTTCCGGAGGAGAACTCTTGAAATATCTCGAATGAAATGTCACATTCCTGAAGCATGTGGTTTCGATCTATTGTGAGTTTGACGGGTAACTCTTTCTCATAGTCCCATGAGGCACGATGATCTTGGATTACGGCTCGATCTGTATGGCCGCGGTGCTCGGCGGCTATGGAGGATGGGAGATGCCATTTCACATATGACGTCCCGGCAACCAGTGGGATGTTATTGAGATCGAGTATCTAAAATGATTGTTAGTCTAGATATATGAAAGAATGGGTGTAGGTCCTACTCTTAGTTTGAGCTCGAATTTGGTCTATTTTCTACTTATTAGTTCGAGGCCAAGTGTATTTAACATGGACATCTCCGCTCACTCTTCTGTTCTTCGGCACTATTGTGTGTAAGCGCACTTCTAAAAAAAACGACAAAGATGTGGAGGTCCCTACCAAAAGCCTGCATTTTTAGTTTTATTCAGTAGTTCAATGTCTTTTAAAATTCTATGACTTGTTACTATGTAGAGCAACAATGAATGGAAATGTGACGCAAAGGGAGATGATAATGAAGGCGGTATGGCTGTTGTGCCTGAATGGAGCGGCAGAAAAGCAAAGACGTCAGTTCTCCACCACACTATTTTTTGGCTTTACACACCCGCTCAAACAATCACATTACATGAACATTAAAGAGGACTTCACAGAGAATACAGAACATACGATGAGCAGGCTACCATCCCCTCCATCTGAGGAGGAAAACGCCCGACGCCAGTCTCGCGCCTTCGAACCCGTCCCACTCGACTCCTCCATACGCACAACACCTATTCATGAACAACTCCCAGAGATTCGCGTCCCCCAAAACGACACGGTACCATCCACACACTACCACCCAGTCACATGCGAATTACTCAACATCGAAGAGATCCAACCTCATCTCCAGCATCTACGCAAAGAGCACCCGTCGAAAACGGCCATGCTCAAAGCGCAGGAGGACGCCGTGAAAGAGATCAGGCAGAAATTGGATGAGAAAGACAAGAAGAGAGATGCGGCTCAGAAGGCGCTGGATGCAAAGGCTAAGGAGTGGGAGGTGGAGTACAAAGTCTTAACGAAGTATCAGGCTTCGAAGAGCTAGATGCCTACGCTTCGATCCTTCTTTCACAGCACTATTCTATGGGCTGCTTGGAATTATTCTACAACGATCTCGATCATGTTTTTGTGCATGTGATTGAACGGTCGCATCACAAATAGCAGTACTTCAGACTGTGTCAAGGATGTCGTGATAACGCGCGAAGTCTCACGAGGACCAGCCAACCCTCGGTATGATACAATATCATGATCAATGAGTCTGCGACGAACCACATCAAAAGGATCAACTGAGCTGCATGAACGGTACGTCACGAAAAATTCAGCTGCCTAATTCCAGCGTACGTCTACAACCACAAAGAGAATCGCATGTGCAATTTGACTCTTTCACCGACCCACAAGCTCATCCATTTCCCAATGACAGCATAGCTTGAAAGAGCTCGTCTTTACTCGTGTCCTGTATGGGTTAGATATAGTAGACTCTCGTTCCCACAGATAAGGATCGCAATCACATGTCAGAGACGCGACGAATACCAGCCAGTAGTCAGGAACGGTCCATACTATGCTCTACAACTATGAATGTGGATAGAGGGATCGACACTTGAGTCAACACTCGCAAGCTCGCAGCCGTACAGGCCCAGTGAATTATTGTTGATTCGGCCGTAGCCTACTAGCTAGAACAGATTTTCGGGAGTCGACTCGGTCTTCGGGAGTCGATTGAACTAACTTGTTTCTGCCTACGGATTAGAAGGAGATATAAAGAGATTCGATGAACGACTTGGTGTAAATAATCTAGAAATCAATTTTGCTATTCAGGATAGACTAAATATCTATTTTTTCCTCCCTCGCATTCGCTCATTCTTGTCACGTCATTGTGTACTCTTGATGGCAATGGACACGCTAAAATCGGACCGAAGGCATGATGCGGTCCAAGGCGAGGTAAGCTCCGGCCAGCTGCCGAGCTGCCTTGTTTTCTTTTCATACAAGTCAAGCTCTCCTATCCCACTTCTACAATGCATCTACCAGATACTGATTACTTTGAAGACGATGGAAAAGATGTTCGATATATACAACCTCATAGGAATTTATATAAGTATGTATATGTGCCATTCACATTATATCATTATGCATATTAACAAAACAATGTTCCAAATAGGACATTGCAGGATATCATAAATCCGCAAAAACAGAGACGAAACATCCATGGATGCCGGAACAAAAAACTCAAACGTCATTTATGGGTTTTCTCAATGTGCTTTTCATACGAGCATTGGTCTTTCATAATCATCGACGCATGTCATGAACTTCTCACGAGGGTTGTATGTCGTGGGAAGAAAGAAAGAAAAAAAAAACAATCAAAACCACCAGGATAATGCAATCAAGGATATGTTAACCTTCCCAAACTCCTTCTTACAAAGCGTTTATAAGACTGCTCAACAATGGCAGAAGCTAAAAGATGGTCAGCAAACATTTATTCAAGAAGTTATGGTTGACGAAGGGGAAATCTTACCTGGTAGACATCACCAATCAGCGAGCCCGTTTCGTTGACGAATGTAGGCGTCAAGAGGTTGTCAGCGTTGATTAGCAAGCCGCCGACCTGGGCCAAGAGATCTGGTGTGATGACTGGAGCGACTTCAGTGATGAGGCCACGAGTGTCATTGACAAACGTGGGTGTAAGAAGGTTGCTGGCATTGGTGAGGAGATATTCGATATCGTCGATGTTATCCTTGCTCAACAACGGCTTGACGAGAGTCAAGATCGGGCCGACTTCGCTGAGCAGAGGAGCTGCATCACCAATCAAGCCACTGGTCTCGTTGACGAATGTTGGTGTCAACAAGTTGCTGGCGTTGGTCAACAGCCATCCGAGCTCTTCAATATAGTCGGGTGTGATCAATGGCGAAACGGTTGAAAGGATGGGTCCAACCTCGTCGATAAGATCCCTGGTCTCGTTGATGAACTTGGGTGTCAACAGACTTACAGCACCGCTGAGCAGACCCTCGAGTTCTGCGATGGTGGTATTGGTCAATAGTGGCTTGACGAGKGTCAAGATCGGGCCGACTTCGCTGAGCAGAGGAGCAGCGTCTCCAATCAAACCGCTTGTCTCCGAGACGAAGCTTGGTGTCAACAGCTTTGTAGCGTTGGTGACCAAGTACTCAATATCTTGGGTGTTTTCAGGAGTGAGCAGACCGCTGGCGGTCGAAAGCAAGTTCTCAATTTCTTGAGTGTTGGAAGTACTCAACAAGCTGCCCGCATTGGTCAACAGAGTCTCAATGTTGTCGATACTCTTAGTGGTCAACAAAGGTGCGGCGGCTGCGAGAACAGGGCCAAGATCGCCGAGAAGTGGTGCAACATCGCCGATCAAGCTCTTGGTCTCGTTGACAAAGTCAGGTGTCAGCAGGCTATTGGCATTAGACAACAATGCTTCAATCTCCTTAGTGTTATCGGCAGTCAACAAGCTGTTGGCGTTAGACAACAGTGCTTCAATCTCCTTGGTATTATCAGCAGTCAACAAAGTATTGGCGTTGGTGAGCAGTGACTCGATGGCCTTAGTATTATCAGGTGTCAACAAGCCGTTGGCATTAGACAACAATGCTTCAATCTCCTTAGTGTTATCGGCAGTCAACAAGCTGTTGGCGTTAGACAACAATGCTTCAATCTCCTTGGTATTATCAGCAGTCAACAACGTATTGGCGTTGGTGAGCAATGTCTCGATAGCCTGTGTGTTCTTAGTGGTCAACAGGCCATTGGCATTTACGAGGAGACTCTCCAGTTCAGAGATGGTCTCGTTGCTCAAGAGCGGTTTGAGATCATCCAAAATTGGTGCGACATCAGTGATAAGAGACTGGGTATCCTTGACGAATTCTGGCGTCAACAAATCATTAGCATTAGTGAGCAATGATCCAATCGCCTTCGTGTTATCGGCCGTCAACAACGTGTTGGCGTTGGTGAGCAAGTCCTCGATAGCCTTAGTGTTCGAGGCGGTCAACAAGCCATTAGCGTTGGTGAGCAGATCCTCGAGTTCGGAAATAGTCTGGTTGCTCAATAGTGGCTTGAGATCATCCAAGATTGGTGCGACGTCCGTGATAAGGGCTTGAGTGTCCTTGACGAAGGTTGGCGTCAACAATGCGGCACCATTCGTCAATAGACTCTCGATGTTGGTGACAGTGTCTCCGGTCAACAAGGGACTCAATTCATCGATCAACGGCGAGACCTTGCTAATCAAGTTGCTTGTTTCGTTGACAAATGTTGGCGTCAAGAGCTGCTCAGCGGACGACAGCAAGCTTACGAGCGATGAAGCAGTGCCGTTGTTGACAAGTGTATGGACGACAGAGAGAACCTCTTTCGTCTGTTGAGTGGTTGGCGCATCAAGAAGGAGGGCAAGATTGTTGACGAAGGACTCGAGATTCTTCAAGAATGTCGGGCTAAGCAAGCCAGTGATACCGCTCAGATAGTTCTCGAGATCCGTGATCAGACTTCCTAAGCCACTCGAGGTGCTGCTGCTTCCACCCAACAAACCGCTGAGTAAACTTGCAAGGTCACCAGCACTGGCAGATGTTGTAGTGCTCGAAGAAGTGCTGGACGTGGTGCTTGAGGCGTCAGAGGCGCCGGTGGTGCCGGATGGTGAGGTCGTGGAAGTGGCGGCCGCTGCGACAGAGCTGGCGACGCCGGTAGCAGCATCAGATACGCTGCTGGCAGCCGCAGCCGGGGCAGTAGAAGCAGCTGCAGTGCTATCTGCTGCCGCAGGCACGGAAACAGAGACGATGGGGGTAGAAGTAGCTGAATCGGCGTTGGCGGCCCCTGTGTCTGAACCTGCGGCGGATGTGTCGGCGGCGGGGGCTGTAGTGGAAGCAGCAGCAGGTGCGGTTGATGCAACGGCTTCATTGGGCGCGTCTGCTGCTGCTGTGGTGGTGCTGGCTACGCTGGTCGAGACGATGCCAGCGGCAGCACCTTGGACAATGCCAGAGGATGAGCCATTTCCAGCCGGCGAACCAACAGCCAAGTTGGCCAGCGCTGCCGCTGTAGCAATTGTCGTAAAAACGCGCATTGTGATTGTTGAGGTTATCCACACGCGTACAAAGACCCTTTACTTTCAGCTGCCGCCTCCAATTGTCGAATTCGTCGAGTAAAAGACGAGCGGAGAGAACCAAAAAAAGACTCTAACCTGAGTCAAGCTAGGAATCTCTCCTTTTATGTCTCGGACATTAGCACAGCTCAGCTACAAGCAGGGAAATTAGCTTCATCTCTCCCCCAGATGCCCACATGGGGAGCTTTCTGGGGGCACCCTAGACCAGGCCGAGGGAGCCATTGACCCGCATCGCACATGTGATGGCCTTTGTTGATTTATCTCTCCTTCCTGAAGGAGTCTCCAGAATTATGGAGATGATGTCAACGCGCAAAAGCAAACTTTGAGCTTAGCGGCAGCAATGGGCCCTCAAATTTCCCCTCTCGGGCAGTATACACTATTATCCGCCATATGCATAGCGCAACTCTGCTATCACAGAGTTTTTGGTAAGATCAACAGTACCGCAGACTCTAACTGGGCTGTTGTTTCAACTAGTGCGCAGCCCGGTTCTTGCTAGGCTGGCCTAGTTCCGAGGTATGGGGAATTGGGCACATAGGACACTGATCGCAGATGCCAATTTGTCCACGCGATTCGTACGAAGATTAAGTCAATTAACGGCCTGCAGTCTCATCGGATATCTCTCGATTTGATATCCTGGGCATCTATATTGAACGGGTTTATTCGCGTCAGTTGCCCGATGTACGGAAGGCTTGTCAGTGCGGAATCTGAAGGTACCGGCAGACTGGCAGGGGKAGCTGCGCCAATCCAACTTGTTGAGGKTGATCGAAGGAGTTAGTGCGAGAAAAAGTGGAGAGAGTTGGTGCTTTTAGTCTTGCACGGGATGATGATTGCGGGGGTCAAAGACTTTGTCGGCTAGTAGAGGGCTCAGGATATCCAGGTGAGTTCGTAGTCTATCAGTCTCCGGTTAAGCCGGGTGTAGTCCGTAGACAGGGATTGAATTGTGGTAGTACGCACACCCTGGTAACGGGTTGGTTCCGATACTTCGTAGTGTGTTCGGAGAAAGATTGTGTGAGTCCCGGGTGTTGCTCTACAGAGAAGAAGTTGGAGATGGCTCCTTCCGCGGCAGCGCCACCCTCTCCATGGGGAAGGCGCTTTCCCCGTACGAACTCCAGTTCCTCCTTCTCATTACTCTACTTCTACGTACCTCACCAATTGTCTCTACCAGGAATAGTCTCTCCATCCTACAGCCAACCACCCCGTCTAGTGCTGATCGGTCAAACTTGTGCACTCGTGACTGCATCTGTGCTCACGCTTGTCCACGGATTTGGAAAATTCTCCTTGACCAAGTGGAGGTACGTATCTCGTACACCGAAAGAAAACCCTCATGAAGATCTGGACTGGCATCGTGCTTGCTAGTCTACTGAAAAATCCTCCCAAGTGGGGTAAACGATGCTGATCGTTATGAGACCTTTCCTAGTTTCGGCATTTTCGCTGGCTTGCCCCTCTAGAGCCTTCTTGAACTGGTGGCTCAGGGTGAACTTCTCGGGACAGCATGTGAACTCGTGCTGCAACCCTGGTGGAGGCGGCTTAAATTGGCTCGAGCTCTAGTCTTAGGGCTCTCCAGTCTGCAGTTAGCCTTCAGCATCCCCGGACATGCCCTTGGCCTATTACGGACAAGCCGAGGAATATTATACGTACGCAGTGACGGGCAACTGGATCTTACCGCGAACTTTCAATTACGAATTTGCTCATTGGTTTAGCGACAACCACTACGCTTGAGCATATTTTCGTAGGTTCATAATCATCTCAGGAAGTTGTTTATTACGACTAGCTTCCACAGCTGTCTCTCATCGTGGCTGAACGATTGTACGATCACCGATGTCTGGGCTCGCGCCCGCCTCTAAGATTTAGATCAGCAGCATTGAGATGCTCCCCCTATGAACGAGGCCTGAATTGGTGAACTCGAATTACGTCAAACCGCGATCCCGACTGTGCCTTCTTCGCGGATCTTCGAAGCCGGATGTAACTGTATGATAGCGAGCTTGGAGCGAGGGTACGGATGATTTCATTTGGAGCAGTATATGGGGATGTATACACAGCACAGTGCAGGTATTTTTTTTAATGCGCAAATTGACTGCAACGAGAGTGTTGGATCTGAGAATCAGATCCAGATCCAAATCCAAGGAACATTCTCGCCACACGAGGGGTGCATTGCTGCTCAGCCGAGACTCACAAGGGAATTGACTTTTTGAGCACGCGTTGAGCGATGAGCACGGGACCGTTCTCACGGCATAGTTACCGGATTTGGTAGGATTTGCTTCTGTTCTAGTTTATCCTCGGCGACTCCCTTAGGGCGAATACACATCAACACGCATGGGCAAGATCAATGTCCGAAGTCGATATATCATCGCAGACGTAACGACGATGATTTTACGGAGATGAGGTCGTGGGACTGGTGCAACAACTGCATAGCATAACCGTTTTGCAGCTTTCCAACTCTATTTTATCTGACAGACTGACCATAGACAGGTTTATGTGAAGATCTTGTCCAGATCTTGAACTAATGGCCGACGGAGGACGGGAGACTACAGAAACTGGGTACTGCCTGCATGTTGATGTAGATCCTCCAAAGAGAAGACGAAAAACTGAGAAGTGATAGAAACAATATCGCAGAGTTGAGGCCTACCGGTATTTCAGTGGACAATTCAACTTTACTTTGACTTTTTGTCCCACGGGGTCATCCCGCCCCCGCTGTTCTTTACCTTTCACCTTGAAACCCCGTAACTACGTACTCGACAAAGTTTACGAATTGTCCAATTTAAACTGTCAATTACAATTCATCGACAACCTTTAATGATGATTATATCCTATTCAAGCAGTGTCCTCCGATATAAAGGAACGGCCTCCTTCAAAGCACAAAAATGGTACATGCCTCCCCGGAATAAAACATTCACTCTAATGAAAGGTGATCGCTATAACATGGTGTAGTGATACTGTACTCCGTCTCCGTTCCTATTGTCATATATGCTAATACATGAACAAGACCCCATCGTCCGTCCTCTGTAGCAAAAGAAACTCCTCTCCCGAGGTAACTTCAAGAGGAAACAAGCATGATTCTCACGGGTCATATTTCACACGTTACTAAGCTAATTTAGCTAACTACGTAACTTACATACTAACAACGGCTAATCCAATTGAATGTCCGCAATCAAGCCCAAAGACACTAAATAATACGCTAATATCAAGCCCAGCGCCCTAAAACATTTCCTTGTTTTTTGGCACACGAGATGGACGAATTGAGTCATACACAACCCAGGCCAGCCTAGCCCAGCCACCAACACTTACAACCCAATTCGTTCACAAACTCCATGTCCTTAGGAAAGGATTTTATGAGAACCAGGCAGCCACCGACATCACTCATCTCAGGCTTTTCTTTGAGGTTTGTTCATTGCGATCCAAAAAGATGTTCTGTATGACTGGGGAAAACTGGGGAAGGTTTACACCAATTCTGGGGTTCGTGCACTCTTGTCATCGCATTTTATCTTGTCAGAGAGGCAGACAAATCTGAGAAGCTTACACATACCTAAGTACGTAGTACAAGTCATCTTTGGCCATCATAGGTATTAAATCTACCACAAAATACAAGCCACATGACGCTTTGATTAATATGATCATTATGGGATTACCTCGGTACCACATTCTCGGTACCCAAGTAGCCTGTATGGTTCTGAGTTATAGGTGAAAGTTATTGTACACGAATGAAACCCAATAGATGGGAACATATTTTTTTTGGATGGAAATCGATGGCTGTGCCATTTGCATATGTACTTCGTGCTGGATATCTGGTTCTGGGCCTGTGACTTCTCGTTTGGGCAACTGTTACCTATATAGGAAATCAGCTCAGTCCTGCCACTTTGCTCCTCAGAATGAGCTCTCAATTTGTTTAATGACTTTGCTAGTATAGATTTAAAAGCAACTGCTTGGCCTTGACATTGGTGTCTATAGATAGAGGGATGTGATCGATTCCGGCTCATAAAGGAAAATGACGTGCAATGTTCAAACCATAGTTGAATTTGTCTATTGGCACAGATTCTTATTTTTCGGTGAAATCTCGTATATAGAGATTCACTGTATACGGAGTTTAAATAGACTTGCATAAACGGACAGAGCCTCCGCTGCATAAACCTGCAATGTATCTACTCAACAGTCTCCCCAGCATCAGTATCCTCGACCTGCTTCGTATCCGACTTTTGCTGGTGCGCCTGCGCCTGCGTTTCCCGAATAACAGCCATCTCATCCAAATCCTTTCTTTGACTCAGCTTGACCACCTGTCTCAAACTCGATTGACTGGCGAACAAGAATTCAATCTGTTCCAACGACTTGCCCGCCGTCTCAGGATAGAAGAAGTAGACGATGACGATAGATGCCCAGTTGAGGATGCAAAAGACAATGTAGAGTTTCCAGCCGATATTCTGAATACCGACAGGCGTGATTTCGACGACGAGGAAGGTGATGAGCCATTGCCAAACAACGGATAAGGCTGAACCGGTTTGTCGGAGACGGATGGGGAGGATTTCACTTGGGTAGGCCCACATGTTGGACATCCAGCCCCAGGTGAAGAATGCTTGGAACATGTAGAGAGCGACCACGGCGCCAATACCAGTGTTGTGTGTATTGGCTCTGATAGTCAAGCCAGAGATCAACATGCAAGCACCCATACCAGCACTGCCGAGAAAGAAGAGCTTACGACGTCCAATCTTATCGAGGAAGAACCTGGTCGTAACAGTCAGTCATTGACACTGAATTCAAGCGAGGCTAGGAGAGAAGACATACCAAGGCAGAATAGACGCAACAAGAAACCATAGCTGAAGACCACCAGACAACAACAGGGATTGGTGTGAATTAAGACCAACACTGTTCACCATCACATACGGAGCATAGTAAGTAATGATGTTGGTTCCCGTAAATTCCTGCAGAGCTTGTGCCGAGCATGCAATAGCAACACGCTGCCAGCCCATGACACCTCCGTCACGGAAACAGTCCTTCCAGCCGCCAGCTGCTTCTTCCTCGAGAGCGATGGCGTCTTTGATTTCAGCCATTTCAGCGCGGATGTTTTCGTCCTCGGGGTTGCCGTCCCGGAGAAGACAGACAACTTCAAGCGCTTCTTGTTCGCGGCCGTGGCTTGCGAGCCATCTGGGACTTTCTGCAGGAAGGAGTTAGCTTGTCGATAATCTATGACAGGGGCGCGGTCAACCTTACCAGGTAGGAAGAAACACATAACAATCAACATGATGGCGAAGACGATCTGGAAAGCAATCGGGAACCTCCATTGTAACTCGTTCGTGTACAGACTACAACCATAATCGATCCAGTAAGCCACGACAATGCCGACAATCAAGCACGAAAGCTCAATAGCCATTGTCCTGCCACGCAAGTGTGCAGGCGTAGTTTCGCACTGCCAAATGGGAACCGCAGAAGTGATACATCCCATGCCGAAACCAGTCACGATACGGCCCACAATCATCTGCGCTTGACCATAGGAAGTGCATTGAACCACAGTGCCGAGAATAAGCCACACGGCGCCAGACACGGTGAGCCAGCGACGACCGAGGGCTTCACCCCAGAAGAAAGAGGCCAGCGCACCGACGAGACACCCGAGTTCGTACACGGCAACGATGAATCCGAGTAACGTGGAGTTAGGGCTGCCCATTGTTGTGAGAAAGAGTTCGTCTGTTGTGAGGCCGGAGAAGACACCATTGTCGTATCCTAATCGACAGTGTCAGTAATATTTCGAGATACGGGGCCAAGGCTAAACGGACCGAAAAGCAAGAAGCCGGTAGAACAAGCAGCGGTGATGGCAACCACCAGGGGCATGCCCCGAAGGCCAAAATAAGGAGCCATCGTAGTTGTCCAATATTGATTTTTGGTAGTAGTGTGTATGGTCGGCCGTTATACAAATCTTAGACACCAGGAAGAAGAGTCAAGAAAAGATCAGCAGCGTTAGATCCGGGGGCAGACTCGCGTATATAAGTATCCAGGACTACTATAGAAGTTTTGACTTGCTTTCCGGATGATTACTCCGTACGTATGTAGGCCCGGGAAAGATTGTGTGTCTGGGGTCACCAGCTACTCCAGACTATGTACTCCACATACCAAAAGCGTGAGTTCATCCGGGATTGATATTCTACTATACGGCACGTTTTCTTTGTAAGTAAGCTTTTCCAAATGACTCGCTTACTCTTGCTTTTCCTGGGTGGTGGTACATGTGGAGCAGTCGCGAATTAATCGAGCTATTACTACGTATGTGTGTATTTAGGACTAGTATTTGCCTATGGTACGACGTAGTTACCAGGTAATAGCAGGCAAATCTGAGAAGACGGGGCCCGTGGGGGTTGCTGGCGAGAGATTGAAGGAAACGTTGGCGGTGGGGTGAGAGGTACCCCCAAATATTCTCCGCATTTAACTGCTAATTTGAATACATCGTTTGCTGATTGGTACAAAGCCTGATTGAAGCGGCAATCGAGACGAGGTGTACCGGGGCAGGTGTGCCGAATGACTCGACCGAGTGTTCGAGGATATTTCTCTAGTCTGGGGTTCTGGAGATGAGAAAGATGATGTATATGCTCGGCTCATTGCAGAGCAATTTATCTATTTCTCTATTAGTTTCTCCAGTAAAATTCTGGCCATAAAAGGCATAGATAGAATAAGATTGTGCAGAGAATCGGTTTACCGGTCCGGGAGCAGAACATCGGCGCAAATTCCGATTGTCAGAGTTTCGGTGTGAAGGTCAATGCGGTATTCTGTCCGGCTAACCCGGTATCTCCCCGGGTATCTGGAGAGGAGCCCGCCAAGTCGGCTTCATTTCTTATCCTCCCAGTCTCCAAATCCAATTCGTACATACTAGATAGAAGCTTTCATCAGCATCACGTACCGACTTGGCAGGATACACGTGGTTGCGATGAGCTTGAATGAGAAGGATAAGCATCTCGTCACCAGATTTCGGGCGACTTTGTGCTGAGCATTTGCAAACCAACAAAAACGTGCATAGTGGATACTTTCTGCTCAAGGGCTAAGGCAAGGCTCTGACCTGTCTATCTCCCGTTTGGGCAGGTGTAAGTTTAGAGCTAAGACTATGGCATCTTGCTGGTACTCGCATTGTTCTGGAAAGCTTATTAAATGCAATACAAGTCTGCCGAAGCCTGACAAACACAAATCAGAATAGAAGACGATTCACCCTTACATGTCCAACTCAATGAAGAATTGTGGCAACTCGGATCCTTCAAGGTAGGAATGAATCTCTAAGGCTACCTGGATATGATTAAACGACTGGGCAGAGTACTTCTTTTACCATCGTATGTCAGCAATAAAGTTCGAGTTGATAACCCTAAAGATAAGCAGCAAAAGGTTCCATGACCTTCTCACTACCAATAAAAAGCGTAGCACAAACCCCCATTATAAAGCTTAAAAAAGCCACGAGTAACAGCAAAGAAGGTTGCAAATTAGCAGCTTGTCGCTGTAATGGTAACACTCCTCGGCTGGGTATGCCTGGATGCTTTGGTGCCAGTGGGCCAACCATTTTGGTGTTCGGAACGATCTTCTCCTCTGCACTGACTACCACTGCGGTTTTCATACCAGGAAGGTTATCCATGGACCATGTATTGTTCGCCGCCCAGTATCTTTTTCAAAAAATGTCAGTCAAATATACGTGATCGGGAATAGAAAGAACAAACCTTGGAAAGCTCTCTTTCTCATTTCCCTCTTTATACTTCTTCTCCTTTCTGACATGATGATCCAGCAACGTCTCGCGAAAGTCCTTGAACTCATAAAAAGGCACCGAGAACCCACACGATGACCCAACCTGATGCACGTCCACCACAATAATCGACCTCGTCCCCGAGACAAGCTGAACGTGATTTCGCTCCACAAAGTCCGCAAAGTCCTTGCCCCCATTCTCTAATACTCTCCCTTTCCCCCACAGTCTCACGATGCGTGGGGGACCTTCAAAGGCATTGAACATAATCGTGACACGACCATTGCCTGGCTCGTAGATGTGACTAATTGTCTCGCTGCCGGAACCGGTCATATCTAGATACCAAAAGGTTTTGTTGTCGAGCAGACCGAAGTAAGGCCCGCCCTTGGGGGAGACGTTGACATGACCGGTTCCTGATAATGGGGCGGTGGCTACCCAGAAGATCTTTTGAGTTAGGATCCAGGTGGAGAGAGTTTCGGGGATTGTTTCGTAGAATTTGCCCATCTTTTCTCACTTATTTTGCTCAATGCATCAATGGTCCCTTTGTATCCAGGCTATGAGATGATCATTGAGGAATTCTCTCGGATCATTCTTGAGGTGCAGATAAGTGAGTCATGTCCAACCTGAATGAGTTAGTTAAAGGCCGGCGTCGGAGTTTCGCTGACTAAGCAGGTGAAGATTCACTCTATGTAACTCTTTTGCTTCGAAATGTAACAATAAACTTCTATTGTGTAACTATAGTCATGATTTTGACTTCTTGTTCGTCACATAAGCAAAGCGTGGGAAGAGACCCTGTAAGATAACCTAATAGAGGAACGACACGGGGCAGTATCATTCCTGTTTGAAATGAGATTGATATCGGTTCTGAAGACATCTAAACCATTATCCGAGGCCTCCAGCACAATTGACTCACTTCACAGACCGTACCTCCATGAGACACCCGGTTACGACTACCAAAGCGGCCATTCCCAAGCTCAAGTCAAAGGTCGCTTTCAACGCTTGACTATACTCCTCGTCAATCTGACTGGCGTACTTCTCTAACCCTGAGCCAGCCAAGCTCGTTGCACCAGCATTGATGATAGTTTCTGGATTCAATTCTGGCGTAATACGGATGATACTTGCGCGTAGTCCGTTGAGGAATAAACACTGTGCAATACCTAGCGACAATGCTACACCGAATTCCTGAGAGAATGTCATGATGGCCAGTCCAACCGATCTATCTCTTTCCGGAAGAATAGCCTGTGCAGCCAGAAACGGCCCGGATATTCCAAGTCCGATACCGAAACCGAGAAGCGCCAGAGCAGGGATCCAGAATTTAGCTGGAGTGTCTTTTTCAAAGTACATCATCATAATTGCGCCTCCGAGGGTTGTAAATCCCGCTGGTATCATTAATATAATGTAGTAGCCCATATAAGTGATGGCATATCCGGATGCCACGCTCGCCACTAGAATTGCAATGACCATCGGCAACAGCATGACGCCAGATTGAACCGGAGAGGCATCTTTCACAACCTGGAACCAGATCGCCAGCTGTGCCATGATCAGATATAAGCGTTAGGTAAGGAAAGGAAGACACTGACGTAGTAGGAGGCGATACTGTTGACAGCCTGAAGGGCTAGACTAAAAAGCGCACCGAACAATATTGAGCGTTGTTTAAGGAGTCGCAATGGCAGCATCGCAAGATCCCTCTTTTTGACTTGGACCAGAACAAAAATGATGAAAAATACAGAGCTTATAGCCAAAAGTGCAATGATCCGATCGTTACTCCAACTATAAGTATCTCCACCCCATTGAATGGATAAAAGAAGACTTAACAACGCCACAGCGAAAAGGAACATCCCGGTAAAATCAATCTGTTTGAGACGCTGGAGATGCCCTACTTGGTGAATAGCCCTACCTGATTGGGCCTTGAACATCACTGTCGTGATTAGGGCTGGAATGATGGAAACAATTACATTGAGATAGAAGCACCATCGCCACGAAAGGGCTGAGGTAATGGCACCTCCGATGATAGGGGCAATGGCCGTTGCGAAGAACTCGCTCGCGCTGATTGCACCAATATAGATGGGTCGTTTGTCCAGGGGGCGAGTCGTTGCAATAATTCTTCTGACGGTTAGGTTTGTAGTCAAATGCTAATGAGCAAGAGTACTGACACCATACAGCCCTGGCTAATGCCTGAGAAGCCCAGTCCACTAATAGCACGCCCGGCAATGAAAACCGCAGATGATGGCGCTGCCCCAGATATCAGGGCACCCGCTTCAAAGATGATGAGGTGTATCAAAAACGCCCATTTAACGGAAAAGTAGTCAAAGACTCTTCCCTGCAGAAGCTGAGACATGCTAGATGCCAGTCGACTGTTCCATAGTTCTGTAAGCTGTTTATGCCTAGCTCATATACTAATAATTATAGGACTATTGAACTCACAATGCCGATCCATACCATCCAACATCAGCGATGGATTGGAATTCGTCGGTGATTTTCGGTACTGCAGTTGTGATAATGGTCGCATCCTAAACAAGTATAAGTCTGTAATGATCATTGAGATATGATTGTGGTCTCACCAGCCCGAGTAGAAACACAGTAATCATCAGTGATGCTGAAATGAGAGCAAAACGATATCCATGGGGATATTCTGGGGGGTCTTCAGGAGAAACCTCGCCAGTGGCTCTTAAGCTGAGTTCGGTTTTAGAGTCTCCTGGGGGATCTCCAGGTTGTAATTCAGCCAGAACGATTTCTTCCGTCATATTGGTCTTATTGTACAGCGGTGACTAGAGCTCTTGAAAATCGAGGTGACAATGCAAAGCAAGAGGGGCAACTGTTATATCCAGTTCCGCCTTACAATATGAGTGCGTTGGTAGCTTTCCAAATTATCCGGTTGTATAATAGGGAGTACTCTGGTAAGTTCAATATTGTTGTTCCTTTACTTGCTGATGATACTTTGGACATGTACCATTGATAAATCTAATGGTAGACTGGAATAAACATCCCCCAGGCTTCCGCGTTTCCTCGGAAGAAACGACTTGACGCCAATGATCCCTGCAACAGTCACCAAGCTAATATCTGTACTTGATAAACTAGTCATCTTGAACTTTTCTTATCATCTTGCAAGATCACATATAGATTCACCTATCCGTCACAGATACCTTAACCCAGTGCCGGCCTGGACAGCACCCGCGACTCTAACCTTGGAATCCATCAAATAATTTAATGCATATCAGAGTCCTAATGTGGAATTTATCAATCTCAACATTCATTGCGGCTTGTGTAGCGAAACTGCGCACAAGCAGCACGGGTGTCCTTGGCGGAATGATTCAGGTGGGATAACCAGGTCATGGAGGAGGGTTTGGACCAGTTCACTGAGTCTGGAGAAGCACAACATGTTATGCGATGCAAGCTCTGCTTTTTCTTGTAATATCCCAATTAAGATCCGATTTGACAATTGGCTGAAGCGTGAAAAGTTTATGTTCCTGGAAAGATTTTCTGATGCTTCTTGCAACAAATTTTTTTTTTTTTCACTTGTGTAGGTGAGCTGATGATCCGGCAAAGGCACCCGGGGAAGCCTTACGGCAAAAATGGATATCTATATAGGTATGATACGAATAATTACTTTTCTTAGTTGAGTATGATACAACATGAAGGCCATTGAGCTCAAAGAACAGCTGTCTTCGTGGTTTCTCCTTAAAGATTTTGTCCGGCACCTGTCAGAGACAATTACAGGACTGATTCTAGGGTTAGGACTAGACAACAGCTCTAAGAAAACTATTTTCGCTATGAAAGCAATTCACGACATACCTTCCGAGTCTAAACGAGTCTTACATAGTACAGTGCTACAATTGGGTAAAATAGCTGACTGGAAGTCACCCTATCCCATTGCGAGTAATGTAAGAATATCCTTTGGTCTCTCGGCCGACCAGTGCGATGATCTCGATTCATGATGCGATCTCATTGTTCCATATCCCTTCCTTACCCTGCATTGGAGTATATGGTCCATATATTGATGCAAACATGTACTACGCATGAAACTGCCTAGATTCGTAAGTAATCAAGCAAACCCCAGGATTCAGCAACAAAGCCACAATACCAAATGATGACCTGCACTACTGATCCAATCCACGAACCAGTCAAAATCATGAACTTGGACATGTACATCATTATTCGTTCTCGTCTACGACTCTAGTGAACTAAGAGCAGAGTGACATTTGGCTCTTCTGGAAATACATTGGATGAGAAAGGAGCGGGATGTTTAGCGGGAATAGCCGCGACTTTAGCGTTCCTTGGATATGGATCACAGTCTAGTATGTAGTCTGTGATTATATGAAACAGCCGAAGATGACTCATTATTCTGGACGATTCAATATTGCTCTAGTGTACAATACGTAGTTGTATGTAAGCCTGAAAAGTAGAGTATGTTTCACTGATAACCAAACCCCACGAATCGGAGTGGCTTATCGATAAGGGCTATACAAAGGCTAAGATAATTCGCAGAATGTTTCGAAACATGATCTGCAAGCCTCTACTACTTGACACACACAGAGAACAGCTGCATAATGCGCATACCACCTGATACCGCGATCCTCACGCGTCTCTATCAAATCGTATGCGTGTCCTTGTACGCGTTGCGCGTTGAATGATACATGTTCTATGCCGGCGAAATGGTCGATTGAATTTATCCAAAACCGGGCCCATATGAGTCACGTTAAACTTCTACCCTAAGATGCGCAACTACAGACTGATATCGCTAACCTCCGAGGGCCGTTATTGGGCATGGCGCCCTTCCGTCTCTAGCCGATTGTTTCTTTTGCATTTCTCCAGACCGCTTGTCTTGCTGATTGTACGAAGGAAGATCAAGGAACTGGTTTTATCGCGAAGATCCGCGGCACATGATGTGAGTCAAGTTATGAGTGAGTCATGTGGCTTGTCTGATAGTTGATATCGCCATGTTTCATGAAAACGTTGTGGCCACAACTTCCAAGGTTCGTGGATGCTTATCGGTGTTCGGCCGCGGGGCAGCTAGATGAACCTATCAGATATTCACCAGTATTCTGTCGAATCCTACTGTGGAGTTTACACGATCGTGGAAAGAAAGAAAAAATACATTTTTGATGAGTATACTGAGTATTGATAATGTTTTGTTCTTTGTACTTACCTTACGTTTCAAGACTATGTCATGACAATCATGAAATTCTGGTGCGAGAGTTACTAGTTAGGGCTAGCTAGACTTAGGGCTTGCCAACTCATTGCTTCGAGACACCGCCACGCTGAGGCGCAGTACCCACCGCCACATATGTTTGACAACTGGCAATGCGAAGTTACTCAAAGGATTTTAGACAATGCAAATCTTGCAACGTTCTTTGTGCTACGTGGCATGCTTTGCCTCTGACGTCAAGATTGAGCATGGCGAGTTGCCATCATTGTTGTTGCGTAGTCTCATTATAGGGAGCTTACAATTCGAGTTTTTACTAAAGATTCATAACCACTGGAACAATGATATTCCAGAATCCGATGTACGACAAAGACATTTCCTCCCGACAGTATCTCGAGAATCTGACAGGTCTATTGCATGTTACCCTTTCAGGCACTCATTATGGACCAGGGTGAATATTATACCGACATACCCCCTCCTCTAATTGGACCAGAGCAATTATGCAGACATACAAAAACAGTCAAAAAGAGCCCAAAGAGTCTTAGGAACAAGAGACAAAAGCACGGCCGCGTAGGTTACCCTGACCAATGAAATTCCCGAAACAGGAAATCGTAGCGCTGGTGGCGTCGGTTAGGCCGAGTCTATCGCAGACGGACGCTCCGAGCGCCGCCCAATTGCAGATCGTAGCGGGGATATCAGCTCGAATGTGCCCTGTGGGTACTGGCCAATCCGATCAAGTGAACGTTTTGCCCCACGTTGTCTTTCTTGTTCTGACTTTTTGTACGGAAGCAAGAAGGAAGACTCTGAGTCTGAGAAAAAAGCATGTTGACACGGGGCGTCTACTCTCCTTATTACTTGATACACACTTCAATGTTGGGCCATATTCTAGGTCTCTCCTTTTTGTCTGTTCCGCTAATGTTGGTGATCGCATTACAAAACATACATACCTTACCAAACTCAGGGCTGAGTACAAGGTTTGACCTAGTCAGTACGTAACTAAACAATCGATCTGACCTCGATATTGCCATGAATCGCTTTCCAATAATGTTAGATGTACGCGCCCTCGCAGACTCCCGGACCTAAAATCCGAGACTGATCAATCTGCCCAAAAATGAGTATCTATTTATTTATTCTTATTCATATAGACTCAGTGTCATCCATGGTTCATTCGGGGAACCTGGCGGCAACGATCCGTGGTTGGAAAATTACTGATATTGGATAAAATACAGGACGTACGGGCCGCCCCGGAAAGATAAAAAGAAACGTGATACGGTATTGCGTACTTACTCTGTATTCAAGTAGCCCTGTTCCATTCATCAACAAAGTTGACTCGAAATGCAAGTCTCGAGGATCTGGGAGCGACTGTAGATAGGACATCGCCGATACTCTTTCTATTGGCAGGATGTCAGCGTATTCAGCTTCATCAAGGCTCTAAGTACATATGTAGATCAATCTGTCCAGGTAGTTATAGGTCACGGGTTCTGGATACATCCTATAATATGAGCTCAACAACTCTGCGATATGACGGCTGGTAATTTACAGACGGTACCCGGCCTCGTGACTCGGCCTCGTGGGAGCGAGAGCACATGCATGTCGTGATTTCTAGAAGCAAGGAGTTTTTTACGTCCTTTCTCTGACATGATAGATAAACTATGTGATGATCAACCTGTATCGTAGATATGATTGATGTGAACAAGAGTCACTGATTGCATGTCACTTGTGAAGATTTCCTATTTTGTACTACTGGTAACAATAGTATCCTGCATTGCGCCGAGATTTCTTGATTCTTCCCAGTTTCCGAGAGTGAGAGGATTGTGGCAGTGCTGAAGTACGCAGATTCTGCTGTTATACGGTACCCTGAATTTACTGTGAAAAATGTAGGCTGCGTATTAGTAGTTTCTCATATGAGGACTGTACTGTATCACACAATCCTAATCGGGAAGGACGTCTACACTTCTACCAGTCTAAGAGTTCGATCATGATCTAATGCGTCATTATCCAGGAGTAAGGATGGGCCCTGGCCGAAGATCAATAAGGAATCTATTTCTAGATTCGGAGATTTCAATGATTTCATATTCTTCAGGACCGAGGTGTGCAACATCAAAGCTCTATGATTTACCTCCATAAGAGTGCTAATTGTTTCAAACTCGGGATCTCCACGAGTGCGGTTGCTTGTATACGCGCCCATCAACACGGGTAATTTGCGCCGGCAGCATTTGAGACTGCAGCTTGACGTCGATTTCTTCAGCAGCCGCCTGCATGCCAAAGTTGATACATTATATGTTAATGAAATATGTCTCAGAAGATTTTTCGAGTTTCGTTGAGAAATTGGAGATGGTTTTTGATGTGGATGCAGAGGGAAAACTGTGCGAAGCATCCGTAGTTCTGTATGGCACGGTAACGGATATGGTAATACAGAATACTGTACGGGCGTTCTGGCGTGACCTGAAATTACAAATACGAATATGCGTGCCACCGCTAAGGATTGACTTGCATATAGTTTGGCCGAGTAACTTATTTTTACTTTACGCTACGATCATACTCTGTCATACGGAAAACATTTAGATGCAACTGCAGGCGATCGGTCCCCCACTGAGCAGCTCGCTCTGTACCGACGACGTACAGAGTTGACTAGTCTATGCTACATACATACTACGTAGTCATACGTTGTACATGACTGGAGTCAGGTAACATATGTTTCTCCGTATACGCACTAACCTATGCAGAGGACCCGTCTTGCCTCCTTCGCTTTTGCCCCCTCCACTTCTCGTCTATATCGTGAGATTTTGGACTAGTAACAGTAAAATACTGAAATAATACTGCTTTTCGTACTAAGCCCGAGCATAATCTGATCCCTCTTACCTCTTCGGGCTATTCGTCCTACTCTAAAGCCAAAAACTCTTTTCTCTTCCATTTTCCTATTTCTTCCTCGCTCTTCCAACTTCATTTATACTTCTTAACCTTCCTTTCTTACTAACTGCTTTCTTTTTTATTCACTATTCATGTGCTTCTGACGTCCTCTCTTTTCTTTTTATTATCCAGCTATATGACTTTACTTTCTTAATAACTAAACGCGCTTTCGCCCGCACCACGAAACCAAACAAAGTTCCCTATTTCGGCTAACTACTACGATCAACTAAACCAAACTCAACCAACGCTGCTATATCGGACAGTCTGTGCGATAAAATTTCGAATAAACACCCGAAAGAGCGAACTATCATCGTGTGTCAATCTATCATCTCGATCACCTGGAGTGGGCGGATGTCGCTTTTATAATTTCGTTCCAACAAATATATTACAAGAGGTTGTATCAACGTTACTTCAGACGTCTATTTACTGAGGTTATTTTCCTCATATCATAATAATGCCTACAGCTCTGCTGCCCGCCTCCGCAGCAGCGTTTGCCCCCCGTGGCAATCCGAATGTTGTGCTGGGTCGCAAAGTGGAACAATGGCTCACACTCACCCTCAAAAGGGTCAACCGTGTCAAGAGACCATTGAACAATCCGACACAACACACGCGATGCCTGACAGAAACTCTCTCCTCGCCAAATGCTATCTGGACTCTCTGCTCACTCATGTTCCCCAAGGCCCCTGATTCCGAACTCCAAAAGGACGAGAACCCGTTAGTCGAGGCCATGTTCAATTATCAGATGATTCATATCGAGGCTTACGTGGTGCATGTGGACATGGTGTCGCAAAACGAGGTGGCTTTCAAGTTGACTCCGGAAACAATCGAGTCCTTGGTCGACTTCCACAAGGATATCTTTTCCGTGGATACCGCCGCAAGTACCTGGGACTGGCCGGAAAAGGAAACTCAGCTCAAGAAACTGCAGGCCGAGTTCGTGCAGTCCGCCAACAAGTTCATCTACCGCACCAAGGTTCAGGCTCTGGAAGGAATGGAAGAGGATGGCGCTGGCGAGCTGCTGGGCGGCCGAAGCGAAGATGCAAAGACCGCCATCCTCAATCTTTTCGTCCCTCTACTTCCGCCTCCGCCTCCACGACTCCCCGATGTGGTCCGACCACCTCTGCTGCCCAGTTCTACTATTGCGGAGGATTGGTGGTCGAGTCCCGTCCAGCAACCCGTCATGCCGGTAGAAGCTTGGAAGGTCGTTCCTTCCAGTCCCAGTCCCGTGTCTTCTTGCGATGGCGCCCCGAATATGTGGACAACCATGTCGATGTCTATGGCCGAAGCTCAACTACCATCACCGGCACCTTCGTTCAGTCAGCCATACACCACAGCGCCATATGACGCTGTTCAGTACTATAGTGCCCCAGTCACTATGGCTGCTCTTGCTGCGCTGCCCCTCCCTAGCATGTTGATTCAACCATGCAGCACGGCGGCATCCATGAACGGTTTTGGTGGTGGCTTCGGCGGCTACCCGGAACGATATCAAGAATTCCCTGCCTTGTCTTACGGCACAACAATGTAAGCCACGACAGCAGAGCTCAACCTGACATCGACCGAAAGTCTGAGATTGGGGAGCCTCCCCCGACCGACACCAGAAAACAATGTTCCATGCAGGCATCAGCATTCAGAAGGCATAATGAAGGCGTTAGCGTTTGATACGATACCAACCACCAGCGGTGATACTCCCTCTTGTTCTATATTTTGTTGCATCAACGTCGCATGCTTTTGAGTCTTGATTTTTGATTTTCTGTGAGATTTTTCAGCAAGCGTTTGTTCTGTTTTTGTTTTTCATTTCTCATTGCATAAGAACCGGCGGGGCTATCTGAGATATACCAATTGTTTTACATTACCAACCCCATACACTCCCCAGGAGGAGATGTGATGCGGGATTGATTATTCATGTTCATGAAAGACCTTGTTAGCCTCGCGGCTGGATATGACTGCATGTTTATGTCTTTTGTTTCTACTGTTTGCGCTACTGTTTTCGCACGGCAAAGGCCTGGAGGGTTGGATGAGGAGGTCGGACACAATTCGTGCTGTGAACTGGTACCTATGTAATTGGCTTGGACCATTGCAACCAGTATCTCACCGGCTTTGCCATCTCTATCACCCAGCCATCTTGTCCGACACCAACCATTTTCATTCCAACATACTGTGTATGCGGGCTGGCAGACCTTTTTTATTAAAGAGATCTGGTGAAATGGGCGGATTCCGCAACAGTGCGGTTTTTCGAGATTGCTTCATCTGGTCATGACAATCCGGCCGCAATTACTGTTTTTGCCCTGAGGGAGGAAGAATTGGGCGTGGCCAAAGGAGGTAAATTGAAACTTCACAGTCCGTGACTGGAATGCTTCGATTATCCTCCTGGGTGACTCCACCATCCATGTCCATCCTTCCTCCCTCAGCAAGACAAACACTCTTTGTGATAGGGACATCCTCCTATCACTGTCTCCAGTGCTGGTTACTGGAGACTGACCTCGAGTTCAAGAAACCGAGTCAAAAAACGGATGCTGGAATATCAATATATAACTTGAGCTTTTTCTTTTACTATCAAATTTGGATCACTCACTCCTCACTTTTTCTCTTTCTTCTTTCCCGTTGAAGTATTTTCGTCTGATTAATGGTCGTTTGCTGCAGAGGCGGGATTTTCTTCTGTATGCTTCGATCGTGGAATACTGTATCTACTTGATTCAGACAGAAATTTAATTTGAGTAGAACAATCTCTATGCTTCATTTAGATGTATTGTAAAACCAGCCACGGTTTAGTATGAGGCCAGTAAACAGACCTACAACGCCGACGCCGATTGCACGGAAGAGTCGGAAATCAGCGGATGGTGAGTATGTCTGGAGGCGCAGTCAAATTATTGTCTGCCGATAATTCCGACTGGCAAATATGTCTTCTTCCCTCGATGCGATATAAGATATTGACTATTTGTAGTCGTGTGTGTTGTATCTGAAATCGTTGACTTAGCGTCGGATTGTTGATCGATGACGTCGTGGGGAACCGGCTCTTGACCAAGAATCTCCAGGGTTGCACAACATCTCTCACTGGCAACTATCTGTCCATTTATGATCTGTTACTTAGATGCTGTTCCTCTGTTGTTATTGCTATACCATTTGATTCATGCTGATTTGCTGTCCACTGCCAATCCTTGTCCATACTTGCGGTTCATAGATGAGGTGATAAGCTGATAAGGTGACTACCGTACCCCAGTCTTCTTCCTTGAGTACTTGAGTACTTGACACTGATAACTTACAACACAGATAGCAAGACTAAAAATGGCAGAGCTTCATGAAGCCCTGTCATATTTGAAGCCCATATTATGGGAAGAAGTCCCCGCATCCTCCTCCTCCACAAGCGACCTGCGGCAATACGTCCAAGAAATCCTCACCAAAGCACGACTCATCGCCGAAACAGTCCCAGAACAAACCCCGTCGAGCGCATCACTCGGCGATACCGGAACCGGTGCGGTATCAATTTCTGTCTCCCAATCGCAACTTGCATCATTGCGGAAAGAATGGGGGAAGCCGATTAAGATGAATAACGCCAAGGAGAATCCATTGAATATACCTATTTATAAATTGTCTGGCAAAGATGGCAAGGGTGCATGGTTCGCTCGTCGGAGTGTGCACAAGGGTCTACCATTTAGTAGATGGAAGTCGAAGATGCAGGTTGAAATGGACGAGACTCTCAAAGCTCGTCAAGAGGAGTTGAAACAAGGTCGGATACCGGCAACGAGTATACGAGGTATTGGTGGGGATAGGAGGTTAGAAAACGTCGAAATCAAAGAATCAGAGACAGAAAAGGCATTGGGTAAAGTCGAGGTTTATGAGTTGTCGGCTCAATTTCCTGGTCCGACTACTCCGCGTGATTTTGTCACTTTGATGATCACGTCGGATGCGATGTTGAGTGATGGAGCCGATAGTGATCTTGTTCTACCACCCACGTATATGATTGTTTCCAAGCCCTGTCAACATCCAGACGCTCCGGAGCGTGATGACTATATTCGCGGACAATACGAATCTGTCGAGTTGATCAGAGAATTACCAATCGAAAAGACCACAGCAAGAGAGGCGCACACTAAACGACCAGCCAGCACTCGTAGCGCAACCACCTACGACAGCCCCTCTTTACATCCGAATAGCGTGCTCGATGGCGAGAGCTCTAAGTCTACAGGAAGACCCAGAGGTCAAACCGAACCTCCTGTACCGGTTGACCTGGACGGAAGTTCCGGCAATGAAGCTGTGGAACCTAATCCAGTGGAATGGATCATGATCACTCGAAGTGACCCAGGTGGCAGTGTACCCAGATGGATGGTCGAGCGCGGAACTCCAAAGAGTATTACCGGTGACGCGGTCAAGTTCTTGAACTGGGCGTCCGAGCCTGATCAAATCGGAGAAGGGGAGGACACTGCTGATATCGGCGAAGTGACCGAGAGCGTGGAAGCGGGACGACGACATAGCGCTGACGGAATCGATGAAGTGCGATCGTCCAGCAAACACGGGACAACTGTTTCAGATCAAGAACCCGATGCTAAGGGGACCGGAGACAAGGGAATTGATCAATTGGATCAGTCAGCGCAAAGAGGGAGATATGATGGCGATGACGAAGAGCAACGAACAGATAGTAACCTGCTGTCAAGTGTTGCTAAGGTGGTGCAAGGTTATACCCCGAAGGCGGTGCTTAACTATATACCTGCCAGTTTGAGTCCGTCTCCTGGAGAAGGCAAAGCTGGTCGGACTGTTGCTATGAGAGATGCCAAAGCCGGAAGGAGTGAAGAAGTTCTCAGCGATGAACCCGGGAAGGAGATGGGCGACACTGAGGTTGACGACGATACTTCTTCAATGGCTAGCGACGACAGCTTTGCAAGTGCTGGATCTCATATGTCACCCTCCGTAAGCAGAGACTTGAGACCTCCGATCTACATAGGTGAAAGCTCGAATACAAACATCTCACCTCAGTTCGCGAGTGGAGTGAGCTCCGAGGCTGCACTGATATCAACACCACAAAGTGATTCAGCCAAATCCAAACCATCTCAGAAAGAAAAAGAGCTCGCCAAACTAAACTCCCGCAAGCGAGAAGTGGAAGTCAAATTAGCAACCATCCAGTCCGAGATTCGAGAACTTGTCGGGCAAACGGGTAGTAAGTCTGTGAAGAGTGATGTCGACAGTACTCGTGGGAGTATGCTCAGTGTCGAATCGGACGCCAAAATTGAAGAAGAAAGTGGCAGTAGTACAACTGCAACTACTACCAAAGAAGCAGCGCAAAACCAGAAAAGAATCGACCACCTTGCACGCACAGAATCAAAATTGGTCTCGCGGCTCAACAAGATTGAAGCCCAACAACTCAAAGTAATTCGGAAACTAGAAGCAGATCAACGCAAAGCCGCAGACCGCGATGAGAAGATACGGTCAAAGTCTGAGGTTGATAGTTTGAAAAAGGAGGTTTCTAGTCTTCGTAAGGAAGTGCAGGAACTACGTGGTGAAAGAACCAAATGGCTTGATATTGTGGGGAGATTACAGAAGGAAAATACGGAGCTGATTGCGCAGATGGAGAAGAATAGTCAAGGTGCGAGTGGTACAAAGGATGCCGTGTAGTGACGAGGCTGTGTATAGTGTGACTAACGCAGGTTTCTGACATCGAGCGGCGCATTAGCGTTGTTGTATATGTTCATGATGTAAAGTACACAGTTACAGATTTGCGGTTTAATTGATCATGCATAGAGTATATTGTGTACTATTTTGGACGACAAAAATGACTGCTAGTATATGAACTGATTGACTTGTCCCCGTATGCATGAGATTCTGTACAAATCTAATAGCAGCTTGTATTGGCTAGACAAGTGTAAAGATCTACTTCCGCGGCACTTGTTGCTTTGAATGCCAGTGTCCTCACCACTATCCCGGTTTATTTGACGGGGAAAGTCGTTGGCTGCGCCGTTGTTCCCAGATAACAGTTTAGAGAACGCAGGGGTAGCGGCTTCAATGTTTGCCTTGGTTTGCGTCTGTTCGCGCGCTTGTTCGCGCGGCGAGTTCGACAGTATCCGTTCTCATCCCTTCACCATCATATAAAAGCCGGATTTTGCCATCATTTGTCGTTCGATGTAGTAAACCGACCGGATATCCTAATCTTGTACCTATTCCGCAAAGCAAGATTAGCACGATGAACAAATTTTATTGCAAGAGATGTCAAAAGACCGTACCTCTGGCGGATTCCCTGCCCCCCTAATCATCTTCTCGATCATCATCGTGCGCACTTTCTCCTTGGACTCGCCCATTCCAATCGCCATATATCCTAGAAGAGGCGGATGACCAATGTATGAAGCGTAGCTGTCGCGGACGATGTTGGAGGTCCACTCGTATTTGGTAGTGTCGGCGTGCCCAGTACCGACGTAGCGAGTTTGAAGTGCTTCGAGGTTTTGGAGGGTGCGTAGTTTGTCTGCCATGTTGATTTATTCTGTTTCAGGATGGACGTTGTTAAGGAAATGACAGAACTGTAGGGGAAGAGCTGGGAAAGAAGGAAGTCTTTCTTGATGACCCACTTCAAATCGAACATATATGCGCTAGTACACAACAGGAATAGTCACTTAATTGTACCACCAAATCCTCAGCGACAGTGATATATCTTCACAGCTTGTATCTAACCCAGAATCTCGTCTGAATGATCGATATTTAACAGCCGTGGCGTGAGGATGTCCATGACTGACTGTATATTATCCTCAGCATCGTGATGGACAGGGAGCAAACAATCCCCCTCCCAACTCGGATTGCTGCACTTGTCCATGCACATTTTGACTCTTTACCCGCACGTTATAAGCCACGGACTCGTGACGATGGCTCTAGAGAATGGATTCCTATGAGTGGGTTCGTGATTTCTCAAGGTATGTCAAGATATCTGCCCAAGAAACTGCAATCTTTCATCAAGTTATGGAGATCTTGAGTTGCACCTTTTCAGGTACGCCAGCTACTAACTGAGTACAAGGACAGGATACTCCTTCGGAAACTTTGACTTGTGTTGCAATTGCGTATGTGGCCAGCGTCAATCTCAATCTTTTTTTTTTTCCATCGAGTATTGATTCATCTACAGAACCGGGGCAAGATGTCTCTCTGCATCTCAACTTCCTGAGTGCCGTGGCATGGTCCTTCATGATTGCCATGCCGAAGTGTTAGCTGTTCGGGCTCTGAACTATTGGCTCATTAATGAATGCTCCACAGTCATCCAGCGGGAACAGCAGTATCTGGAGTCAGGATCTAGTCAGATTAATGAAAAGACGCCCTTCGTTAGAAGACGAGTGACTACAGGATCACATGACATGAGAGCTCCCTTTGAAATACACCCCGATGTCAAAATCTACATGTACTCTACATGTGCTCCATGCGGTGATTGCAGCATGGAACTTTGCATGGCCGAGCAAGAGGATGCAACACCCTGGGCTGTCCTACCAGCAGCTGACGTGAAGGAAGACCAACAAAATCTTCTTGATGGCAGGGCTCATTTTTCAATTCTCGGTGTCGTTCGTCGGAAACCAGGTCGAGCAGATGCAGAACCTACCATCAGCAAATCATGTACGGATAAGTTAGCTCTTCGACAAGTGACCTCGATTCTTTCATATCCCGCCAGTGTCCTTATTGCGCCCACAAGGAGCGCTTATATCACTGCACTGGTGCTCCCAGAAGAGGAGATATCTCAGATTGGGTGCGAGAGGGCGTTTGGAGGCGGCCCGACAGGCCGGATGAGAGCGCTCGTCGGCCAGACTTTTTCGGCGCCGAACGTAGATGTTGAATATCACTTTCGGCCATTTGAAGTACTATCAGTCTCAATGGATGTTGTGAAACCCATGTGGTCATTTGGGAAATACAGATCAGACGTCGCAAGAAGGGCCGTTAAGCCCGGGAATATATCCGCTATATGGATCGCATCAGGCTCAACGCTCAATCCGTATCAAGTCAATGATATGTCACGCACTGAATACACACCACGGATAAACCCAGAGTCAACTGCGGTTGTTGAATGCATCATTGGCGGTGCGAAACAGGGCAGTAAGTTAAAATCAATATCTCTACGGGGAGCATCCGTTCTTTCTCGAGTCAAGATGTGGAGTTTAGTGCACGAAATCTGCACGGAATTAAGAGGCGAAGACTTGCGGTGGCAAGCTATTCTTGAGTCAGAGAACTATAGTGACTTCAAGAACAAAGGAATTGAGGGACTACCTTGGCTAATAGCTCGGTCATTGGCTGCAAAAGAGGCAAAGCATGTGCTCAAGCCATGGCTTCCTAATCGCGGAGACGAAAAATGGTGTAGAGAAGATATATTAGCCCTCGCACAAGAAAATAAAAAGAGAAAATATGAATAAATCAGAGATACCCCAGACAATCAAGCAATAATACGATGGGAATAGCCGATAGGAGGTCGCTGCCTCAGGCACCAAATATTTTTGCGGAGATCGTGACGGAGGTCCAGAAAATAATTCTCTTACTACAACCTTCGTCCTTACCCTGTCAAGCCATGCGCCAACCTTTCGTTTGATTTTTTTTTATCTGATTTATTAATGTTCGGCAGGTCGTCAAAATATGCAGTCTTCTCAATACGACCCTACATAGCACCACTACCCAAAAGGCAGCTTGTAGGGCTGTCGAGCCGGTACTCAAACTTTTCTTCTATCGCGGACAATGAAAGCTCCCCCAATCAGCCAGACGACGACCATAAAAGTCCATCCGCTGCCGATTACGAAGATGAAGATCCGCATATTGAGAGATATCGAAATCACAACTCCGTACGGACGCAGAAGCTCGATGTCGACGCGCTTGGAAAACCCGGCCAGATCCTTGTTGTTCCGCTGAGAAAACGGAGACGACGAACTATCGAGCAGCAAAATGATCAAAAGTCGGATGATTCCCCGAAGAAGGTCGTCTCGCCTGTCTCCGCGGAGTTGTTCGGTAGTATCAACAGAGGAAACGACAACAACGAGTACGCCGCTTACCTCGACGAAATTCGCGCATCGTATTCGCCGGGTGATACTGTTTCGAGAGAAGAATTCATTGAACTTCAAGCCAAGGTTGAAGAGGGATTTACGTTAAGCCAGCTATCAAAATATTATGATAGCTTCCCCCAACAATCTACACCATTACCGCCAAAAGAAGTCATAGACTTCAATCCAAACGACAATGAAGTGAACGATGACGACGAGCAGTGGCAGGCCACTGCGACTCGTGAGGCGTCAGAGGACAATGAATTATCGAGCGAAGAGGTCTCAGAATTTCAGAAAACCAAGAAGGCGAAAAAACTCAGAAAGGACATACTGACAGAGCGCATTATTCGAGACTGTTGGCAGCTTGAAGTACATGACGAGATAGGCAGTCTGAAAGTGAATATCCCGTCACAAGTCATATCTGTCATCTTATCATCGCAACAATATTCTTTGGAGGAGCTGGCGCATTCCCACAATACAAAGATAGAACCGTTCGTCTCGCTGAATTTTATACGTGTCTCCGGAAATCGCAGTGCCTGCGAATCGGTTCGGGAGATTGTCAAGGCATACGGTGCAAAAATTCACACGAAATCATTCGAGCAGCCCCTGTTGAATGATAAATCGTGGTTGATTGACGGCAAAGCGGCGAAGAGCGGGTTTTTGGACTCAATAGCACGGACTTTGGGCATATACATAAACGATCCGGGTCGAAGTTCAGTTGCCTCGGCGGCATATACTGCAAAACACGGGGCTTTTGTTCGAATGAAACGCGATCTGGAACTCGCAAACTATTCACAGTCTGCAAATGAGCAGATCTCTTTCTGTGCCGACGTGCCGTCCAGCGCCAGTGGTTTCATGGCCCCAATATCAAAGAAGCGTAGGGAAGCCATGGGCCTTTTAGAAAGAGGAAAGCCGTGGTCGAGGTGGGCTATACCGACATCACTTCAAGATTATAACGGGGAGTCATTGCCACCCTTATTTAGCCAACATAAACCTACTTTCTCGTCTGAGATACTTCAGGTACTGAGAGAAAAATCGAGGAAAAACGGCCAACACGGTCTCGAGGAGAAAATATCAGCAACTATCGGACAATGCCTCTTTCGAGCCTCCGATGTCATGGATAGTGTGACGAAAATAAACGCTACTCAGCTGGGAGAACATTCCTTCCCGCGTTTTTTCCACAAATGGCTTCATCCCAAGGGCGAGTCTCTGGTGAAAACCCGTCGAATATTTCCAGGCGATAGAACGCAGATTAGACTCCATCGATTCAGGATGACTCCGTGCGAGCCAAACGATAACAAACTACCTGTTCTCGAAGTCGAAATTTCTGTTCCCTGGATCACCGCCCCGGAAGCCAAGTTTCCATTCGCCGGGCCTGAACTCTTGAGTGTTAAAGCCATTGTGGAAGAAACTAGCATAGATTACCTTCTACCTGAGGTCAACTACGACATTCGTTTCACACGAACACTTACCCAAGAGATATACGGAGTGAACGGGACTGAGCAGCCCGAAGCCTTGCGAAACGCACTTCTATCTTCTTTGAACGAGGTGCTCAGCGATCCGAAGCAACCGTTTCCTCCCAGTTGTCAGGTGCCAGTTTCGGGCAAACTGTTGCGCGACATCCTGTCTGATCAGAACCTTTCCGAGAGTCCCAAAACCATTGAAGGAAATTATTGGTTTCCTGGCGTGCAGAAAGCCCTAGGAACCATGGTACGCACATACGAGTATTCCGGGGAGAGGCTCTGCTACAGTCCCAATTTCAAGCGGTCTTTAGACTCTAGAAGTGACCAGCTCAATCTTGAGATGTTTGTCAACGCCACGCCTTCGTACTATTCGCCTTCGTACTATACGCAATTGCAGGGGCGCAAGAATGTCGACGAAACACTTGATCCTGCAAGTGACTCTCTGGTGCAGGAATTTCGCGCGTTTTACATGACAGCTTGCAGGTTGGCGATAGAATTGACCCAACACAATTCGCGGAAAAGTCGTTTTGATAAGTACAAATTCTATTAAGCCTTTGGCTTTGGGCAGTGTATTATATTATAATATTGGGTTCTTCTGTATATAATTCATATTATAACCTTCATTGACATTTCATTCTTTCCGTGCGACTTTGTAGTTTGAGCCCACGGCTTCAATCTCTTCATCACTTCCAGTCTCCCTCTTCACACCTCTGGAACGACACTCACAGCCAGCTTCTCCAACATCATCATTCCCACTCTGAGCTCTCCTAAAACCCAGCCCAACATCACTATCATTCTGCTCCTCAACATCAACAACCCTATCTTCCAACATCATCCCAAAATCCTCCACACTAACAACCTTATCAAACAACCGCTGCTGACAGTCCATCATCTGATCCAGCCGATCCTCAACCTCGCCAAATCTACGCTGCACATCGAGCTGTTGTATCGCCTCCATGAATTGCGTGAATGTGGAGATGTGTTGCTGGAATTGTTTGAGGGTTTCTTGGTGGGCGTGCCGTTCTTGGAGGAGGCGTTGGTGCCAGTGTGCGGTGTCGAGGTTGTGCCGAGCTTCGAGGTTTTGGAGGCGTTGCACTAGGGCTTTGATTTGGTCGGTCGGTGATTGTTTTAGTGGTGGTGGTGCTGGTTTTTTGAAAGTTGGGTTTGGTTTTGTGATGCGCTGGCTTGCTGCATCCTCGTAGCATTGTGCGTATAAATGGTAGCTGGCCTGATGCCCACAGTCGCAGTAAACGCCTGTTACAGTCTGCTTTTGTCGGTAGGACTCGCAGCTACATCGTTGATCTGTCAATGATTGATGGAGCTTTATGAACATACATCTTCCTGTTGGTAGGCCGTCTTTGGTAAGTAGTAGAGGAACCGACAATACTTTTAGTTCTTCATCTTGTAGTGGCTGTTTCGTTTCTGTTGAAACACATGTTGCTGACGCCATTGATATGCTCTCTCGCAGACTGATGTGTACAAGCCCTAATCATTGTTGTTTCCGCTTATGGAAAGTACTGGAATTGCCGGTTTGGGTAATGTGGCATCTCAATCTAGAATGATAGATAGGCTTTGAGGTGTCAAGCTATGTGGATATTGGCTCGATATTTATAGGACCCAGCGAGCTGGAATTTAAAGTTGGTTTCAATGACTGGTGTTGACAGAGGGTGGGATGGCATGTCGGCGCTTTTATTCTTGCGTGGGATAGACTTCGACTGTACACCATCCGGGGAGGTATACCAGTTTGAACCCCCAGTCTGACTTCGATCTACGTCAACGGATTTTATCCCGCGTGGATACACTAAGGGTATCACAGAAAAATGTTAAACACGGAGTATTGTGGCTTGAGACCATCCAAGAGCAGATAAGGGGGTTGTGATACATGAATCGAAAAGCCCTCAAGCTCATCCTGAACAGTGCAAGCATCGCCGCAACCTGTCAATTAGAGGACTCTTATTAACCTCGTCCGGACGTTCGGAAAGATACATAATATGTAGAACTCGTCTAGATCGTACTAGACTAACGTATACGAGGCGGTAGACTCGTCAATTTCCCCGAACTCCCCCACGGATGTGAAAGAACGATCTCCGCATCCCCCACACCATATATTCGCGGCAGCAAAAGAAATAAACATGATACGTAATACGCTATAGATCATCAAGTACGTAGATTATGAAATCTCTAGGAGACAAAGCGCCAAAAAAAAAAAGAAAGTGCCCAGGGCTATTTCCGACCCTCAACCATAATGATGTGATATCCAAACCCGGTCTTGACTTCAGCATATTTTGGATTTGCCGTTGTGCTAGGCTCCAGGTCGTATGCCACTTTCTCAAAATCGCCGTGTAGACTTCCGCGTACTTTCCAGCCTAGAGAGCCACCTGTAAGACAACCCCCAATGAAGGATTGGAGATTAGCCAGCGGTTTTTGAAGGATCGATTACTTGTGGTTGGGAATGACAGACCTTGCCGGGCTTTGTCCTCTGAGAATTCTCGGGCGACCTCGTCGAATTTGGCGCCGTTGCGAAGTTTTTCTAGGGCTTCCTCTTTCTTGGAGTGTTTCTCACACTAAATCAAACAGTCGGATGCCACTGATTAGTTGCAAGACCACTTTACATCATGTTCATTATTTGATATCAATGGAGGCGTGGGGGGGCGTGAAAGCCACAGCCCACTTCCCAAGATGATATGCAACAAAACTGAAATGATAAAAGGGCCACGAATAGAGAAAGGTATAAATACCAAGATGTGTCGAACATTGATTGAGTTGGCAGCCTTCAAGCCCTTGCCTTTGCCCTTATCGTCGCCATCTGTGGTGTCTTTTGACTCTTTTCCCTTGCTTTTGCCCCCTTTGGTATCTTTCTTGGGGCCCATGGAGTCGAATTGTTCCGAGATTATTGTGTGTCTTATCTGTACCTGATGAGAGACAGAATGAAGATAAAGTGGTCTGAAATGAACGTGATATGAAGTACTTTGCACACCCATCGAAGGAAGGAACGGAAATTGTATGGAAGCAAATTGTGGGGTTCTGTTTCTGCCTTAGGCAGCACTTATCATCATTTGACCTGCTTGTTTTAAGAGCCCATCTTTCATCTGCAACTAGATACATAGACATTAGTTGCTAATTCGACATAAACACCGGAAACAAATGTCTGTTCTTGATACAGCACGTATCATTAGCCTACCTGGAAATGCATACTACATACCCAACTTTATCACAGTCGAAGAAGAGGAGCGGATTTTGCACAAGGTAATCATCAGACCTGATACTGGAGTGTATTTGGTCCACTAATAGGATCCAAGCTAACAAGTTTAGATAAACTCGGTCCCCATCCCAAGATGGACCCAACTCTCTCATCGACGACTTCAAACTTGGCCAGCTGCGCTGACCAAGTCAGATACTCTCCTAGCAGCGCCTTTACCTGACTGGCTACACGATCCTATCATCAATCCTAAGTTTGAAGAGCTTGGCTGTTTTTCAGATGCACCTCACAAAGCTCCGAATCATGTACTAATCAACGAATATTGTCCGGGCCAAGGGATCATGCCGCATGAAGACGGGCCGGCATACTTCCCACTGGTGGCGACGGTTAGTCTGGCGGCTCCCATAGTACTGGATCTTTACGAGAAGAAAGTAGAGACAGACATGGTTGGTGCAGATGAAGGAAATATAGGACCTAAATATCGGATTTTGCAAGAACCGCGGAGTTTGTTGATCACGACGGACAGTCTTTATATTCAGTACCTGCACGGCATTGCAAACACTCAGAGGGATGAGAATCTGAAGCCAGATTCCATATGCAACTGGAGCATACTTGGAGACCAGCAGGCATACATGACTGGAGCTTACGAGAGGCAGACCAGAGTCAGTCTCACCTACCGCGATGTGCCTAAAGTCGCGAAATTAGGGAACTCGATCAAATTTCTGAATCGGAAATGATGATGATACCCTTATGGAACGATGTCTTGTTCTAGTTTCATTTCAGAATACGCCGGGTATTATCTTCCACTTCCCACGAACACTATGTTCACCGAACTTCGCTCTGTACCATTTCTCCGTATTGTACGCTGTGGCGCTTAGATTTACTGCGACAAACAACAAGCCACACAGTACAGACTTATTGATAAGTTCCCCGCGCGGTGCTGCGAGAAGAGCAAGAGAGAGATATATGGCGCATTCTGCTGTGTAGTGAGGGCAGAGAACCCATTGAAACAATGGATGTTTTGGGACGGTGTAGTCTTTCAGCGACGAGAGATAATGATGGCAGTCATGCTGGATGCCAGACGCCATCAGGAAGATCGGAAGGCACAACAGCGTCCTTAGCGAGGGAACTTGAGAAAGTCGCAGATCTTGAATAGTGAGCGTGGTGGAGAGTACAGATCCTACAGTGTATTCAGTATGCATATCAGTACCAATCATCCAAGCAATACGCACCCGACCCTTCCACCCACACAGCTGTAGTGATACCGGTGTAAAAGCATAGACCCAATAGCCAATGCACAACCCACATCCGAGACGAAGAAGGTTTCGCAAGCGCAAAGCTCTCATACAATCTCCTACCGCCTTGAATGAGCATCAAGATTGTACACAGAATGGCCTGGTGTATGGTCATTGAATTTTGCAGATGGTCGTCGCTCATGTTGGACACCACAAACTGAAACGCTGGGCCTTTGGTAAGAAGCTGAGTGATCCAGAATGCGGAGGACAGGAAAGACAGGACGTAGTAATGCGTGAAGTATTGGTGTGGTACCTGCCACGTTGCCAGTGCGTCCATTACTTGCGAAACGAATCCGGCATTGTGTAACGGGGATGATGAGGAGGATGGGTTGTTACTGTTTTTCGGGTCGGTCGAATTCGCATTGTTTCGATCGCTCGTGCGAGCACCGTAATTGACGAATCGGTGATTGAAAAATGGCACAGAGAAGAATGTAAATGTCTACTGAACGGCCAAAAATCAATATTCTGCAAGGTAGCGGAACCGAATGGAGTGTTTTATGGGATTCTGCGCACCGTACATGCGGCGAAGATAAAACATAGACGAATCAGATCCACAACGTCCATTCCCCAGAATAACCTCTGGACAATTGAGGTGTCGCTTGACGGCATGTCGGCTCTGGGACGCGCATATGTCTTCTCCGTCTTATATGAAGTAGTAGTTGATGGTGGTATGTGAACGGAAGCGGCTTGAAGGAGATTCAATGACAAAGATAGTAGCACTGTGTCCGTATTGCAAAGTGGTAATTACACAGGATGTACGATGATGGTTGGTTTACCATTAGTTTTCCCAGAGAGCGGCTGCTCAAAGAACTAGTGCACCGTATTTGAGTCGTAACGTATATTTGACAGCCGCAGCGGATTCTGAGCTGAGATTAGCCGCCACCGGCAGCTTGGCTCCGCGATGATTGATTGGTTGTCTTCCTCACAATACACAGAAGTGAATTCTTGATTTTGACAAAGACTTTGACACATACCACGTCACGCGCGTTTCGATTCTATTGTTGGGGTTTTTTTGGTATTACCGACATAATTATTGGCATAGCTTGAGCGATAGCTGGATCGCCAGCTATGCAGCGCTCTCTAGCGGTCACATTGGGCGTGCCAGGTGGAGGTTGGCAAGTTGCAGGACGAAAGCGGCAGCAGGGATCGACAGAGAACCACAAATGGCTGCGACTCTTGCGAGCCTTAGGCTGTCTGCCTGACTGCAGAGCGGTGAGGCCACCCCCTATCATCATGCAAGTACGTACTATGAAGGAGGGCAGCGACGCAGAGACTTCATCCTTGAATAACTATTAAGCTATGTCATTCAGCTTGCAACGATAACTAAATTAGTTGACCCGACAATCTTAATCAGGAGACGATCGAAAACTTTGCGAGGCGCGACTGTGTGTTTAGCTCAACTCGATCCAGACTACGTAGTATAGCGAAACTAAGGTCGTATTGGCCACTTCTCAGGCACCGGTGGCGGCACACTCTGTAACCAAGGAGAATATACTTCGTTGGTGTTGTTCTTGGATAGCATCGTTCAGTGTGGAATGTGCTATAATGCTGATTTTTCATGAGAAGCTGAGAACAATCCTAAGAAGAATTCGTTCGTCCAGAGGAGAGAAGACACGACACGTTATCAACAGCAGAGAGATCAGCCAATCCCGCGCTCCAGAAGGCTGGCCAGTCAGCGTTCAGCTTGGCTCTGCCAGCCCCATCGTCGCTGCCACTAAACCCGAAATAGCTGATGCGCTTGCTGCTGGTTCGCTCTTTCCCAGCTTCAACCACCCACCCTTGCCCAAATGCGATCTTGGACTCCACCAACTCACGTTTCTCTCTTTCTGTCTCTGTGTCTCTCTTTCTCTCTACCTTCCTTCCTCGCCTGCTCCCGTCAACTCCTCTTCCTTGCCCTCCTTAATCCTCGCTTCTCGCTCTCTATCTCATCTCGACTCCCCCTCAACACTTACTACACCATTCTCTCGTATTCCATTATTCAACATCCTCATTCCACCGTACGATACCGATTATTTCCACACACAACATCCACGCGACAACTACCTACTACCCCGTGTTGCCACCCGCTTCTCTAGCGCATCGGTTCTCTTTGTGTACCCTCGATCCGATTTCACCGCTTGTGACTTGAGTCTCGATAATTCTACACTGCTGCCGGTCGACCCGCGATTTCGGTAGTAGTATTCATCCCCGATCGAATTGTCCTTGGACAATCGCCGCCACGGCAGCCCAGCATGACGAGCAAATTTCAACAAAGACTGGTTCAAACGCTATGAGTGATGCAGACGTCCCTCCGTCGTCGTCGCTAGATCCTGTAGGTACTGATGGCCCCGGCGTGGGACACAAGGACAATGTAGCACTGAAGTCTTCGCCATCTCCTCATGGACCGGACGAGAACCAACCAGTTCCCCAAGATAATGCCACTGCGGATCCAGAAGAAGAAAATGCCAAGGCAGACTCTGAAGCAGAGACTATCATTCAGTCTGGTCGAGAATCTCTTTCGCCGGAGAAGAGAAGAAAGCATATACAACATGCTCTCCACGTACACGCCGACAAAGGGCGCAATGGAGACGGTATGGCCGATGGGGACTTGTCCCCAAACTCGAGAAAACGCAAGCGTGTTGAGGACGATGTGCCGACTAATATACAAGAAGCCGCACCGGCGACGAAATCTCGCTCTCGGACGTCGTCTTTGTCTTCTGTCGTGAAAAAAGAAAGGACAGAAGCCGTTGCGCCTGTCAAGGCTCGTCGAGACTCAATTCGTTCTACCTCCGATGATCGTCAGACTCCTGACGCCTATTCTCGTTCTCGGAAGCGCAGTCCTAGTGGAAGTGCAATGGAAGCCGATTTTACCGATAATGATTCGCATGTTCAGGAACGTCGGCGCCGGAGCTCTATCAAAGAGCGCGAAAGGCGAGAAAAGACTCATCCAGCGACAAACTCGACAGCCTCGCTGTCAAAACACCGTTCCGTTTCACCATCATATCGCTCTCACAAGCGAGTATCATCAGGTCCGCATCAAGGATCAGGCGAGATTACACAACGAAAACGAAAAATTCCAGCGCCCTTGACCAATAGTCACCGCCGTCAGAGTTCTGAGGATCGCTTGTCGGTGTCATCGTCTGCTAGCGCTTCTCCAATGCCGTCAGCGCGGTCTCGAAGACTCACATCTGAAGGCGTCCATGCTTCTTCGGCCAAGCCTTCAAATCAGAAAAAGCAACGGGATCAGAACGGACGTACACGCCTTGCAAGAGCTTGCGCCGCTCAGGAGTACGAAGTTGCGGTAGCCCGACACGCTGAGCGGCCAGAGGATCTGAATGTGGCTGACAACGCCGGAAATACTCCGCTCCAAATTGCTTCTTTGGAAGGCTGCGCACCAATCGTCAAATTTTTACTAGATGCAGGATGCGAGATTGACACGAGAAATATCGATAAGGACACTCCTCTTATAGATGCCGTGGAAAATGGTCATTTGGAAGTCATCAAACTTCTGCTTGATGCAGGCGCAAACCCCCGATTGGGCAATGCTGAAGGCGACGAGCCGTACGATCTAGTACCGTCTGATACGGAGGATTACGACGAGATTCGGAGGATCATATCTCATGCCAAGGCACMCCCGCCACGGAAACGACGTTCTGAAGACCATGGACCTCCGTCCGCCAAGGGATCCATCCCTCGTGCCACATCAGGTGCCAGTCCGAGAGATTCGCCTCCGGCACACTTGATGATGAGTCCGCCGCCAGGTTCGAGTGCTTTCAGCAGGCGAAAGACCGTCAGAAGTGAGGCAACGCGCAATGACCTTTTATGGACAAAGGCGACGCCGGAGAATCTCTGTAATTTTGCTGCGAAGGGTGATATGGCTGGKGTAGCCAATATCCTGAATGTGATTCAAAAGGCTGATACAGAATCTTTGATTGCAGCTGCTAAAGGCGGACATGAAGATGTCATGTCTCTGCTGTTAGGAATGGGCGATGCAGATGCAGATCCTGAGCCTATTCAGAATCCGAATTGTCGGCCTGGTTTCAACACGCCCATGCTGGCCGCAATCGGTCGAGGCAATCTGGCTATTATACGTCTGTTACTGGAGTACCCTGGCTTCAATCCGGCGCGACGATTATACCGCGGTAAAACCTACTACGAACTTGCAGAAGAACGTCAGGGTGATGGCTGGGAGGAAGAAGCGGACTTGTTGAAGAGAGCATATGATAAGTACAAAGGGATGAAAAAAGCACGAAAGGCCGAGGCTAAATCTCCCAAACGCCCACGAGAACAAGAGAAGGATCCCAAAAAGGCGGCGAGGCGATCTTCTTCTTCTCCCGTCAGCACTCTTCGMAAGCCTGTTCGCAGTCCGACATCATCTCGCTCAGTAGATGTTGTTGGCAAGGAGAAGATTAGAAAGCGGGATCCGTCTTTGCAGAGTAAGGAGAGACGTATCGCCACATCTCTTCACAAAGCAGCTGCCCAAGACGATGCTCTCAGCGAGCATTCTGTTGAGCACGAAACGGCCAAGTCAAAGAAATCTCTTGTACAAAGACGGCAAAGCGATGCGTCCTCAGTCAACCGTGGCGATGATGTCCCAAAACGCCGGAGATTGATCGCTGGTCGACCTCCAGATCGTGACCGACGCAGGCTCAGTCTTATGTCAACTGATTCTGTTTCTTCGCGTGAAGAGCTAACCAAGTCGCATCCTCGTGCGTTGAAGGACGCAAAAGATATGAAAGATACCTTGGAAGTCCCAGTCAAATTGAAACGGCCGCGCAACAGCGTCTCGCCCGAACGGTCGCGCTCACGAGGATCGGAGCGCGGCAGAGAATCCGAAGAGATTTTACAGAAGAAGAAACGTCGGTTACAGCACGAAGAAAACTCACGTAAATTGCTCAATGGGACTCACAAGAAAGGTGATGATACCTCAGAGGCTACCAAGGTCCCTGCCAGTAAAAAAGACAACCCTGAAACAGGCAGGATTTCCAAAGACGCTATTCCAGAAAAACGCGCACGTACAACTGAAGCCTCAGTTCCAGTGAAGCAGGAGCACAAGAAGCAAGACACCCAAGAGCTCGAACGCATACCGATGGATGAGAGTGCTAGCAAGGAAGTAGAGGCTTCTGCTGCCAGGAGAAAAGAAGAACAGCAACAGAAAGAACGTGATGCCCGCAAGGCCCAAGAAGAAGAAGAAGAAGAAGAAGAAGAAAAGAAGGCCGCTGAGCAACTGGTAAAGGAACGCATCGCCAAAGAGGAAGAGGCGGCTCGTAAAGCAGAAGAGCAAGCGCGTCTTTCCCGTGAACAGGGCGAGGAGGAGGAGCGCAAGCGTAAAGAATTAGAACAACGGCGCGTCAAACAACAAGAGGAAGAACGACAACGCAGGGCCGAGCAAGAGCGACTGCGTATTGCCAAGCTCCGCAGGGAACATGAGGAACAAGAGCAGCGACGGCGCGATGCACTTCCCAACCGACTCCGAATTTCTGCAAATCTTGTGGGAGCCAACGATCCTCGAGCTAAAAGTCATTCCTGGTTGAAACAGTTTATGCCCGTGGTCACTGCACGAACCGTACAGCTAGACTCTTCTTGCGTACCAGAAGTTGCAGAGGAGGTATGGGTTCCCAATTTCTTAGTGGCGCCTCTTCTTGCTACAAACGACTTGCAATTGTCTCAGTATGCTAGTTGGGAGAAACGGCCGGCTACTTACACGCAACGTTTGAACTTGTGGCGTGTGACGCGGCGCATCTTGGTTGATGGAGATGATATGGAAGTGCCATGCTCGTCTTTCGGAGAAGTCATTCAACGAGATGGCGAAACGCGGCCCAAATATTTCAATATGGAACACGTCTTTTGGGTTAAGTTGTCCGACTTCATGGATCTAGTGCCTCATATTCCTCACCTCAATGGCCTTGATATTGACTTCCTGAAGATGCATATTGATCAAGAGCCATCGTCACATGGCGATTTCTCCAGTCCACTGGATGGACCCAAAGTGAATGGCAATGGGTATTACCCTGACCATCACGAAGCAGCAGCTACTGTGAATGGGTTGACGAATGGGTTCGGACACACACGTCCAAGTACATATGTTTGATTCCTGCTACTAGGCGAGTTTCTTGTTGAAGCAATTATGTTTTTACGTTGGGCTGGTATTTTCCTATGTATTACGTGTATGATTATGATACCTCATTGTTAGCAACGTACATGACAGACTATTGATAGATGTTTTCTCCAACTACTATGAAAGTATGAGTGTTCCGTGGTGAGCTCTGGTAGAGCCTTATTGGCTGAAACGGTTACATAATCAAGCCCGCACTTACCAAATTGGGCTAGGGCAAGTCGGCACACATTTAGCGAGCATCAAAAATCGTCGGAATTGCTTCAGACACTGGATTTTAAACGAAAAGTTATCCAATCCATCGCCATTACTCTTTGAGGATAATCCGACATTTAAACAACAACCCACCAGATAATATCATCACAATGGTACGTATCCATTCCATTCATACTCGACTATCGGATCTTGAGAGAAGAAACATACGTCTAACATTACTTCTCTATAGTCGGACGGAGAAGAGACCATTTCCAACCCCCCCGTCGCCGAGGCCGAGGATGTCGAGGTCCCCGCTGAGTCCAGCGGTGGCCAGATGTCCGTCAACGATGCGCTCAAGGGCGTCCTCAAGATCGCCTTGATCCACGACGGTCTTGCCCGTGGTCTTCGCGAGGCTTCCAAGGCCCTCGACCGTCGCCAGGCGCACATGTGTGTCCTCAACGAGTCTTGCGAGGAGGAGGCTTACAAGAAGCTTGTTGTCGCTCTCTGCTCTGAACACGATATCCCTTTGATCAAGGTCCCTGATGGAAAGGTCCTTGGTGAATGGGTCGGTCTTTGTACGTTTCCCCTCTTCCTCCTTGTCCTATGGAATATCTTCTAATCTGTTGATCTTAGGCCAGCTCGACCGCGAAGGAAACGCCCGCAAGGTCGTCAACTGCTCTTGCGTCGTCGTCAAGGACTGGGGTGAAGAGTCCCAGGAACGTTCCGTCCTCCTCAACTACTTCCAGACCAGCCAGTAAGCTTTTCGCAAGCGAACTGCAAAAGTTTTGACTCCCGTCATCATACTCGGCTACTTATGATATAAGGGACTCTTTCTTATCTTATTTGGTGGAGGAATTGGATTGACAACTCGACTTTCGATGGTGCTTTCAACTTTTTCTCAGCGGCAAACAGATAGATGGATCCTTTAGTGTCAGAGTTGGCCAGATTTGATTAGACATGAGAAATGGAACATGACTAAAACAAAATTTTATGAAAATATCGGTAGATGTAAGCTTGGGGCATACAACGATTCACACGTGGTTATTCATGGGAATAGAACATAAACAATTCGCTCAGATGAACTGGATACATTCAAGATGGTAATATGTACGAGGGTGATGCATATAGAAGGACGGCCATGCTATAGACAGGAATAGAACACGCTATATCAAACTCAAATTCTTCGCGAACATGCTTTTTTATCCATGCCATGGGGTACCCTGCTGTATAGTAGAGAATAAACACAGCAAACTTAAAATATGTGCAAGTGAATCGAGTGTTTCGCAAGAGAGGCATCATCGAAATTCAACTGAGGGAAATGACATGGTTGGTCTCTCAGGTTTGAGGGACAGTTGCTGGTATGGTGAACTACCGGGATCGTAGTATAAGCCTTCTATCTCTCCTGTTGCGCGATGTAGAGAGATGTAGTAGAATCCAGAGATCGTAAGACCCTGGCGAGCATCGGTGGGTGTGATGAAGCAGCGTTCTGAAAGAGATTGTCAGCTTCGTGGATGTATATTAATAAAGAAAAAGATTTGCATACCCTTCCAACGCATCAGAATCCAATTTTTGTTCAATTCATCGATCACCCACTTCTTACTCAGCAAGTTCTTCGTCATTTGGTCCTCGTTCAGTCCTCTGAACGGCCGCAGTTCTCTCCAATATGTACAATCGATATCCGCGTCAGCTTGAAAACTTGTCGTCTCTAGACTATGTGCATTCAAATCGATGATTTCGCCTTCCAAAAATGTGACTATATGCGCGTCCCGGGTCGGAGACGTCTTGTCTGGTATATTGTAGGCTTCCATTGTCCCCGTCAAGGTCATTGTCGCATAATCGACGCTGTGGATGGTGACTTTGACTGGCCATAGTTCGTGTTTGCTGTTCGGAGAATGGTGATGGTCACTAGGAAAGTGGGATAGAGAGTTTGCCCAGTACCTTCGACCGCTACTCGTCGATACACTAATGCGATTTGTACTGTCATCCGCTGAGGGTTCCGTAGGCTGTGATACGCGATGGGACAGCATGTCAAAATTGTGGCCTGCAATGCTATTGACAGCTTTCTGAGACCCGGAAAAGACAGTTCCCGGCCGCAGCCACGAGCTCGACGCCGGTGGTTTGATAAAAGAAGTATCGAGTATGAAATCGCTGTCATTGTATGGTCCTTTGAGATGGTCGTATTGGACGACTCCGCCTTTGAGAGCAGTCTCGATGCTCTCTGATAACGAGCCGGAGGTGCGGACTCGCTCTAGGTACTTTATCGTTTCCCTCAGCTTGGCACTGGGCGGGTTTTCGCTTAATAAATGTCGATGTGAGTTTAATCTATCCCGTAGATCCCCAGATATGTTCCTCAAGCTCATTCTCAAGGCGCGCGATGAGGACGAGGATGTTGCATTTCTCCTTTCCCGCTCCCGTTCCCGCTCTCGCTCACGGTCTCCTTCTCGCTCCGTCTCGTTTGCTTCTTGACGGGCGAGTCGCTCTCGGTCCAAAATGTAATTTTGAAGGGTGCGTGCTCGAGAAGCATACCTTGCACCACGTCGCACAGACTGCAACAATGCCTCGGTGAATGTGTCGCTATTGTGGTCTGACCAGTGTCGGCTGCTTGGGTCTGTTGCTTCTGCCGGATCGACAGTATATGATGGTAACGCTATCCCGGTGGCATCTCGTCTCGCCATCCGAGAGAGAGATGTATTGCGATTGGCTTCGCGATCCAAGCCTCTTCCCACAGTCCATATACTATCCGGAGCTTCATTCTGGGATGTATGTTGATAGCCCAGATAATCATTTCCCGGCTCCCCTTCAGAACCAGGAGCCCATCCATAAAGTGATCTTCTACCTGATATTCGCCCCTCTGAACTCAGGTTTGTATTATATACTTCGTGCGAGCGACGGCTGGTGGGTAAACGTGGAGTAGCCTCGGCGGATGATGGTAAAAAGCGTCTTTGTTCGTCAATGTCCATGCTCTCAAGATCCACCTCCGGCAACAGCGCCAACCGCCTACGTCTGGCGCGACTTGATGAATCGGACGGGGAGTGAGGGCGCGTCCGCAGAAAATTCACGTTCTCATGGTTGGCGTCTTCGGCTTCTGTTGGAAGGTTGGTGAGTGTAGCAGCCAGACTGGGGACTGGATCTGATAACATTTGTAATTCGTTTGTAAAGTATCGGTTCGCCAAAGCAGCAGATGGAACTCCAGGTGTTTCCTGTATGGAATGCGACTCAGTTAGTATTTGATTGCCATTGCACGATCAAGTACGAGATAAGCAGGAGTCCGCATTGATAAGAGAAAGTATCACTCAGCGATCTCTTACCGTTGGAGAACTTGTCGGTGGCATCATGGAGAAGTATCAAGATTGTAGATTCAGGTAAAACATGACGAGTTGGACATAATCTGAGGATGCGATGATTTTAAATCTATCAAATTCTACCGGGTGGCGAATGAGTTGCGGCGATGGCCGTTTCACTTGAATGCTTATTATACGCGACGAAGGAATATTCACAATTTGCAGGCGGAATGCAAGTCAACGAAGCTGCAACAGATATAACCTCCCGGCTGAAGGCTCTTGAAGTGGTGAGGCTGATTGATGAATCGTGAGTGAGTCGGAGAACGTTTATCTGTAAGGCGGAGAGTTATTCCACTGACGGCATTGCGGGCGCTTTTCGCAGCCAATCATGGTTGCGTGATCTTCGTCCTCTGAGAACCCACCATACTTTGTAATACGTAGTTCTTGTCGGATTGTCAAAAGGAGAAAGAATGAAGTATTAACGAGAATAGAGATCCAAATCTATAAACATGATCTTTGATGTACATGTGCCAGCCTCCTGGTTACAACAAAAGCGACCCAAGGACGTATTTCTGAGCTCACTTCTTCAATGGAGAACACTGTTCGGCACGCTCTAAACATAAAAGCACCAACTCCCAAAATGCTTGATTGTCCACAGCTCTAGGGATGCTTACACCTTGACCTTCCGTCGGCTTTGCTATCGTACGACCTAGCTGTCCCGTGACTTCAGGAGTGCTTCCGTGTTCCCCGTCAGTCACAACGTGCACAACGAATCGCTCTCCATTTTTGTCGTCGAATTTGAGCACTTCCTTCGGATGTGCTTGCTCATAATCCGGATTCAGGTTCGATAAAATCACAGCCACTGCCAATGGGTCGTGTAGTGGCGGGCCTTCCATACCGAATGTTACGTGATAGGTGTTTGCGAAGAACACCAGCAATTCGTACAGCATTCGACGTAATTCACTTGCCGATGATGCTTGTGATGTGCTAGTTTTGAGAACTCTCTCCTGGATTGGAACTGTCGCAAGTACTTGATGCGTCAAATCCAAGGCTATCAAAGTCGTCTTTGGGCTAAGAATCGGGTTCGACAAGATAGATCGGGAGGCTTCTGGGTCACACTGAGAATCTCTGTTTAGCGGCGAAACTATCGGCGATAGTGCCTACCAAAACATAGAGTTCAAACACTCACGTATATATTGAACTCGGCCCACGGCGTGGTGTTTCCAACTCGAGACTCTTCTCCCGGGAGCCGACTCATGGGCACATCCGTGAATCCTTCTCCAACGGCACCGCCCATGATACTCAGACCCTTAATATGTTCTGCAACCTCGGGAAAGGTTGCAAATAGCAGGCCAATGTTTGTCAATGTGCCCGTAGCAACGAGCCATGCCGTATTAGGTGGTTGGGCTAACAGGGCATTACGCATCGCTAGAATTGGGTTCGCATCCAGAACAGGAGGCCGACTTGCCTTGGGCAAGAGATCTGTGCCATCGAGACCAGAGTGGCCTATATGAGCAGGAACCTTGTTAGAAGCTGTTACCCAGACCATAGTCATGCTAAATGCCTACCATGGATATCTGGCGCATGTACTGCAGCTCGACTGAACGGCTTCTTCGAGCCGGGAAAAACTGGGATATCGGGTCGTCCGATTGCTTCTAGGACACTGCCCGCATTTGCCGTCGTGTTCGCCAAAGACGAGTTGCCATGGACTGTGGTAATACCAAGAAGATTCAAGGACGGATGGTGGGCTGCAAGAAGAATTGCGAAAACGTCCTACTCATGGTTGACGGTCAGGGCTTGAGATGTAAGTCTTTGCAAGTGTCTGTATTCTTACGTCGTGTCCTAAAGCCATGATCAGTTCTCGTTCACGTTGACCTAACAGCATGCCACTAACCTGGATCGCAATCAAGCCATAGCGGGATAGTAGATGAAGACATTCCGTATAGATGGTTTGCAAAATTCGCTCTGTTTATATATTGAATTTACAACCTTAAGATCAGGAGAGAAAAAAACATGCAGCAATGAGTATAAATTTTTAGAATTGAAGTTGTACAAAAAAGAGATGATCGCTGGTATCCTCCCACTTGGCGCTGATAGGCCGCTTCCTGCCTCGGGAAGCCACCTTCCTCTTTGGATGTTTTTGTCTTTAGCTTCCTTCCGCCGAGCCATCTCGACAACTCTTCTTTCTCTGTCTCCTTCTACTTCTACTTCTACTTCTACCTTTCTTGTGATAGACTATTGATTGCTATCACTCAGTCTGACTGTGGACTGCTCCAGCGATGCAATGACCACGAGCCTACCCCCGAGAGGTCCCTCTCCATTCAACCCTGGAGCAACGACGTCACAACCAAAAACCTCCAACGTCTCCTTCGCATCCTCGCAACCCGGTCGAACGAAGTCGCGAACAGAGAATCGAAGGAACACAGCTGATTCGGAGTCCAATGACACATCTGGTGACAGAAGTACCGTCGCGCTAATTCGGCGTGTTCTTTGTCCTGATGTCTCCACATATGGATCGAGCGCACCCCGACCCTTGCAAGAGCTCCTACCACCCTTGACCAGTTCCAACGATGTGGATTTGCAATTGTACGCTCTGACTGCGGTCATTATCAAGGAATTTGTCTATTCATGGTATGCAAGGATTACACCAGATCACTTCTTTGTCGACGAAGTCTTGCAACTGATTGCACACTGCACGCGGGCCTTGGAACAAAGACTTCGGCGGGTGGACGTTGGGCAGCTCGTCTTGGACGAAGTCACTGGACTGGTTCACGCTCATATTACCGGTATGCACTCCAATATCCCCACTCTTCTTTCCGTCTGAACATAATCTTATACCCAATGGTGTCTCTAGCATACCGAATCGCGACACAGGGCTCCGACTTGGTTGCAGTGAAGCCATCTGCTCGTGAGATATACCACCATCTTAACCCACACCCAGGACTCTCACCAGTGCCAAATGTATCGACACCATCACGATCATCGGAGCAACAGAATAATGAGAATTTGTACCGTCACTTGCTGGCACAAGGCGTGTTGGCGGTGCTATTGCCGACTGAAGATTTGGAAAATGTGTGTTTGAGAACACTTGTCGAAGATGTTCTGTCCGATCTGATCTTGGGCAACCAAGTTAGTGGGAGGATATGTGAGGGCTGGTTTATCTGGACCGCAATTAGCAAGGTCATTACTATGGCGAAACAGCGGGATTCTGTGACCACAGTGACTGTAGGGCAGAGCCTGGATGCCGTAGCGGACTTGAACCGCCTGGAACGATTTGGTCTTCTGTCAGAGGACGGAAACGAAGACAGAAATGCCCAGAAGCATAGGCGGTCCACGGCTTCGCTATGGCTATGGAAGATACTATATTCCGTCTACCTCACATATGTTACGATGCGTTTTGTCATCGGTGGATTGCTACATACTGCATTATCCAATCCAGTGGTAAAAACTACAGAGATGTTACAAGCGGCCCCTGTCGCTACGACAAAAGCAACAAATCAGCCAAGTCTATGCCGTCCTGTGCTCAGCTACAGAGTCTTTAGTTTGATATCCCAATCATTGGGGGTACCACAGAGAATGCCATGGCTAAATGGTTCGCTCTCGTTGATTCAGAGTTTGTTTCTGGCAGGTCCTGGCAAGATAGGTGAGACAGGTAGCGTTCTTGATCGGTAAGTAGATATTTTTGGCTTTCTGTTTTCGTTTATCTTCTTTGACTCCCTGTCTCCACTTCGTCACAATATGCATCGGAGAAGACTCCGACCTTCACGCGCGCGTTGTGTTCATTTATCATGACTACAATTCTACTTCAAAGAACCAGTACCACTCTAAGATCCTTCAATGTTGAAGCCTCTCGTTTCTCTACGAGTTTGTCAAATCGAATGACGGAAAGAGGACGGTGCCATTGTCAATCAGCATGTCTCAAAGCTTCATCGAATGGGCTATCGTCGCGGGCAGACTTATTTCTCGCATGACCGTGTGAACAGCCACTTCACCAATCTGATTGGAAATGAACTATCTCGTCAGCATAGCCCAGTTTCGGCTACTCGCATAGCGTCTCGGTCACTTGATCTGCTAAAACTCCCAAATGGGCCAATGCGGTTTCACCGCGACTCATGATTGCAAGGATTTCCACCTATTCCTCGCCCTCCATTTTTCGCCCTACACCCTCGATAAATGACCCTGTGCAATCTTTCAGTGACGAATCTTACGAACACTATACCGACCCATTACAATACAATACATACGGAAATCATCATGGGTATACACTTACAATACCACCGAACTATTTATTACGTTACATTCCGAGACTCTTAGTATGGTGGGTCGCGGTTCACAATACGGCCACGACTGTTATCCATGTCATTACTATTATTTTTCGCTATTATCCTGGCTTTTCAAGTCTTCGGCTCCTGTCGCTATGGTCCGCAGAGATTGGGCACCATTCCAAAATCGAGTTTCTCACATTCTATCGAGAGAATGTACCCTCATTTTGAACCGCCGTTACTGATACCCAACAGGGTATAGTGTTTCAATCTATCAGTTACGAGTCAAGACACACCAACCGGAGGTCGATGCACTGCTCAGTGCTCACGACTAATGAGTGTGGCCTGAGCTGGTTGATCATTGACGGACCGAGGTGCCTGGATCGGCCCTTACCTCCCGTCTGTCAGTGAAGCTTCTGCCCAATGGTAAACCGTGAGCGATCGATTTGAATTTTCGCTTGATCCTGCTACGCCGTAAAATCGGTCTCATCTTGCATGACGTCTGGCACCACCCCGCAAAGCCCATACTTGTTCTCTTTAATCCCGCCGAATCTGATCGCTGATCGCGATTTAAACTTGGAGTTGTCGACTATGGCATTATTGCATCCATGGCCATTGTAAAGATTGTTCACAGGCTGTCCGTGTTCGAGTACCCACCAATGAGACACAGGACGGAGTGGAAGGACAAGAACGCTAATCCGCTACTCATGGCAGCTTACTTTGTCAAACACATGCCAAAACGCTACCATGGACTTAGCACAAGTCTAGCAATTGACTTTGCTTGTTCGAGAAAGGCGAATTGCAATTCCAACCGTGAACGCCCTGATGCTACTATCCATCAACAGCAATTTACAACACAAGTCATTTGAATAGTCTAGTTTGATTTGTAATGCGCTCTGGTTGGAATATACCTAGTGGCAATTTGCAGTTGGATACTTCCGAGTACTCTCTGATTCAAGCCTGACATGCATTTTCGCATCTTTGGTCATGCTACTGAAAAGTCTAGGCCAATTCACAATCGCGCGCGGGTTGATGGAGACATGTTTTTCCTTTTCGCAGACATGATTCGGCGCTCATCTCGCTAGAGCTGCGACCTTTTCCTTTCTTTTTTCCCTTTTCTTTGTGCTATGTATTGCTTTTTCTCACACGGTCGGCGTTCATCTCTCTTCCCTATTCGGCCGACTTTTGATACATCAGGATTTCGCATCTGTCTCTTCTTCGCTAACCAATTACTACATTCGATTAGGTACCTACGCGATTTGATAAGCAGATATGTACTGACCCCCACGATTTTGCCGGTTTTGTTATTTACCGTCAGAACTACTCTTTTCCCGTCGAATGCTCGTCCTGTTAGTGTATCAACCAATAACAACAATTTTGGTCAACAACCTTCTCGACCCAGTAACGACGTATCTCCTTCCTTTCAGCAACCACAGCAGGGGCAACCTTTGAACGGCACAGACCACCAGACAGTTATTGATAACTCTGATATTAAGGATGCATCTACCCCAGCTCCGGGAGGCAATACTCCTTCCCCGTCTGAGATTGCTGTTATCAAACGTCAATGCGCCACGGATATATTGTCACTAATTCCGGAGTCTGTCGCTCGAGCCTTTTTCCGTGGCAATGCCGAAAATCAAGTCAATGACTATCGCCCTCATGATAGGAACGAAAGTAGTCATAATGAGACATCACCTTTTACTAGCAAAGGCTCGTCACAGAGCTCGACAGCTGATACGGAAGACCTTCTGGAGACTATAGAAAGTGATTTACTAGACCCATTCTCCGATGCATACTGCAACAAACATCTCATCTATGCCATTGTCGAGTTGGTGTTGATCAAACTGATTCCAGAGTTGTCAGAGCAGAGCGTGAGTAGTCTCATGGAAGAGCGTGGGATTGTAAAGTGACTCTACATGTTGATTGTTTGTTCTTCATAGCGATTCACTAGAAAAATGATTGATAATGAGATGAATATGACGACTGGATATGAAAACGTGTACTGAGGGTGATAGATAGCGAACTTCAGAATTGCATTATACACAAGCCGCCCAGCATCATAAATTACATACAGCATACTTCTGGAGCAAACATGTCTCCAAGGCATGAAGCAGATATAAAACTATATATAAATGAGAGAATGAGAAGCGAAAGGAAAACAAAAGCCACAAAAAGCCAACCAGGCAAGCTCCCTCGATGAATATCGAATGATAGTGATTGAAAGAAACTGAACAGTAATCAAAAATCGACTAACAAAGACCGAAGAGCAAAGATGAATGCAACAAACCCCCAAAAAGAGGACGAGGTAAAGGTATAGGCTGAAATACCTGTAGATGCGGCGTTTTCGAGCTGCTCTGCTTGTTCGTGGTGTATGTGGTGGTTGCCCGATATGTTGTAGTAATTCGTTCTAGTCCCCTTGTAAATAGGACCCCTTCTTGTGTCAATGTTTCCATAGGCCGAAATAATAAGGGAAAAAACACATTCCAATGCGTTCAATCAAGTTCAAAATAGAAAGAAAAAACTCCGGCAAGAATGGGGGTCGCCCCCCAGGTTTTGATCTTGCCATCCCACCTCTTCTTATATCCGTATTTGCGTCCCTAGCCCTTATAATGATGATGCCCGTGGTCCTAAAATATATCCCATAGAAAATGAAAAGTAAGAGATAAGGAAACAAAGTGGAAAGGTATCGAGGAGGAAATGAAAATTGACTATGCATAAGAAATCAAACAGTTGTAACAAGTATAGACTATGTCAAGGAGTGAATACTCCTCTTCTTAGTCATTTGAGGACCATCGGTGTCCTCATCTATGCGATGAAGCCTGCCCGAGATTGACTGGTTGTTGTGTACCAGATCAAGCTTTTCCATCAATTTACCCATTGTAACATAGTCCTGCATCTGTAGCCCTAAACCTGAAGGTTGGTTCTGGATATAGTTCATGACCAGCTCTAGGGCACGTCGCGCTTCGTCCTGCGTCGGTGATCCAGGAGAGACTGGACTGCTCACTGTGCTGGATCTAGATGGTGGTACGGGTGGAGGCTGCATCGAGGTACTGATCGATTTCAGGTCTGAGTTGCTTCTGTGATGTTTCATTGAGCTGTTGCTGTCATCGCCAGTATCGTTCGGGCTTTTGTGTTCCGAGTCATCATCCAAGGGTGAGTCGACCACTGAAACGGAGAGTGATCCGTTCATGGAGTGCTTTGAGTTTGTGACCTTGTGGTGTTCCCCCTGTCCATTCAGAGACTCGGCATCTCCTGCAAGTGGGAATGTCTGGCTTCGGGGTCGACTAGCAGCAGAACTGATTGAAGGCAGGCGAGACCGCACGGTTGGAGTGTATGGGCTTTCAGAGACCAAAGGTGATGTCGGACTAGCTACGCCGGCAGACAATGATGGGATCGTGTCGAGGGAAGTCGTGCTCTGCGAGTGGCCATGCTTGACTGGATCTCTGGAGAAATCGAGAAGAGCGCTCTCGCCAAGTTCTTTCTTTAGGGTTTCTTGGCTCATAGAAGGTGAAAGAGGCGACGGCGTCAATCCTGTAGGAGAAATAGGCGATACACCCGTCGATATGAGCGTGCCAGTTGGAGAGTGAATATGAGGCAGGTCTTCTCTATCGCTTGCGATTGTATCTGTAGAGTTCTTTCGAGACTTTGATCCTGACAGGTTATTTTTCTGCTTGAATTTCTCCAGCCAACTTGCGGTGAGGATCTTTGATTTCCCATCTGGACTAGCACAGGTTGTAGCGAAGAAATGTGCTTTCTCTTTGATCATAGCGTCCGTCAAAACGAATCCCTGGCGCTGATAGTTTCGAGCCCAGTTGGCAAGAGCCTTTTCGATGTCGGGCACTTTTCCTTTACTTCGTTTGATGGGAGATCGGCTTCCGTCATCCATACTTAGGTACTTTTCTTTTTGTCGCAGGACCTTGGATACAGTACTGTAAGACAATCAGCATGAAGGTCCTTTATAGCTCAGAAGAATCTTATTTTACCTCCTCTCTACACCGAATAAAGCTATGATGAAATTAGTAACCTCGTCTTTGTGATTCCATTTGCTGGGCAAACTAACCTCCTATGTCAGTCTGTTTAGCTGACTTGTTCTCTTCATGGTACAAGCACATCCGACGGCGATCTTCATCCGTCAAGGTCCTACGAGGTGTCGGCGCAGACGGTGCGGGAGTCGTATGTAAAGGCCGGATAGGCACTGGCTGGGGTATTGACAAAGTCGGAGTAGGCGCAGGCGACAGTGAAGTCTCCGGGAATGGTGACTGGGTAGTCAACATACTAGGCCAAGGATGAGCCGGCATGGTCAAGTTAATTGTCGAATATGGCGGAGGAATAGACATGCTGTATGCCGGTTCCAGTGGCATGATAGGTGAAGATCCATAGCTGAATCCATGGAAATCCGGCAATGGTGGGCTGTGATGCGAGCCTCCTGGCGACTCAAATGCGCCTAATTCGATCCATGGAGAACTTCCATAATCACTCTCCTGTCCGTTGGGTGCATCCGTATCCATGGTCGAAAGTACTTCGTCCACAGATACGAAATACACCGGGGAGTTGCCCTTGTCGTCGATGAAGTTTGCGTAAATCACTGCGGAGTAAAAAGGAATTTTCCGAGTTCCAGTCAATAATCGATTTGATCCAGAAGAGCTTGAGAAAGTAGCTAGCAATCTAAGAGAGTCGATTGCTTTAAAAGTGCCGACTAATGGACTGGTATATTGTTCCTCAGGCGCACTTTGATATCAGATTATTTGTAACGAGACAATTCATTGTCGAGTTGGAATGTCCGGTCACGAAAAGCACACACACACACACACAATAGCTTATGGTTTCTCCGGAGAAGGTTAGCGAGGTCAGGTCGAGTATAAGTCGAGTCCAGATCCCGGGTCCAGGGAGGTAGGTAATCGAGTGCCTGGGGAGATAATGAATGAGTGAGTGAGTGTATATGTATGTAAATATGTAACTAGGCAGTATGCAGCGATATGTATATATATGAGATTGTATATATGTATGCAGGCCAGAGGCTAAGATTAAACAAAGCTTTGCCGCGAGCTGCAGGTATTTGGGGGAGAGGGGAAGGAAAATCGGCGGAAAATCAAGCCTTGTTGGACCGAATCGACTCCTGAGGGGCAACCTTAGGCAATAAGGCGATAAAATACCTACCTGGGTACTCCGTACAGTAGCAGTAATAATGGGATGGCTGCCAATCGGGGCGGGTAAAGAAACTATTATTTAGCCTTGGGCTGTTGCAGGGAGGGTGGAAAATCAAATAAATAAAATAGGACCCATGTATTAGTTATTGCAATTTAGGTATATATCATGGGAAAATCGGTAGAAAAAGAAAGTACATAATAAATACTATAATCTATCGATTTTATATTACTGCTTGCTTTCCCCCCTTCTTCATTGTCTTTCATTCTCCATCGAATTACTACTAGATTCCTAGCGAGAAAGAGCAAAGGACGAATAATGTACTGTTTGTCTGCTCGGATGAGAAAGGGATTCACGGCGTAGCTCTCATTTGTTTCGTGCCTAACCAATTGACATTCTCGAAGGGTGAGATCAGTTGTAACTTGGAGTTAACTTCCAAATCCTACCTAATCCATTCATAAGCAGTCATTCACAATTGACAGGTACGTATGGAGCAAGCTAGCTTTCTTTTCAAGCCGAATTATTTAGATAGGTTGATCTAGGGCATGGTTGAAATTCAGGATAGTACTTACAAGTAAGTTACCGTCTCCGTACCATTAGATGTGTAATTTCACCTGGTATCTGTACACGGAAATAATTACTGCATATTCATAACATCTGAGCAGTCCAGTTAGCTAGCGGTAATTTTCCTACCTTTTTGTTCATTTCGTTTGAGGCGAGAAAGTCGAGTACATTGTCAAATAAAAACGCAAGTACGTAGGTCAAGGGAAATAAAATGGCTGATACGGCACGGTGGTTGGCTGGGGTGAGAAGAAAATACAGTGCGGAGACCTCGAACGATTGGCTCTTTCTGACCGGGCTATTTTGACAGGGGTATTTAGTTTCCTTTTAGTTACTTTTTTCTATCTAGGGCCAAAAAAGAGATCAGAAAAGTGAGGGCTATTCTACGGAGTAATCTAGTTTGATCTTGCCTTGTCATTTTTTACCGTTCCGAAACGGCGGTTTTTCTGTTACATACTTACAGGCATACCGTACGGTGTAAGATACAAGCGAATGTTACTGTATCTCAATCAATCAGTCTTCTTTGGAATATCCCGCAGAACTATCTACTGTGCCATTCGCCGTTTGTATGGTTGACAACGGTCGAATCAACCAACAGTTTCGGATCCTAACTTTCCATATGGCTAGATACAGATCACGAGCAATCTCCATTTTGGGGACTGGGCTATATCACGAAGCAATCATTAGCAGCTTCGAACGGAATACGCCATAAACCCGTCTTCGTCTATCAGCGAGAGCGAGTCAGATGACAACCGATCTGTAGGGGAAGATACTGTATCATCCTCGATGCTACTACAATATCTTAGTACGGGTGGTCTCGAGTCATTTGAGGCACGAATTGATTTAGATTTCGATGCTCGTCATCCAGTGATTGTTAGCAAAAGCAGCATAACTCAGCACGAAGGTTTGATCTAGGAGAAAACGGCACGGACGATTCGAAAGAGTGAAGCAGAAAAATGGAGCAGTAGACATCGAGCAGCCTATAATGTACATAGACCCATCATGAGTACTTTGACATGCGGACTTGATGACACTTTTTTGGAAGCTGGCACAGATTTCGGTCGCCTACGCCGAGGCAAGGCATATGAAACGAGACATGCAACTGCCATGCTGATTACACACTTTAAACTTTCCACATGTTCCTACTTCAATCTCCACGAGATACAAAGTTTATGATGTAAGGAATACTTGGCCGTACACTTTCGGTCCGTCCGGGTAATCCCTCGTTTGCTGAGGCAGGGGAGATCTACATATGTAAGTAGTTAGCAAGAAAATCTACTACAAATTAGGGAAATTCTGATCTTCGTTTCTTGTCCTTTTTGGCATGATTCATTGATCGTCATATCGCGATACTGGTCTAAGCTACGTAGTTAGCACGGACCACAGACTTTTTGGTGATCACTTTTAGATCAAATACAAACAAGTATTGGATAATCCGTACATGTCATACACACTAACACGAGAGAATACTTACGAGGTTGCGTAAGCATGTAGTAAGAAGTTAGTGACTTAGTATCCACTTCTCATATCCGATGCATGACTGACACTCAGGTGAGCGAAATTGGCTGCGGGTTCACGAGGCTAATCAGAGCGACTATGTACATAGATTGCGTGGGGAACATGTATATCTTGTGCCTTCCTGCGACGTCGCCGCAAGCTGCCATGTTGCATACCCATATCCCAGTTACGGAGGACTAGAATAGTCGCTTGTCATACGCTGCATCTATGCGGAGAGACATGCGAGAATGCGGACTCATGACAGGGCAATTGCTTGATTCTGTGCAATAACATGCAGTATTTTCCAATACATGTCAGACTTCCAACGACACGGAGATTAGGAGAAATACCACAGTACGTATGGACTTTTGATCGAGACCAAAACCTAGTTACTAGCCAACTTTGAGCTAGATATGAAAGAATATAGTACTCCGTGCCATGTAGTTATCCTGCGTAGTATGTAGCTACCCAGGCTATCCTGGGTCATAGTTCGTATCCATGACAAATCTACAAGGATAGTATGCAGGGACCAGTAGTATACAATCTCCAACGTGAGGCTTTTTTTTTTACCGTCGGCTTTTGGTTTGTCTCTGTGTACTACGTAAGCTAATCACATATACGCAGAAGAGGGGAAAATATGATCACCAAGCTCAGGATAGTCAGAATACATGAGTAATTTTGGTATGATTCGATACTTATCTTGGCTTAAGCTTAATGCTGAATTACGTATTGTGCACGTTTCATTACGTACGTAGTTGTCTCGCCTTGTATCCTAGCCGAATCGTATCAAGACAGTTGATACTATGCGATGAGCCAATCATATTGCAAAAGTGACGATTTGCTGCCGATAAGAACGTCCGACGTATGTTTGGGTGGGCATGAAGTAGGTCCGGGCCGCAAACCTTGTTCTGCTTTCTTTGTTACATTTTCTTCATCTTTTATAAGTATAATGGTATTGTTGACAGATGATAGCAATCAAACAACAAACACTTGCGAAGTGAACCAGTTCTTGTTTAGTCAAATCACTTTTTGCCCGTAGTGGCTTGACCGGAATGGAGGAGAAGTGCTGCTCAGGCAATCGGTGAAAGTAGTACCGTTCTCTTCCGTACCACGGGCAACTGACTATTAATAGGACGGCGAGGCTGGCTGGAACATCCAGTAGGGTTCTGAGAAGTACTTGACAGCATGATATGTAATACTGTACAGATACAAAATACATATACACAGTTACATACCATACAGTACGTCGATACAGAACTATAATATGCAGTCTGATTGGCGAAGATCCGCACGCAGGTCCACAGAGGCTGAGCTAGAGCCTGCGGCATCCGTGGAAACTAAGCACGCTAACAGACTAGCGCCCTTTATGTACCGCAAATCCATGGGGAAAGATGAGATGGTGAGATTTTAGCCAAGCACGATCCTTGAGCGGCGGTTCGTCAAGGCTGAAGCAACGAAGCAACTTAGCGACAGTATGGTCGTACTACTAACGCAGTCTAGCGTCATGGGCCAGACCACGGTACGGCGAAGAGTCGGCGAAGCGAAAAGTGAAAATCAACAAATGAGAATCCGTTGCGTGATGTATCGATTGCAAGGCTGTGAGCCCTGACTGGCTGGCCACCCTCCTCGAGTCTAGTTTAGCGCCGTAACTCGAGAAAAGAGGGGACTGGGGAGGAGTTGGACAAGGATGCGCAATTAAATGAGGAAAAGGAACGGGCCAATCCAGCTTGAAAGATGCCATATATTAAATGAAATTTCTGGCATTTGACTTTCTAAGCCACGGGGCTAGCCCTTTAGGATTTTTGTTCATCCAAAATTTCAAATAGAGTGGGGATCTTGATTGATGATTTGAAGGCTCAAACTTGGACTTGGACAAAGCTTCCGACGGAGCGAGCCACTGCCTCTTCGGGCCGCTGTGGATGACATTCGATTGACTGGCCGCATGGTGGACCTGGCTTACTCTCAAGCGTCCTAGTCTACTTGCTACTTACGGCGTAGTTGGTACTAGACTACTAATTAGATTCCGTTTACGTACGTACTCCGGAGGTGTATCCTTGAGGTACACGGTAGATTCCGGGTGCCTACTACCGAGCTGCAAAGACAACTTGACAACCCTCAACGACCCTGGAGTACGCACCGCGCGAAACGTTCCTAATTAGTCACTAGCGATTACTGATTGCTGTTAAAAAAGCATGGAAATGATTTCTAATACTGGCCGATCTGACACGCGGGGACAACGACGCATGTCCGAGGCTAAAGGCCGATCTCGGATAGTCTAATATCAACTCATCAGCTCTCGAATCTCCGTCAATTGACCGTTTGCCGCAGTTACCTATGAATATTGGATTGTCTTTTCGACCAGCTAGCCCGTAGCTATTTGAACTATTGAGATATATCATGCTTATTATGATTGACATTGACCATAAAAGATGAAGCCTTTCGTGGGGGACAGTAATAACCAGCATTACTACGTAGTATGGTCAGTAAACACATCTACTCAGCTTGTTCAACTAGATCATATTGGTACGTGCGGAGTAATCGCATTTCAATCATCCTTCGTACACTATATAGGCGAACTAGACTAAGCGCAACATCGTCTGATTTAAAACTTTTATACGAGAAATCCTAATCGTTCATTGGTGTAATATTCTTTGAATTAAATTACCTCGTTGGTTGATAGAGTCTCGACTCCTCTACACTAACCCTCTTCGAATAACTACCTGTAAGCGTCAAGTCGAAATGTGAAGAGCATAAGCATCAATCGTAGGTTTTCCGGGATGCAGCAATAAACGATCCGGCCCGTCAGACTAACACCTGTTTGTTCGTTAGCTTGGTATCCAGACTGGTACGAGTCAGGGCATTTCAATCCTGCTTTGACTGACAGTTTTTGAATTCTCGCTATAGGGGAAACACGCTAGAGTTAATTGAGCATTGGAGGTACGTAATCTGGTCCATATTGAAAAATCCTTCTTGCGTCGTGGAATCTAGGTTGTTCGGTTCAGAGAGCCGATCGTGAAGGAGGTTTCAGGATATATAGATATGTGTCGTTATTAATATCAATCTCGGTTATAGCCTGACAAGAGTGCGTCATTCAGAAAATTCAATTTGTTTTCTTTGTTGGATCAACAATATGATTGTCGTAGAGTTCGTTCGCAAGCGGAGTCAAGATCCGCGGCGGAGATCGTCAATTACAGTTGTGACCTGAGGCATACATGACTAGTTCATTTAGTAAATGACTCGATTGAACATTATGTTGAGTGATACGTATCTAACAAACCTGGACTGTTGGTTCATGATGTGAAGCCATATTCCCGAAATCGGAAATCATATACGAGCTGTAGCCCTAACCCTACATGAGCCCTAAAGACATGAAAAACACCACTGCAAAGTCAGGTTCAACCAGTCTTTACCTTAACATCCCACTTATCAGTATAGGATACCCCTCTGATAAAACAAATCAAGATAAAGTACAGTATCAGGCAGCAAATGATCGCATCCTTTTCTCGACTGCGAATGTTGTAAGTAGAGACAACAGAGCTCAACAGTCACGATACCAACAACTGATGCTCTCTCTCACTGCAATAGCTGATAGCCATTTTTCGATTAGCATCAGCCCTTGAAAGTTGATCATGAAGAGCACCTTCAGAGGAATATTACTTATTGAATAGCTAAATCTAAATCTACCTTCATCAAATCATTAGCCATAATCAGATAGATGAGTTATAACTATCAGACCTTTTCCGCTATCTCTAAGCTCAGACCGATCGCATTGTCAAGCTATGACAGCTATGTAATCACTTCGCTTATCATAAACAAGCTAATCACCTCCAAAGGGGTCATGGTACGTATTGACCTATTATGAATAACATGTAAAATGGAACTTGCACTCTAGACATACTTGAATGTATGAAACTATTTCTTTTTTTATTATTCCAGTCGCTTGGAATACGTGCTAGATAGCATTTAGATAGATGAATGTCTAAATAGGTATTGGGGTACATGTTAACCACATGACAGGCAACACTATATGACATTTGGCTATAGATACGCTATCTAACCCAATAACAAAAGCCAACACAAAATGAGATTACTAACAATGCAATGATTTCGTCATCCATCTCATTAAGTGACAATACATTCAAACAAACTTCAGAAATAGCCGATGATACTCTCACCGACAAATCTCGGTGGACAAACATCAAATGTAGCGGTGTACTTGGGTAGTTACATGGCTTATCCTCGGCAACCCCATAGAACAAACAAGTACCTTCACCGTCCCTTCTAACAGGATATGTAGGTAGGGCGTAGGGACCTGATGACCTCCTCTGACATCTTAATGGCAGCATAGAAAAATCCAGATCATCCGCATGACCGACACCCTCTGCGGCCCAAAATCAACCACCATGTCATCTTTCAGGGATTGTGCCGGAAGGATTAGAAACTGGACCAGGGGGGGTGTGTGGTCAGGTAAATTAATCTATTTTTCGCGCCTCCCCTGGGCCATTTTACCACCTACGTACAATCTTTTCATATTATGTTCCTTGTTTTTGATGTCTATAGCGTTTGTCTTAGTACTAACGTACTCTGTAGTCCATAATGGAATTTCCAAGACTGTTAGTCTTCACTGCGGACCTACGGATTTCAAAATAGCCTATGACATCAAAATGGTATGGCTATTGTACTTGTTTGGTATAGGTAGGAATCGATTACGGAGTATTCATGGATACTATTACTCTTTCGATACGTAAGCGTTTTTCAAGATTTGATTTCTAGGTATTGACTTGGATATGTTATATGTAACCTGAATATGAGATAGTCGATACGAGATATACAATAATATCGATTAATTCTTACAATATCCGGAGCAAGAGCATACATCTGTCTAATAGTCAATCATTAATAGCTTCTTCTTTCACCCATTCATGCAGAATTTATTCAGACATGTGATGTTAGATTAGGCGTCATACGGCGAAGTATATTTGCCTATCTACAGACTATGGCASGAGCCGATATGGAATTCATCCCACGCTTCGTGCTACATACAGCTTTGTACTACATCTGACTCCGTATCTTCATGTACAACAAAACTATCCAAACTCAAACTCCATACGTAGTCTGGTCTGAATCAGTACCACAATCCATGCAAACCCCTGCAGAAACCTTCCGAGACGAGTTAGTTCTCCCCTCACCATCAATGTATTGTATATTGTACGTTGTTATCCATTCTATTCGGAAAAAGAACCGACTAGCCCCTGGGTATTGATGTATGTACATGGTTGAAATCTGACTTGTAGGATTCGATCGGCAGGTCATGGCCGATCTCTTTCTTTTCTTTTTTATCTTTTGTTTTTCATGCAAAGGACAAAAAATGATCATCTTGAGACAGGAGGGAAGGAAAGTAACCTAGCCCTATGATGGACTATTGACAGGTGCGCTCTGACCGTTCGGACCCTTGATTGTGACCAGTTCTAGGCCGGTCCGAGGACAAATATTAATATACAAAAAAGGTGAATATAATATCATGATTGTGTTCCAATATTGCGAATACGACGAAAACGATGTCCATGTGCGTATATCACTGAAGAACAACTGAAGAACAAACGGCGCTATCGATCTATGCATGTCAAAATCTTTAAATTGGGGGAAATAAGAACAATACTTATCTCGAAGCTCAAGAATGTATTTGTAATACTTTTATCACTGACGAATAACTACAATCAACACTTTCTCCACAAAAGGTAAAAATTCGATTTCAATTAGGGCTGCAGCTGCCACCAGCTTTTCGCGCTCCGCTGCTCCCCGGAGAAGACCCATGCCAGTGTAACCGAATCGTCTGGCAAAGAGAAAAAAGACGATACTACATAAATCATGATTTAAACAATTCTCATGTGTGAAGAATGGGTATTGGTGCGGTATGTGAGTGGATGCTGTGGTGACACCCTTTGACCTTTCCCTATCGTTCCCCAAATGTACGGCCGAGAACAAGTAACACAATTGCCATTGATTGATTCTAGACAAGTCCGAGGCAGATATGTGGTATGTCAGTGCGCACCGGCCACCTGCATAGTGGCCATGGCCATGACCTCTATGGAGTAGTTCGGGCGTAGGGAGGGCACGGAGCACTGATCTGTGGTATGAACTAGAGTATATACATAGACTAGAATAGATACCTAGGCAAAGAGTACGTCGCATGCAGTGTGTCCATCACGTGCGGGGTGCCGGTTGCACCTGCTTGCTTACAGGCGGAAGAATGCTGGGTCTTATCGTTTCAGAATCGTTACTATCAGACACACAGATTAGTCAGGTACGTCAGGCTAGAAAACAGGGGTAGACAAACTGATATCTTCATCGGCAAGCTCATGACTAAGACCAACGCGCTGAGGTTGATGTTTGACAGAGCGTCCGTAGACAATTGCTATTTTGAACTGGTCGACAATGGTTTTGTGAATAGCATTACACTTAGAAAGATGGGCATCAGCATGAAGTTCAATGATTAGTAAAAAGGGTAGGACATACGAAATCTTCCACTGTACATGCCGTGCTTCTCAACACGACAGGTGCTGTATAATCAGGTTGTTTGCCCTTTGGTTTGGTGTAGACTCGTCGAAGGTTCAGCTTTTCCCACATCAGCTCCAGAAGTTCATCAATATTCCATCCGTGCTCCGAGCTGATTGGACAAGCATTGGGGATTCGGTATAGTAGATCCAACTCTTCGATCGAAATTGAATCGATTTTGTTCAGCGCATAAATGACGGGAATGTAACGTCTACTCTTTGCCTCGAGGACATCAATAAGATCATCAATCGTGGCATCGCATCTGATTGCAATTTCCGCGGATGTAATTCTATACTCACCCATGACCGCTCGAATTTCCTGCGTTTGTCAGCCTGATACATCGTTGGATGTGCAAGGTTCAAAACTTACATCATTGTCAATATGTGTTAATGGCACTGTACTCGAAATTGATATTCCTCCCTTCTCCTTCTTCCTGAAAACAATGTTCGGAGGCTGCTTATTGATTCGAATGCCGAATCCCTCCAATTCGTTCTCGATGACTTTTTTGTCCGTCAACGGTTTGTTGACATCCAAGACAATGAAAATCAAATGGCAAGTCTTAGCGACTGCAATGACTTGCCGACCACGACCTTTTCCGTCTTTGGCACCTTGAATAATACCGGGCAAATCTAGGATCTGGATTTTGGCTCCATTGTACATGACCTGTCCGGGGACCGTTGTCAAGGTTGTGAATTCATAGGCGGCGGCTGTACTCTTATCAGTATTTCAGATTCTTTGGAGTATTTTTGTCAGCTCTGAATCTCTAACCTTCGGAGTGCTGGCCGGTGAGCCTGCTCATCAAAGTACTTTTGCCAACCGAAGGAAAACCAATAAAGCCCCTGTATCACGTTATCAGCCAACTCCCACGACGCAACAGAACCAGGATACACATACACACTCGCAACGCCAGTACGAGCAACATCGAATCCAACTGTTATCACCCCAAGTCAGCAGTCTGCTCATCCGCGATTCCATAGATCGTTCCCGGGAACGTACCACCGCCACCACCTCCACCACCCGAAGGCGTCAAAAGTTCTCTCTTTAACTTGGCGAGTTTCGCTTTCAGTTGTCCTATAACACTACATTCAGTCCCTGCCGGCATTATACAAGACAAATCGTAGTGCGTACCTAAGTGAAATGACGTAGCTTTGTTCTTTTGAGTTTTGGCCATCTGCAAAATCGTCAGTTGTCTGTTCGGAGGCTGTCGTAAACATCGGTACGGCGAACCTCGGCCTCAATCTCTTTGATCTATACATTATAACGGTTAATCTTGGTAGCGACAATGGTTGGGAAGGAGTTGTCCAACCTTGTCCACTGTAGTTGCCATGGTGTCTCACGCCGCGGGGAAGCCCCTCCTGGAAGTTTGATAAGATTGCGGTGACGGGTCGATTTGCGCTGCAATGAAAACGGCGATAATTCAAAGGTGCTCGCCGCTGTTCAGTAGGTGGGATGAATTGAATTGAAGCAACTAAATGGAGACTGTGGTGAAATTGGGCATGGTCTACACACAAGAAAAATTGCCTCGACAATCGATTAGTGCAAAGGCGGTGGCAAATCCTTGCCTTATTATTGGATGGCCGACCAGCAATTCTTGGTGGGGTCTACCAGCGGCTGCCTCAGGCACCACGGGCTCTCACGGGCTCTTGGCGGGCTTGGCGGGCTTGCCAGTGGTTATCGACGGCTAATCTTATCGCGATAAGGCAATCACCGGTTGTCCTACTCTCGGCCAGCGCAACTACTTCTTTTTCCCAGTCAATTGATTCTCTGGCTTTATTTACGGCGTTCTTTCGCAATCGCTTGCAGAGATCTCGCACTCGATATTGTACAACGGTGTATGTTCACTGTACAACATCTTGAATAACGAGCATTGGATACAAGATCTTAGTTTCTATCCTTCGGCAACTCTTCCGAACGTATCCCTGAGTTATTACACGCAGCAGCCAGCTACGTATCTCGCATATCCACTGGACAGCTCAGCAACGAAGGCCCTTATCACTTGCTAGCTATCTGACCGACTTTTGTAACCGATATCCTTCTTCCAACTCTTTCCTTTCTAAATATTCAAGAAGGGGGCCTCTATACCAAAAAAGAGACAATGCCGTACCTCAAATCCGACCCCGAACAAGCCAGCAACAATGATAACGCTTTTGAAAAACTCGTCCAAGACCTCAGCGCAGCTTTGGGCCCCAGCTCAGGTCTAGACTCTGAAGATGTGGATCCTCATGACATCGAGCGACTGATGGAGAAATATGTTTCCGATGAGACGGAATGGGGGGTGTATGCCATGTCGGATGTGAGCCGGAATTATACTCGGAATTTAGTGGATGAGGGGAACGGGAAGAGTAATTTGGTATTCTCTCTCTGTCTTGTATAGCTGAATCATGGCCTGTGCTAATTATTGTGTGTTCGTAGCTCATTCTCGTCTGGTCTCCCGGTAGGGAAAGTGCGATTCATGATCATGCCAATGCCCATTGTGTTATGAAGGTAGGACTCTTCTACATACCTCAAACACGAAGAGATCAAAGACTGATACGAAGTGAATAGATCCTCAAAGGCTCCCTCAAAGAAACCCTCTTCTCATGGCCGGAAAAGGGCCAAGCCCCCAATGCCCCTTTGCAAATCACCAAGGAGACTGTCTATGGCGAGAATCAAGTGACCTACATGTCTGATAAGGTACTTCCCCCTATCTACGGACACAAAAGAGAATATGTCAACACTAATGACTCTTATTTCATTAGCTCGGACTACATAGAATATCAAACATGGATCCCAACAACGTTGCCATATCTCTCCATCGTGAGTACGCCCGAATACTTTGTCCAGTTGTTTTATACTAAATAGAAACCTGCAGTGTACACTCCTCCCAACGCCGCGAATTACGGCTTCTCGATATTCGACGAACAAACTGGCAAATCAAGTCATATCAAACAATGTGATTTCTATTCTCGCGGAGGCGAGAAAGTCTAATATCCTTGGTTCATTTATTTTGTTTGCTTAACGTGTACATGTGCTGAATTGGAAAGTGACGGCCTCGGGGTGGAGTCGACTTCATGGCCTGGATTTCGGGGGTATTGTTATGCATAGTATTAATATCACATCAATGAAGGTTAACTGTATGCAGATAAGATTCAAATCAACATTGAATGCTTGGCTTTTTCTCATGATGAATAATCAGAATATATACAAAGTTGCGCAATAGAGACAAGTGAAAGCAAAAATTAGGATGAAAATGACAATGACAATAGTCCGAATCGCTAGACATAAAATCACATAGTCGTACATGTAATGAAACAGTGTCCGTCGCTGAGCGATATGCCACCACGATACGTATGTAATGATGTTAGTTTGACAGTGACAAAAATATCTGCATGTTAAATCGTGTACGAAAGAAGAAATAATAAAATGCATGCAATAGATCGATAACCAATTACTTATCAGCTTCGGACGGCTGTTCAGTCTCGTCGGACGACTCTGTTGGCCCCTGAGGACTCGTCGTCATGAAAAGATTCAACTGACGTTGTCGTAGCTCTTCCAGTCGGTCGAGTGGGTTCTGTAAGTTTCCAGTATGAGTAGATTGCGAGCAGGAGTTGCAAAAACGCATCGGTCGTAACACCCACCCAGTCGCCCTGGTTTGGAACTCCTTCAGCAGCAGGAAACTCGCTAGATTCCTGCTGTCCATCTTGGCCTCCCCAAAAGGTACGGCGCATCGGCGCTGGCGTTACTGGAAGACTCGGCCTATCGACTTCCGTCGGGAAGTCTGTGATCTTGAGGCTTTCAGGTCTTTTAGCGCCACCTGCTTTGCCACCGCGGCCGTTTGCTTTTTTCGATCGCTGCTGTATAGCGTCGACATATTTGTTTATCTCGGGAACCTCATCCCATGCATTTCCTCTTGAGAAAGTCTCCCAAGATTCTGCTGGGGTGAAGTTTGGAGTGGTATATTCGAAAGTGGTAGCTGTACCCTTTGGAGGTTGCTCGGGTTGCTCGGGTTGTTTAGTCTGTTGGGTCTGTTCAGTATGCTCGATATGTTCAATATGCTCAACATGTGAAGTCTGTTCAGTAGACAAAGTTTGCTTGGGATGGCGCTCATGTTCCATGACACCGCTAATCGAAGGGCCACGAGTTTCTTCTTCAGCAAATACTCGAGTGGGCTTAGAGGCACGTGTTTCCCAGGGAAATATTGGAGCAAGTTTTCGAGGTTCTCGTTTCGCAGAAGGCACCTCGTACCACATATTCTTAGGAGCTTCAGGATACGATGGCGGCGGACGAAATAGATGTGTGTCCTCAGACATCGTATATGTTTGAGTTTCTAAGCTCAATGCTTCGGGTCGCGAATGGCGCGGAGGCGGTTCCCTAAACCTTTGTAAGTATAACCGCCTCTCCTTCCAGCTTTATGAACTCTTCCTACCTGGATGCATCCCATTCAGCCCTTGGCGGAGAGAATGGTCGTTCCTCTGGTTGTTGTGGCGGCGGCGGAGGTGGTGACGGTGCCTTAGGTTGTGTAATTGGGGTAGTCTCGATCGATGTTTGGTGTTGATGATACGGTTCAAATGCTTTCTGGGTTATGTATTGAGCTTTCAGCTCGGTGAAATTGTCAATTCCCCCGCTGGGTACCGTAACGTAAACCGACGATTGTTCTTCGCCGTGGACGTAGAGTGGAACCACGCTTCTGACTTCTGCCGCTGCTTCAACTGGTGCTTGGTGGCCTCGGAGATCACGGGTTATGGATGGGGGGTGTATGGGCTGGGGGTGAGCGAGAGCGGGAGCAGGAGTAAATGCCGGGGTAGTATCAACAAATCCATCAGAAATTGGCGAGTGCCGTAAAACATGCAAGTCTTCGGCAATTTGTGCGGGTCTTTCGTGATAAGTAGAAGGCGCGTGGTGATGATATTCATGCTGATGTGCCGTATCACCGCCTTGGGCTGGAAATGGACTTTCCTCCCAACTTGAAGTGTAGGAAGAAGCACCTCTGGGTGCAGAGCTGGCATTATATGATGATTGAGACTGAAAGGAAACACGAGCAGGTGCTGGAGGTAAAGATGTGGGCTAAAAGAGTACTGATTAGATTTAACACGGTATCGAACGCCAGATATACTCACAAGGGGTCGATAATGCCGATCATATTGGGCCCACCATCGTCCTAGCAGTTGATAGTATGGTGTACCTGAAGTAAAAGCATGTCGTGACTGTGTCCATGGTTTCTGTGGTCCAATGAAGTGGATGAGACTGATGGTGCTTTCAAAGTGCCTGTAAGCCGGCATGTACTGATAATTCCCGCTGGGTGTGCAGTTGTAAGTGAAGCTCAGTCTGTGCCATCTCTTGAAATACGTATTGAGTAGACCTTGGTCCCCGCCGTCGAAACTGGTACCACGCTCTGCAAGCGCGCGGAGTGCGTAGTAGTCCTGTAGATTAGGACGAAGGACCATGACCCCGCTGTTGAAAATATCGGGCCAGCCAATATCAGGCGCTGCGGCAAAGTCTTCTTCCAGCGATAGCAATTCATCGGGCGCTCTTAATGCAAGGACATCAGCATCCATATAGACGATCCTAGAGTATTGCGTCTGCCGCCAGAGCTCGATTTTTGTAAACGTGGAGATGAGATCGAGCCGATCCATCAGAAGGAGATTGGCCGGGGTGCCATTTGAATGAAGCTGCACGGGGATTATTTCGTCGTACACGGTCTGTATCGCTTTATTAGCTTGCGACTACCACATCAATTGCTCAAATTGGCGCCAAATACCCGAAGTTCTCTAACGGTGGACTCTTTCAATGTCTCCGGTGTAAAAAGAGCGACAATTTTCGCCCGTGTCCCATTATCGCGTAGCGAGTGAGCGAGCACAACGGCACCTGGTCGTTGTCAGTTATTGCGTTATGACGATATAACATTCCGGACGAGCAGGAGTGGGGATCTACCGGGAAGATACTGATCGGATGTGAGGAGCTAGATCACGCATCAATTGACCAGCCTTTGCTGTAGGATTACCATAATCTGAACTCACGGTGCAATAGACAGCGTCCCCGGGTGCTGCCATGTTGACGATAGACGACAGGACGAATCAAGCAGGAAAGAGCTACCGCAAGACCAAGCAGGATGTGGAAACGATGATGCGAAAGAAACGGCAAAGGTCCTAAGCAAGCATTCTCCAGTGATTAGCGACCAGTCCAAATACCAAAACCAAGTATTGTAAACGAAGCAGTCCGAAGAAGATTTGCACCCTGCTTTGACGGTCTGGGGTTTTGACCAGGGTTCAGACTAACAGACTCACCGGACGGATCCGCCGTGTGCAGCTCACGACTGAAGAAGCATGCCTGTTGCACAACTCGAAATTGTTGAAACGAATCGAGCAGCAGAGGAGTCAATGGGTTTGAGAAGGACAAAAACTGAGTGACAGAAAGCAGTGCATGTCTTAAGGATTGCAAACAGTACCCCACCTGCAGAGGAGAGGAGGTGGCATCATGATCAACGACGTTGGCCTCCACCTTAGCTTAGCTTTAGCTTCTAAGCAAGAAAGTCGGGGAAAGTAGCTCCACGATGATCATGTGATCAATGACATAACAGTGCATTACATTCATCTACAAGGACCTTCATATTCGACTCTGCTCTTATGGATCTACTCTTAAATCAGGATAGTTGAATTCAAAAGATTTCTTTCAGGATTGTCCTGACTCGGCTATCGAACTTGTCCTAATCTGAGAAATTTGTGTGGAACCTAGCCCTAACCCTAATCGAGATAACCCTTCCACCACCGCATCCATCCGTCTCCGTATTGCAACAGTTGCATGTGGAAAACAACTTGCGAAATTCTGACCAACATTAAGGGCCGATATATGCACCGTAAACGCCTAGATAATATCTGCCCGACTGTGGGCGTGGCTCTCGGATGTAACTGCCTACCCTCTCGTTCAGGTTGCAATCGGACCACGATGTAGGAAGGTGACATAAGGGGACCCGTATGCAATGTCCAGTCCGAGCCTTCTGGCCTCAATTGAAATCAATTAGATGAGCAACTATGTCAACACCACTCACTTCATTCTCGTCATAACTCATAAAACCCATCCAGGACCAGCGCACTTCTCAAATTCTAACTGTCACTGTTGCCCCAGGATAGACAGCGTTTGCAATCGAACCCACATCACCCTCTTCCCCAGCTACAGCCCACTCAACAACCTTCTGTAAAGCAACCAGACTCTCCTTCTCAACAGGCGTATGATGTCCCGCTCTTGGTAGCGTAACAACTTGACTGTCCCTACTAAGATAATCCGCGATTCCATCAAGATTGAGATGCGCATTTAGAGCAACATCCTCCATGCCCCAGACAATCGTGGCTTTGGCTTTTAATGAACCTTCGGGACCTTCGTCGAAGACGCCGGCATGGCTGGTCTTGCGTCCTATTTCACCTCCGTCGCTGATGCTGTAGAGTCCTGTGATGGTTTCGAGGGACTTTTTCCAGCGACCTAAACTCGTTCCATGTCTGTAGTAATGGGTCATGCTGACGAACTTTTCTGCGTCGGACTGTTTTACGACATCCTTGGAATATCTTTCAGAAGTGGATGTTTCCGTAGGTTCTTGTTTGAGTGAAGGTCCCAGACAGCCTGCCACTCCTTCGGCGATTTCTTTGGCAGAGGGTGTAGTGTTTACACCATGAGCCATTCTGTGGATTGCTCGTAAGAGGGCAGTGTTGCCACCGCTTCCTTGAATACGCACTATGGGGAGTGCCAGCTGTAATGCAAATATGTAGCCCGAAGCTACAGCTTGTCGAATGATGGGATTCATTGTTTGCAGTGCTTTCCTCAGCATTGGCCGTGACCGTAAAGGAGACCGGTAAAATAGCTTTAGCATCTTGACAGAAGATGAAATGAGTCGCTTAACATTGGATCGAACGAGAGAAATCTAAATATGACAATTAGCCTGTATAATCACCCGTAGATACAAAATTGACATACCAAAGGTCCATTAGTGAGAATGAATCGATCCGCCAGTTGCGGCGCATCCGCTGCCAGACGCATAGAAATAACGCACCCCCAATCATGAGCAACAATGATCACTCGCTGCTGCGCACCAGTGCTCGCTGGATTATCGATGCCATAAGCTTCTCGCAATGAAATAATGAATTCCGTCATCTTCTCGAGCACCTCTGTCGCAGAATACCGCTTAAGCAAATCCGAGCCCCCGTAACCCGGCAAGTCTAGAGCCACCAAATTGCTTGATTCGCGAAGCCAGGTTGATGCCATGACAGAGCGCCAAACGACCCAGCTATCGGGGAAGCCATGCACAAAGATGACCAGCGGTTTTGATGCAGGAGTCTCAGGATCTGGAATGGCGTTCGTGACGTAATGAAATTTGAAGCCATCGCGCAGAGTCAAGAATCGATGATGCAGATCGAATGGTTTCTTCGATAGATTCCAGAAACGATCTCGAGCTGCGATGGTCAATGTCTCGATTTTCATATTTGTTTATCCCCCGGGAAAAAGCAACTTACCTAGCGTCAATTCAGACCTGTACTCTGCTGTTGGCTTTTTGAAAAATTGACCACTTATTACTGTCAAGATAAAATAATATCCCATAAACATGAAGCCAATGGCCTGGATTAAGAGGGAGCTCAGGGCTCCGGGGTATTCTTTGTCCATTGTCTGTAGCTATAGTACTAGTGGCTTKGATGGCTGACTGTGGGCTCGCTCAGAGCGAGCGATGAGGAGACGAACTGATCAGTCTGGGACGATTGAGCAGGTTCTTTGATTACACTGAATTGAATTTCAAGTTGTCGATGTGCGAAACAAAGAAAAGAATCGATAGTGTAGCTATGCGCAAGGTCAATAAGGTGTAGCATTAGGCAGTGAGGTTGTGGTTGCTGCTGAAGCTCCCGAAGCTCCGATAAGAGGAGCCTTAATTGTAAGGGTCGCTTGACGTAGCTATACGCTAACCTCGGTACCTGCATGTGCGCACATGCCTGTATACTGTCCCATGTATCTGCTACTACAATGAAATAGTGAGAATAATATCATTATATACAGTCAATTTGTCTCTACCACCTACAGCTAAGTAGGGACCACCTCATTACCATGCAAAACGCCTCATTGCACGCTCGGCATGCAATTTCATAGAACTCATATACACAAACAACAAATGGTATATAGCTGGGTACGGGACCAAATAAATTCAACAAGAAAGAACAAGAATTTCGTTGACGAGAAGACGGGGAAATATATCATGGCATGTATCCAATGTTCTCGCGATCATCGTCAATCAGTCGCCCGTACCTTTGGAATTGTTAGTCTTTGAAAAAATAGACCCATGGAAAAAGAGGGAAGAGACTCACTCTAGTAACAGCCTAAAGAACCAAACTTCAAGATCTTCGTTTCGAAGCACCTTCTGTGCCCATTCTTTGCCTTGTTTGGCCAATCGCGGCGCCTGAATCTTACCTTCCTCTTCATGCGCAAAATAACGAACACTTTCCACCGCATCTGTACCCTTCATCCCCAACGGAACATAATGCACCCATGCATCAATCCACTCGTCTTGCCATTCGCGGAAAACGGCCATTTTGTAAATCAAGCTGTTGCTGCGTAAAAAGGCATGATAGCGTCCACTGAAGGCGTTCCCATCGATATCCAACAAATATTTATAAGCCCACGCGTCTTGCTGATCGACAGATGGGGAAATGTCAAAGTATTCTTCTTGTGCGCGACAGTCGCTTGGATCACACTGGCCCACATATGTGAAAGTCACATTGAAGAGAGACTTGACATCTTGGCGAGGAACATTGCTAGTGATCCATCTCCCATCTTCCATCTGGGTGAAAATGCTTGCATCCGCTGCGGAATTGATGTTTTTGACAAACAATTGTCGATGCTGGCGGCGCCATCCCCCGTCTCGCGAGAACCCTCCAGTAGTCGATCCTCTCCAATACATTTGATCAATTTTATCCTCCCAGACATAATCGCGTGACGCATTGTAGGTGACTTTCCCAATCCAGTACCAAGGACTGGGATATAGGATATCCTGAAAACTAGATATTTTACTCTGAGAGAAAATCGGGAAAAGATCGTGGACAATGTTGAAAGCATTCGGTCGGTCGAAGAATCCAAAAGTCTTTCTTAAAGAGGGCGACAAGCAAATGTCAGAGAAAGCGGTGGTGTTGTAAACAAAGCCTAAATCGCTTGTCGCATAAGGTTCCATATTATCCGCCACATTTTCATCGAGCGAGCGTGCAGGACTATCTACTGGGCAGGAGAGACGGGAATGAGTCCATGTAGGTTGGTGGGCGAATTTGTTGAATCGAGTCGTCCTGACTTCCTCAATCCGATCTCCTTTATTCAGATCCGCAGGTCTTGGTGACCACTTATTTTGTAAAGAAGTTTTCTCAAAAGTAGCAGGAACTACTGTGTCTTTTGCGTAAGATATCAATCTCTGGAGGTCGTCATGAGGGACTACCACTCGAGGCTCATCGTGGATATTGAAAGCCAAGTCCATATCAGGTAGATATTTCAGAAAACTCTCCAACATTCCAGCGGTGGCCTCCCGCTGCCAATGATAACCATCCCCTCCACCCTCGACCTTCGTCACTATACCATCCCGAATCAAAAGTCCAATCAGGGCATTGTCGTAGCCAAGAGCTTCGTGGACCCTACTTCGAATAACGCTCGGTGACAAAGCCCAGAACGGAAGTAGTGAATGGTATATTGTGTCGTATTCATCGATCAATTGCACTCCCCTCTTCTTCGCGAACGAAAACCATTTATCGAAATGCGGCGGCGGCGGCATTCCATAACGACGGCGATATTCCTCCACTGCCTCCGTCAGGGTCTTGGACTGGCGAGCTAGTTTCTCGTCGAATTTCGTGTTTGCATCGTTGATGAGTCGTGCGATCGGATGCGAATCCTCGGTCGTCGGTTGTAGTAGGGTTTCGAAGTCGGCGGGCAAGCTCTTTTCAAACGGGGCTTTCGGGCCGGTGTCTATGTCGGGTTTTCGGAGGATGAATAATGTGAGGGCGGCGATTGTGATAAAACACAGGAGATAGATAGTTCGCGAGACCCTCATCCCTGCGAAGTCGGTATTTTATATGACGGCAAAATGTGTGTAGATGACAGCTTGCCCATGGCAAGGGATGCCGGGCAAGCAATGCGCTGGGTGTACTGGGTATATCAGATACCAGACAATTGACACAGAAGCAAAGATTGGTGTTAAGCGTAGCGCACTTAAATGTCAAGTCGAGAATACAGATGTAGAAGAAGTAAGAAGTCTCATGCTGGAAGGAGGAGGGTCAAAAGACGCATTGACGTAACGCACGTGTTTGTGGAGCCGCACGGCGGCCAGACCGTTCAAGGAGTTGGCCACCTCCTTTTCTCATCTCCTTTTATCCATCTAATTTTACGAGGCTATATTATCTGAATGCATAAGTCAACAGTTGAACTAAGAAGATACGCTACTGTGAGGGAGTCTCCCATTATCTTTGCTGCGGTCGCGCTCGATACTTACAGCTAAAGGTCAGACGGAAAGCCGTCAGGGGAATGAAGTTGGCCTGGGCCACCTGAGAATTGAATCCATTATCGAGTAACTAACTAAGGGCATCCCGGATGCGAGTTCATTCGAGTGCTCTCATCTTCAGTCGTCACAATTTAGCTTGTCACTTGATTGAGAAAGGTTATACCCTTCAAGATCCGCGTAACTACATCCCCAGGACTGTGAGAAGGGCAGGAAATGGACGTAACACGACACTTGTATCTTGTGATATACAAGAGCTTGATAGAGATCTATTCGATGTTGATCCGACGCATAATCAAATTATAGCAGAAGCTTCTTCAAGGGCTATTGATTGTTATGACACGTACCTTGGATGGTTCCAACTCAAATGAAGATGGCAAATTCAAGGTTCTAGAGCTGATATATTATACCATACAATACCAGACAAGTGCTGGCAGTCTATTGCCTCGCCCTTACGATACAGCTGGTTGTTGTGTACGCGGTACCCACTTGAACTCGTCCTGGTTGAGGGAAATTTTCTCCTTTTCTGAACGATGAAAGATAGATCCGCAATGAGCATGGAAAAGTCCTTTTCTTGGATGCACAAAAGCTCGAGTCAAAGTATATTGGTATATACATGCCGGGTATATGGACCTTTTTCTTCGGTCTGTGTAAGCGTGCTCCTCTCTTTGATACTGAGTCAATATGTACAAAATAACCTACCTGAAGAGCTGACAATACACAGTTTCGTATAATTCTTCTAAAGGAGATTTTGCTCTCACAGGAAAAGGGCAGTGAGTTCAATGGAAATTCTCGGCACCCAAGGATGTTGCCAAAGCTTTTGCCGGAGTGCCTCCAGTAGATCGAAACGATTCCACTAAACTCTGGACAAGCATCCTCAACTTCGGCCGGTGGAACTTCGAGACAGAAACAAGCGAGTGCGGCTACAATTCACCTATCGGCATACACATGATTCGCTGGAAGTTGGTGCAATGGACAATCATTCCTGGTCTCGCCGAGCTTCTTGTTGCTATTGCACTGCGAACTAATTTCAAGATTGTCTCCAGATTTGGCCGCGGAAATTCTGTGCAATACAAACCACGTGAATTGGCTGCAATGCGCGATCCCAGCTATCGTACGTTTTGAAGAACTGTGATGGCGAATAATTTACTAAATTGTTAATACAAGTGACTTCAGAATGAAAGCGATAGAAATGATTTCATCAAGACAGTATAGATGGAATGGCAGAGAGGATTACCATAGGGTCAGGAACCTTTGCACGCTAAAGATCATCGAGTCAAGCAGGCGAGTCAAAATAAGTGTATCCGTTGCTCAACCTTTGATACCAGATCTACCTCTTCAGATTGCTTGATATTCTCGATTTTCTGGATTACAGGGACGTCTCGAGGTCAGGAATCGCGTTCTGAATCGTCATTCTAGATTGCTACTGGCGCTTACGAGCTGCTTTGGACTTAGTTGAGTTGGATGAAATCGTTGAAGAGCGCCTCAATTGACACTATCTATGTTTGAAATATGTTTGAAGTATGAAGCTATCTATGCAACCGACGAAAGACTTGAGTCACGCCGCTATATCCTCGATTCATTGAGCAACAGGATCGAGCCGCTATTTCCCCAAAAACTTGGGGTAAGAGTATGTCCGCATTTGAAGTAATCAATGAGTGTGTAGAGACGGTCGAGCGGCGAACTCATCAGCATGCACACGTTAAGTGCTTGGATCTTTAATGAGTAAGATTCCACCTTAACAAGTGATTCTAGTTTTAGATTAAATAATTCAAGATAGGTCGAGGGTGTCAAGTATGAATCTGGCGACAACATTTGATTGCTCTACGGTCATACCAAGGTATATCGGAAGGAAACAGAAATTAGAAGAGATCCAGCTCCATTTCATATTCTTAGTGCTTGTCTAGTAGAGTTTTTTTTAAATGAAAGGATTGATGAAGAACGAAAATGCTACAGTTGAAAATACCCGTCAATTCAATCCATCAATGTTCCCACGATACATCAAGCAATCTATCGCGAAGCCAGCAGCTTGCAACACGCCAAATTGACCACCGATGCCCCAATAGCCTCCACGACAAACGGCCGCGCATATCGCACATGAGAATAAGCCAAGCTAAAGAAAATCGCAACAAGCACAAAATGCACGACATAGAACAACTGCCGTCGCGATTCCGGCCTTGAGACGCTGATCAAATCTCGTAATTTCCAGACATTCGCACGACCGAGTACCAGAATCAGGATACCGAAAAATGTACCTGCTAAGCCGAATTGAACGTCTGGATCCCGAATGCGTTTGGCAAAGACCGTGCCGAATACGGGATGTGGCACCTGGACATAGAACAAGAGAAAAAGAGCTGCATGGCTACAGACAAGAGGCACAATGACGAATCGACCAAAGAGACGGTGATAAGCTGTCAACACTGGCTGCGGAATCGAGGTTAAGTAAGAGATTATTGATGGTAGAGTCGAGTTGGATGTAAAGATGAAAGAGGTAGGGGCCAGTAACACCAAGAAGGGTAGTTGAGATAGGCCAACATGACCTAAAGCCTTTGTCAAGTGAATGTAATCTTTGATGAATCATTAGACGGTCATTCGAAATTTGTACTGATACAAACTTACCGTCACCTGTCCTCCATATACTGAGACTCACAAGCCATGACAGCCACGATAGGGTCACGGCATATTGCTTGCGAGTCTCGCTGCCACCTCGAATAGCAGGTGCATCCCACCACGATTTTCCCCTATTTTGCTCAAAGCGATTCCCTCGCCCCAGGCCATATAGAAAGAATGCACCGAGAAGAATGAACCCGGAGATTTGAGCATAATGACCACGGCTGTCAAGGATATTGCGTCGGCGTTCAAGCTCCTCATCCGAAAGGGACAGGATGAAGCGATAAGGCCATGCCATTATGATTGTGTTTGAACTTAGGGTAGGGTTACAATATCAGGGTATCTGCTTTTGGATAGAGATAAAGACACGCTTTCGATGCAAAGTTTGATGGTCGATAGGTGTTGTTTATGAAGGTGAATCCGTTATCCGTAGTTGACGGAGAGGACAGGTATGTATGTATGTAGGAGCAGTACGCAGACCGCTAATGCATCATACACGCTTTATATACCGTTGCTCTCAAAGCACGAAAGAAAATGACACCTAATCAACAATGAATATAAGCCACCATACGCTCGCAATTTGTAGATGAAGAGCGGAATCTCGGCGTGGTGCTTACAAACAGTTCGCCTTTAAGAGGTCGAAATCGTTGAGTTTGTCCGAGGCGCTGACAAATTAACTTCCTCTAACTTAAGTTAGCTAGTTACTCAGCCACGTGCTTAACCCTGAAGCTAAAGAGCAAGGATATAAGCTGCTGAGCTATTCTCTTGATTGGAATTTGAGCGTTCCTGGTAGTTCAATGATTAACTTTGCACTGAAAATCAAAAGAGGCTGTCTAATTTCAGGGAAGTTTCATTGATACTTTACCTGGTCATATCCCTTGCATCAACAATCTATCTACATATGTAAGTTCAAACAAGCCGCTTTTGTAGTTTAAATGTGTTTCAAAGAGATGAAGTATCTATCAATCAATTAGGCTACTCGAAATAGTGTAAACATGTGTGAATCAATACCTCCACTCTACAACCACTTCAGATTCGAGTCTGACTAGTGTGCTGAAATCAGCAGCGAATCGTGTAGCAAGAATAAGGATCAAATGACTATCCAAATCAGAAATATATGCATACCAGACATATTGTCTGTAATAGATGCCATATAAGCATCATCTATTCCAGTGCGGCCAGTAGATGTATAGGTTGTTAAACTTGAAAGGTCTATGCTAAGGCCTGGGAGTTCAGCAGGTCCACCTATGCTTGCGAGGTCGAGAGAAGGATTGTAGGACAATGGTATCACACATGCTCCGTACGCATGTCTGAGCATGTCTGAGCGTAGACCCATTTATACCTGTGAGGTCAAGAGTGGATGATAGGATGATGGTAGCCCAAATGCTTCAATGTTATATTTTGCACGTAACCCCGATCTACCTTCATCTGGGACGTTGTATGAGGAATTACTGGCAAAGATGTGCTAAACCGAAGTATAATTGTATCCAGTGCAGAAGGCGTCCTGAATCCAGTGTTCAAATCTGCTGGCATCAAACCCGGCGTAGCGTACGCGGATGTCTGCGGCGCAGTATTCCCATTCACATCGAGAATAAGCTCTGTGCCATGCTCGTACATCGATAGCTGCCTCGATCGCGAGTCATTCCAGACCGATGAAGTGGTTGCTCATGTGTCCCTGCCAGGAGTTGATGATCAGAGGTGCCGGAGAGAAATTTTACAACCTTGCACGAGGTATACGTCCTCCATAGGTTTGACGTGTACCATTGCCCATACCGGAAGCTGCATTAAGCACGTTGAGTAAAAAATAGCCTACATCCCATAATGACAGATCGTTGCTTTTGAATGCGAACTGGAATGGGAACCCCTGGTCGTATTGCTCTTGTAGCTCCATCGTGGACGGTGACAATCGCAAACAAATGATTCCGATTCTCGTGTGAGCAGCGATAGCTGATTGCGTAATATTGTTTGTAGAACTCTCTATTGTATCAAGAGGTGCACCGCAGTCTCATTTTCAGTATCTTTAGAGCATTCTTCTCCACGCTTTGCTGATTGTCTGGTAGTGGATGTGATAGTGATTCTGGGAGGGCTTGATGTCTGTAGGAGTCAGTGGGATGCCGCAGCCTTCTATACACGCTCCCATATTGAGATCGTACTTGGTTCTCGGTAACTTTGTATAGATATTGACTGATATTGTTGACTTTGTTGTAGATGGAGACAGGTGTTTGAGTGTATATGCTGTATCGCATCGGGGCTGAATGGATCGAGAGTCAGAGTGCGCTGCATATTGCTATAAGGAGGGCCTCTGAAGCCAATCTGAGTCAGAGCTGCTCTCGCCTTTGTTGGAGATTTTGAATTTTATAACCACTAAGTTACTACTGTGACACACAGCCTTGATGAAAGGGTTGATTAAAGCCAATGCATATTTAACAATACCTAGTCATACTCTTTACATGGAGGTTGCGCAGTGTAAAAATAAAACCCCGTAGAACGCATCTCTTTTATTCCGACATGAATGCTGATTATGTTTGTAAGCTTGATTGAAAAGTCCCTCTTGATTAGTGCTTCGAAACTTCTGCGAATACAGTGATCCTCTAATCACTTGGATAGCCTAGTCTGTAAATAATTGCCATGTATGTTGATTGTCTATGGTGAAGTTTGCATGGCCTCGTCCTGTCCACCTGCAGCAGTCGTAGCAAAGTACCGAACATCAACATCATCGTCTTGCTGCAATTTCTCCAACTGGGGTATAATGCGTTGCTGAATAAGTTCTTGGCCATGAGGAGCCGGCGTACCTGACTCTCCAGCCTTTTCCAGATCTTGTAGAGTGCCTGACGCGGGAAGTCGTCGTAATGTGTCAACCAAGACTGCATAGGACTTTGCGACGTTAAATCGAATGTTAGGAATGTCATCGGTGACCAGTCGTTCCAAAATCGGAATGATAGAATTTTCGAGGATTTCGAGGTTAAGCACAGGCGCGAGGGTCTACCACAATGTTAGCACACGAACTATGTCAGAATTGCAACGAAAGCCTACCGAAACTGCAAAGCAAGTGGTCATTCGGTAAAGGTAGTTGGGATGTGCGCCCATGGCCACCACCTTGGGAATGATAGATTGATTCGCCCAGTCGACACCAAAGACTTCTGTGAGTTTCTTGAGATTCTGCGTGGCAGCTTCTCGAATCGAGAACACCGTATCACCCAACCAACCCATGCAGAGATCACTAAGCTGTTCATCGAAAAACTTGACGCCGAGTTGGCTTGCAAGAAGGGGTATGTATTCAATGATAGCCAAGCGCACGCGCCATTGCTTGTCCTCAGCTAGCTGCACAATAGCGGGCAAAAGCGATTGTGAAAGCAAATCGATTCCGATTACTGAAGTTCCTCGTTAGTAATCAATATGCTCCTTGATTTGTTCTTGCGCCTTACCTTTATTGACGATGTCGAGTTTCGAAATAATGTGTAAACGAACCTCTGGGTGTTCATCTTTCAACATTTGCAGGAACATTGGCAGAAGATGAGAGATAGTCCTAAGCAATTTGTCAGCTTGATAGTCCAAATATGATACGAGAAACATACTCCTCTTTTCCAAGGATCGGAGCCAGTCCGCTAACCTGAGTGGCTAGCGCTCCACGCACGTGTTGGGACTGGTCCGACACAAGATCTTCTATACTGGTCATAATTTCATTAAGGAGGGTATCACGATCGATCAGATTGCAGAAGCCTGGACAGGATTAGTTGCAAGGAACATATAGACAAAAACAGAAAGAATACGCACCAGGAATTTGCCCAGCAATGGCAGTTCGCACTTCCGCCTCTGTATCCTTCAAGAGTTTAACAAATGCTGGCACAAGATCGCGGGTCACGACTTCCTCATCTACAGCTTTTGCGATCTGTTTCATGCATTAGCGTTTGTCACATCAAGGGTAGACTTAAACCTACCTGCTCAAATCTATCCGCTACCATATACCGCACTCGCCAACTCTTGTCTTCGAAAAGACTACGCAGAGATGTCAACAAAATACCATGACTCGACTGCTGTTCCTTTGGTATCTCCTCTGCAATGGAAATGAGAATCTCCACCGTCAACAACCGTACGCTGTCTTGATCATCACTGGTTAGGTACTGGAAGAGTGGGATGATTTCTTCGATGATGACCGCGGGGTTCAGTTCCTTGACGAATTTAGAGAGGTTGTTGGCCGCCTGTCTCCGTACCATCGGAGTCTCATCGTGGACTAAACCACCAAAGTTCTGACGAAGGGTCTGCTGCACGCCAGCTGCGGCTTTGCGATAAGGGGAGCAGTAGAGGCCAGTGGCCGAGACTTTGGACGTGAACCAGTCGGCTTTGGAAAGACGAAGGACTAAGGGTATGAACTCGTCCTCGACCTGTTTTGAGGAGAGTTGATCGCAGATTTTGTTCAGAGATTCGACAGCCTATGAAACTTCTTGTTAAAAATTGCTGACGTTCTAAGTTGAAGCTGGGGTGTTCACCTTCTCTCGAACAAGAGGTTCTTCGATAGCTGCCAAATTCTCGAGGGGGGAAAGAAGCACGTGCCCATATTCTGGACCGCCGACATACTCGACGAAATTGCCCAATTCCTCACTTAATGCGGTCAGAACTTCATCTTCATCTTCAACGGAGTCTAACAGATATTCTCATTAGCGGCTGGCGAATTTCGAAGCAAAGCGATCGTATGTTCGCGTGACTCACCATCCAGGAAGGGGATGAGCTCGTCCCGAGTTCTTTCAGGACCGAGGGCTAGGGCAATTGTTGACAGACGGTGGATTGCATTTAATCGTAGGAGGACATCGTCGTGCTAGATTTGTAGAGTTTTATCAGCTCCCATGTCTTTCCCTAGCCGAAGTGATCTGGCTTCGAAAGTAAACATACCTTCAACTCATCAATGAGGACGGCGATGGGGTAGAGCTCATCGCTTTCGGCCGTCGAATCCATTGTGTTTGATGTTTGTATGATCGCTAGCCGCACGAGGTTGAGAATTAAGGATTGGATGCTCCGAGTCCAATAATGCTGACACTGGGAGGCGAGATTTGTACTTCAACCCAGTCGTCAAACAAAATGAGATAACTAGGTACTGTTGAACAACAGGTCTTGCATGGACGCTGTTAGACGTGGCACTGAATAAAAAGGTAAATCAGAGAAGTGATCTAATTTTCAAAATAGCGGAGGAGGAATGGAAAAAAGTGCAAGTGCACGCGAGGTTGGCAGCGAGTCGGAGAGGGCTGTCGAGGGGAGAATATCGTGGGGTCGAGGAAAGCACAAGCACACGGGAGGAATATATTGGTTTGATGGTGTTTGGGCGGGTAAGCCAGCCAGCGCGGGTGTACGCACCTAAGAAGCAGAAATCAACTTGGAGAGGGATTGTCGAGTGGAGGTTATTCGCGAGACAATTGTGGAGGAGAGCTGCTGAGAGTTGACCGTGGAGGAAGATATCAAAACGCGGTCTGGTATGGGAGCGTACTTAATTGCTGGAGAGAGCTTCTGGAGTTGGCAGTTGGCAGGCAAGGCGGGCACGACAGGCAAGAACGACCAGGATGATGAGGCTGTGGCTGGKGAGGGGCCACCTTCCTGCTGGGCTGTGGCGCCGGGCACATTGACGAGGGGTCTTCTGTGGCTGGTGCAGGCTGTGATGGTCCTCCTTAGTTCACTTTTTATTTTATGTGTCATCCGAGCCTTATCCCACCAGCTCACTACCAAGTCTGTCTACGGCATTCGTGTATGATCAATTGCTGTATTGACTTCGTCGCGAGTGATTAATGCGCATTTTTGTCATACTGATACTTCCTCGTCGGTCGCCAATCACCTCGCGAAGCGCTCTCTCTCGAACGATTACTCACAGTGCCATCCCACTTCCCGCTTCGGCTGTACAATCATGCCTACCGTCTCGGTGGATAAATATGCGCTCTTCAAAGAGCTTGGGCGGGAGTACGTGGAATGCTATTGTCTTGAGCTTGCATACGTCTTATGTATTAACGGCATTACTTTCTCGCAGTTACACTACGGAGGAATTCGACGAGCTATGCTTTGAGTTCGGTATGACTCAACTACCTTCCCGAACATAAGGATTTGCGACTGACCTTTTTTTTTTCCAAGGCATCGAGCTCGACGAAGATGTAAGTTTCCCACGCTATCACAACTACATACCGGCGCCAGGTGCAGTCTCGTTGATACCTTCCTAAGACCGAAAACCAACCCCGAGCCGAAAATGAAGCCCCGCAACTGAAAATTGATATACCCGCAAACAGGTACGTCTAGTGGAGTGGAGGATATACACAATTACTTTATACTTATAGGAGCTTAGATATGATCTGCTTTGTTTCGAGGGTATTGCATTGATGCTCAACGTTTTCCTGGGCCGCAAGCCATTCCCAAATTATCGACTAGTGCAACCTACAAGTGGACAGCTGGAAAAGATCATCGTCAAAGAAGATGTGAGTGGACTATACCGAAGCTCTAGAAGAGATTTATTTCTAATTCGAGGATCATGGCAGACAACCAAAATCAGACCTTACGTCGCCGGTGCCATTCTGCGAGGAGTGAAGTTCGACGAGGCGCGATACCAATCTTTCATCGGTCTACAAGACAAGCTACATCAGAATATTGCCCGCCAGCGGACACTTGTCTCTATTGGTACTCACGATCTGGACACCATCGAAGGCCCGTTCACATACGAAGCTCTTCCACCGAAGGAGATCCGCTTTACCCCGCTAAATCAGACGAAGGAGATGAATAGCGAAGAGCTTATGGCCTTTTACGATGTAGGATACTTCACGATCTCACCATATCGCAACTTACTGACATGTCTTGAATTTGCAGAAAGATAAGCACCTTGGTCGATACCTTCACATCATTCGGGATTCGCCTGTGTATCCTGTGATTTACGACTCGAAGCGAACTGTCTGCTCCCTACCACCTATTATCAATGGAGATCACTCAAAGATTACATTGGACACAAAGAACGTTTTCATTGAGATTACAGCCCTTGATAAGACAAAATTGGAAATCGTCAACAAGATTATGGTCACCATGTTCTCCCTGTACACTTCGGAACCTTTCACGTGAGTTGGCTATACTTCTTTCATTAGGGGTTCATGGACTCTGACAAATTTTCCAGTATCGAGCCCGTTGAGATTGTCTCGGAACACAATGGCGAGACGAGAGTGACCCCAGATATCTCGCCACGCACGACACAGGCCGAGCTTTCGTACATCAACCAATGTTGTGACCTAAACCTATCCGCGGACGAGGTATCTCGCTTGTTGACAAAGATGGCGTACAAGGCGCGTCCTTCAAAGACGTCCAGCGATCTCATTGATGTTGACATTCCTCCCACCAGGGCGGATATCCTACATCAAGTCGACATCATGGAAGATGTTGCTATCGCATATGGATTCAATGAGCTGCCACGCAGCTTCCCCAGCAAGTCGGGCACTATCGCTCAGCCTCTTCCGGTCAACAAGCTCACAGATATTATACGCATGGAGGCGGCGATGGCCGGCTGGTCTGAAGTGTTACCATTGATTCTTTGCTCACATGATGAGAACTTTGCGTGGTTGAACCGCAAGGATGACGGCAACACCGCAGTCAAGCTTGCCAACCCAAAGACTCTTGAGTTCCAAGTCGTGCGAACCAGCTTACTTCCGGGTCTATTGAAGACTCTTAAGGAAAATAGGATGCACAGTGTGCCTATGAAAATTTTCGAGGTTAGTGATGTGGCTTTCAAGGACTTGTCTCTGGAGCGTAAGAGCCGGAACGAGAGACATTTCGCTGCAGCCTGGTATGGCAAAACCAGCGGTTTTGAAGTTGTACATGGCCTGCTGGATCGCGTAATGGCGATGTTGAAGAGCGCATTCATTACTGGTGAGGAAGGGTTAGAGAACACTGCTGTGAACGATTCTCGCTACTGGATTGAAGAGCTAGATGGTAAGTAATTGGTTCTATCTGACAGGAAACGAACCAGTCCGCTAACATAGAGACAACAGACCCCACGTACTTCCCTGGCCACGCAGCCTCAGTTCATGTCAATATCGGTGGAAAGGAACAGGTTATCGGCTCCTTCGGAATCTTGCATCCCACAGTCTTGGAGAACTACGAGCTTAAGCTACCTGTCAGCACTCTTGAATTGAACATTGAGGCGTTCTTGTAGGGACGTATATCTTTTGGGTGTTTGAGAGGTAGTGGATTGGAATAAAAAGATAACTAGATGACGATTAAAATAAAATATCGCTAGATTCTTGTTGCAATGTGAAGATATTGAATCTCATGATATCATAATATATTCATGCTTAATTAGTTTCTAGCTATCAAATGACGTATCGTGAGGCTCGCTACATCAATATAGAACTTTAAATCTAAAGAATCATCCATACGAGAATTGGTCGGTCATTCATGTCATTTTCAAACTTTTTGTATCTAAGGATATAGGGGAGAGAAGTTGAGGAGAAGGTCGGTTTATATCGGACATTGAGGTAGAGAAAAAAGACATGATGCGACATGCAAAGCTCTCATATGAGAACAAGACGAAAGTAAATTCGTAGATAGACAAGGAACAGAAAAGGACGAACACCAAACGAACAGAGAATTAAACGTAAATTTACTCCTGAGCGTATTCCGCTGATGCAGCACCCTCTGCTCCCTCAGCCTCCTGCTGTTCTGCCAATCGCTGCTGCTCAGCGAGTTGCTGGGCGGCGAGAGCCTTGGCGCCGTAGTCCTGGCTAACGGGCTGGAGGATGGGTTGTTCTTCCTTAGGCTCAATGATGGTGACAGCGTCGGGAAGGGTCTTCTGAGGACCGGACTTGCCCTCGGGGTCGGATCCGCGCATGATCTTGACCTTGATACCGAGGACACCTTGACGGAGGAGGACGTGGCGGGTAGCGCTGTCAATGAATTCTTTGGCGGGCTGACCGGAGTGGATCATGAAACCGTCCTGTTCATAAATATGTTAGCGACTGTGCATTTTCCTCCATCGCCTTACTCAATCCCTAATTTCCAGCAGCTAGCGACCGGGCAGTATATACGTACAGTGAACTTCATGGACTTGGCACGAGCAGCACGGAGCTTGCCAGAAACGACAACCTCACAACCCTTAGCACCGCTCTCCATGATGAAGCGGAGGACACCATAGCAGGCTCTTCGGACAGCGAGACCGTTGAGAAGCTTGTAGCGGAGGGACTCGCACTGAGCGACAGCGGAGAGACCACGGTTCTGGACCTTGGCGGCGTAGAGGGAGACGGAGTTCTCGGGGAACTTGAATCGCTTCTGAATGAGGGAGGTGAGCTCGCGGATGCGGCGACCTTGTTCACCAAGGACTTCTTGGGTGTGGGTGGCGCGGATGACTGCACAATCGACCATCAGCATGAATTCGATACTCGACTATTTCCATTTCCCCATCGCTGTTCCATTCTTTTTCCTTCCTTCTTTCTCAAACTTTTCCTCAATTCAATTGATCCGATCACATGTCTTCCATATTCCCTAACGCCCATTTCAAGGTGGAAAACGTACTGATATCGGTCACAGTGGGAGTGACACGGACTTCGACGCCAGAGTAACCCTCCTCAGCGAGTTCGCGCTGGAAGAACTCGTTCAACTCGGCGTAGAAAACACCGTCGGCGACGAACTTGCGACGCTTGGAGATAGCACCCTGAGTAGCAGCCATGGTTGCAGAAGTCGAGATTCTGGTCGAGAAATCGTCGGGGTTGGTGGGTGGTGTTGGACGGGGTTGTCGTGAAGGCTCCGAAGAAGTTGGTGAGAAGACGGCACCGCTAAAGTGATGATATTAGAGGTTTAGTGGGGGAATTTTTTGAGGATAGGGCTTGGGGTTTGTCTCGCTTGTGTGTGCAATATTATTGGCGGGTCGGCGGGKATTGTGGATCAGCAGTAGAAGACTAACCTCAATTAGAGCTGTATGCTTAAAAAGGAATAGCGCATTTTTCTTTTCTATATTACCGCAGAACAACGGCCATGATCATGTTATTCATTCATATTGTATGTAGACAGTCTACTGCATCTCGAGTTCCACCTCCTTTTTGGTGCTATTGTCAGCATTATGACTGAATTTCGGCATGCTCAGATTCGACAGCTCCGCGGTGAGACTCGTTATCCCAGCTGGTAGTGGCTTKCTAGGGACATCACCYATAGTACTATCTGTGGTCTCAACGCCAGCGAGCACAGGACTATTTCTGCTCGTAGTCTGGCCGGACCGGTGAGGGAAGGCCGTGTTTGCAGTCGTTCGAGTGCCATTCATTTCGACATCTGTGCGTCCAAATGCTTCGCTCCACCAGCGGACCTCATCGATACGAGGGAAGATCAGCCGTTCATGGGTACGTTGTTTGTCATCAATCAAAGGATCATAATTTGGGTTGATGAACTGCTCCTTGCGGGCTAGGAAGTAGTCCCAGACGCTTCGTGTTTTGGTCTTCGCGTTGCAGTCTACACGTTCTTTCTCACTGTTGTAAAGGAAGGTTCCATATTGACACGAGTAGAGATGGTACAACAGTCTGCGAAGGAAGCGTTCATTAAACTCAAATCGATTCGGATGCTGATAAAGAAGCTGGTATGTCGCATCAAGGAATTGATGGAAGACAGGGCTAGTCTCGTTGACTTTGGTCGTCTCCTTTTCGCTGGTTGTTGATCGCGGTGTTGAGCTAGGCTGTTTTAGCGGACTGTCATTGTCAAGATTCGATCCCTCCCCATCGTCGTCAACAAGAGAGCCTCGGCTGGTGTTCTTTTGGTTGAAGAAGTTCTTGGCGCTGAGGAATGCGTTCTCTAGAGCTTTTCGTGGCTCACTACTTTCGCCAAAGGATCGATTCGTGTCGCCGCCTATTCTCTCATTCTCAATCTGGAACCATTTTTCACTGTTGAGGAGACCGGCACGGTGGCGGAACATGTGGCCAAATGACAGCCAATCTTTCTCAACCAGTACAATGAACCCTTCCAAGGTACGGTAATATGGATCAAGGCAGATCTGACTGAGAGCACTCAGCTGACTTGTGCGATCCCATCCGTCTGAGCAATGAATAAGAACGTGGGAATGCTGGAGTCCGACCTGGCGAGCAATCAGACTCGCCCCTTCGAGGATCACCGAGATATATTTCAGCCAGTTGCTTTTCGCAAGCAGTTCCTTATTCGGGCCTAATGGCGTCACATCAGATTCTTTCAATGCCTCGACCACTTTGTTCAACGACTCTCTCATCACATGAATATTGTCAATCCCCAGGTAAGCTTTCGTAGCGAACTTGTAGTTGTCCATATTCTCAGATCCAAGTCCTACTGCCTGCATTGCGTATGCATTTACAGTCGGCCGAGCATCGACTATGAGATTGCGCTGCTGAGCACCATACACCGATGGTTTTTCCGGCCCATCTCCGCGAGCGGCAGAGACGACTTCATCCTCCAGCTCTTCAGCATTCGTCAAATCAAATTCCTGGCTTTGCAAAGAGGCACCTTCTTCCCAGCTTGAATTAGTGGACTCTTGCTCTAAAGACGGAGGCGTGAAACCAGCCAGTGGCCGATCTGACTGAGAAGTAGAAAAAATAGCAGCCAGTAACTTCTCGTCCTGGATACTTCGCTTCTGTCGTACTCCCACTAATGGCTGCGAGCTTCTGGTAATTGAACAATTATTCACAGGATGGAAATATGTAAGCACCGGTATTCGCGCTCTTGAGCGGTATCTCCCCGCATAGTTGAGGGTATTATCGGATATGTTGCATGGGACAACCAGTGTATCGGGGTAGGTAGGAGAGAACTAAACTGTCAGTCTGCTGCATACGGGAGGAAATGGCAGAATATGATCCATACAGAGTAGTCGGCATTTATAGCCGAGATGCGCCAGTTCGCAGTACTCCCTTCCCTTCCCACACCCTGCCGGTACCATTCCTTGCGGGGATCGTACAACTGCCATCCGTCCAGTCCTTGCTCGGGAGGCGGCGGCTGATATGTAAAAGCATATAATTTTTCAACTCTCCCAATCTTGCATGTCCACTGTTTCAATGTGTCGTACACATCCCGCGCCTTGTTCTCGTTTGAAAAGTAGAAGCATACAAAGGTAAAATCGCGGCAGCGTAGGCGGATCGAAGAGGGATGTCTGGAGACGGTCGGCGCTGTACGGAGAGTGCAGAATGCTATTATGGGATATGTAATCCACAACTCGCGTGGACGGATGGGAGTGCCTGATGCCAGGGCTTCCTCGGAGACATGAGGGGTATGAGAGAAGATGAGGTGATGGGGAGTGAGATGTAGAGTTCCTGTAACCTGTTCACCCCTTCGTGAAAGGGTGACATCCTCAACCTAGAGAGAAGGAATCAGTTTAGGGACAATAGTCGTCACAAGACGAGGCAATAGACAACCAACCTTGGCCACTCGTGTCCTGTCCATGCTAGGCAGCTGTTACTAGATCAACATTGTGCGCGGGCTATGGGACAGCGACAATACAAGGCTGCACGTATTTGCGAAAAGGTACAGAAGACTCTCTAGGAGAAACAGAACAACACAAAGAGATGCTCAAGTCAACAAAGACGTGGCTAGGAATGACGGATGAAGCGCCAGTTGGGCTGTGGGACGCTCGCTACGTCAGATCATGAACCGCTGTGCACGGGCCATGCAAGATGGCTGATCAACAGACTGCGAAGCCTCAGATTCTCATCAATACGCTTATTTGCTAAAGGGATAGAATCTCTTGTATGAACCAGCTATTTGAATGATTTGGCATACATAATATCTAGTGAACGTATTTCGCAACTAATTGAACCAGCTTGTTCGGGGACACTCCACTCGCACTGTATAACTAGGGTTAGTGATCAATTACTCTGTTACGAGTTGACAACCCTTATGATCCAGTCCAGTGAGCTTGGCCAGGATGCTGACCATGTTCAGATTAAACATCATAAAGTATCCCTCATATGAGTCATAAATAATATTCTTATCAGGAGTCATGGACTCAAATCCAGCCCCTCCCACTGCAACAGACATCTTCCGCTACCGTTACCAACATGGTACGAATCTCGGCTCCATCTTCGTCCTGGAGAAATGGCTACACCCAAAGATGTTTGATAAAGACTCCAAAGGGTCAAGTGAGCTGGAAGCTATCAAACAGTATTTCTCTTTTCCCCTTTCCAAAAGGCTGATGGGACCTCGTAAAGTGACACTGAATTTTATTTCACAGATCCCTAAAGAAAAATGGACTATTGGCCACTCGACAGAAATGGGAACATCATTGGCAGTCTGCTCTTACTGAAGCAGACCTCATCTGGCTTACAGATACCGCCAAATGCAACTCCATACGCCTGCCAATTGGCTATTTTACGCTTGGTCCGCAATTTTGTAAAGGAACCCCTTTTGAGGGCGAGCCTTCACAGGTGTACATAAATGCCTGGAGTGCCGTCAAGAAGATCATCAAGGACTGTCATGATCATGGTATCGGTGTGTTGATAGACCTTCACGCTCTACCAGGTGGTGCGAACATAAACGCTCATAGTGGAACAAATACCGGCAAGGCAGAGCTATGGACATCCGAACAAAACCTCAAAGTGTCGAAAGACTGTATCAAGTTTGTTTTACAAGAAACCCTCTCTAATCGGCTCCCAAACGTGATCGGCGTTGAACTCTGCAACGAACCGTCTCGGGCAGCCAGTTCTGCAGTGTTCAAGTGGTATGAGGATGTCCTGGCTATGGTCAGAACCGTCGACTCATCGATACCAATATACATCGGTGACTGCTGGGATCTCCCAACTGCAATCAAATATGCCCTGACAAAGAATAACCTTGAAGATACTTCCAATCCCGTCATTGTCGACACGCACAAATACTATACCTTTGCAGCCCACGATCATGCCCAAGCACCACAGCAAATAATAGAGCGAGTCAAAAACTCTCTGGACGATATTGTCAAAAACCAAGGACATATTGCGTCGCACAAGACCGCACTTGCGGTATATATAGGCGAGTACAGCTGCACTATGGACGGCAAAACATGGAGCAAAGTCGACGCGGCTCATCGTCCGGCACTGACTCAACAATTCGGGCGTGCACAGACAGATAAGTGGCAAGATGTGACAAGTGGATCGGCATTCTGGACGTTGAAAATGAGCTGGATGGACGGAGGAGATTGGGGGTTCAAGAAACAAGTCAAAACTGGCGCTGTGACGCCTCCCCGTAGTCTTACCTTCTCCTTTGACGAGATCAAGTCCAAGTGCCGCGAAGCCAACGCTTGTGGAGAGCAGCTTCGAGCTGCTGCACTCATGCAGCATGCAAACTATTGGGACAAACAATCATCGAGCACAAAATACGAGCACTGGCGTTATGAGCGTGGCTGGAGTCTCGGGTTCGATGATGCAATGGCGTTTCTTTGTAGTCACCTCGATGGCAACCTACCACTTATTCGACAGGTTGAAGGAGGAGACAAAATTGGGGCCCTGGAGCTTTGGATCGGCAAACGTATGGTTGAGACTGGGCAATTGGGTAGCCCATTGGGATGGGAATGGGAGCATGGATACCGAAAAGGGGTTAAAGACTTTGAGAAGTTGATTTATACATGAGTTCTCTGCGTAAATTAGAAACTTGTCTATAAGATATATACAAAAATAGAAGGTAGCGTCTATCTCAGTAATGTCACTAATTAGAGCTTCTTCTTCAGTTTAGCGGCCTCCTTTGCCTTCTTTTCTCGCCTCTGCACAATACCTTCGGCGCCCACACCTCCAAAGACAAGAAGCACACCGAGCCATTGTCCATGCGTCAGAGAGTGTCCGAACCAGAACACGCTGATAATCATACTGAGCATCTTCCTGGTAACAGTCACAGTGACAAGGAGCAATGACGAGAATTTGGACAGAGTATAATAGATAAAAACCTGACCAACCGCACCACATGCAGCAAATCCCAAGACGTGTTTTAGGGCTTGCGGATGACGTTGCAAGAATGAAATGGCAGATGACAATTCCAGACCGGCCGAGGGTGGGATCTGGAATGGCAACATGGAGACGATGGGTCCGTTATCTGTCAAGTACGGTGTGAAGAGCAAGTACGCAGTTGTCAGCACAGTTGCGAGAAAGTTCTGCGCAACCATCATCTGCGGCCCTGTGTAGCGCGTATATCGACTTGGTGATGAAAATACGTGATCCTGCGTGGCGTTGGTGAGGCCATCAAGCATCAGATTAATAAACAAGAGGAACAATCCGTAAGCGGTCTGACCGCTGTGCGTCGAAGCAGCCATCTTCTTCGAAGTTCCGGGATGATACAGTGTGAAAGTTGCGACTCCGAGTGTCACCATCATGACCACTGCATATTTGTACAAGGGATATCGTTTCCGAAAGACGGTCAAGTGAAGAAGCATCACGGGGAGTAGTTTGCATGACTTGGCGAGGATGAAGGTCAGATAGTCAATGTGTTGTAGACCGGCGTAGCCGAAGGGCGATGCTAGCGAGGACGAGATGCTAACGAGGATCAGGGGAAACATTATCTGTCGATTGGGAAAGATCGATGGCACCGCCTGTCCCTTTGGTGTGGCAAGTAATAGATATAAGGAGCCCGTCACTGCCGCGAAGCACGATTGAATGGTATTGAGAACGATCGAGAATGTGAAGCGCTCGTTCGGCTCTGCTTCTCCTTTGGCGCCGTCGACCGGATAGGATGTAGTTGTGATGGCTTCCTGTAAAAGACCCCATAGAAGGCTACACTAATTAGTAAGACTGCCAGATAAAACAGAACATCACACCGAGAATAGCAAGAAGCCATACAAAGAAGCATAAATTCCGCCAACACAAATGGCCAACTGAATCAAGCCGGGACTATGCTCCTCGATTTCAGATGCTTCTGCCTTTGGGTTTGCGCTGCCATTTGCGCTGGAATTGGATGGTGTAGAATGACCATTTTGAATATTAGCATTCGTATCTGGCAGGTCACTCAGTCGTTCCATGACGTCTGACGATGGTGTCTTTTGCAGGGGGGCTCGTTGTTTCGTTCGCGCCATTTGTATAGAGTTCGTATGCAGTGCTATTTATTGGGGATACAAATCGCAAGTCAAATCCGACTATGGAAGAAACCCCGAAAGAAAGCAAATACCAAAAAAAAGCGAGTCAAATCAAAGGTAGACTCCAACCAAGAAGAAAGAGAGAAAGGACAGATTGTATATCCGGAAAGTGAAGGTAACAGTGGCAGAAGCCATGTGTTCATAACAAAATAAATCTGGAGGCTCTCGGCAGGGGCGATCTAGGCCCCACTCTGACTCTTTATCTTAGCTCGCTGATAACCCCGAACTTTTTTCTTCCTACACCACCTCTTGACCAGACTGTTAACACTCGACAATCAACACAGTCTTCAAAATGACGAGTTCGAAAGTGGAAGCTCCCAAAACCTCCGCACTTACTACCCTCATCTCCACAACCAGCAAAACCGAATCACCGACTCCCCTCCACGCACTCACAGCTCAGGTATACCACAATCTCCAACACCAACATATCTGGACATCCCTGAAAATCCACGACCCTTCAGAAGATGCCTCACTACCCAGTTTATCAATGCCATTGATCTCCGGCATTCCTCCACAGCGCATGTACACACACCCCGACGAGCAGCTTTATCTACTCCAGATCGGCCTCCGAGAAGAAGACCTCCCCTCTGAGCGGTTGTGGGTGTTGCCAAGCACACAAGGCCAGACATGGACTTTGGGAAAATTAGCGACTGTTTTTGATGCGCTTCCTTTGAGGACTACAGGGACAGAGAGCTCAACAAACGCTGGCGAAGAAAGCAAAGAAACCTTCGACAAGGGGAAAGAAGAGAAATTGGCAAAGTACTTCGAGAAAAAGCGAGAGGCAGACAAAGAGAATAAATGGGGCGGGAAGCGATTGCTGCTCGCGGTGGTGGATAGATTGGTTGGCGGTGATGGAACGGTTGTCTATTATGTTGTTCAGGATGGCCATGTGAAACCTCGCCAGAATTGATCGATCTATTGCATATCAATCCGCGAATCGAACAACGAATACGGATCCATACGACATCCTGCAAATTTCTGAGCGTGTCCGGAACTGTTGGTATATTCAGCAATTATTATAAGGGATATACAGGTATATGTACAATGATGTCAACAATGTCATCTACAGGCAAAGGGTTGGCACCAGTATGGTGCTGTACAAAAAGAGAGAGAGAGATCGCCACGAAGCCCAAGGTTAAACAAGCGGCGAATCCAGCCGCTGAAGTTCCTCATGACAGCTGGAGCAATACTCGTCGTACCACCGTTTCACATCCTCCTCATGGCCGGAAAGGACACTTTCGTTGGTGTTCAGATCACCTGTGTGCTCTTCCAGGATTCCTGAAACCCGATCGCAGCGCTGCGTCTCTCGACCAAGCCACCGTTCCCATTCGCCTTTCAGCACTTCATTCTCAATCCTATTCACGACTCGCAGGGCGACGACCAAGTCGTGCCGATACATACCAAGTCGTTGGCGAGTAGCCTGCAGACGCCGGTTGGCATTCCACTCCACGTAATCATCAGTTGGGATCTCTGATGCGAAAGATAGAGAATTGTTTTGATTGAACATCATTTGCTCATGGAACGTCGAGAAGCAATAGCTCGCATTTCCATCTGATTCTCTTACCCACACAGAATCTGTGAAAGCTGTGGCTTCTTCGAGGTCTTTCACGAATATCGCTTTGCTCATGACATGTTCGGAATGAACTCCAAGTCGAGTAAGAAGCTTGGCAGCATTGCGTTCATGCCACCAATCATATGTATCGCGTGTTGAGTAGAAGCCATTGATTAATAGACTTGAACCCAATAAAGCGAGTATCAGACTATGAGCGCTGCAAGTTTTCCATGTCCACCGTACAAGTGCTAAGAACCACATCATCAGAGATGAGATGGCACTCTGAAGTAAAGAAGCCGTCGATTCGAACATCAAGTAAGTCAGCGACCGTTGTTTCCGGGACTTGTGTGCCTGTGTGATGGCTCGCATGTCTGCCGCGGAGAATTGGAATACACCTGTTTCATGACCAATTAAGCCAAAGATGGTGATGGCTCTCTTAGTCCGACTGCGAGGGCCTAATTTTCGGACTTGATCACTGATCAAGTCGACGAGATCTAGGGCGTCTTGCTCTAGATCGTTCATAGCTTGGCGGTCAATGATACCTAAGCTACACTGTTAGTAATTGATATCTCGATATATCACGTCCACTCATTCACAGGACTCACTTTTCAAGACATAAGGCGACCACAGCCATTCGACTTTGGTGTAGATAGCCAACTTGCACTTTGATTTTGAAATGTACGTTATGACAATCTTGCTGACAAGTCTGAAATTTCTCCTGAAGGGTAGATGCCATGGTGTACGCTTATCTGTAACGACATAGCAAAGATGATCGTTGAGAACATCGATGATCTGGTAGTCTGAGACTTTCGTTTTATTTGGTCGACCTGGAACTCAATTTCAATTCATTAGATTGCAAGTCAGATAGTCGCTTAGTTGCTTTCTCGGGCGTACCAAGTAAATCATTCCTTTCAATAAAGTAATCAAAATCACGTCTCATGTGTCCGGAATCTAAAGTCCTCCATGGTCCCTGCTTGATGCCTGTTCAATCGGTTAGCGGAAGGCACGAAGTGAGGTGGTGGAGTATCAAACCTGAAGCCATTCTTTCATGTAATAGAGACTGCCACAACGCACTCTTGTCGCCGAATAGCACGTGGAACAAAGCCTTCGGGCTGATATCAAATACCTTCTCAGCAGCAACATGTAGATTCCCTTGTGGGACATACTGAACTGGCTGATTTGGCAGTTTGAATTTCTGAATATCCCTTCCGTTGCCGTTTCTTTCAAAATTGGCGCTCAAGTCTTTCTCCACATATACCGGAATTTTCACATCTCTATACCCTCCTGTTCCAGAACGAGAGCGAATATCTGTTGGGACATCCAATGACACATCTTCCCAGCTATCTAAGCTGACCGATCTCGGCAAAGACTCGTTCTCCATCTTCGTCAACGCCTTGAAGATCGTTTCTAGATCCGTACTCTCCTCTGACGTTGCTACCTTGATCATGTAATTCAACCGTTTTTGCAATACTCTCAGGGGCTCAAGAAACGTCTTTATAGTCACACGACCTGGTGTGTCAGCGCCGGGCAGTGAGATGATATGAAGGAACAAGAAATCGCAGTCTCTTCCAATGGCGGCAGTCACTTCAGTGATAGTATCAAGTGGTTGACTTGCTGTCAGAACGAGTCCGAAATGATGACTATAAAAGTAAATATTTCGGGTTGTCACAAAAGCACGGCCCGGAAACTCCTGGTTATCATTAGGATTCCAAGTCGCTCTAAAAACCATGACAAGGCTTTCCTCCCTTTTCACATTAGGAAAAAGAAGTCGGAATTGAGCATCCTGGAAACGGAGGCGGTAAGGGTAGTAACTGGGATACTCATGTGTAATGCCAATGATGGATCTTTGTAGCTTGCTAGCATCTCCGTCGAGACTGACTGTTTGTCTATGTCGAGCTGCTGCTGGTGTGGGTGAGGGTTTAGTATCGTCAGCTGCCGCGCTCGACGAACCCTGTGATGCACTTCCCTCACCCGAGGCTTTCGGATCTCGTAGTCGAATACCTTCGGTATGGAATGTGTTGACAAATCCCCAATTAGTACTGCCCCAAAGATTGGCCATCATTCCGCTTGGCATCCCCCCTGTGGAATCTGCAAGACCTACACCAATGCCACGCTCGTTACTCACTGCAACCGCGACCTTACTCATACTGGTCGGTGCTGGTGGATTAGCCAGAGTAACAGGGGCAAGCGTAGTTGCTTCATCACGGCCTGCTTGATTAGGATCAATTTCTGCTTGAGAGCGCGGCATAACGCCAGCAGGACTGTATGGCAATACACTGTGGCTGGCAGTGATGAGACTAGCAATGCCACCGCTACTGTTGCCCAATGGAGTTAATGGAGCCGGTGTAGTAGATTTGCGGTGAATGTCAAATTTCTGAATTATCCGGGATGCATGATCTCTACCGCTGCCTGCCTCACCATCAAGACCTGGTATACGTCTAGCAGAATTAGCGAAGTCACCGCTGGCCCTGACTGACGATGGATCGCGCTCAGGAACTGGTAATGTAGGTGTACGTTCCACGTTGGAGGGGTCGTCTCCAGCAGTGGAAGTCAAAAATTCAGTGCTGTCGGATGTGAACTCGGGCGCTGGAGGGTGAGAAATAGAGAAAGCAGGGTCTTGAACGACGAGCTTTCCAGCGACTGAACTCGCAGGATTTTCCAGTGCCTTTTGCTTTGCTGCCTCAAAGACACTGATCCATTCCATCAGGTCTTTTTGAGTTTCAGCTTGTAGCATGATGGTATTTTTCTTGGTCTTGACTTCAAAGCAGAATCTTCGCTCTTCCTGGAATGCTGGACGAATATTGCATAGTAAAACACCAATACGCTCTGTTTCTTCAACGCCGCCGGTCCTTGAGCTTTGTACCAGACACCCAAAAATTCCATTCTTCAGGAATGCCCATCGGTGAACCCACAGTGTCCTCGTAGGTTTACCGGTGGTCGTTCTTAGATACACCCAGCCCTGTTTCTCCGCTTTCGAGGGCTTCTCGCCGTCGGATTTGACGGAAAGAGCTTGTCCTAGATAGGGGACAGTAGAAACTGAATAATCATCCAATTCACGCGAAGGTCTCGTCCCTAGCTCCGCGGCATCTTCGATCTGTTTGCGCGCAGCTAACAATTCCTTAAGAGAGTACCTCTCGCTGTTTTCCATCTCATGTACCCAACCTTTGATTCGGTCCATATCCTGGCCCCATTTTGTAAAGTTCGTGGTGTTATGATCATGGATAAGCTTCGCCTCCCGCCACTGGTCGAAAGATATCTTCACCAGAAGTTTATCCAAAGTGTTGCGAACTTGCGGGGCTTGTATCGAAAAGTCCAAGGAGGCTTTAAGATAGGCTTTGCGGGCTTCATGTAGTTGAAACGCATCCTCCCGCAGCGCAGATGCCTCTTTTTGTTTTGCCTGTCCAGAATATCTTGACAGAAGGTGGTCATAATTCCTCTGGGTATGTTCCAATGTACGCCGTGTCTCCTTGAAAGTCCGCAAATCTCCTTGAATGAATGTCTTTATCGGGTCCACAATCAAACGATCCGCTTTCTTGATAGATCCTAAAAGCGATCCCCATGTATCCTTCATACAGTCTCCATGTCGTTTAATGGCTAACAGGGTATAGTCATGATCGATGACAGCTTCGGAAACGTTGAGGGGGTTCGTCATGTACGACATGAATGAGATCATCGACTGCTCAAAGACCCCAAGCTCTGATGCGAGCTTGCCAGCTGCTTTGGCATAGCCGTCGAGCCATCTTTCGACAACTTCGAGTTGATCGGCGAAATGGACTGTGGTCGCACGAAACGTGGGGGAGTCAAGAGCGGCTTCTTTAAGACCGACAGGTCTGAGTGATATCCATTAGCAACAAATCAATCATGCGCAATCACCGAAGGAACCTCCATACACCACACTAACGAGCTTCCCGACCTGGGGCACGGTAGTCGGCTGAGATGACGCCGCCATTTACAGCGAGTGAACAGCCATACAACGGGCTTCCGATCGCGACTTCTTCCTAAATGCTGTTGTTGATATAAAGATGATGTAAAACAAGAAAAACAGACGGCAGAGATTCCTAATAAACAGTAGCCCAGTCTTCAGCTGCTCCTCACGAGACAACGATGATGAAGATGAAGAATGACGCCAGGCAGAGAGATGCACTAGTCGACTGTGGGTCCTGGGGTAACAACAGAGCATCAAATTGGTGCCTGGGCGCCTGAGGCTTAACCTCTCCGACACTCTTGAAACCATAACAACTCTCTTGTCTACATCTCACTTTCCGGAGCATTGACTGGATATACAGGTGAAATATTGATCACTATCTGTTAAACACAGTCAATAATTTATGTATTGACCATTATGCCTCGTCATATGCAAGGATCATGGGTAAGGAGGACCCACCCTTAACCCGATCTTGTTAACATCTTGACGCTTGATTCAAGCTGCGAGGATTTCCGCATCTAACTCTATCTTATTTACCGAGTCTCGAAGACCTTATATGTCAAGAGGGCTTACATGACGCCCTAGACCCGTCTCAGCCATACTCATTTCATCACATGCTATTATGACTTCCCCTGTACCTTGCCAACCTATTGTCTCCATCACACAATGCCTCCTTCGTTCTTGTTGTCAATACCACTATGTTGTGCAATCTTTCCTAAGTGATAAATAATCATACCTTCAATTGGTTGCGACGATGGCTCCTCTACAGCTGTCGAGGAGGCAATGTCACCTTCCGGTTGCTGTAACCCTTATTTATTCACATGCTGGTCTCGCAGCCAATTATGAGTACAACTTAGGTAGCGAGAATGAGTTAATTGAAGTAAAACCAGAGCCTATACTGATTGTTCTACCTGGAGATTTAAGATACAATGGAGAACTTGACGGAGAGCCATATATATGGGACAGACATTTCGCCAATACGTCGACAAAGACTATGTGGTCTTTGTTTACAGTAAATTTATCCAACGCATGAATAAACACAGGAATTTAGCTCAGATATCATGTCAGAAAAATATCTTAAGGCGCTTAAATATACACTGGGGTATGTCCTGTAGAATTACTTCAATCTCTTCAATGCACCACTTTCATTTGCTGACTTAATGACAGTCATCTTGGCCGCTTCAAGGCGCTGTCAAATCGAGACAAGCCCTGCGAACGCGAGCATCGCCATTGTTAGCACTTTGCCATCTGGACTATCAAGCCCAACGGCATCTGAATGGAAGTATGTAAGTTACATATCATCTCCTGCGTTTGTCAGTGTCATATAACAGAGTTCACTATTATCAAAGTTTGGCTGGCTATACAGAAGCCGATTCCTTTGGTTGCGAGGTATGTTTGATTTTATTTGCCTGGGTCTCTCACCTGGTAACACTCTTCTCACATCAAAGTAATCACATCTCGTAGGGTACAGAAGATACCCAAGATGGCTGTTGCGGAGACTACAACCCAGGCCCACATGAGGTATGTAAACAGCTTTAAACTACACTCAAAGCTACTGAAAAGTCGAATGTTTCTGTTCAAAAGTGCGACGACCCGGATGATCCAAGCTGCTGTGACGGGCACTATGTGGATATAGACAGCGACTCAAACTGTGCTTCACGTGGACATCAGGTACATATCCCGTCATAAATTGCTCATATTTCTGTCACATAGCTTCCGGTGACGCCATGCAACTGATCTTATTGAGAAAGTGTTGTTACCCTACACCGGAATGCTGCGCTGGAGATTGTGTGAATACTTACATAGATCCGGTCAACTGTGGCGCATGTGGTAATGGAGTAAGTGCAAACTTTACGAATAGATTGGAACGAAAGGACGTATCTAACGATATTATGGACAGTGCAACCCCGGCCAACTATGCTGTTCAAAAGTATGTGCATCGACGAGTACTGGTAATTGTGGCCCATGTATTCTACCCGTAAGTTATGAATCTACGTTTCTTACACCAGAAGCATTTGAAAAGCAGCTAAAACACATCTCCTCAAGGTGTGTCACTGGTCAACTGTGCTGTGATGGAAACTGTGTAAATCCGCTGACAGATCCCCTTCACTGTGGCTCATGTGCGTAAGTTTAGTTATAAATTTAGTTCTTCCTATCCATGGACTTAACTCACAAGTCATTGACGGATATTTTTCTCATCTAAGTGTTATTTAGGCTGGTTGTGTCGTGGAGGATTGTGTATAGCTTCGGATAATACCCAATCCGTCTCACGCGGTGTGCCTGTAAGTTTATGCATGATTCATTTTTTATTTTATTTTTTGAAGCAAACATAGATCTGACGAGTCTGCCTAGTGCACCGGTGGTACGCAGTGTTGTAATAAGACCTGCATAATTTTCCTGACAGATAATAACAACTGTGGTGGTTGTAGGCTTCCAGTAAATACATGTACTGCATGATAATCTGATCTCAAATCCAGACAAAACCAGATAGCCAATACATACTTGCTCTGCAGTGTGGACCTACTCAACAGTGCTGCTCAGGAGCGCATAGGAATGTATTGACAGACCTACTAAGACTTTCTCCCGGGCTTGCCTTATGAAGCAAATGGGACATCAATTGATCTGACCCTGCTCTTGATAACGACAGTGTAATACTGCCACACCGAATTGCTGCTCTGGGAGTTGTACAAATTTCGAGACAGACGACGAAAATTGTGTAGCATGTGGTATTATCGTAAATTTTCCTTTTAGATCCATCTCCTAAAGGTTCTGTGTAAATGGCAACCATATATCGCTGACATGTGTAATCATGTATTACTAGATAGTGCCCATTTGGCCAACAATGTAGCAATAGCCACTGCTGCGCAAATGAGAATTTTTTTTGCCCGTTTACAGTCGGAACCAGTGGATAATGTGTAAGTGATGCTCACAGAATAGATCAACAGATATCTATTTAGTACATAACTGATATGTCAATGACATAGTACCCTGGACTTACAGATAAATGCACGATTCAAGGTTGCTGTAAAGCTGGAGAAGCTTGTCCTAATGATGATACCACTCCACCTGCCCTATTGACATGTGTAAGTCTTCCTGATATCGCGGGGTAACATCTGTTTTGGTATTTGCTGCTAAGTCATGTTATCAAATGTAGTGCTCCGCTGGAACAACTTGCAACCGCATTACCGGCCATTGTGCTTAGTAGCATAGACTTGAGCATCTTCCAAATCTTTGAATTTCAATAATGTTTTCGATGATCTTTATCTGATATGGTTTGATACTCGAGTAAAAGTTGTCATGATGTTAGGGATACGTAGGTGAGGTTGCAATTTCTCCTGCTGAGGAAGTGACATTGATCAGACTGCAATGTACTTCTGGTAAGCTTGTCAAATCTTGCTTTCATGATCTTAGGTAGGGATTGTTGGATCTTGCTGTAGAAAATTGTCTACTACTTCAATGTTAGACTACCTGATTCTGCTTAAATTTCGATTAGGTKGTAAAATATAGGCTAAGCTTTGCACCATTGACCATTCACCCTCTATGTAGGTAAGACTTGTATGAATCTTACTTAATAAGGTACTAGCCTATCATTGTCATCACTTTTGGCGTATCTCATAATAAAGACCATCTTGCCATTTAAATAGAAGTTAGGGCTTATTGAAGACCCACTGCTGTATTAAAGGCGGTGTGTCACTTCTTGGCACTTTACTGCCGCCCCACCAGTCCTAATTTTTTCGATAACGGGTCAAAAAAGTGATGGGGGATTGGAACTTAGTTCGGTCTCACACCATCTTTCACCTTTTTGCAATAAAATTGCTTCATCCATACAACATGGAGCCGCCTTCGAAGAAACCGCGCAAGCTCATGGAGGACAGCGACTCCGATAGCGACTCCGACAGCCAAGGAGGAGTCTCCGTGGCTCCCGGTGCGGACTTCAAAATCAATGAAGAATACGCTCGTCGATTTGAGTATAACAAGAAGAGGGAAGAACGGCAACAGTGTATGCTATTCAAATACTCAACCTCATGTCTAATCAACGTATACTGATAATCGATGCAAACAGTGGAAGCAAAATTGGGCAAAAGTTCAACGTCTCGCAAACCAGCCAACGGCGACGAAGCGTCCGACGAAGAAGACAGTTCCGATGAGGAAGATGAAGACGAAGACGGAGAACTCGCTACTGAAGCGCTCGATTCGGAAATTTTTGCAACGCTGAACGCCATTCGAACCAAAGACCCTCGCGTGTACGATAAGGACGTCAAGTTCTATTCAGAAGTGACAGAATCTGAGATCCCCGGTGCTCAAGAAAAGAAAACGGAGAAGCCAATGTACCTTCGCGATTATCATAGACAGAATCTGTTGAATGGCGATGCTGCAGAAGAAGCTGATGATACCCCGAAAACATTCGCGCAGGAGCAGGCGGATCTCAAGAAAAATGTCCTCAAGGAAATGGAGGAGGCTGCCAACGAGGCAAGTTCGGATGAAGAGGATGGCGATTTCTTGGTTGCCAAATCCAAACCGGACAATGGGGGAGCCACTCACAAAAAGCCGGAGGTCGAGGTTGATGTTGAGAATGCTGATAAAGATCCCGAAACATTCTTGTCGAATTTTCTTTCTGCTAGGGCCTGGATACCGACGAAGGTCTCCCAATTCCAGCCTTTCGAATCAGATGATGAGGAAGAGGAGAAGAGAGCAGAGGAACTTGAGGAAGCATACAACTTCCGATTTGAGGATCCCAACAAACTCAATGAGAAGCTCATGACACATGCTCGTGACACCGCAAATCAATTCTCTGTTCGTCGAGATGAAACTAGTAGCCGCAAGAAGAAGCGAGATGCGGAACGTGAAAAGAAAGAAGCCGAGCGCCGGGAAAGAGAAAATCAGAAGAACCGACTGCGCAAATTGAAAATGGAAGAATTAGAAGAGAAAGTCGCCAAGATCAAACAGGCTGCAGGACTCAAGGTGGCTGACTTTACGGAGGAAGAATGGGCACAATTTCTTGATGACAACTGGGACGATGAGAAGTGGGAGAAGGAGATGGCCAAGCGTTTTGGCGAGGATTACTATGCCGAGGATGACGCTGAAATAGATGAAGTCGAAGATGAATCTTCGGAGAAGAAAAAGCGAAAACCCAAGAAGCCTACATGGGACGACGACATTGATATCAAAGACCTTGTACCTGACTTTGAGGATGAAGAAGCTGTGCCTGGTATCAGCCTTATCGATGACGAAGAAGGAGAAGAAGAGGTCGATGCCGAGGACGGTGAGGAGAGCGGACGTGCCAAAAAGAAGAGTCGTACCCAAGAAAAGCACGACGCAAAGCGAGCAGCCCGTAAAGAGAAAAGGCGTATTGAAGAAGCGGTGGAGCGCAACCTGGACCTTGATCCAACTCTACTACCGGGAGCAACCAGGAAGAACGCATCTCAATTTCGCTACCGAGAGACATCCCCTCAAAGTTTTGGTCTTACTTCTCGCGACATTCTCATGGCTGATGACTCCCAGCTGAATCAATTCGTTGGATTGAAGAAGCTTGCAGCATTCCGTGACCCTGAGCGAAAACGTCGCGACCTAAAGAAGATGGGCAAGAAAGCCCGCCTTCGTCAATGGCGAAAGGACACTTTTGGCACTGAAGAAGAGCCGGAGTTTGTGCTTCCACAGGCGCCTGCTGTTGAGGAGGAGAATGATGATGATGAGATGAAGGTTGATATCCGCGAGGGCGGATCTCGCAAGAAGAGAAAGAGGTCAAAGAAGCATTAATTTGTTTTGTTGTTTGTCTATATGAATACTAGCGAGTTGTATATCTTTTTTACTATACACAGCATATCAATGTACGCTTCTGAGTTGATATTTGTTATGTCATATAGAAGCGCCTTAACCGTAAGGCATCCGAACAAAAAGAAGCTCCATACAAAATTTTGCATGCCAGACTCCGATTGGCCAATCATACAACTCGACTTCCGAGTGGGACCAGGGGAGCTCCATCTGGAACATCACAACATTGAAATTTGAAGAACAGTCCGAGGGATGACGTGTGGCAAGGGAGGGAGCAAAGTTTGCACAAGGAGATTGGATGATATTCAGTTATTGACAGGCTAACAGTAGTATCTTGGCTTTGGCATTGAAATCATATCCGAAGAGTTCGGCGTGGGAAAGTGATATCTACAAGGCTGGCGCGTCTGCGGCTCTCGCGGAAAAGACCACCAACAGTCGCCTGAGTGATGCTGCCGGAGTCAATACGTAGAGGTCATTCTAGAGAGACGTGCTCATATAAAAGAAAAGACAAGCGACAGAAGGCTTTAAGACACGCTGCAAGCATTGAAGTAGACACCCCTATCGCGGAACAGGGCTTCGGGAGATGTCGGCAGCGCTGAGAAATTTTTTCCCAGGCGAAATTTTGCTTGGCCGGTCATCCGCCCGAGCTGTTCTTCTAAGCTTAGTAGGGGTTACCTAGGTAGCAGCAGAAAACTAGTCGCTGCTGCTAGACTGGGTTAGCGCTGCAAAGTTCTCTTGCCGCTTTCCCTGTTCCCTTCCCTTCCCGCTTTAAAAATCTCTTTTCTCTCGGTTCTCCTTCTCTCCTTCTCTCTCCCTCCCCCTTCCCATATTCCCCCAGCAGTGTCTTGCTTTGCCTTCTAGACACCTGTGCTTTGTGTTTCTTGTTTTCTTTTCTTACCCCATCTCCTCTCATTATCCGTCGTAACAGACGTTAATAAACAAGATGGCTTCCCAAGGCGACAAGACCGTCTTCGGCATGCCCGTAAGTTTTTTTTCCGTTCTAACATCTATTGACCGACCATCACTCCGGAGCCCAGCTGCATCACCAACCCATCGAGAATCCATCGCAATGGCATCGCATCACTCGAAGGAATCGATTGATACAGTTAAATTCGATACAGCGATGGTTTTTCGTCGGCGTTGATGATGCCAGCTGGCGCGGCTAGTTTGGTCTGCTCGATTTCAAGTATCGTGTCACTAACGTATCACCTAATAGGGATTCGTTGTCGACTTTTTGAGTAAGTCTCATAAAACAAGCGATTTCTCCAATTGATTGGCTTTTTACCAAATCGAACAATTGGATGAATTGTTAGATTTTTGTTGGAATTGACACTAATTCATAATAGTGGGTGGTGTTTCTGCTGCTGTCTCCAAGACTGCTGCTGCCCCTATCGAGCGTGTCAAGCTCCTCATCCAGAACCAGGTAAGCTAGAACGCGCATTCATATGACCAATTTCGATCTGTCACTGCAAAACTATCGAAAGCACGGATAAAAATATTTTATCGGCAATTGATTGCTTGCAACACATCGACTGGTCAACTATTCGAGAACTAGACTAACAGTGAACAGGATGAGATGCTTCGCGCCGGTCGTCTCGACCGCAAGTACGCCGGTATCATGGACTGCTTCCGTCGTACCGCCGCTGCTGAGGGTGCTATGTCCTTGTGGCGTGGTAACACTGCCAACGTTATCCGTTACTTCCCTACCCAGGCCTTGAACTTTGCTTTCCGTGACACCTACAAGAGCATGTTCGCCTTCAAGAAGGAGCGTGATGGATACTGGTGGTGGATGGCCGGTAACTTGGCCTCTGGTGGTGTAAGTTTTTCTCTCGATGCTGTCTGTTCCATGCTAATTAGTGTAGGCTGCTGGTGCCACTTCCCTCCTCTTCGTCTACTCCCTCGACTACGCCCGTACCCGTCTTGCCAACGACGCTAAGTCCGCCAAGGGCGGCGGTGACCGTCAGTTCAACGGTCTCGTTGACGTCTACAAGAAGACCCTTGCTGCTGATGGTATTGCTGGTCTCTACCGTGGTTTCTCTGTCTCCGTTGCTGGTATCATCGTCTACCGTGGTCTCTACTTCGGTATGTACGACTCGCTCAAGCCTGTCGTCCTCGTCGGTCCTCTTGAGGGTAACTTCCTTGCTTCTTTCTTGCTCGGTTGGTCCGTCACCACTGGTGCTGGTATTGCTTCTTACCCTCTTGACACCATTCGTCGTCGTATGATGATGACCTCTGGTGAGGCCGTCAAGTACAAGTCTTCCTTCGATGCCGCTCGCCAGATCGCCGCCAAGGAGGGTGTCAAGTCCTTCTTCAAGGGTGCCGGTGCTAACATCCTCCGTGGTGTTGCTGGTGCTGGTGTGTTGTCTATCTACGACCAGGTTCAGCTCGTCCTCTTCGGCAAGAAGTTCAAGGGTGGCTCTGGTTAAACAGCTTAATCAAAATCAGCTGTGAGCAAAAACGGATGACGATGGGGACGAGGGGATAGAGTGTGGAGGTGGTTTCTTCAGGATAGAAATATGCATCTGGGTGAACTGGAAGCATAGAGCACTGGAAGTTTTTCTATTTGTTGTACTTTACTACTACTGCCTGCCAGCCTTTTTACTTTTATCCTCTGTACGTTCATACAAGATGCAATTGTTTTTTCAGTATTTTGCCGCCCCTAAACGCATCTGTAATGTAGTGGAAGAGCCACCTGTTAGCTTATCACGTGATATGACGTCGCGCGTGAGTTCATTCTAGCTTATCCCTAGCTGTATGACGACTAAAGATCTCAAGATAGTCTTCATCCTATACATAAATTGCTGGCAAATACTTGAAGATCGCAGAGCGAACAAGATTATCAAAATGCCACCGATCCGCACATTCAAATCGGCGCCTATCAATTCCCATTCAGCAGCTAATACACCTACACCAACGAGCGAAACTCAAGAACAAAAACAACAACACGACAATGATGTCGGCTCTGGAGAGACGATTGGAAATGAAGGAGCCCCGGCATGGACACCAGCGACACCAACCGCAGCGGCAAGTATAGGAGACACCAGGTACCCAGCAGCCAGACCAGGTGCGCCTGCAATGCCAGCGCCGACATCTAGTACTTCAGTGAACACATACACACCTACTAGAACATACCCAACCTCAACCTTGAACTCAGCAGATCAAACCTCATCGCCCCCAGCTCCGCAACCAGGATCCCGCCCTGTGCCGCCTACATCATCATCATCATCATCGTTATCTCCCTCCCCAAACAGAGCAACAGCGACAGGAGCGGTACCACCACCCCCCAAAGTCGGCGAAAAGGTCCAACCAGCATCATACTACACCCCCTCTCCCCTCCAACAGCAGCATCAACAGATCATCCCGAACTCCACCTCAACGCCGTACTTATCCACGTACCAACCTCCTAGCTCCTACACGTCCACGTATGTAGCTGGATCCGCGTCTGGATTGCCACTATCACAGCCCGAGCAGTCAAATAGTACTTCTGCAAGTAGTATATTTGACGGTGCGCTCGGAGAAGGAACGACAGGGCAGGATATATTGAATACGGCGAGGTCGTGGATGGCGTCAGCGGGCAATAAGTTGGCGGAGGCGGAGGAGGAGGTTTGGAAGATGGTGAATAAGAAGTCTTGAGTCTAAATGTCGAACTATAGCTAGGTGGATAGGTGCTACAAATGATACCTGGATAGATGATGGTAAATGTATTAAAATCTTGTTATTCGTACGTTGACCAACCTTGAAAGTAGGCAGGGTCGAACATGAGTAATATATATAATTGTATGAAGATAATATAGATGCAGTCACAACTGCCTGAGCAACTCAGTACTATCAATAAAGATGACCAAGTGCACTGAAACGAACAGACACAAATCCACAAAACAAGCGACTAGTTCAATACAGTCAAGATGACCAACCGCAAGTTGTTTTTGGTGAAAGAGAACGCTTTGTCTCTGTCGTTGCATTTTCAACGATGCCAACGCATCGAAAGACCAATAACCGAGGACACACCCCGTTCAATATCGTCATAAGTATTAACGCAACCAATAGGCAAATAAATATGCATGCAGAGTAGAAATCCAGACCGAGCATTCGACGCTTGCTTTCGCGTAGGCTCCAGGTCAAATCAAGCCAATAATCCCAACCAGAGTAAAGAAACCAGAACGCCACCGTGCCTTTATTAGGCAGAGATCCCATCCCAACCCAATGATAAAAAATTATGTATCGTACCAACGCCAGTCCAACCAAAAGAGTGATAAGTGGCCGGCAATGGTATCGTAGCGTATGTTGAATAAAGCAAATATTATCGCAAAGAGGCCAGCTCGTCATGAGAAACAAATGAAACTGTCGTTTTGGCCGGTCAACAAGAACAGACAACGTAGCCGACTGTTGAGAAACAGGTTACATAGAGCCCAAACGTAAAAGCGCCTCAACTGCGGCGCGTTCTTCACGATCACCGCCAATGCCGTCTGGTAATGAAAAACCTAATTGTTGAATCGTGATTCCGCCCGGCACAGACTTGGCCAGGGCAGATGATGCAGGACCGCCAGGGTGACGCTGCACACGTGTATGTACAGAATGGTTTGTATTTACAATCCCTCCTCCATTGAGGGATCGGGCACGAAGGGCATCGGCACCGATGCCGGCCCAGTCTTCTTCGTCGGTGACGTCGCCTTCATTCCATTCGTCGTCTGGAATGGCGTCTTCCGGTATATCAGACGAGGAGCAGTACTCGGGGACGTCGTCACCGTCGAGGGACATTCTATCAGCTTCGTGATCACCAAAGTCGAGATCGGAATGCGAGAAGATGGCCGAGTCGGCTACGCTGGTTCCGTAGGCTGGTCTATTATTCGTGGTTCGCCATTGCGAGTGCTGAGGTATCTGCATTCCCCCAGCAGCACTAGGGAGGCTGGATGGCGGTGACGTAGAAGCATAAGATGAATTATAGGCTTGCCGTTCCCGGGGCGGCTGGCCACTTCGACGAGCATCCCAGCGACCCCAGCCGACTTTCTCGAATATAATATTCCCATCAATGCCACCACCTTCGCCACCATTGCCTCGGCCTTCTAGGGCTCCAACGACCAATCTGCGGGCCTTGGCAGGAGGGATGCCTGCGAAACCCGGCACAGTGGTGGTAAGATGGCCCATGACATGGCGGATGGCTAGTGGGCCGTGAGCGAGCAAGATATCGGGCAAATGGTACTTGGCCAGCATCGCCGGGGTGATGGCACCCACGCTGTCGACGTTTTGAGCACTGTTTGACACATGAGGATGATGGTCCTGGCTTTTGGCATGGTCGACAGCGTCCTGCAAATCGATGTCCGAGTCGACCTGCACAGGAGCGACAGGAGGGGAGAAGGATAGGTTGCCCACATTGTGGTGAGCCTTATTCTTAAAACCGTGAGGCGGGAGAGTAGGGGAGATCGAGTTTGGAGGAGTAGGAAGCATAGTCGGCTGTCCTAGACGAGCAGATGCGACAGCGAAGGCGCCCCTGCTGTCCTTGACAGCGTCGCGAGGGATCGGAATATCCATCGAAGCGGATTTAGCAGCAAGCGCCATACCTATATTAGACACAGCCATTTGGGAAGCCATGATCGCGTTGAATATGGGTGCAAAGAACTGTTGATGTACCCGGGGGCGATGAGTCAGTGTTCGGAGTCCGAGTAAGATAAGGGGGGAACGCGCGCGATGCGACAGAGGCAAGGTAAGAACTCACGTCACGTATGTCGCGACTTCTGTATTGCTTTCTGATTTATCTCTCGTGAGAGATAAATGAGTTTATATAAAGCTGGCTGTTGACAGAAACCGGTCACTCAATGAAGCGATCGATGCAGGTACTGCTGCTGGCTGAGATCGGATGCGACGCGCTAACGGAGGTAGGACAGGCGACAAGCGAAAAGCAACTGGTCGGGCAAGTAAGAAAAGAAAGATTTTCTGACTGGAACGAGAGCAGTTGTAGATAGTATCGTGGCTATAGCGTTGTTCTTGGTGGTGAATAAGAGAAAGGAAGAAGGAGCGAAAGAAAGAGAGGGAAGGCAAGGACAGGCCATGGGCTATATCAGGCAGGCGTACTATCTATACAGATCAATACGGATTGTGACAGAATGACAGTACGGAACTGCGTAGAAGTACGGGGGTGGGGGCAATGACGGAGGGCGAACTCTAAGGACTGGGACGTAATGGCGATGTAGGAGACGGTAATTTACCCCGGTGTTCCCTGGCTCGGGTTGGTTTTTGTTAGGGCCTTGGGTGACTCAGGGTCTGTAAGTTACCGGTACGTTACGCATAGCCAAACCTGATCTGAGCCTGATCTGAATAATGAACGGGCAGAAACGGCGCACATGCTGGACGAGGGCGTCCTCGATAGGATCGCCCATGCCCGGTTCCGGATAGACACAGAAACAGACAGAACAAGAGCCGACTACGTATGGCTGACAGCAGCCAGAACTGCAGCACATGGCCACCTTGATTGGCGATAAGCCAGCGCGGGTGCTTTCGGACGACGGAGAGCGCGGATTGGTGCCTTGGAGCCTGAGGTCCAACCATCCAGCCTAGTCCACCACAGGCCTGGCTGGTCATGCGCACGCTGTGGCCTGATCTGATTTGATTGCATCTTATCAACTTATCAGCGCGTCTCTCTCACATACCACGGAGAACGTGCTGTCTCCGCTGTCGCCACAGGGACGCGAGTTACATTGCTACATTGCTGCATCTGCTCTCGCTTATCGTTGGATTCCTGGACTGAGGCATTTAACGTCCCAAGCCAGTCTTGGTTGCTGAAAGGCTAGATTCGGTGACTTGACTGCTGCTACCCACGGAGTACCTACTGCTGATACTACCACCACGCTACGGAGTAGGTAGTAGGTACGTCTCTCAACAGACGACTTGGCGCTCCATCTAGTGGCATTCCCCACCACACCGTGACCCTGTACAGGAAGTACTAGAAGAACAGTGCGATAATTACTTGCATAAGCGTCATGCCCGTGTGGCCGCGATACGCGAGACTCAGCTTAAGGAGGGGTGGCCGTCAGCTAGAATCATCCCGCACTAAACTGTAAGACGAATCCTCTGTAGGCACGTGGATCGATCTTGTCTTGTTGGGCTATGGTATTACCTCATCTCGAACCACTTAGTTCATTACCTACAAAGATACTTAGTGAATGGTAGCTACTAATCCACCGATTTTCAGGCACTTAAGGGCGGCGTTTCAGACAATTTCAGGGAATATTAGCTTGACACCACGCAACGTAGAGAGAATGACGTCTAGCTTCGTTTCGCATCTTTTGGTCGACACTTCAGAATTTCCCTTTTCGGCCGATTCAGACGTTGCTGAGGTGTTCCTCTGATGTCATAGCTCGTTGTCTCGTTGACGCGAAGGGCTTTGATGGAGTCATACAGGTAAGGCTATTTCATTAAGGAAGTATTTCGAAAGTTGAGATACAACGAGATACAACACATGCACGAGTTTCAAGTCATTGATTGTGCGATCACGATCAAAGCCCTAATCTAAGGTTTCGCGTTCCGTTCCTTCCTATTCGGGATCAATGACCTCAAAGCCCTATCATGGGTTTCCCTTGCCCGAGTCGAAAATCAATCCGATTCATTTCTTACTCTTAGGCAAACCGGCGCAGGCATAGGGTCCAGTCAACGGGAACTGCTTTCTTTAAAAGCATCGAACAAATCAATGAGTACTCGGTTTGTTATGTGTTCGGACCGGGACATCAGGAATCGGAACGCGGCTACACAAAAGTGGCGAAATCTCCACCTGAGCAGCATCCGACATTTCTTCCCCTCATTCATCTATTCGCTGTTCACTATTCACTATACCAAGCTATTTACTACTTATGCATCGGAAATAGATACAAATTTGACTATAGACAAGAAATATGTGATATTCGTCCCGAATATGGGCAAGCCAGGTTCAGGAGGCAATCCATCGCTCTTGGCACAGATCCGAGAGATGTCACCACATGGACACTTAGATTTCTCATATAACATGTCAAAAGTATCGACCCATTGATTCCTAAGTTGAGCTTTCTTAAGCTACATATATGCATGCCATCACCTTCGAAATGGGTTCAGTCAACGTGCCCTATTCTCCTACCAATGAAGCTCAACGAATTCTAGGCTTCTTGTGCAAACAATCGCAAGCCTTGAATTTGCCTGATGCGGTAGTCGAGAATCAGGATGCAGTCTCTTTCAATTCCACTACCAACTCTATCTATTTCCCCATTCCGTTCAAGGAGACTGAGACTCTGGCCGCGTTGAAGGCTGTGGAAGGGCTAGTAGCGGGAGAGATTGCGAATCTTCGATATGGAGCGCCATCTCAGAGAAAGAGGTGTGTAGAGATTAGCTTAGAGGCAGCCACATATTTTGCATGCCAGGCTTATATGGCCAAGGTTGGGGGTTTGGGGAAGCTGGATCCTGGTGTGAAGACGAAACTTAAAGGTGCTGGATTTGTCCTTATCTGGGAAGAGTTGAATATTGACGTTTTACAGATACCGATCTCCTAGCTGCTCAATCAAATGGGTACAGAAGAATGTCTGCCAATCTGTACAAGACTAAGGATGAGCGATTCTTCCACATTCATGGCTCCCTAGAAGCTACTACGACCCTCAATATGATCGGTCTGGAAGGCCATAGGCCAGAATTGACTGATTATGAGGAGATTATCAAGACTATTGAAGAAAAAGTGCAGAAATTTACCGCAGCAGAACTGGAAACCATGAATGCGGAACGGAGACAGGCTGGTGTTACGGCGTATAAATATGAGGATTTCGTCAAAACACCTCATGTAAGCACTCAGCGACACCTTGGAAATCCGCCTTCTAACCTTTAACAGGGTCAAATTAACGTAAAAGAGTCGCCATGGAGTGTCAACCCCCTCAAAGGCACCATACCCCCAACCAAATTTCCCCCTGCCCCAGCAGGAAATTACAAAATACTCAGAGGCATCAAAGTCCTCGAACTCTGCCGCATCATCGCCGGACCAACCATCACCCGTATCCTGGCCGAATACGGCGCAGATGTCCTCAAAATCACCAGCCCGAATCTGAGTGACGTGCCGTTTTTCCAGGTTGATGGAAACATGGGCAAGCATGCGGCTGATTTGGATCTGAAGACCCCCGAGGGAAAAGCGGAGTTTGAGAAGTTAGTAGCTGGCGTTGATGTATTTGTGGATGGATATCGACCTGGTGCTCTTGAAAAGCTCGGGTATGGTCCGGAGAAATTGGCTGAGTTGGCTGAGAAACGAGGAAAAGGGATTGTCTACGTCAATGAGAATTGTTTTGGGTATAAAGGGGAGTGGGCAGGTAGACCGGGATGGCAGCAGATTGCAGATTGTGTATGTCCCCTATCAAGCCCTCTTCTTCCACTAGAAATGTATCAGGAGGCTAATTGAGTAGGTAACCGGCGTGGCATGGGCACAAGGGCAATTTATGGGCCTCAACACGCCCGTCGTCCCTCCCTTCCCGATCTCAGACTACGGAACAGGCTGCATGGGTGCCATCGCAGCATTGACAGGTCTATACCACCGTGCAACAAAAGGAGGTTCTTACCACTGCACATCCTCACTTATGCAATACGATCTTTTGCTGTTTGCAATCGGACAGTATTCCGCAGAGACGCAGGACCAGCTACGAAAGGAACAATTACCCGAATTCTTTGCCTTAAGACACCACGACAGCGTCGATAGGATATCAGCCACGACGTTGCAGATGCTTCGAAAGCGATTTCCGGACTTGTTCGTTGCTGATTCTTCGAAATCGTCGCCGTATACGGAGAAATGGTTCGCGGAAAAGTATGGTGAGGAAATTGAAGTTGTCAAGCCGGTGGCGAAGATTGAGGGTGTAGAGAATGGGTTTGTTCGTGCTAGTCGGCCGAATGGGAGTGATAAACCGCTTTGGGAGGATTTTGAGGTTGACGAGAAGGACTACCGGATTTAGGCTAAGGTTTATTGTGTGGGCAGGATATGAGCCGTTTTGATACTCATATAGCTAAATAGAACGTAGAATCAGGGTGAATACAGTCTAGACTGCGGAACCTTACATATTCGGTACCCTATCCGATCGTTACAGTTCGGCTGTACGTCATACACCGCATTCTGACCTCGCAGTCACTGGCCTTGCAGTTTTAGGAAATCGATTCAGCCGATTAGGGTTCTACCTGTTACCTGGGTGTAGTTATCTATATCAACTAATTACCAATCACCCCTCCGCTCTCTTAATTTATATGGCAGATCACCTTCGGCTGAATCAATTTTTACATATGCCCCTTGCACTTAAAGTACCACACAACAGACACAAAACCCAAAGAAGAAAGAGACAACAGGAAAAATGGCACACAACATCCAATCCACAAACATCCCCTCCTCCGGCTCTTCCCCGGTAAGCAGCGAAAGAGCATCGACTCTGAAATCATTCATGTCCTCCTTCTACACAACGAGCGACAATCCCACAGCCCATGACGAATATGCAAACTTCTTCACCAAGAACGCCACCTTAATCATGGGCGGGAAAAGGGCGGATGGATTTGACGGTATTCTATCTTTCTTCCCCTGTAGTTATTGATTTCTGACGACTCAAGATATCCTTGCATTTCGCAAATCTATGTGGACAGCAGTCACCTCACGCAAACATGTCGTCACAAAGATCTTCTTTGGTGATGATAATGATATGATGCTTCATGGAACCGTGACCTATGTCATGAAACAGGATCCCCAGAAAAAGGATGTGAAGTTTGATTGGGCTGCGAGGGCGGAATTTGAGGATGGTCAGGACGGGTCAAAAATGAAGTATTATCAAGTTTATTTGGTATGTTCCTTCCTTTATTTCTGCTTGGATTCAGAATTTTTTTTGTTTCAGGCTAATTCCTGAGGAATAGGATACTGCTGCTCAACAGGCTCTTGCCGCTGCCGTGCAGAAATCATAGTTACTTGCGATTTGTACTACATCTTGACATGAAGAAAGTGTTTCAATCCATCTTCCAGATGTCCTTTGCTTTTGTACATAGATACACTGTCATACCCAAGAGTTACAGATAACTATCAATTCCATACATGGGTATATTTCCGGAATACAACCCCGTGTCCTGATTGAGTGGCCACAACATGTCGAAATGAATGACTTCCTCCAAAATAGGACCTGGATCAGGACCCAAGAGCTCCTCTGCGCCGGGAAAAACGAGTCCCTCAACATTATCCCCGAAGTGGTTGTGGTGATCACCAGATAATCCCGGTATGGTGGATAGATCTAGGCCTGCTGTGGTGGCTATATTGGGTAGAGTGCTTTCTCCAACCGCATTGTTGGCTTGAGGCAAAGAAGTAGCAGCCCGAGGCCAATCCCATGAAACCGGTAATTGTGTCGACTGTGTAGACATATCCGCGGGTGCCATGGTAGTAGCGGTAGCTCCACTGTTATTGCGCCCACGACGTTGAGAAAGATGCGCTTTTCCCGAGAAAAGATCTTCTATCGGATCCTTCATGGTATAGGGTTTGTTCGTGGTCTCCAGCAAGCCATTCATCGACCGACGATCGGCAATTGTCTTCTGGAATGATTTAAGAATGTGTAGGTAACGAGCTGCTAGTATATCGGATTCGGCGAAATGCTGATGTAGGTAAATGGCCATTTGCGCGATCGAGTCATTCTCGGGGTTTTCGTAGACGTTGAAGAATGAATTTGTCAGTACAATGAGGGCAGCGATGAACATCCAGTTTCTAACAAAGACAAGGAAAGAAATTAGCAAATAAACTGCAATAGGAAATTAGAAGGGAACATACATTATAAAAGGATTCCTCCGCGGCAAACATCCCTTCACCCGAATCGTCTGCACAGCACGAATCATATGCGTCGCCGATCGGACGCAAGCAGCAGAGTATTTTTTGAGCTCAGGGTTCTCAGCTACGCGTATCTCGCTAGGAGAGCTTGCAACTGTCTCCGATGTATCTGGTGAGTTGTGAGCAGGAGGAGGGTTGCGTCTCCGTCGTTCCTGAGCAATAATCTTTTTAACGTGAAGTAGCAAAAATGGCCGAGTCAGAAGAATGATAGTATGGAAGTATGTCATCCACACATGCAATTGACCTATGGCTTTTCCCGGGTTATCGTCTGGCATGGGCGTTGGACGCCATTGTAATATCTCCGGTAGTGATTGTGTCCACTCGTGGATCTGAACTGCCACATTTCGTGCAATCTTTAACGACACTTTGCGTGATCGGTAAATTTGATGCAGGATATTACCATGTATCTGAGCTGCTTGTACGGATGAAAAGAGGGCTTCGAATTCAAAGTTTTCCACGGCTCCTGGGGACAAGTTTGTGAACCGGTCTTTGTGAGGGAAAAGCTCTTCGGAAATTTCTTCGTCTTGGATTGAAGTCGGTCGGCCAAGGCAGGATGCTAGAAATCGATCCATGATATAGAGGCTACGCCAGAGGAGAACTCTAAGTTCTATCAGCATCATTCGTCAATAATCTGCATCAAGAATAAGAATCTCACCTTGGTAGAGACATCGAGTGCTTGTCTGTCTCATCATATACTCGTTGTGTTTCGGCCCTATGCAATCCCAGCGCATATGCAAGTCGTACAGCCATGCCTAAAGAGTCAGCCGAGAAAGTTATCGTATACTTTCAAAGCAACGTACCAATATAGGCCCATGCCGTGTTTCTCTTCCCCACCGATAACATATACAAAGTCATAATTAGCAGGGCTTGGATAGATGCGAAATCACCGTCCTCTATCCCTGAAGCAGAGTCTTTGAGATGCCTTGCGCCCAGGAAGAACATCTCACTGCGATCGACGTTGTCCGAAAGCAATCTTTTGAGAATCGCGGCTTCTTTTGGTGACGGTTGAGCCGGAACGCAGCGTAGTTGAAGGCCTACCGCAAAAACAAGGTATAAAATGCACATCCATGACTGGTCTGCTGCGAGGGGATTCAGATATGTGCGTTCGACGCGTTGTTTGAAAACTTGTTCGTCGAATAGATGCAGCATTCCTTTTGTCTTTATACAAGTCAATAGCTATAGAGACAAGGATGTAATTAAAACGACTTACGTTGGTAAAGAATGAGTCTACCAGATACAACGCAGCTTCACGATCTGGAAGCGTAATTGCATACTGAAAAGTAACAGGTTGTGCCTGCATCGATGCCTCGAGGATATTGTGCCGATGTGGATCGACTGTAAACATCGAAGTCCCCATCACGCTACCAACAAGTTGGCGAATCGTCTGTAGATACGATAAGGGAGCGGAATCTCCAATGTAAACTTTTCACATATTAGTTAAGGATCTGTCTTCTCCCTGGAGTTCAAACATACGCATTCTTCCCTTGCCGTCGTCTAGCATTCGTGACATTCCCTGTAGCTCAGCTTCGTCGGTCTCATCCGATGCCTCATCACCCGTAGTCTGGTCGACTTGCGCCGAGACTGCTGTGCTCATGTTAAGTAAAGAATCTCGATTCCGTTGTTGTTGCTCATGCTGCAATTGAGTCATATTCTGCAAAACCTTTGCCGCTCGGTCTGGCGAATACTGAGCAGTGCTACTCAGATTAGCCGTGTAGCCACCATGAGGAGGTTGATCATGGTTTACACCACTCGGTGTCGTTGAATATCCTGTCCGGTTCGTCGCATCTGTATAACCAGCCACGTCATCCAACTTTCGTTTTTTGTTATTGGTAGGCTGGTCTGATGCGGTACTGGCTGATCCTGGAGGTTTTCCAGTGGCAGGCACAGGAGCGACGAAGAAACATTGGACTTGACGCTTGCTGCAGTTTGCACAAGGAAATGTACCATTGCACTATTTTAGACCGAAAAAATTAACATAGCCCAGTGTTGGTCTACGTGACTGATCATTTTACAGACATGTATGATGACAGGGGTCATACTTTTTGTTTTCGTCTTTTGCAGTTTTCGCACGCCTGGGCAGTTCGTATGCGATTTTCTGGAGCGACCCTTCGACGGGCCATGACGGCCTTGCCGCAAGTGAACGAAAGCGAGTGAAAAAAAAGTCGTTAGCTCAGAATCGTACACAGTCGCTGTGCAGGTCTGGCATCCGACAGGAACGGCTGACGGGTCTTTCGGATCGTGTCGACCGAGCCTCTACTTCCGAGTGTCGCGTTCTGATCGAATGGATGCATGCATTAGCGGGCTGAAACCGGTCGGAGTAGTTTCCTCTGTTAATGCTACGCACAAAGGTCTTGAATACGCGCCAGCTCGGGTGAGGGATGCGAAAAGACTGTTCAATTGACGGTGGAAGAGCCGAGTTTGTCCCCCGCAATTTCGGAGGCGTGAGGTCTGAATAAAGTGAAAAGCACACGCTGTGATTGGTGAAACCCGAGAAAGTGGGGCTCTCATACAATGTATTTTCTTCTATAGAACGTGATGCTCGAGTAAAATAGTTCTACAGTTCATCTATACTCTAGTCTAACATAATTACCTCGATAATCGTACATATACGTGTATTGAGGCTGTCGAAGATACGGCTCCAACCTAATTCGCAACCAACTCAACATTGGATCGGAGAGACGTCAAGTATTCGTCTACATGACACAACTATTCGGTCTTAGCACTCGCACTTTGAAGAAATTTACCATCTTTCATATCGCATATCAAGAACCAACCGTGGCCATTCATCATGCCATACATTGAAGTAAACCAAAAACGTCTCAACTACTCTGACTCCCACCCCAACGGGCCTCCAGCCGGTGGTCTAACCTACATCTTCATCCACGGCCTAGGCTCCTCCCAAAACTACTACGGCGGCGTAATCCCGCACCTAACACCAAACCACCGCTGCATAGCAATTGATACCTATGGCTCCGGAAGATCCGCTTTTACAGGGTTGAGCCAGTCTATTGACACTATTGCGGATGATGTTGTGAAGGTCATGGATGGACTCAAGGTGTCAAAGACTGTGCTTGTTGGTCATTCAATGGGAGGTACGACGGTTTTGCAGTGTGCAGCCAAGTATAGTGATCGAGTTGATGCGGTGGTGGCTATTGGGCCTGTGCATCCGACAGCTAGCACGGGGCAGGTTTTTGAGAAGAGGATTCAGATTGTGTCTGAAGGTATGCGATTGTTTCTTGAATATTGCCGAAAATTCGCTGACTTGCTGGCTACTTGAATAGATGGAATGGAACCAATGGCTAACACAATCCCCAACGCAGCAACCGGCTCAAAAGCCACCGCGTTACAGAAAGCGTTCATTCGAGAACTCATTCTCGGTCAATCGCCCGAGGGATACATCTCGCTCTGCCATGTTATTTCTGAAGCGACTGCGCCGGATTATGCTGCGATTAAGGCTCCGTTATCGATCATTGCTGGTGCTGAGGACAAGGCTGCACCGTTGGAAGGATGCAAGCATATTATCGCGAATGTGTCTAGCCCTATGAAGACGCTTGATGTTTTACCTGGAGTTGGACATTGGCATTGCATTGAAGCGAGTGATGAGGTTGGGAAATTGATTTTGAAGTTTACAAGATCGCATAGAGATTAAAAAACTAGAAGTTTAGTCAACGTGAATACTATGAGCAATTCTTTACATGTAGTTCCAGCTCTAAAATAGAAACTGGATGATATGAACATTTTTAGTACAAAATACATGTCAATACAACATTCACAACTCCGCAAATGACAACATCCCGCCCATGCTTAATCCCGCTCAAGAATCTCTGGCAACTAGCTTCACATCATAGGTTAATTCAGTAGAGGCTTTGGGATCACCTTTCCGAGGAACAAAATCCACGATCAAGGAATCCTTCACTGCAAAAACAGAGTCGTTGGTTAGGTACGGGTCTTTTCTGTCGAATATTTGCGTGACGAGGGGCTTGTATCCGTCGTGTGTGGCCTAGTCTGGTCAGATTATTGCTGCTTTCTTAATAGGAGAAAAGTATACTTACGAAGATATGGATGTGTGCGGGACGATAAGGGTGTCTGTCCATGAGCTGTAGCAATTTTCCTGCCGGGCCTATATATTGAGATAAGTACCATGGCCGTGTACGTAAAAGAGCAAATATACTAACCATCGTCAGGAACAGGATACGGTGTCGGCCTCAGACAATAAAACCAATACCTCCCATTCTCATCAGTCGTAAACTTCCCTCGCAGGTTATGCTCAACTTGATTCGAATCTTGCTGTTCATATAATCCATTGGTAGATGCCTGCCACACCTCCACAGTGGTGCCCGGGATAGGTTTCTTGGTCTTGTAATCCACTACTTGACCCTGCATAAAGACCATTTCTCCGTCGTCGACTCCGGTAACGACGATACTGTCGCCGTTTTGTCGGACCATTGTGTCTGCCCGGAAAAAGGGGCCGAGGATGGCTGTTGCAGTTGGCGCATCTGCTTCGGATGCTACTTTGTAGGTGATTTCATCTACTAACCTTCATCCGGTAAGAGTTGTTAGTATAGTATGATAAAAGTAATATCTTTTGACACCGCAACTTACGATTCAAGTCCGATAACATCACACAAAAGTTGTCCCTCATTACGTTTGGCATCACTCATTTGTCCTGCCCAGTTGATCATTTGTACACCTTGCATCCACTCATCGACCGTCAATTCATTCTCTCGCGCAAAATCGTGAATGTGTCGAATGAAGCCGCTCATCAACTGGCGTAGACGTGGGTTTGTCTTGGGACCCATGGCGTCGATAACGCGGTCGGTAAATGTGGGATCATATTGATGACCAGTCATTTTGATATTATCTTCTATTTCTCTCCTCTTGCTATAACGGTATTTCAAAGTGATAGTAGAATCTGCCAAAGAGTGATGTCCGTAAAGAATTCAAGTAATCTGAGCAGTCTAATTACATAGGTTGATCCAAGCTGGTCACCAGCTAGTCCGCCAGCTATAAATAAACAAGTCAAGCTTATGTCACAACTCAACAAAACGTCTTAGACGTCTGCGAATCGAGCACCATCGTACGACTCGACGTGGCGGATGTGTCGGTTGTTGCATTGGAACAACTCGGGTAAAGCACCGTGTTCCCCGCTTCGGATGTTTTCCCCTCATTATCTCCCCCCACAAAACTTCTTTCACAATATTCACAATGTTCAACGTTATGCCGGCTGGTCGCGTTTAAGTTATATGAACTGATGAGTTTTTCGGCAGTGTGATAATGTAGCGACGGTAGCGGGACAAAGGGTGCAAAGCAAAAGTGAACCATATCCTTCGGTAGACAGAGTAGCAGGACTTGAAGACTTGAATGTAATCACTCTGAAACGGGATATTCCATATCACTGTCCCCTTCCTCTTCCTCTTCCCCTACCCCCTCCTCTCAGTGCTTTCGGATTCTTCTTCTCTGCCAAATGTGACGGTAGTTCTTGGACGACGCGTCCATCTTCCCACAGAACACCCAGACCAGCTCTCCTTTCAACAACAAGATCAAAGAATTCAATAGGAACGGTCTTTGTCTCGCCGTCATCACCAAGGCTCATCCCTTCACTGAGAATAACGCCATTTTCACTTCGATAGAACGGACAACCAGCTTCCAATGCCCTGCGAAGGTTGATATAGATCAAGATCTCCGCATCTGACCGCATTCCTGAAATCACAGTTGCTTTCGATCTAGGGTCTAATGTTGCTAGCGGCGCATCTCGACCATTTGGGAATACCGCATCAAGTGTTGGACCAGTTGCAAAGTGCACCTGTAGTCTGCTCATAGGTCGTAGACCCCCGGACGCGAGGATCAAAGGCCATGCGCCATGGTAAGTACCATGTACAACTGTATGCGGAAGCTTCGTTGTGGCATCATCTTCCAGGCTCAATCTCTCCAGGAATAGCGCCGTGTCGACAACCTTCATACTATGGCCTTGTGTTGCTCGAATAAGAAAATGTGAGGGATCATTATCACTGACAGACAATGCATGCGCTGTCGCATTTTTCTGTTTTTCTTCCGAGGCAGCAGTGGCCACTACCGCCTCTTGCTGCTCTTGGCTCTCCTGTTTTCCGGCTTCAATGGTTTCTGGAGAAATGTAGAAGAGTGAAAATCGCTGTTTATCCGAGCTAGAGACTGCTTGTATAATTTCTGGTAATGTCGCATTTAGAGATTTCACCTTTCTCGTTTCGAGCTGCATGCTTCGTCAGAGGGAGATTTAGAAAGTAGAGGGCGTATTACGCACTAGATCTGCCACATTCACATATCCCTCCTTGCTGATCTTTAGATTCTCCCTTTCTGCAGAGTGTCGGAGCAAATGTGAAAGTGCTTTGGAGAGTACCACCTCGCGAGGCATCGGCCTGCCACCCCCTCGACGAGACATTGTCACAATAAAGCTGCTGATATTTCGGACCAGGGATGTATCGTTCTCTTCAAAGACTTGAATTGATTATAAGTTCCAGGTTTTTCCAGATGCTACAATTTCTTAGTATAAGATCACAGCAGGTCTAAATATCCCGTATCAGCATTGCGAACCTAAGAGATCAGAGTCATCATGACTCATAGGGCATACCTCGGCTCTGTGGCTAAGCAGTCTAGGCAACATTAATGTACATAGTACACAGAATCGTTGGCCGTATTTTTTCAATAAACATAAATCAATAGTCGCCAATCAGTATCTCGCAGATTGGATGGAAGAAAATAAGACTTGTTGGGTGTGGATGGCGACAAAGTGGGCCAGCCCCACCGACAAGTATTTATTCGTCCATTTTCGCTCCCAGGAGTCGAGTAAATAGACATCTCATACATCTGTAAAATCATATTAATTGAAATATTGAGTTTGTCAGCGCCTTCCTAAGTCGAATCGCGATTTCAGACTAAATAAGTCAAAATGAGCCAACGCCCATCTAAAAGGTCGCGATTGCATGGGTCAGACAGCGCAACTTTATCAGATGCTAGCTCCTCGTCTCAAGATGACGAGTCGAGAGTGTATAAAGTCGGCTACGTTGCCAAACTAGCAAGTAGAGGCTGTTTCATGCGCCGGTCATTCGCTGGCCCAATCCAGGCAGACATTGCGCTTTGCGAGCGACTCCTCCACGAATCAGTTGACATCCCTCCGGGCGTTTCGTTTGAGGATGAGTTTATAGACAGGTTTCGTAAATCATCGCGAGATCAACCAAAAGAATGGGTTCTCACGGAAGTACATCCATTGCTCGTTCCGCCCATTGAAGAGCAATACGTTGAAGAGACGGTTATACTGGAAAAAACGGTTGATGTCTACTGTAAGGAGTGGCTCAACGTAGATTCAATCTACGGCCCTCGCCCTGTGCCGGATCAAGCACGGGGATTGAAGTGGTCGGTATTCTCAGATAGCCAGCGGCAAAAGCTCAAATATCATCCAGAGGAAACTTCCCCGTTCACGGCGCGAGAGGACATGCTTTTCCCATATTTGACGACACAAGTCGAATGCGGGAACCGGGCTCTGATGATTGCAGAGCGGAAAAACATGCAATGCATGTGTATTGCTATGCGAGCGTTGTGTAGTGTCGCCCAAACAGCCAATTACTTGGAAAAGGTGCATCGTAAAATCCTCGGGTTTTCTGTCTCATATGATTCGGAACGCCTCAAAATAAATGGTTACTATCCCGAAATTGAAGATGGCGAGGTCGCGTTCTATCAGTGGCCAATTGCATCGCTCGACTATTGGAACAAACACGATAAATGGGCAAGTTATCGTTTCGTAAAGAACCTTGATTGTAAATTCCTCCCTATTCACACCAAGCGAGTTATGGATTTACTAGCAGAGATCCCGGTACCCAAAGACTTTCTTGACGAGGCCGACAATGAGGATGATATTGATTCGCAAGAACGAAGCATTGCATCTCAGGATCTGTCGAATCTGCAAAACATGCTTCATACGCTGAAGCGGCAATCGGAGGATCGGGAAGCTCGACATGCGAAACATCTAGCCCAATTCAGTAGGGAAGTGATAGGAAATTTAGGGCGGCAGGAGGATTTTCTTACTCAACTACAGCAGCAGAAAGAGCGAGAAGAAGAGGTGCTCTCCCAAATCGAGGAAAATATCGTCGAGCGGAAAGCTCGTCACGAAAAGCTCCTTGCCCAATTTGCGCAAACTATGTCAGAGAAGAGAACGCTATGCCAAAACTTGCTCCCTATAGCAAATGAGAAAATGGCAGAGGCAATGGCACACGATGATTCAAATCTTGCTCATATGGAAGGGCAGGAGGAGCAGATGATACGACGAATTGAAACATCAAGTTAGCCCTTTATCTTTCTGTACCATGCTAAGATGCACGGTTTAGAACTAAACTATTCATACGAAATTTGGCGCATTTACGTTCTTGGTCATCAATGTTTTCTTTTTGCGATTCGTGGTAACCAAATTGGATTAATTAAAGAGCAGAGCTGATATACATTTTGAATCTATGTTACAGGTTTATTTAATGAACCATCCTCATTCGTCTTGGTCAAAAAGCGAACCATTTGTCCAGAGCAGCTTTCGCTGCGTCTATATCCGGTTTCTCATCATCTTCTATAGCCCAAGCAGCAAAACCATCAGGTCGAACAATCACAGCCCCAATACCGCGCCTATCCTTTGCAGACAAATTCAAATAATCGATTCCAGCTCCATACTGTCCTTCAGCCAACTCCTTGAGCGCCACGTTATCCTGAAAGTCAATAATCAGACCTCTTCCAGCAGCCATTTTACTGCCCAGCCTTGAGCCATCCTCGAATTCGAAATCCGGTACACTACTTCCGACGAGAGGGTGTACGGTCTTGCCGTCGTTCGCGTCGAGATTGTACCGCCCCGTCAGGCCCCAGAAGCGATCCAGGAACATGTTCATCCCGTCGGGTGTATCAATGATCTCGGAGATCAGATTGCGATTTGCCCTGCCAAAAGGCCCTGGTTGCAGTATCGAGACTTGAGCGCGTGTCCAGTCGAGTGCCCATGCTGCGATGGGATGACGTTCGGTTTCGTATGTGTCCAGTAAATCTAGGTTTGCTGCAGCATTATCGTTGCTAGCCTCATATCGTAGTGTTGCAGCTAGCTTCCAACCCAGGTTGAAGGCATCACCCAGACCCAAATTCAAGCCTTGAGCTCCAAGTGGCGAGTGAATATGCGCAGCGTCGCCAGCAAGTAGAATCCGGCCCTTGCGATAGGTAGCTGCTTGCATACAGCGGTCAGTGTACGAGGATGCATAGTGCACTTTTTCAATTTTCAGGTCCGTGATGCCTGTCACTCGGTTGAAAACTTCCTGGAGGTGTTCTCTTGTGATTTTCTGCGTGCGATCATATGCACCATCATCAAAGTCGAATAAATGCATGCTGTTCTGCCTGATGCTGACATACATACCATTTTCAGTAGGATTGAATCCCGGCTTTAATTTCTCCGGATGGTCAAGCTCGCAATGAACAGCATAGCCTGTGAATTTAGCTGCTGTCCCCTTAAAATCAAACCCTGCAGCTCTGCGAATTGCGCTTCGACCACCATCACATCCTACTAACCACTTGCCGGTAAATGATTCATGCGATTCTCCAGCCTCTACCGTAACACTCTTGTCGTCCTGTGCCGCGATATTTTGCACACCGTGGCCCCTGAGTACAGTCACGCCCAACTTCTCGGCTTGCTTGTTGAGAAGCATCTCCACCTGCTGAAGAGTCGTCGGGGKTGGCATCAACCCCGGACCCGGAAGACGATACTTCCAACGATCTAATTCGAGTTTGTTCGCGTTGAGGCCAATACCACCAAAATGACCACCGAATTGGAAACCGGCGGTTTTCTCGGGCCCTAAGGCCCGTTTGTCGAGATCGATGAGTTCGCCTAACAGGCCGCGGCGATAGAGGGATTCGACTGATGGTGTGTTCAAGCCCCGAAAACCTAAGGGGGCGTCTTTGAATGGGTTCTCGAGCTTGGTGTCTTGCTCGAGGACTAGGACGGAGGCGCGTGCTAGACCTAGTTCGCAAGCCAGAAAGAGGCCGACGGGTCCTCCGCCGACAATGATAACGTCGTAGAGTTTATTCATGTTAAACGTTTGATAAGCAAAAACAAGTATATATCATTTTGATCATTTTTGAATAATGTCGGGGGACTTGGACGTCCTTTTATAATTCCATCCACCCTGGCCTCCTGTACCTAGGTAGGCAACCAAGTGAATGAAGCCATTTTGACCCACCGCGCTCGACTTCTCATCAAGTCACGAACTTGGTTCTCTGTCTAAAGTTCGGTGATTCGAGAAAAAACTACTTAAGAAGGATCTGGCACAGTCCGATTTTAAAGACTTCGGGAGTTGATAACTTCCCGAGCGCGCAGCCGTTCGGGTTTTGGCGGACCCCGAATGAGCCACCAACTGTTCTGGCGTCTGATTGGACAAGACTGTGCCGTACGTTGATGAACAAGCCTGTTCAGTAAGAACCCTAGATATAATCACGACGCACATTTTATTTAATACCGCTAAACAGACTCCAAAGCCCAACCCATAAGCTGCTTAAGCAAGTCCCGAAACGTACCATGTTCCTCCAACTCCGCCATGATCAAATGCAACATCTTCATCGCCACCCCCCTCAGAAACCAACAAAACCGTTCCGCCATCGCAACCAGTAATAACCACTGCGCAAACACTATTAGCGCAGCGGGACTCTTCTCAGTCACCAAAAGCTCAGTAAACCGACCCGATACCTTTTCCAACCACTTCTCCAGTCCCATCCAGGCGCTGCCTGCATCGTTTGCGTCGTAGGTTTGACGGCAGCAATCGATAAGTGCGCCGATGGCAGACATAACAGCCAGAAAGTCGATGGGTGCGTTTGGTCTGCCGAGTTTTTCGGCCATTTGGTAGGGGAGATTAGAGAAGTGCTCTAGGAGGACGCCCCTGGAGATGTCAGTGCGTATTACAGCATTTGAACTTGCGAGGTGCGTTGGGGTTTGCCTGCACGTATCCATCATTAGGGTATCGTTATCAACCATTGAGATACGTATAGAGTCCGGATTGGCACAACCCCGCAGAGTCATCACAAAGGACTGCAGAGAAATGGATTCAGGTGCAGAGTCAGACGTCCACATACATAATCGTTGTATGTAGGTCATCCGAGCACCCATTCCTATAGTCTCGACGGCATCACTCTCACCCAAGCAGGCATTCTTCATATTGCTCCTTCCGGCTAGAAATCCTTGATAGAACTGTATTGAACGTTCTTGATGTATGCTTTTGACATCCTTGTCTTCTGAAAGCACGGCCAAATGGCTCGCAGAGATAGATAGTAGACCAAACATCAACCAGCGCAGGTTAAGAGCTTGTGATACAACATCTGTCTGCCAATACTTCGCGGGGTTCTGATCTCCGGCGGGAAGTGTGTGACTTGTCGTGGTCATGAAATAGTAGAAATACCTCAGTTTCTCCAGGTCTAGATCTAACCCTGAACCTGAATCGGATATAACAGGTTGCATATGAAGTCCCGGCATAATCACCGAGTTTGAGCTTTGATGCCTCTGTGCTCCATCACCAGGTGGTGATTTTCTTAAAACTTCAACATACCTAACCTTCGTCCCCCGAAAGAACGTCTGCATATGCACAGCGGAAGCATAACCCTCCGGCAAATCCGTCAGCCCGTGACTCTCACTCCAATGCCTTCGCATGCGCTTCACACTCGCATACAAACTCCCACAACCCCCCCTTGCCGTACATTTATACCCATCAATGACCGGCAATCCATCCACAGGCTCACACGGCTCAGTCGGGAAACGCACACCACCCGCTTCCGGAATCTCCAGCTCTGAAATTGCAGATAAGAGTTGCTGTCGCTCTCCGCGATAGATTTTGTGGCGTAGTAGGTGGCTGTCCACGGCGTGTTTTTGGATTGCGTATTTGCATTCCAGGCAGATGAGGAGTTTGTGCTGGGCGTTGTAGTGAAGTAAATCACCCGCGCCGACGGGGGCATTCATACTGTAGAAATTGCGAGGAACGCATAGTAGAGAGGCGAATCAGACCTCTGGTACCGGGTTGAATGGGAAGTGGAATATTATATGTGATTCGATCAAGAAATTTTTGGATGACAGATACTGGATATAGAAGATTGATATGAGTGGGTCTTTGGTAAAAAAACAGCGGACACGAAATACGAACGAATACGGAGTGTTTGCGCCAGAAAATCGGTAATTCTAGATGCGATACGTATCGTATTCACATATCTTTCGGAACGGCATATGCGGTTCCAGCTCATCCATTTGGAGCAATTATCGTAGAATCGTGGAATCATGAGAGAAATGAGAATTATTACTAATGATCGTGTGCTGTTTCATGATGGCTTTGAAATATACAGAGATGGATGTCAAGTATAAATATACGGTTTACACACGACAAGTAATCATGTAGAACCATCGTTTTATCGCAATTCCTTCTCCAGATAACTCCCATCAAAGAAAACCAAATGGCATCAAACAAAGCTGCATGGCTACACAAAGCCGGCACTTCCCTGGAGGTCGGTGATGCGCCTATGCCAATTCCAGGCCCGAATGAGATCGTTGTTCAAAACTCTGCCATTGCCATCAATCCGCTAGATACCCATATGCAGGATGCTGGAGTTTTCGTTCAGCAATGGCCTGCTATCTTTGGCTGTGACGTGGCTGGCACAGTGTACGAGGTCGGGTCGGAAGTAGAGCGTTTCAAGAAGGGTGATCGTGTCATTGGGTATTTTCTCTATGCAAGCTTTGTTTGATTGGTAATAACGATAGTATAGGCATGCAATCAATCTAGTAACTGGAAAGCCTCGAGACGGAGCGTTTGCTCTGTACACAGCTGTGCCAGAGGACAAGGCTGCTATCCTTCCCGATGCCATTTCTTTCAAAGACGGGGTAGTAGTGGCTTTTGCTATCGAAGCCGCCGTCTGCGCGCTCTCAGTCAAGCAGCCCGGTGTCGCAATGCCTGGTGTATCTACCCCTGCTCTCGGCCTACCGTACCCATCTCTGGATTCCGTGTCTTCGAACAAGGTCCTTATCGTATACGGTGGTTCCTCCTCAGTCGGTTCGATGACAACCCAATTAGCAACCGCGGCAGGCATAAAAGTGATCTCAATCGCAAGTGAGCGCAACTTTGATCTCTGCAAGAGCTGCGGCGCGACTGAAGTGTTTGATTACCATGAGCCTTCATTCGTCGAAAACGTAATCGCAGCAGCTTCAGAAACTAGAAGAGAACTCGTGGGTATCTTTGATGCTATTTCTACGCCAGAAACGTACGCAAACGATTTTGTCATACTCGAAAAATTGGGCGGAGTCCATCTGGCCTGTGTCCATCCTCCGCCAGCAGATGTTCCAGCAAACCTCAAAGCAGGTATGATCTTTGCGGTGGATAATGTTGCTACTCCGGTTTGGAGAGACTATGTCACCCCGGCCTTGCAGGCGGGAAAACTCAAATGCCTTCCACCCCCTACCGTTGTTGGTAAGGGCTTGGAGTATATTGACGAGGCTCTCAAGAAGTGTAAAGCGGGTGTTAGCGCGACGAAGTTGGTGGTTGAGCTTTAATCTCTTCATGTTATAGTATAATTATCTCAATGCCATTTAGAATGAAACGATTTGACATATACACTTGTAAAATGTCGGCATATCACGCTTAGTAAAGCAAGGATATCAATATGTCATCGTCGCAGTCATAGATCGTCATCGTCTTCTCCCGTTCGTGTTCGTCGTCGTTACCGTTACCGTCGCCTGCTGGAAAACATATTTTCGACACGCTTCTTTCAACATGTCAATTCTTCGCTGCGTTTGAATGAACACACCACGGTACATATCCAAACTTTGCTCAACCACTTCTGCGCGTGTCCTAGTACCGTTGCAGATGTCACGCATCAGTTGTTCCATTTCTTTGCGCAAGTGTGGCTTGCTCAACGATGGGCAATCAGCGAGACCCGCAACAACATTGTCGTATCCTTCAACTAGAGCGACGCCTAGTCTTGTGGGTATCAGTTCCTGGACGCCGGTATTGCCACCGGTATTGCCTGCCGCTGCTCGACCACGACCTCGTCCTCTACCGCCTGCTTCATTGTTGGCCCCGCCAGTGCGAGGACGTGCTGCAACGTACTGTCGCTCTTTGATCTTGTTGATATGTTCTGCCATTGTTGCATCGGTACCAATGCCGTTTGCATCCATAAGCGCAATAAGTTCTGGCTCTGTCAGGTACGTGGGTGGCGTAGTCTTTCCTTCTGTGATTTTTGCTTCGGTTGGCTCAAAGACTTCACCAACCTCGAAATGGGGCAGCTGAGTGCTGCTTTCCCATTTGTCGTAAACATAAATATCCAAGTAATTTCTTTCAAGGACAATCAAACCCTTGGCATGAAAGTACTCATCGCCATACTGAATCTCCACCTCAGAAGTTTGGCCCTTGGCGTCCTCTGAACAACATGCAAGAAAGCGGCGGACTACAAAGTCAAATACTCGCTTCTCGTCATCTTTGAGAGCTGATGGCGATACTGCGCAAATGGGGTGGATGGGCGGGTGAGCTTGATCATTGTTTTTACCTGCTCGGGGTGTTCTGAAATTCCCGTCCAGTAGACTTTTGTTCTTAGCTTTGATTTATGAATTGTGAGATGGTGGACCTACCCTTGCGCATATTGTCCCCAAGTCCGGTCTGATACTTGCTTTTCAACAAGTTTTTTCAAGTCAATTGCTTTGTCAAACTGGTCTGTTTCTGTTCGTGGATAGCTGATGAACCCGCGCGTATATAGTGTCTCCGCAACTTGCATCACTTGATGGGAAGTCATCCGCAGATACTTACTGCCCATCATCTGCAGGTCAACAGTGGTTAAAGGTAACGGCCGCCATTTGCTCGTCGGTTTTTGGGTCACCTTGGTAACCTTGGCATTCTTAGCACCTAGACATCGTTCTAGCATGACAATCACGGCTGGCCGGTCAAAGAGGCGCACTCGACGCCAGTTGAAATTGACGTTGATGTCATCGCGTTTGTGAATGACCGCAATAGCCCAAAAAGGCTCCGGTTTGAAGTTTTGGACTCGAAGATACCGATCGACAACAAACCCCAATGTAGGGAACTGGCATGAGCCTATCACAGTCAGCATCTGTCAAAAGACAACTGAAAACTGATAAATACCGTAACTGATAGGCCCACGATCTAGTGGACTTCCGAGTGTCTGCAGTTGAAGTGTCTGCAGACGTGTAAATGCAGCCCCAACTCGCAGATCTAACTCAATTCTTGCAGCTACAGCATTTGCTTGCTTATCGTCTAGTTCTATCGGCTCASGAGCCGCTCTCAACACATGACTAGATAGCGTTAGTTGAGCCGTGAGCTAGATCCAAGTACTTGCATCTTGCATTTGCATGAAGACGACATACGCTCTCTCGGTGTTGCTAAACCTCGCCCTCTTGACCTCAATCCGAGCGTTACCAAGACGAGCCTGCTTCTTGACTTCGGTTCCGATATGCTCCCCTTCTCGATCGCAATCGGTCCAGATGAACAGGGCTTTGCAGTACTGTGCCTGCTTCTTGATATTCTCGGCAATGCTTAGTTTATCCTGTCAATTATTAGTAATGGAGTCGTCTAAAGAGCAACTTCAAAGAAGGCCTTACTATGTCCACATTCTCAAAGACTGGCACTTCAAACAGCAGACTAGGCGGGCACGATGTCCAACCTTTGTACTCTTTGCCAAACTCCAAGCCTGTCAAATGGCCAATGACACTGGTCATCGTCACTTCGCAGTTGCCCCATGCTCCCCCAAAGTTGAAGCTGAAGACATAATTTTTCACATACTGCTGGCCATGAATATTCATCTAATAAAACATTAGGATGGTATAACCTTTTCAGGATGGGATGCATACTGTCTGAAAAGAGCCTCCGGAAAGATGCTGAGCAACTGCCTTGGCGATGGCAGGCTTCTCTGCCACGCAGAGGATTCTATTACCCGGCATGGCTCCGATATCAACCACGGCCTAGTGTGTAGTAGATTTCATACATCTTGCCAGGAGCTGAATCAGCTGGCGATCAGCTGACGATGGAGTATTGGAAATAATCGATCAGATACTTTGAGCTAGAGAGATTCGACGTTCATTGGATGAAATCGAAAAGGAAGGAACGCGTGGGACGCGTCGCCAAGACATTGAAATGCAAGCCTGAGATATCGGGCACCCAGATCGCTGCGAACCACAACGACGCTATGATCTCATCCTAAGTGCTGGATCACCCCGATCGATGCCCATGGATAGTTGCATCGATTGATGCTTTCTTCTAAATGCAGCCTCAGATCTGATATTCACTAAACCGCCACATATAAAAGCCGGAAACTCTCGATTCGCGACATCTTGCTGGGCTACGTCGTTTGTTGCAACGGCGCTAGTCAACTAATTTAACATAACTTAGTGTTGGTGGCTGATGTAAACATTGGATCGACCTTTCTTACTCTACACATCCCTCATCCTGGCCAGGCCTACTTAGCGACGGGTTCTGAATCACGTCCTTGCAACATCGATTTTTCTATCGGCATATTGAATTGAACGAAGATCATGGCGCTCCCTCTACCTCCAATCCTTTCCCCCCAGGAGGCCGCTCAATACGGCCGGACCCTCGCACCATACGTGTTCTCGTCGCAAATCCTCGAACTACCGTCGCGCGTCATTGACGCCGCCAACAGCACAGATGTCTTACACAGCTTCCAAGAGCTCTACCTAGGGACAAACCCGATGTTGACTGCGATCGCATTTGCGCTCGCTCTCTGCCCCTTTTTTGTTCTTGCCGCTGAGATTCGCAACAATTACTCGCAGGTGGATTGTTGGTGGCCGATTTTGCCTTCGATTTACAACCTGCATTTCTATGCATGGGCGTATGGAAATGGATTGCCGACTGATCGGCTGCAAACCGTTGGAGTGATTAGTGTTTTGTGGACTGTACATTTCCACCCGCCCCCCGCTGCTTTAGCATTGTGCTCACTGACTTGACAGGTCCGCTTGACATACAACTACTGGCGCAAAGGCGGGTACAGCTGGGGCGCCGAAGACTACCGGTGGCCCATACTGCGCGAGCAAGTCAACAATCGCTTCCTCTTCTTCTTGTTCGACGTCACATTCATCGCGCTCACCCAATCGCTATTATTGTGTGCTGTTACCGCGCCGACTTACCTCTTCACTCTGCTCGCCCAATTGCCCAAGACCGGCTCAACATTCGATGTCGCGGATCTCGTATTTTCGCGCCTTTTGTTCTTCTACATCTTGATCGAGATCGTTGCAGACGAGCAACAATGGCGCTATCAGCAGGCTAAGTATAAATACCGCGACACCGGCATCGTCACCGAGGGATACGACAAGGAGGACCTCGAGCGCGGTTTCGTCGTCTCTGGTCTATGGTCGTATAGCCGTCACCCCAATTTCGCCGCTGAACAGGCCATCTGGCTTACTTTATACATTTGGTCGGCATACAAGACCGAAACGTACGTCAACTGGGCTGGTGTCGGTGCGCTGGGCTATCTGGCGCTGTTTCAGGGTAGTACCTGGTTGACAGAGAAGTTGAGTGCTGGGAAATACCCTGAGTATGCGGAGTATCAGGCTCGTGTCGGGAGATTCATTCCGCGGTGGTCTGTGAATGCGAAGGGGCAGAAGAAGGCCAATGCGGAGGCTAAGAAGATTGAGGGAAAGAAGAAGGAGTAATCTATGGTTGAGATGTGTAAGATTTTCAGTTTTAATTTTCGGTGTGTCATCTAGGTCTGTGGTTGGTGTTGTGCGCTTGGCAGTGTGTTTGATTGTTCTTTAGGTTAATCTTTTAGTTGGTGTATTATGGAAATGCTTTTGCAATATCTGTCGTTATCAGGACAAATGATATAAATGTAGCCTATAACCAGCACATCAGAACCAAGCCTTTTGATCAACTATCATCCGGGGGTGAGAAGCATACCAGTCCTCCAAAGTCTCCGAATTATCCAACATATTAGCGATTTCGACCGCTTGCGCCGAGCCCATTTCTTCACCTAACTTACGAAGACAATCCCGGGCATGTATTTGCATCGACACGGGACTCAGTGGCGATACTGCAACCACGGACAAGGGCCAGATAAGCCATCTGACTGTTGACGATAATGCAGAGGAGGAAGAAGCCTCAAGCGATAAGATCAGGCTGCAAAAGTATGGGACACTGCTGAGGATATATTCCGCCATGAGTACTGTATTAGAGGCTGCAGTTTCAGGAATGTGTTGAAATTCTTGGCCCATTTCTAGAAGCTTTTCTTCTTTTTGCTGCTGTTGTTGTTCAAAGACTGCCTTTTTATACGCGCGACAAATCCATTTATTTAAATATAACCTCAACATGCGCAACAGATTCCACAGCCGGGCACTCTGTGGATTATCATAATCATGTGCCAGCCCACTCCATCTCCAAGCCCCTGAAGCATCAGTAGGAAGAACCCGATATGACTGAATGCTCCAAAGCTGCCGACTCAACTCAGAGACCTGAGAATCTAAACGTAGCCCTTCGAGGATGACAGCCTTGTAATCGTTACAATATACTGCGCCGGTTTGCATCCCAGCCACGAGCCCGATAATGTTGTCAACGACATTCCCCACGCCGATTTCGAGGATACCGTAACTCAACGGCGGAGAATCCTTCTGCAGCAGCGTCTGTAACAGGTCCTGGATTGGTGCAGGTAGCGCGATGCGGCGTTGTGCGCAAGAAGTGCGAATATTATTGACCGTATCAAGGAATAGTGCTTGCCCAAGAACAGACTTGAATTGATCATTGCCACGGAGTCTAATCAATTCCACAGCACCTTCGATATGCGTTGTCCAGTCTGTTGGGGGAGAGCGGCCTTGAAATGCTCGGGCCTCGAACAGAGTGAGGAGATTGATGGACATAAGCGTGCTATCCCTGACAGCGTGCTGGATGGATGTTAGGCGCAGACCGGTATCTGCGATAGCGGTTAGGTAGTATCTTCGCGCGATGTACATGAGTGATGGGCGCTTCTGTTCATGCGAGAAGATTGCAATTGCAGGTGCAAGCACTGCGGACAGGGATAGTTGGCTGTTGGCATCAGTGCAGGATAGCACGCTTTCCAAGTACGTGAGCCAGGCTGAGGGACTCGATGGCGCATACACTCTAATAAAGAAGTTAAGTGCTACATTTTCCAGAGATAGCGATGGCTTCGCCTTGACTAATTTTGGAGATTTGTTTTGTGATGATGAAGCAATCGCAGACTGGGACCTTTTGGCATGGTACTTTCGCACAGTTACCTGCGTCAAGTCTCTGAAGATCTGGCTCGACATATCCCGATAACCCGGACACAGGGCTCGCTTTCTGGCGCACTGGCTGCATCCTGGTCGTTTTTGGTCACACTGAAATCTTGATCAGTACCTTATGATCAGAGAGCCCTACAACGTACAAACCTTTCCCCTTTTGCTGCGACAAGCATGGCAGGCGCCTGAGGGTTGACCACAGTAGACCATTTCGAGTCTTAGCTTGCATCAGTTGACTTAAAAAATGAAAGAAAGAAAATAAGAGGATCAATAAAAATGCATGAGTCATTGTTAAAGTGATGTCTCTCGACAAGGTGGCCAGAAAATGGTCTAGGCGGACCACAGCCCTATCCTCACTAACCCAAAAGGGCATCCAGCTCGAAATGCTTCTACTCTGACCAATCAGAATGACCAATATGCGATGTCTTCGACAAGAGTATTTAGGAACATGAGGGCTGAGCTATTCACTTTTTTTCGAATTGTATACTCAGTCCAGTGAAGTAGGTAGGCGATGATTTTTTTTTGCAGAAGGGGTACTCTTTTCCTATACTATATAAGGAATCCTGAGATCCAACATGTTCAGCCACTTTCATGAGTTTCATGAACAGTTGAGCTACACACCTATTTGCAGAATAGGACTATTAGTCCCAACCGGGCGCTGCTATCTATCATGACTCTCGATGCAAACCAGATCGTTTCCATTGTAGAAATCGTGGTCTATGTCCCTGCCCTCGTTCTATCACTGATTGTCTGCAACCGACATGGTTTCAGTCGAAGTTCGGGGTACGTACACACCTTTGTACATGTCAATATAGACTGGAAGATTGAGATCCATGCTGATTAACTCGAATGTCCCAGGTGGTATTACACATTCACTCTAAGTCTCATTCGCATCATCGGCGACGTGCTGCTGCTCCTGACATACTCGAATGACTCGACCGGCCTCTTAATCGCAGCTGTTGTCTTTGATCATATTGGCTTKACTCCMTTGCTCCTCGCTACACTGGGGATGCTGTCGCGTTTGTACGATCTCCCGTTACCTCCTAAAAATTCAAACTTTTCTCACGATGTTCCTCCCAGAGTCGACCTAATCAATGCCGGCACACAAACGTCCATAACTATCAAATACTTCCGCCTTGTCCAACTCGCAGTCCTCGTAGGCGCAATCCTCGGCATAGTCGGGGCAGAACAAGCTCAGTCTTCATCCTCGCCCTCAACAATGACGTACATCGCAGTACTATGCTACGTCGCCGCCTACGCTGTCATTGTGCTCATATTCTGCCTTGCCCTCCCTTATACTCGAGACTACATCCCTGACTCCAGCGAACGAGCGCTTGCGCCGGCAATTGGAGTTGCGCTGCCGTTGGTGCTTGTAAGACTTGCATATCAGGTACTTATTGTCTTTGTGCATCGGGGAGTGTTCAGCCGGCTTGGTCAGGGCTCGGTTGGTGTTCATGTTGCGATGGCTGTGGTGGAGGAGATTCTGGTTGTTGTGATTTATATTTACTTGGGGTTCAGGCTGGACAGACTCGAGGTGAATGAGCAAGGGCCCATTCTTTCGCGGCCGTGGAAGAGGTCAAAGGGGGGTCGGCGTAATAGAAGTAGAAGGAGGGGCAGGAGTATGAGGGGAGAAAGGGATGGGGGATACACAAGGGGAACGCAGCTTCACTTTATTGGCGTGGAATGATGCCATTACAACTACCCCTTTGGAGGTTTGTATGTATTCCGGCTTGACCTAAGCACGCCAATCGACGATGCTTTTGTTACAACAGAAAAGGCTTTCAGAATTATCAACGAGTTATTGAGGTGATTTGGCGAGTTGACCCTAGTATATTACTCAAACAAACACTTCTCAAGATGTATGAGACAATGAGTCAGATTAAAGACAATTAACATAAACTCCAGTATTAAGACAAGAATAGATAAATCAACACCGATAATGCCGTATTCAAAATGCATTGACTCAACGTCTCGCAAGAACAACAATCCAAAGACAACATGGATGCCGCTAAATAATACAAGAAGAACTAAGAAGCAATGCCACAACTCCATGCGAGATGAAAACGACTCATGCGTGAACTATCATCATGGTCATACAAAAAAGGACTCGCTTGTAATGGACGGACGTGACTCGTATCCTCAATATAAGTAGCAATGGTTCATGCATATGCGCTGGATAAGATACATCGATATGTAAATATGTTATATGCATCGTGAAAATGTATGGACATGTCGTTAACCTTCTGTGGTGAACATATTAATGGTCGTTGCTCGTGCCGATTGTCGACGGGCGAGTACGCAATAGTCGACGAGACCCGAGGGTTTCGTTGCGCAGACGAGGCTGCTGTATGGCAGTGTAGCTGGTAGCCATCTTGCTAGACGGAGTTGAGATCCGTGTTTGTGGTAGCCCTGGGGAAGGAGAAAAGGAATCACTGGTCTGAGGAGGCTCTGACGAGCCGCGTTCAGAGAGCCCCGTAATTGTTGATGCCCCATAGCGTCGAAAACCTGGTTGGATCTTGAGACTTGATGCGGTCGGTATTCCTGTACCTGCACTTGGAGGTGTTGCATAACTGCGGCGCTGGGTTATGGAAGATACAGATGGTGACACCTTTGGTTGGTGCTGAGATAGTGTTTGTTGATAAGGCGTGGAATAACGAGATGAAGGAGACTCAGTGTAGCCATTGACTTCTGTCATCGCACGTCCAGTGAGCGTGCGACTGAATACGGAGCTTCGGTCTTCCGAGTCATCTTCTCGCTTGATTCGATGAGACCCAGAAAGACGATGAAGGCGAGAAGTGGGTGCGGTTAATGAAGGGGTATGAGGCGAGGAAGCTGACTCGTCGTGTGACAATCTTTCCCTGCGCCCGGTGGACCCGAGGTTGATAGTGTTGGCTCTGTGACCTTCAAATCGACTGAAGATTCGAGCACCAGAATCCGGTTGAGCTAGATCTTCCGGCTCATGGCTCATGCTTCGACGAAACCGAGTAGATATTGAAGACATGGCATCACTAGTGTCGCCTGTCACGCTTGGTTGACGTCGACTCCGTGGTCGTATCTGTTCTTGCGGTTGCTGCTGGCTACTTGGTTGGGTCATGGTCTGTTCTTCTGATAATGCGAGACAAACCTCGGTCAATCCACGACATAGGCTATCTGCTTTGCGTTTGGCCTGGCGCTCCGAGAGACCGGTTCCAGTCACAGTTGATGAGTTCCCAGAAACTGTGGTTGCTGCAGTAGCCAGCATGTTAGTCAAAGTCAAGGCGTCTGTCGCTGTTGCTTCGAGCGCATTGTAGACCTCTGGGCCGACTGTAGCTTTCGCTTTGGCCAATGCAGATTGTAATAATGTCTGTATAGAATTGGCGGTTGCCGTGGCAGCTAATACTTCCGGCGAGATACTAGATTTGCGGACGTGCTTTTGTTTCGGTGACGAAGACAATGTTGTAGCTGTTGTGGCTGCCGTGCGAGGTCGTTCGCCCGAGACGCTCGACATGGCAGCAGCCGACGACGACGGGAATTTGCCCGTCAGTTCAAGTTTTTTGATACGAGATTTGAGGTCATCCAGTTCATCCCACACAGTCGAAGGAGCAGTTGTAGATAACGTCGACTCCGTAGTCCCATCGTGTTTAGCCTTTTCTCCATCCAGTCGTGCGCGCTCTGCGGCATCCGACATGGAGGCTTGTCGCACGGTTCGTGAAGAATTGTTTGATATTTGAGAGTATCTCAAGCGCGCATCTGCGAGGGATGCCTTGAAATCGATGTGCGGCAGCTCAGGCGACGTTTCCTGGTTATATCGACTCCGTGGCACGCCAACAACAGATCTGGAACCTGCAGTGCTAGAGTGGTGGCGAAGACGAGCGCTTTCATCCAGTGGATGGGCTGATGTCGTAACAGATGCTGCGTAATTAGAGTTAAACAATGGCGACGCATGTTGTGAGTAGAGCGGACTGCTCTGATATTTCAATTGCTCAGGAGAAGGGGTCTGCTCTTTCGCGAGAGAGCTGCGAGTTGATATACCCGACAGTCCCAGTTTCTAGATACATTCAGTGAATGACTTCAAATATCAATAGGTCAACTTACCCTTCGCCGATCCAACGAATTGCGCCGGCTGTTCACACTTGACTTCGCGATGTTAAGAAAGACGTCATCACTTCTGCGCGTGTCATCGGTGCTGTATTCTTTCTGCTCGTCGGTATTCGAGTCTCCATACGCGCTACTACCACTTTGGTACCGCTCATCGACAGCCAACGACCTCATGTTGCTCGCGGTCGCGGCGCTTCGGGGAGACAGCGGGGTGGACTCTCGGCGACGTCGCGACGGAGATGACGCCATGTCGGTCGAAGAGCCAACCTTTTTCAGGATGGACTTGTTTTTCAAGACGGCATCTATGCTGGGAGAATCCTGGGAGTTGTTGAGTCGCGCAGTCTGAGGCGTTGTTGCTTGTTTTGGGGTCGGGCGCAAGAGGCGATCGTTGAATGCAGTACTGGTTGCAGATGCCGGGCTGGTTGCAGTGGCGAGGCGTGAAGATGGGAGCGGGTTTTTCGTCGTCGATGAAGAAGTCGACGATGGCGGTATTAATTCTGAGCCAGGACTGGTCTGGGGGAAGTAGGAAGAAGAAGAGTAGTTGGAATTGGGTGTCGCAATGGAAATGGGCGAGAGCGAGTTGACGGCGCTCGTGGCAGGKGCATTAGTTGCCGCGGGATCACGGGGTGCAGCGGCGCATGGCTCGCCGCCAAGATTATTATTGTTATTGTTAGAATGCTGGCGATAGTTCTCTGCGTATCCGTCAGTCGAGCCAGCCGACAGTCGTGCTGCGTTGTACTTTCGCGACGGTATCTCGGCCAGCGCCGGGTTGGACAGTGCGCTCGCACTCAGCGACGACCGGTGGGACGATGTCGATGTTCTCTTTGTTGGCGTCACAGTGGCACTACTGGAGGCCGCCGACGTGTGGGTGATGCTCCCGCTGGTACGCGGTCTTTGGTCGGCCAGGGGCGACGAAGGGTTGCTGTAGTTGCTGCTGTGACTATTATTCTGGAGGCTCGACACATCTGCGCTTCGCCGTGTAGCCTGGCGAAGTAATACAGATGGCCGATGAATTAGATCCGGGTTGGTCTGTCGTCGCGGTCGCGTCCAGTTGGGGTCGTTTTCCAAGTCTAATCGCATGACTGCCAGAGCCGACGGCGACAATGCGGACATTGTTATTCTGCTGGCATAAAGTGCCGGTTTTTGTCGTTAAATATCCTTTGAGCGACTAATGAACAGTCGCATTGTTGCTGATAAGAAGAAAGAAAAACGTACACAAACAAAGATTGCTGTGGATACTGGATGACCGACGTGTAAAAAATAAGATTTACGAGTGAGTTGACCATTCAACCTTTTCAACGAGTGTTGGGGGTTCTTTTAGGTGGTCGAGGCCCAAAGCGCTTGGTATAGTACGCTTGTTATAGGGAGTACAGCACACCTACTCTACTAGGGTGCTACTACAGCTGCCACTGATAGGCGCTTGCTCAGGCTAAAAGACGGTGTGCATCATTACATGCCGCCATCACTCTTGATGTTTCGCGACTCCGAATACCTACCACAATCACTGCAGCGCATGTACTCTCTGAAATAAAATAAAAAATTGAATTCTCGATGAGGTCTCGATGAGACACTCGCTTTTTCAAACTTGACACTGAAATCAACGGATCATGAGTTTTGATGTTGGTGGAGCCAACAACCAATTTCGCAGTTTCAGATAACTATCTGGGTGGAGATAACCACAGTTGACTGTGGGAAGATAGCAGCACTTTAAAAACGCAGATTCTCGAGACTGGGAGAATAAATTGGCTCTACATGGAACTACTGATGTATCATGTATGAAGATGAAAACTAGCAACAGCGACCATCTTCGTGATAATCAGCTGACCTGCCGCCGACGACTTGCATCTACGAGTGGGTACACAACAGACATTGAGGACGCGCAGAATCCTCCTTTCGAGAAGATGTGAATCTATTGAAGGATTCTCTTTCCCCATACATAGTGATCCTTAAATGATCAGCCACTTTCGACGAGCGGTGAAGTCGCTCTGGTCACAAGCATCCAGGCAGTCGCCCCGCGAATTCGTGCCGATGCATGTTTGATCTGGTGTTGTACAGATGCATGTCGGCCTTGTGACGGATCATGCAGATTTAAATTCTGCTCGATGCACCAACTAATTTGGACGATTGACGATGCAGTTCCGTGCCAGCTCAGAATCCATCTAGTCGAACTGCATTGACAATTAGTCGATCTAACTGTGGGGAGACAGTTTGCGAAATGACTACACTGAGTCGTGAACATGAAAGGATTTGTAGACTTCCTATCACGTCGTCAATTATTCTCTACATACCAATCTGTCTCCCACCACTTCGGCTCTTGCGCATGTCAAAGACATAGTGTTGTCGCCTTGGTGAATACAGTCCAGGTATATATACTAGATGAATTTTCATCTGATGCCCAACAGATAAGTAAATGATGACATCAATGTCACTTAATAGTCACAACCTATCAGCGTTTCATACGTCTCGCCTGACATGACCATGTGTATGACGTATACATAGCTGTCACTGTCAAACGAAACATGAAACAAAAACCTCATCATTGTCATCATGTAGTACGAATCTTCCTGAAACTATCACGATGGTTTCATATGTACGTTTTTTCCTTACTGGCAGTGGAGGCGGTACGCACTTCCAAGGCTAAAGCTGTCATGGCAGGAAGCACTACTTTTGAAACGAATTTCTGACAGATGGACTTCTAATTTGCTAGGAATAGTTCTCGGTTATATCAATTGATCACCAATGTGTACTCCGTCGCTGCCTCAGGCATAGTATCAATCTAGCCCTAATCTCATATTGTCGTCAGCTCGTTGTCCTGGAAATAGGTACGTATGATCTCTTTACCTTTTCCAGGAAGAAACCATGGAACTTCGAACCAAAGTAGGGACTAGCCAAATGGCCAATTATTCTCACTTATTTACCAACATTGAAGATTGAACATGATGAAGGTCAAAGTGGTCAAAGCTACTGAGAATGAAAGAACTATGTAGAACTAGCGGTGAAATCCCACACCTGTGCGTATCCGTAGTCGAAGGATTTGCAAATGCTGACCCAACACCTGTATCACCAAAACCTAGTACGTACTACGCACTACACAGTACTAGACGGGATCGTGCCACGTGGAAATCGTCGTCAAATACAGAACAACATCTTCGTAACACGGGGAATTTACTATGGCGAACGCATCCAGCTTTAGCAGCGTGCACAACCGCCTTTCCGAAAATGACCGGATTGACAATCATGGTACAGAACCTGTTTGGTTCAATCAAAACAAGATGATTGCTTCTTCAGACAAGGATGTTCCGTTTCAACTTCCCGGTAAGCTGTCCGCTGGTTGAATCCTTAGCTCTTGATCGAGCATTGTATCTTTCACATACGGCGTTCTCCGTGGCAAATAACAGAACGTACCAAATTGATTCTTTGCTTTTTCTTCTCAACTCGTTCAGTGCTCCGCGACTCCGCATATCGAAAAAAAAAAAAAAAAAACCACATACTACGTACGGGGTACATAGCATATCAAGCACAATCGGAGGATTAGTCGATCTCTTTATTGTGATAGACATGCTCATGCACCCGTTTCAGACTTAGTCGATTTAGCACGAACCTTTTCTACTCCGTACACACAGAAAGAACTCGTAAAGGGAAAAAGAGAAGACAAAAAGGAGAAAGGAAGTCAAGAAGTCTCCGACCTCCGTCCCTTTTTCGATACGAAGAATAAGCTGTTCTTTTCAAGTTCGTGATCCATGGCCAAACTCAATTCGAGCCCGACTTGTCCTGATTTATATTAGATTGAGGCACTGATACCGTTTAACGGTTCTGGTTTCTCAGTAGGTCTACTGTTCGTAATTGACTTCTAATCGTCAGCATCGCACGTCCTCTACGCTCGTTTTGGAATATGGATCTGAGGACTTCGCTCATTGGTTATCAGGGATGAATAGTACTTGGCAGTCGGAAATCGGTACATAGTTGATTCGTTAAAAATCAAGACCTGAGTAAGCTGAGCTGAGGATATTCATAGACTCCATACTGATGGACTAATGAAATCAATTCAGGAGTTTGATGTCGTCAGATGACGTGTCGATACTCGATACGCATATCTGATTATATTATGCTTGTTATATGGCTGGTCGGAAATTGGTATCTGTACATCATCGAGCGGCGAGTACAGACTTTTGTTCGATCAAGATCTCAAGGAGGAAGCTACTGCAAAACATTGTTTGATGTGCACCGAGCTCACGTGACCCCAAAGAGAAAGCCGGCGCGTTTCAGATTGTCCCCACTGGTCCACCCGGCGTATTGCGAATACAATATTACACTACAGATAAATAAAGTTGTCTCCATACTGCGTATGAAAAGTGCTCCTGGCATCTATGTAACGACGTACATCGTACGTGAATAATTACACCCTTGAGTTTTAGGACGACGCTATGCAGCCTTAAATAGATTGAAGATTTCTATGAAGGGGCTCGCTTCATCAGTCTCTGACTGATTATCGCCTATTAGCCGACTACTAGCCCTGCATCCGCCCTCATGCCGCATTGATAATATCACGCATAGTGTTCGATGTGGCAGGKAAAGTAATAGCAGTATATTATATGTATTGCTCCGAACATCGTACAAACCCGCTTGTCTTGATCTTCACTGCTTTACATGATACATCAAAGATTAAAGAGGAATGTATTTCACTTGTAAAAACATAGGCTGATCACTTGTTTCAGATCCAATAGTCAAGGTATGGTTTCCGCGAGGGCTTGCACCGACTATTGATCGATTCAACCAAACAGGCAGGGATCGCATCTATTGTCTGTGCGTGGGAACCCCCTAGTGTGCTCTGCAGTTCGCCCTACTCTTTGCTGTTTCATTTTTGTTGAAGTGCTTGTTTCAGGATATAATTCGCACGGAGTAATACTTCAAACCGATGTATAACCTACTGTTTGTGGTAAGTACGGTGTGTTTCATACCAAGAATCATGCACGATGGTCGGTGTTGATTGGTGGAAGGAGGGAATAAATGGTAAGCCAATGGCAGGTCTCAACAAGCACAAATTCCAGTCAGCCAAAGACTCGAATTTTCATGATCGCTTAAACTTCCACTGGGTAAAGCATGTCAAAAAATTCTCGTAGTACTCTAGAAAAATCGCAAATTCTAGACTGCCATGTCAGCTGTCGTCTGGAAGAATGATCAGTCGATCTTCCGCAGGTCCATCGATACTGCCGTACGGTAACCAAGTCCCGCGATCGGCCAATCATGGGCCATGGAAGCTTTTCCGTGCTTCCCAAATTCTCAGTCCAGGACGTTGCATTGACGAATTCTTTGAATGTCGAGGGTACATGATGTAGTAGTAAGTGCACATAGTTGATGACTGTAAGAAACGCTCCTTTCTTTGACTGTTGATTGTAGAGACTACTATGTAATATCCTCCGCACTGCTTTCACCCCAGGCCTCGGGTCAGCTTCCTTTGTACTAGGTAATAGTGTACGGACCGAGTGTACTCCGTAGTAGGCAGTCAGTACACAGTACTTGGTTGTAGTTACCAAGGACAGTAAGTGACAAGCGTGCATCAAGTCCAACGGGCCTCTAACGACGCTGGGATTGCCGCCCGTCGCACTTTGCAGGCATTACATTTCTATGTAATACACACATTACATAGTAATACATGTGCCGTACTAATACGCTTAGCGTGTCGCAGGGCTAAATTTAGAGCTTGCCCACCCCTGCCAGACGATGCCGCTAGCAATTTCAGCGCTCTGATTGGCTCAGTCCGTACCACGGCAGCTGCAGCTCCACCGGCGATCGGCCCTACCATTGGCTCTGGCAGGGCTTAGTCTCTGCGCCTCCCCGTCTCTGCTCGTACATAGTAAATCCAAAACCACACTTACATACACACGACGTAGTTTTAGCACCGCAGTGTAACAAATCCTCCTGGACGGAGTATTACCACCACGTACTATGACAATACCAAAGTCTCCGGCGGCCCTGCCTGCCTTCCCATTCGGCATTCATCTCATCTCTTCGTCCATCGCATCTCATCTCTATTTTTCTTTCGCCTTCATACCGTTTGTCTTCTTATTTTCGCCTTGACTGTGAACTCGTCAACTTCTTTATCTTCCTTTCTCTTTTTTTGTCGTTCTTCTGTTGAGTCACGAAGGAAGATAATCTTCCCGTCTCCACCTATCCAGGGCAAGGGTCCTTGTATCATCTCAAGGCTGAGACACCCGTCTTTTTATTTGCTCCGCCTCCAGACGCCCTCCCGTGCCGCCGCCAGCAATTTCACCCATCCTCGGCGGCTACGTACTTTTGTCTCCTCTTCAACCACTCTCTCCTTCACCTCATATTTGTCTCATATTCGACGACGTATCGTTCCCTGGAGGACCGACTGTTTCAGCCCATTCTCGATTGTCTTGTCATCCGCTTGGTCCTGCCGTTGCCAGCACTGTCATCCAAAGCAACCTCGCCCGCCCCCGCCTTCGCTCACGTACACACAACAACAACCACCACCACCTGTGGATCTCCCAGTTTCGTCTTCTGCTTCTTCTGACGGCTGTCATCCTGTGGTTGAGAACTGCACAACGCTTCTCACTCGCGGAGCAGTTGTTTATTTTGGTATGTTTCACTGCTTGCTCATATCGAGAACATCAACTCTCTCGCCGAGTCTATGAATGCGCCTTATACCCCTTCTCTCTTTTTCTTCAAAAAAGCCTAGCTGAGCGTGGCCATGCTTTACGTCTATCCATAACTTCTACCTCGCCATAATCTTCACAACCTGCCACAGTTTTTGATTCCCAGAACACAGACCGTTATCACCGTTGTCATTCGTTATATACTCGATCATGATGGATACTGACCGCATTCATTCGAAAAGATCCTTTGCGCAGGTAGCAACCGCAAATACGAATCTTTACATATACCGTCACCCTTCCGGATGCCACAGCTCTTCTGCTCTTTGTGATCGAACGCAAAGAGGTGCAAGTGACCGTGGGCGGGCGCTGTCGACCAAACGCAGACTGACTGCTCTTTCGACCCTCAAGATGCCCGTCCAAACAGGTCCCTCGCTAGTTTACGCCTCGCTCCCTTCCTTTGCCCGAGACTTTAGTGACTCGGCCAATTACACTTCGAACAACTCGCCGCAGCAAGAAAACCGTTCGCTCTTTACACATTCGTTGGGGCCTGCTCAAGAGAACAACTTTGCTCCCACAACTGAGCATCCTATTTCCTTCGAACATCGTGAGAGCGTATCGTCTTCGGGACTTTCAGAGTCAACTGATTCTTCACCTACGACTACAATTTCTACCTTTGACACCACATCCGTGACGGACACATCGCCGAGCTCTTCGCCTGAGTCGCCCTCAGCTTTGCAATTGCCCTACCCGAAGTCGATCAGAATACCGGAAATCACAGAAAGAATGGCCATGTTTTCAGAGGCGCCAGCTTCTGCCTTGGCTCCGCTGCCATCAATGATCGCTTCTACTACTCGGCCGGTCTCACCGGGAAGACGAGCCCGCAACCTCAAAAATCTTTCTTTGAAGATGCCATGTCAAATATCACGACCAGCGATTTCTACAGCATCGGTAGTCGAAGCCACGAGTCAGAATTACTCCGCCCCTCCATCACCCGTTCACAGACCTGCAAAGACCGCTCGTCGAAAACCCGCAAATCTCACAATTCGCACTCCCGCATTCGATCAAACCACATTCGCTCGTGACGTTACAGACATTATTCCCCCTACTCCAAGCATTCCGCAGCGCTCTCTTCGACATTTCGAATCATCACCTTCATTATCTATCTTTTCTCCGACCGCCGCCCCATTGAATGGTATGCAGCTACCTAGACCTGTTACACAGGATGGCACTCCTTTGATGCCTGGCAGCTGGCAAGAATCTCCACATCCTTCTCGACAATCACAAGCTATTTCTGGTACTAGTCTGCAGCAAGTGACGGAGGAAGATGATTATCACCTCGATTCACGAGAATCGACCAAACGTACTGAACAAAGTTACCCTGATGGACCAATAAAAATCTACGACTCTGGAGTCTATCTATATTTGGAACCTACACGAGAAGAAGCTTCAAAATTTGATGTGGTTATCAATGTAGCCAAGGAGGTTTTGAACCCCTTTGCTGACGACATAGAGGCTAAACCAGAAACTGTCGTCTCAACCCTCAGACGGCCTGTGTCTCTTGCCAAGAGGCTGTCGATGGCCGAGCCAATGACTGCTATCTCTGAAGAATCTTTTCATTCTGCGTTTGAATCTTTACCCTCGGAATCCAACAGTCCTACCACACCAAAGGTCGAGAAGAGTTCAACACCAGAATACATACATGTGCCATGGGATCATAATTCAGAGATTCTAGAAGACTTGGCAACATTATGCCAATTGGTTGACAGTCGAATCAACCAGGGAAAATCCGTCTTGATTCATTGTCAGCTAGGAGCAAGTAGATCGGCTTCTTTGGTCATCGCATATGGCTTATATAAGAATCGAGACCTTGATTTCAATGACATGTACAGCATTGTCAAGGGCAAGAGTCGCTGGGTTGGACCAAACATGAGTTTAATCTATCAGTTGACTGATTTCCGATCTCGAGTACAACGTGACGAACCAGTCAAGGCGCCAAACCCAGACTGGTTCAAAACACCACATTTGTCTCGGCCAGTTCAACAGGATTCGTTGCCTGCATCTGTTGAGAAGGAGACTTCTGAGCTAGCACCGGTACAGCAAGTCGAAAGTCAGGTACAACCGACCCCGTCTACGATATCAGAAATGATTTTTTCTCCGATGCAAACCACCTTTACGAAACCCTTTGTCAAACCATTTCCTCCACTGCAGAAGCAACATAGTTCCAACGGTCGGGGACTATTACCACGGCCATTGCCGCTTCGAGAGAAATACCCGAGTTCCGAGTCTTTGGCCAAGCCTGTCAACAAACATGAGACACGACAAGTCTCACATATTCGTTATCCGACAGTTCAAATGGATCTCGTGATGCAAGACGTTCCTTCGTCGCCGTCAATACTATCTCCCCGAGCGGCTCCTTACATGTGTTCATCCATTTCACGGACTCTTGCCGGAGACTTGGCAGGAGACGCTCCTGTGACGTTAGGGTTTGGGCAGTCATTATTCGATCCTCGATCTCCACCCCAGCGACAAGAATTATTGATTACACGAAGCATTGACGAAGTTTTATAATCAATCGCTTCGTCCGACATTTCCTTCATTTTACTTATCTCCTTTCTCATCATCTCAGGCTTATGATCAAAGCGGGCTTTGCGTGTCTGATTTTACATTCTTATTGGACATTTTCATTACTTCAATTACAGAGCTTGACTTGGAGCTCATCGATTCCGACATATTTTTCATTGTTTAGAACTCACGCTAGCATTTCCATGGCTGAGCATGATCTGGGACATGTGGTCACAGGCGTTATGGTGCGGACCTTTTTTTATTCTTACTAGTGGCAGGCTGGTATTGGGAGGAACTTAGTTGTAATATTAGTATTATTACCCTGATTTGTTTTGTTGTCTTCATTTGCATATTTTCTGTTGGCCGCTCGTCATGCGGCTTACATATCTAATGCATTGATGAAGATTAGAGTGGCTAGATACCCGCGAATCAAAATATCATGGTACTATTCTCACATACTTAAAGCACATTTTCAATTATAGAACAGTTGAAAAACCACCTAGATAGTTTCATTATCCTGGAGCCCCAATCTTCTCGTCTGATTCTGATGTGTTCCGACTTTGCGTCAGCTAACTTATCCGTCTGTTACAATACTGACATGACAGAGGTGCATGCGCAGTCTCTGCAACATATCCTACATTAAACTGGCCGCCGTCATATGACCCTTGACCGAGTCATCGCCAACCTTGTCCCTCAGAGATTCGATTCAGCTGCTCGGATCTATACATGGGTTTCATCAGTGTGCTGGCGCATGAGGGTATCTGCCCACGGGTTAGCCTCCACATAGCTTGGTCGTGCTATAAGACTTCGTTGAGTCGAACAATAGCGGACATTCCGTGCACGCCGCCATCAACTATCCAAAGCATCTGGAACTCTTAATTCACCGTGCATCAATAATGGTAGCGACAAGTATGTAGAATTCCACTTTCTGAAAGCGTATCACTCGGTCCTTCGTCGAACATCTCTATCCTCAGTCTGTGCGCCAACGCCTCTGAGCGCATCTGTAACCAAGGCGCGTAATTGGTTCTGCCCTGCTTCAGTATGAAAGTCTTCCCGAGCCGCCAATTCGGCAATTCTCCTCCTGAACTCTATGTCAACTTCGCCGGCCTCTCCGTCGACATCCTCTTGAGACATGGTGCCCAAATTAACGCTGATATTGTGCGGAAGAGGTGGCGGCGGGTGCACATCTCGTAGCGCTTGCAATTGCGCTTCGGATCTTGTGTTCCCAGTGACTTCTCCCAGATAGGCTGCAATATCCATAAACGACCCTTCGCTCTCAATCATTTCCTGAGCCGTGAATCCCTCGTCATTTGTGTGTTTAGCGTCAACGCCGAGTTCTTCCACGAGACATTTCGCGATGTCCAACTGTTCCGTCACGAAAAGACATGTTTCGTTATCTTCGTCGGTCAGATTGGGGTCTACGTGGAACTCCTGCACGAGCGCACGGAGTAGCTCGATGTGTCCGTAGGAAGCGGCTGCGTGGAGAAGGGAGTACCCATGTTCGTCCTGGTTTGAAGCGCGCGATGAATCGGATCGCAGGTGGCTGAGGACGGCCGAGGGGTTGTCGGCGGCAAGGATGTAGAGATTCGGTTGACTCATTGTGATTAATCGGAGAGTATGAGTCACAATGAGAGAGAGGGATTAGCGCCAGCCAAAGTTCTTGAGGCGCAACAGAAACAAAGAGTTATTGGAGGTTGTAAGGTGTAAATGAGTAGGAAAGGCAGATTTGATGAGGCTGAGCACAAACAAAATCAAATTCAATTTGGGCAGGAGACACCCGCGCTTTTCTTTTCGGACGTTGCCCCGCGGCCTCCTAAAGAGGAAGGATCCACTCTCTGTGCTTTCCAATTTTATGTCATTCAACAATTCTTCTCAGGCAAATATAAAAGAACCATTTGCGCATTTCAACATTCTCCTGATCAGTCACTTAAGGAGAGGAAGAATAACAATACCGACAACTTTCCGCACTGGCAAATCGACCGTCCCGCACCGATAGCTACACCCCAGAAAGGTGCGTCACCATGGTGGAACAAGATCCCCATGAAGTTCGCCAAATGGTGCAAAGCCTAGATGCCGCAACCAAGAGAAGCAGAAGCGAATCGAGGAAAACCTTTAGCTGCAAAAAGTCAACCTTTGTTGTTGCCGGATCCCAGAACATCTCTGTGCATTCATGGCGGTTCATGGATTGGGATTACAAGAGATCAGACTTGCCCACCTACGCTCGCGGTCTGTTTACTACGAAACTCAAGGATGGGCGTGATGAAATATGTATTCGGGGCTACGACAAGTTCTTCAACGTGGATGAAGTAAACGAGACGAGGTGGCGCAACGTCGAGACCAACACGCGGGGCCCTTATGAGCTCAGTGTCAAAGAGAATGGATGCATTATATTCATATCAGGTCTGGAAGACGGCACGCTTCTGGTTTGCAGTAAGCATTCAACCGGCAAACGGGCTGATACACCAATCAGCCATGCTCAAGCTGGCGAGCAATGGGTTGAAAGACATCTCAGCAAAGTCGGCAAGACAGTCAAGGAATTGGCATTGGAGCTACGGAAGATGAATGTTACTGCTGTTGGCGAGCTCTGTGATGACCGCTTTGAAGAGCACGTCCTTGCGTACGACGAAGATGCGGCTGGAATTTATCTTCATGGACTCAACTACAACCTCCCTGAATTCACAACACTGCCTGGTTCAGAAGTACACAGATTTGCCGATGAATGGGGCTTCAAGAAAGCCGAATTCGTTGTCATGGAGGACATCAAGACAGTCAAGGACTTCCTGGACAAATGCGCTGAAACGGGATCATGGAACGGTCGAGACACCGAAGGCTTCGTTATCCGTTGTCAATTAGGAGACGGCAAGTCAGACGGTTATAGAGATTGGTTCTTCAAATACAAGTTCGAGGAGCCATATTTGATGTACCGACAGTGGCGTGAAGCGACAAAGGCGGTAATAGCAGGGAGAGTACCCAACATCAGGAAGCACAAAAAGATCACAGAAGAGTATCTGATATACGCTCGACGACAAATGGCCAAGGACCCCAAGATCGCCAAACTGTACAACCAGAACCATGGTATCATTTCCATGAGGCAAGGATTTTTGGATGAGAGAGGACTGAAAGGTTCAGAAATCATTGCCATGGAGAATGAGGGGGATCTCGAATCGGAGATGCCAGCTAGGAATTTCGTCTTGGTTCCCGTTGCATCGATCGGATGCGGCAAGACAACGGTTGCTTTAGCATTGGCTAATCTATTTGACTGGGGCCATATCCAGAACGATAACCTGGTCCAACAAAAGAATAAATCCCAAAAGTTCGCCTTGATGGTAACAAACTCATTAGCAGCCCAAAATGCTGTCATAGCGGACCGGAACAATCATCAGAAAAGAGAGAGGAAACAGCTCATAGATGATGTGACGAAAATCATTCCCGATGCCAAGTTCATTGCGTTACACTGGGTCCATGAGCCCAAGGGATTGTTGCTAGATGATATTCGGCACATTACCAGAGAACGTGTTCTCACCCGAGGAGACAACCATCAAACTATCCGAGCTGGAAGCAAGGACAGTGGAGAGATTATCGGAATAATGGAGGGGTTTTTACAGCGATTCGAGGCAATTGATACAGATCGAGAACCTGACATGTACTTCCACGAAGTCATCGACCTAGACGTGAGAGATTCATCTCGTGAGAATCTGGAAAAGATTGTTACCAGGTTGCATTCTGTATATCCGACCCTCGTCAAGCGAATCCCCGATAGCGCCGAGCTAGATGCTGCTCTTGCATCGGCACTGAACGATTACCGCGTCGACACAGATCTTAGCTGGGGAACCAGCAAAAAGACAGACAAGAAGGCAGAAAAGGCGTCCAAGAAGAACGACACCGCCATCAGCGCCAACAAAGCCCAAGATCCCATGGTATCGGCCAAGCACATTGAGTATATCGGAATACTGGTTCCTCCTACAGATATTCAGCAAGTTCTCACCTCGATATTCAACGACAACTCCGGCCCAGCAGAGCGAAACAAGCTGTACCACCACCTCAAGAACTCGCGCCGCATCCAGCCCAGTTTCCATGTAACTCTGATCCATCGTGCAGCCAGCAGAGAACAGCCGCAGATTTGGGAACAATACACCGATCTGTACATCAACCGAATGAACGAGCGCGTCTCTCAGGGACTACCAATCAACCCACCCACAAAACTAGCAGATGCCCGCGTACGCGTTGAGCGACTGGTCTGGAATGACGAGATCATGGCTTTTGTCGTGCGTATTCTGGTACCTGAGGGAAACAATAACAGCCAGGAGAAACTCCCTTCATCGTGGCCCTGCGCCAACGCCGTGCCACATATCACAGTGGGTACAGCGAATCCGGACGTCAAGCCCAAACAGAGCAACGACCTACTACAGAAGTGGTTGGAATTCGGGTCCGGCGGTGATACGGGGATTTGGGAGGCGGAGATTCCTGGTGTCAAGGTGCTGGAGGGTAGTATTTTGCCTGTTATGATGAGGGGGAAGTAATCAGCAACGCCTGGATCATTGCGTGGGGGTTACCAAAGTGAAGCTCATTAGTTGCAAAAAAGTATTTGAAGCTTTGAAAAAATAGTCTTCTCATGGTCTATTTATTAATCACAAGTAGTATGATACAAGAATCGTTCGCACAAACGCATACATTCATGAAACTTCCCTCCCTTTGAATCGAAGTAGGGCGCAAAATACACATCAGCAATATTAATAAAGATATACAATCGAACACAACTATATATTCGTCGTGCCTTACTCCAGTCGCCAGTCCTCATATACACTTGCCCGTAGGGCATGAAGGGGGTGTTAACCACTAACCCAAGCCGCGACCCTCTGAACCCCAAACCGTCCCATAAACTGCAACCCGGTACTACCCATAGGAAAGTAACTGACCAGATACCATACCAGCGCGACAAGTTGGAATATAGCGGCGAACAAAGTGAGGAAGCTTTTTTGTAACTGTATGGTACTCATCAGCATATCATCTCAGGGATAGTGAGGGCAAGGGAAAGACGTACGCCTACGGCAAAGTATAATGTCATTGCGATAGAGCCAAAGTAGGCGGCTGTGAAGGGTAGTCGGGGTCCGGAAAGGAGATGGCGGATGTAGGTGATGGGGCCCATGAGGACAGCCCACGAAGCTAGGAACAGAGTTGAGCCGACGGACCATCTGTGCATCCATCAAAGGTTAGTTAGTGCGTCATATTATCAAAGAAGAAAGACAAATCAGGAATGCTAGAGCTATGCATGTGCACGAAATGAGACATTGTTGGGGCGCAAGTTGTGAAGACGAAAAGGAATCAGGCGCATTCTTCCCCTAGAAATCAGGGAAAGGGGATATCATTTGTCAAGCCACAGGACAGGTGCAGAGCGCATGGGACGGGGAAGCTAAATCCATGTACTAAGGTGGCTTGAACCCTCGTTCACATGCCATTGGCGATCATGAGTCTGCATGTGTGTCACCCATCCAAGTCAAGTCACTACCACCTTGACCAAGCACCTAACGAATCAAAGACACGGGTTCGACTAAACTGAAAAACGGAGAGACGGCGGATGGGGGAGGCAACTTACAAAATGGCAAATTTGCGGGGTTTCGTTATCAAAGCCGGCCACAGAACGAAACATAGTAAGAAGCAGACAGCAGCTCCAAGGTTACATGCACCAAAGACAAGCATTCGATCCCAACGACTTACTAAGTACGCATGAACAATGGTTAGTCATTTTACACCTATCCCGGATAACATGGAAGCCTGTTTTTGTTTCTGCATCCAATGCATGTGAACCCGGGAGAACGCAGGAACTGAGTTGGTATCACCCGGGCTCGCAGCAGTAGATCGAGAAAGATAATCACGAGCTCAAAAGCAGGAAGACAATAGGCGGGGAGAAAAGAGAAAGATGTCAAGAAGACTGAGTGGAGACATACGCGCAAAGAAACTTTCCTCTTCCTCTCGCCTGGACGGCGCGGGTAAAGGTGCCCCGGGTTCTTGAGTCGGAAGTCGAAGATATCCCTCACCGCTACCGAACGGATTTAGAGACCGGAGTCGGGATAGGATGGGCGTATTTGCGTCTGTTCGCACTGGCGTATCCTGGTCTCGCCGTGACCAGCCCAGCGAATTCATGTTCTCCCGGAACGAAGCAGAAGCCATTTTGCCCTTGTTGAATTGTCGTGAATGTTCGATATGCACATCAACTTAGGTCCGATGATCCACAGATAGATAACTAGCGTATACCTAAAGCCGTCCGTTGCGGATATGAGGGGTGCAAGCCAAGAACCTAATCGCTTGCTAATTGTTGATGCAATGCAGATGATCTGCTATAGTAAGTACACTAGCGCAATAAAACCGGTAGTCGTTTCGTATGAGGAAGGCCAGGTGACAATCCGGAGAACCCTACGGGAGTATATCGTCCCTCGTCCAGTTGTACCGGTCAAACTTTTCTCTTTAGTGTGCTGCTTTCAAAATTATAGAACTGATTCAGGGCCGTTGCCACCTGATCAAGCAGCAACAAACGGACGAAAATAGGTACGCAGTAGGCGCAGGATATACAGTACGATGGATGGGACAAAATGACCAATCGTAGCCGGAGATAGCAACTAGGAAAAATAGGCGATATGTCAATACAGATTACAAAAACAACTGGAATCTTTCCGAGCGGGCCGATCGGCAACAGTGAGCGAGCAATACGAAGCCGACTAGTCATGGAGATGGGAAGGACAGAACGTTGGGCGCAGCGGAGGTAGACTGGCGGAGGGGGGKGTGCAGTGTACGTACTGAAGAATGGAATATACGTACTGAAGAATGGAAGMGCCTCTTTCCTCCAGTAAGACGCGCGCAAGGTTTGAAGCACCGACACAAGCAGACAGAATGTGTGTGTGTGTGTATGTGTAAGAGTGTGGGTGTCGACCAATCCGGAGTTCAAGAATTAGGAGTCCTCTTTCTGCTCTTGGACGAAGGAGGAGGGGTGGTGGGCGACTCGTAGCATCTAGGGATGTCAGATGACTTTTTAGGTCGATGCAGAGGCCGCTATCATGGACGAAGATTATCCGGTTGTCTCAGAAGGAGGAGCGACGATGAGACAAAGAGGGAAGAATGACGACTACAGAGGATCAGAGATGGAGGGCGATAAATAGGCTGCTCGTCGGGAGAGTGCGGATGGTGATATGATGTTGTAGTATAGGCAGCACGAATTGTCGTAATCAGGCAGGCAGAAGCTATAGCAACAGAGGCAGCTAGCTGTGCTGGAGGCTGTGCTGACGGTAGAGAGTGATGGGTGTGTGTTCTGGTAGCAGTTTGGTTAGAGTTGACGTTAGCTTGTGGAGAAGAGCTTGGATGACGGCAGCCTCAGGCCATTATTAGTAGGGGCTTGGCGCGACGGGTCAGCCGCCTAGCCCAGTCAGTGCTCAGCCACGCTTCTGATTGGCTGATCGATACTTTACGGAGCAAGTTACTCTACAACGAGTCAGATCGGACTCCAAGTTGGAAGACTCAACTTCTACTTTCCACCACCCATGACTATGTACACGACCCAAAATCAGACCAGAGCAGAGGTCTCAGTCATAGCAAGACGGTCAAGCCGATACGTGCAACACCGAGAACCCCGAGACAGACAAAAAAGCGCATTCTCTATTCTGCTTGACCTCAAATGGTGGTGTGTAGCATCCACCAATTACCAAGGCTGTGTGGAGGGAGAGGGGAAGATGTCTCGATTTTGGGACTGTGCATAATTCCTCTTCTGGCGTGCTTATGCGCTATGCTCAATTATTGATAGTGCGCGCATCTCTTAATCTATCTCTCTCGTTAGTACGTCCTAGGAGTACATGCCTGGGAGCTATCCGTTGGCGATCCATTTAGTCGAGTCGATCATGCACCAGCGCTGTGCAGAAGTATATCTTGATTTTATTTATTTTGATATCGGTTCTGATACGTATCCTCTTGTAACTTCGACTGTGTACTATACTGGGGAGCATATCCATGGATGTACAGACGTGGTTGGCTGGGTGAGTTATCCGCGGGGTCTGTTCTCTCTCTCTCTGAAGGGTCTGGAAGATGTGGAAGATGGGAGAATGATTGGCGCATCTTGCAGGAGGAGAACCATCTGCTTGCTCCCGTCGATGATGTATTGATGCATACAGACATCGCAGACATCGTACAGTATACTACGTCCTGTCGTACAAGACAAAGGATGTGAGGGGTAGAATCAAGATGGTGGAGAACCGATTAGGCCTCCCGAAGTGTGGATGTCGGTGCGCCGAACAACAAGAGCCGTGGCGATGGCCAATAGAAATCACAACAGCCGGTGGTAGATTTCTCCTTTCACTGCTAGTACTGCCCATTTGTGATGTCCAGCAGGGATCAATTATCAGCTCTGTACCACACAGCATCAGCATGAATGTACATAGTAGAGGAGGAATATAAGATAGCAGATACCCCACTTCGCGCAACTGGCCGAACCGCGACGGGAAGACGGCAAGATCGCCTTATCATATCCACTGGCTCCCACCGAGTCAACCTTGGAAGGCTGCCAAAAGGACATTCTCTCAGTCTCTGACCCGGAAAGATACGGAAGACCGACTCTCGCTTATCCTGCTCTCATTCCAGCTTGGAGCTGGAATGCGGGCCCGCACGTTTCATGAATCGGCACCGTATGGAGTCTTTATTTGCTGCCACGACAGAACCTTTGGTCCAAGATGCATGGACACGACGTATTTATATTCAGATAGACCTATTCATTCTATGTGATGAACAGCTCAGCACAGACGCGAGATAGACCTGCAGGTGTCACAAAGGCCCATGTGTTCCAGGGTTTAGGCGAGACGGAGGGCACAGGTACAGTGCTTACATTCTGAGCAAAGCGCCCGCTGCAGTGCTAGGATGGCGTAGCAAGCCAGACCATTCAGATCGCTCAAACCTTTCATGCAGCACCAGAAACGGTCCAAGCTTCCATCGCAACTCGATTTCGCTGGTAGTACTATGGTTAGTAGTAGTATGTAGTAACTTAATAGTAGTAGTAGTAGTATTGCTTAGTGATCTTCTCATATTAGAGCATGAATACTACTATCGTCGCTTGCCCCACTAGTAAACTACTACATCGACCTAAATCAGTCGCTACCCAACTCAGAAAAGTATCATAGATCAGAGTAAAAACTAGAGCCAAATCGTCCCCCCCCTTAGTCTGAGTAGGGTGACTGAGTGCCCTCACGCTGCCTGGTCAGCTATGTTTGACCCATGTCAAGCTGCCGGGCCATCTGATACATTCTAGACTTCAATCAGTGCTATTTGCCTTGCCCTAAGCTTCGCTTGCGTCTCCGCGTGAGTCATCATTTCCCTGTTTGGCTCCGGCTTGATGATCAAGATTCCTACCTTTCCTTGTTCATGGGACAGCAAACTTTACTATTAGAAATACAAAAGCAGTCAGAATCGGGCTGTGCGACAAGACAAGATGCCCACCCACACACACACTTTTTGTAAAATATTCCACAATCTTCTAAGATAGTGTAGGCTTCCTCGAAATCGCCGGCATCTCTCGTCTCACTCCGCTCCATCCCACCACCCTATTCGCCCTTTTACCTGGGTAGCCCTGCCCACGTTGACACATTCGAGATCAGTAATCTAGAAGAAAACCGGAAAGCGGTTCCATCTGATTACGACAGAGCTTAGTGTGTGTGTGTGTGTACTACTTCGTAGCAGAAAATAAAGCCTTGTCCTCAGAGCCGGCCGATCGACGTCCTGCATGACCCTCGATGTCATAGTATCAAATGAGAGATGCAGGACCCCCCCGATCTGGCCTGGGATTTTGTTTTAAAAACAGACGGCGTTCCCTCTTCGGAGACGCGGACCCTGCAGTAGAGTTTCCTCCCTGACTACGTGTTCGTCTTGTATTCGCACACAGCTATATCTTGGGTCCCATCCGCCTCGATCGACTCGATCTACTCATGCCCTTGCCATAGTAAGTCGCTAAGTAAGACACATATCAGCACCAGCACTCAGGTAACTCTCCACCTATCGCACCAACAACGTCCAACTTGTCTCGACGGGTACCTTGCGTTGTTGTACGCAGCCCTACCCGCCAAAGCAGTGGGTACAGATAGGTAGCCATCTGTCTTTGCTGTTCATCAGTGGTATGTATGTCTCTTAATATCTTCGGACCTTGCCGAAGTCCATCACTAACTGGCGCCACGTGGAATGTTCAGACAAGAAATACCTCATCCCATCAACATACTTCACCAAGGTAAGTGTATATTGATATGGCACATTTGTTTGAACGTATCCTAATTTCATGCTAGACCTTTCATCATTCTTAACCAACACTACCTTGGACTATAACCGGTAGGTGTTTCCATCTCCGTGCACTGCCTGGCCTTGTTATTCTGTCTTCCTTCTCTGCCTACATCCTTGTCTCATACCTCGTGGGGGTCGGAAACGGCGCAGGCAGGCAGCAGTCGGACTGGGTCACTAAGCGGGACTGTCGAGATCGTGCCTCATCTGAGCCAGTCTCTCAGCCCTGATTGATACGTCAGCCGCAGGGGCCCGAGGTCTGAGAGCGCTTCTGTGTAGAGTCGCGACGAGATTCACAAGGGAGAACAAAAAGAGATAAATTAGGCGGTGTCTGTCCAGTTGTTGGGCGTACTCGGCTCACCGCTCTCGGCCAAGCCGCCAGCCAGTCAGAAAACATCCACACCGCCGCCAAGCCACGCCTGCCCCGTGCTCTCCTTCTCTCCTCCCCCAGTTTTGCTGTTCCTTCCCTCTTCCTCCTCCTGGACAATCATCAAAACAGACCTGTTCCTGCTATACTTATCGTTATCTTTCGCCTCGTGTCTCAGCTTATTCTTATACTGACGCTCGTCTGCTGTCATTCGTCTTAGCTCGTGTCAAGGACTCTCTAACGAGTACGTTGCTGACTGATCCGCCACCCCTCTTTTCAGCTACCCCCTCAAGTTCATCCGCCAACTGCCGTTCTGTTTGAAATCACTTTTATTTGGCTTTGTATCATGACGAATGGGCTGACATTTTCATCTGATAGTTGCGATTCCCACTTTCTTTTCAATTGATCATCGACGCGCAGTACTCTGACTCATTTCGGTCACCGAAAAGATTATATCACTGCTGCAACTAAACTTGAATGCGATCGTAACTTCAGCAGCCAACACTTGAGACTATCGCCAATCTTTTGCGACCAGCTTGGTACCTCTTTTGGGTAAATTGCCATTGATATTTGATAGTGCATGGTAGAGGCCAGCCTTGTTCGCGATAAGCACCACTTTGCACAAAGCCTTGCATGAGACGATGTCTCAGTCTGGATACACTATGGCCAATCAACAATTCGACAACCACTTCGGTAACATGAACGGCAACGACGCTGTCGACCCGTCAAATCTCACTATGCAGAACGGAATGTTCATGCCCTACTCCTTTGGATCTCAGCAAAACATGTCCGCCAGCTTCAACATGGGAAATTCTGGAATTGACACCGATGAACTGCTGGACCTTGACCTCAATGGACAAAATGGCATGTCACGCGCCGATGGCATGAACTTCATGCATGACCAGCGACAGAACCAAGGTCTCTCCATGAGTCACCAAAGCCAGATGACCCAAATGTACTCACAAACACCCGATGGAGCTCCCATGCACAGCCCTTTCTTGCAAAACAGTTTCAACTATGATCAGTTCCAGATGCCTAATCAGGGCACCCCGTCTCACCTGAGTGCTCCCAACCACTTTGACCATAGTTTCCTCAATGGCAAGACACGCCCCAGCTTGCAAACCATGGATCGTTCAAACTCTGACAGGAACCCGATGACTCCCAAGACGCCAGCCATTGGTGCTTTGAACCTGAATACACCAGACTCTGGAAGCTTCCCATCGCAGCCTATTCGTGCCTCCAATCTCCAACACAGGCACCAGAAGACCCTGTCCAACCAATGGGATGGTACCCCAGGAAGTGCGCAGTCATTTATTGAATCACCAATTGCCTCACCCAATCTCCACTCTCATCATGCCGGCATTTCGGAAATTCTCAAGTCCGGGAAACATGCATCTCTCCCTGCCAAGGTGGACAATCCCAGTGCTCAGGCATTAGAGTCACAAGAGGCAAAGCGACGTAGGCGCCGAGCTTCCCACAACATGGTGGAACGACGACGCCGTGACAATATCAATGAAAGAATTCAGGATCTTTCTCACCTTGTTCCTCAGCATCGTCTGGAGGACGACAAAGTCCGCAAGCAACTTTTGAATAACTCCACTTTGTCTCCACCAGGAGGCAGCATGAGTCCTCCTAATGCCACTTCTTTGCTGGCTGGCGGTAACGGACGTCGGGCAACTGCAGGCAACATCACCATGGGACTTCCAATTGAAGAGAAGGAAAAGGGACCCAACAAGGGAGATATCTTGAACGGTGCTGTCGGCTGGATGAGGGATCTCATGTGGGCTCTACACGTCAAGATGCAGCAAGAGTCAGAATTGGCCGAACTCATCTCAAATCTCGGCGGAACTTGGCCGTTTGAACAGACCGAGGACGACAAGCGGATGCGAACTGAGCTTCTTGATGCCATGGAGAAGAATGACCCGAACACGTTCACTTACAGCCGTGCACCAGGAAGTGGACTTCGCGTGCCTAAACACACAAACATCGCTGGAGAAACTGTCCAGAACGGTGCAGGCCTCAGTCCACAGAGTCTAAGCCCTGCTTTCCACAGTGGTGGCAGTGGTACCAACAGTGGCGCGGGCCAGCCAGCATATTGGGGCAGCTCTAACAACATTTTTAAGGAAGAAGAAGAGTACACGATGGATATGTGAGCTTTCTTTATTCTCGTTGAATTCATACACGTGACCGAATCAGTTGCATAAATGGCGGCGTCAATGAGGAACGGACATTGGTTGTAGAATGATTTGGCTTATTATATTTCTGTGGTTGCATTATGGTTGGTTTCTGTTTCTGATTATTTGAGGTTGCAACAACGCTGTGTTCATGTCATTGACTTTGTTTGCATTCTGAGAAGAACCTGATTCTCTAATATTAACGCTGTTCTGTATATGGCTTGTCGACCACGTCGAGGACTCATTGCAATCAGTGTAATCATTTGTTTCGTTTCGTTTATTCTTCATATCGATACCCCAGAGGTCCATTGTTTCCTCATTTTATTTCTAACACGTCTTGAGTTGCTATTGTTATATGTATCTCCTTATTATCTTTTCTATCTGACTCATCGAGAGTGTTTCACTTTTATGTTTTATCGTTACCGGTTTCCAGTGGAATGGTTGACTATTTTGAATTCGGGTACTCAAGGATATTTTTGTTTGTGTCATTCTCAGATCGATTATGCTTCCTTTTGGAATATGAATTCTTTGATTGAATTACATGATACACATGTATGATCGACTTGCTTGTAATCATATAGCTACCTACCCGTCGACGTAGTACGAAACATATCCCCGTTCCCCAAAAATTTTCAGATCCGAATACGACCAACTGATCAATATATCTAGTGGATATTCGGAATGGGTACGTAGTCGCCAAGTGTTGATCTCAAACAGACTAGTATTTCCGCCAACCATCGTATAAAACAAGCTCGGCCGAATCTGGGGGACGCGCGGATCCGGCGCTCTATCCCAGAAACCCGAGCCTTGATCTGCAGATTATGGATATAAATTTACGCGTCCTCTATGATGATATCGGCGTGAAACAAAAGTGGCCGACCTGTCACTGCATTAGACTTACGAGTCATATAGCACTGTGGTTAAATCCTTTTCCACAGTGTCGCTGCATAGTAAGGGTCATGAAACTATTTAGCTGCTTGAACCCTCTCTCGTTTGTATATCCCATATGCACTACTCGCTCGCATTGGAAGCAAGAACAAGCTAAGCTATTCTCAAATCAGCATGCCTTCACAGGCTGCTTCAGTTTCAGCCCTTCTGCTAGGCCTAACCACCTGCGCCTCGGCAGCTCTATATGACCAAGTTATCCAGACTCAATATGGCCCCATTCAAGGCTATGCAGCATTCAACAGCCCCTTCACCGGCAACCTAACACACTGGAAAGATATCACCGTCTGGAAAGGTATCCCCTTCGCCGCCACCACGGCTGGCGAGAACCGCTTCAAACCACCGCAACCGGTGACGGGATGGACCGAGACTTTCAACGCCAGTTCATGGGGTGATATATGTCCTGATTCTTCGTCTTCTTCAAGCTATACCGTCTCCGAGGACTGTCTGAGTCTCAATATATGGAGCGCAGCAAACTCGACGGATGCAAAGTTGCCCGTTGTGATGTGGAGTTATCCAGGCCTGTCCACTGCGGCTGATGCTCTGTTTGACGGTGGTGGTATGGCAGATCAGGGTATTGTGTATGTCAACTACAACTATCGCGCGTCCAGCTTTGGGTGGCTTGCTCTTCCTGAATTGTCAGAAGAACGATATGAGGAAACAGGTTACAATAGCTCGGGAAACTGGGGCATGCTGGACCAGTTTGCAGCGTTGCAGTGGATATACGAGAATATTGCGAATTTTGGCGGTGATCCTAACCATATAACTGTCATGGGCCAGTCTTCCGGTTCAGCGGCGACATACCACATCCTGAACAGTCCGCTTACAAAGGGGTTAATTAAAGGTGCGATTATCGAGAGTGGTGTTCGCGATCCTCAGGATCCGCTATGCACGAGTTTAGCAGAGAGTTATACCCCTCTCAATGAAAGCCTGCAGGCTGGCAAGGAGTTCATGGCTAGTCTGAACGTGACCACACTCGCTGAACTCCGCGCGCTGCCCATGGAAGACCTCGAAAGCAGCCCGAGCAACCCGGGCAGCATAGAGTTTACTGCGACATTAGACGGCTACGCAATGCCAGCGACATACTATGATACATTGGTCCAGGGACTAGCCCACAACGTCCCCATAATCACCGGTAACACCAAAGACGAAAGCGGAGCGGCGTACGGGCTAAACATCACCGTGGACACCTACCTGAGCGACTTCAACTCCACTTTCAGCGGCGAATGGCTCGACAAATTCCTCGCGCTGTACCCGGCTGACAACGACACCGCAGCAAGTGGCGCCGTGAACTCGCAGTGGACCGATAGGTCGAAAGTGGGCACATGGCTTTGGACACAGATGTGGCTTGCGTCCAACGTGACTACTGCCCCGGTTTACAACTATTATTGGGACCATGCGCCTCCCGGCATGGATCAGGGCGCTTATCATGAATCGGAGATTAATTATGTTCTTAACAATCTTTATGACACGGATCTGTCCTGGGAGGAGGAGGACTATAATATTGCGCGCCAGATGAATGGGTATTGGGCTAATTTCATTAAGACGGGGGACCCAAATGGTGAAGGACTTACGACCTGGGATCCGGTCAATTCTTCGCAGTTGGTGCAGCACGTGGGTGATGGATGGGGTGCTATTCAGGTTGCTCCAGCGGCCAAGATTGAGCTTTTTAAGGCATGGTTTGCGACTTTGGAGAAATATTAATGTCAGGCTGCTTCAGTTTCAGCCCTTCTGCTAGGTCGAGTACGACCAAGTCATCCAGACTCAATTTTCTATGATATATCCGTGGCGTTTTATTTCCAAAAATTATAATAGTAAGCCAATGTAATCGGAACATGCTATCGAGTTGCGAATCGACCTGCTCGGCTTTTGTAATAGTAATTCGTCTACTAACAGAAAGAAAATCTTCCAGGAGTCGATGAGCTGCGAAAGACTTCTAATATGGTATTGCTGGCGGGAAGCCAACTTCCCAAGTCCCATTCGCCTTTTGTTTGAATCTGAAGTATTCAGCAATGTGCATTATATTTTCCCTCCAGGAACTTGTCTTCTGACAGGTAAGCTGAGATAGGATAACTTCGCACATCGTCTGACATCGACAATGCGCCCACCAGGCTTCACTGGACAACGTCAGCCAGACACTCGCGTAGAAGCTAAGCAGAACAAGTAGTGCGTCTGGCTCCCCCGCGTTTATTTGACTTGAAAATTCTCTAGGGGCCTTTGTTGGCCAGGTCAATGAGTATGTCATGAACGAAGGCATGAGGCCGGTCGTATCTAGCCCAAGACTAAGTGAGTCGACAGTGTAGAAGATTGGATCGAGTCGATCCTCAATTCTAACTCCTCGACATCCTCCTTCTGGAGCTACATTGTCTTGTAGCTTACCCGCCGACGCAGGGTGCCTGAGAAAGTTTCCTTCGAAGTCGTACGAAAGGCAACCAGCAGCGCTTGCAGTCCTTTCGCGAATGTCAGATAGCATTTTCACATATTCTGGTATGGCATAGTCTCGGAAAATGCCATTATTCACATTGTCTTGGGATTGTATCTCGTATGCAGTGGTGATAACCTCGCTCAGACCGGTGGCAAACCAGAGCAGACCATCAGAATCAATGCTCCGGTTTGTGTTGTCCCTCTCAGTGTTGAAGAAAGGAACATACCATGCGTAGTAGAGCAAAAGAAACCCACATGCAATAACTGCGTCGGAATCTTGTAACGATGTCATGGTACCAATCCCACACCTAAAGCCAGGGAGAGCGCGACTGAGATAAATACTCATAGCTCTCTTATATTCGGCCTGCTGAGGTAGAATATGATTCAAATGTGATGCGCTAATAGTAAGCACGGCATGCATTAAATAATCGTACTGCATGACTCGTTAGTCTAACTTTCGGAATTTCAAGACTCTGGATTACGAACATGTAACGCAAGGGGAAGAATTTGGTCTCGCCAAAATCGCCTCCCGAAGATCAGCGTGTCTGATGTGACGTGTTCAAAGTGATACATGAGATGTAGTGACTTTAGTTCTTCACTTGATGTTCCGACCTGACGGATGTTGAGCGGCGGATCCCGACGAGTCCCAGTTTGGTATACGAGGCTATGTGCTTCGGAAAAATCGAAAGTCGGGTTTGGAAATACATTCCGGCTGCTTTGATGCAATCTTATTAGGCCCGCAGCGTTTGAATCCTCAAATATGCATTCCTCCCCTCGTAGAGAGCACCTCCGACACGTAGGCCTACCCTCGTCACACTACAGAAAAATAAGCTCATGATACAAGTGGATTTACATTGAATGTAGGCATGGAACGGGAACGGAGGAAAGGATCATACCTTGATCTTTCTTGACTTGCATTTAATGCATCCATGTCGAGACTTATGGTGACGTTGGCGCTGTCGAATCATCCTGCCGGTATCATCAACACCCGGGCTGTGCACCGATGAATTCTCCGGCGAAGCAATGGAGAAAACTCCAAACCCTTTCCTAGTAGCCATTGCTAGATTACTCCATCTTCAATCTTCTGAATCGGTTGGACTTGTGAACTGAAGTAAGATCGAATGCTCAATTTTCTACTTCTTCCCAAGTGGCTGAGTAATAAGCAATTAGGGTGGAGGATGCAGGCATGATCGGACAGAGCCCCACAGTGGATCGCTCGTATAACGTTTTGGGATATTTCCTTTTCGGGAGATTCTAGGACTCTACATGCAGTTGATTTCCAATCTGACATAAACCGTAATTATCGCCAAATAATTTGAGTTGAAACAAATGAATAACATCATATGCACCTCGTAAGCTGTTTTTAGTTAAAATGAATTTCGTATAACAAAAGTAGTTAGAGGTTTGATTGGCTTCAAGGTACTTAAATCATTCGGAGTGCCCTTCCTTTTGAAATTATCATCATCTTCTACTCTAGCAAGAAACGTGAATACTTCTTTCAAAATGGCTAATATTATGACTGTTGCCCCTGTGCCGAAGAGCTTGCTTGGCTACCACCGTCAGCTAGCTCCAAATGCCGCTGTCAAAGTTAGCCCACTGTGTCTTGGTTCTATGGGTTTTGGAAATAGCATGAAAGATTTGATGGGAGAGTGTGACAAGGACGCTTCTTTCAAGATCCTAGACTTCTTTTACGAAAATGGTGGTAATTTCATTGATACGTATGTGTGACCCTTAAACATTCTTGTCTAAAACTAATTTACTTCTGATTTAGTGCAAATGTATATCAGCACGGCGAGTCGGAGCAAATCATTGGCGAGTGGATGAAGATGCGAGAAAATCGTGACGAGATAGTTTTAGCAACTAAATACAGCTCTGCCTGGCAGCTAGCGAACCCCAAAGTCAAAATTCAGTCTAACTTTGGCGGTAATAACAGAAAGGCCCTGCTTGTAGCTTTTGAGGCGAGTCTGGCAAATTTACAGACAGGCTACGTGGATATCGTAAGTCCAGAGAACCACTCTATCCGCACGGTACCTGCGATACTTACAGCTGACACAATTGGTCTTTTGTTGAAAGTTTTATGTGCATACTTGGGACTTTACCACCAGCCTCGCGGAGCTCATGCACACCCTGCACGACCTTGTATCGTCTGGAAAGGTGCTCTACCTTGGAGTGTCAAACACTCCAGCTTGGATTGTTTCAAAAGCGAACGAATATGCGCGGCAACAAGGATTAACTCCTTTCTCGGTCTATCAAGGCCAATGGTCCGCCGCCGAACGTGACGTTGAGCGTGATATCATACCAATGTGTAATGATGAGGGCATGGCCTTTATGCCTTACGGTGTTCTGGGATCTGGATACTTTCGAACATCCGCTCAACGAGCAGAAGAGAAGCAGAATCCAGCAGCAAAGCGAGAAGGCCGCAATATCGCTTTTATTGATAAGCCCGAAAAGGCCATCGCTGCGGATACCCTGGACGTCATAGCTAAAGCTCGAGGCACCAATATCACGAGCATTGCATTAGCATGGGCAAGGTCCAAACAGCCTTGGGTTTTTCCAGTCATCGGAGGCAGGAAAATCGAACATTTGAAAGCAACCATTGATGCGTTGAGTATCTCACTTACGGAGGAGGAGATACAAAAGATAGAGAATGCTTTGCCTTTTGATTTGGGGTACCCTCAGACGATTCTTGGTGGACCAGGTGGTGCAACAAAGCCTGCAGATGTCTGGCTGACCAAGCGGTTTGGACATTTCGACTGGGTTTCGACACCACAGGTAAGTGACCTCCTTCAATATATGTTATTACCTATGTCTAATTCTTTCTCAAGGCACCGAAGTCACATCAGAAGTAATGTCGCTCTCAGCTGTGCAAGTTCTCAAATCAGGACTCAAAGACAGGCCTGGCTGGATATTATGTTTTCTATCGTTCTTATATAAATTAAGCTCTATAGATCATGAAGTTCTATTTTTATCTAGCTATTCATACATGTTCTTGTTTCTCTTAGTTGAATGGGATCCGGTCAATTCTTCGCAGTTGATGAAGCATGTGGGTGATGGATGGGGAGATATTAAGGTCACTATATCGGCCAAGCTTGAGCTTTTCAAGGCATGGTTTGTGACTTTGGAGAAGTATTAATGTAGGTTTGAGGTTGAGCACATTCAGGGCTTTACGTATCACGTGACCTTGCTAAGACACTCGATGTGAAGTACTTTCTTATAAGCTACGAGGAATATGGTCCCAATTTAAAAGGGTGCTTTCGGTTGTAAAGAAGCCTCGTTGTGTGTATCGAGTGATGGCAGGTTCATGACAGGCTCATCTGTTGGCACAACGTAATTTACGGGTAAATTGCTCACACGACTTAAGTTGCTCACCCAACAACAACTAGCTCAGCTTAGCCATACAAACTGCATATAAAAAATAAAAAAAGAATAAATTGTTTAATTAACTATCTGGCTAGATTCGGATATTGGTTGCGCCTATGTCCTAGTTCCCAGTAATTACTACACCTGTGACACTGCCTTGAAATTCAACTGAGTGATTATGAAGGTCCCCGGATCACGACTAAGTTGAACTTTTCAGGCAAAGCCATCTAACTCGTTAACTACTTGTATGAAATTGAAATCGGTGGTCCACGGATGACTTGGCTGCTTGTTCGATTACAGAGATTGGCCAGTAAGAAGTTGGTTATATTCAGTAGCATGAATTTAGCTACGTACTTCTAAAGTGAAACAGGAAGTACAGTCCACTGCCGTCACCGAGGGGTGACAATGTTACCTGAAATCTCCCATCATTAATCGCCAAATGAACACTCGTATCACCTACAGTGTCCAAACAAAAAGACATGACATATATTGTCCAATGTTTGCTATCATGGATTACATCAAGTATAGGATTATCTTTCCCCCCAACCACGAGGGTCCCTGACGATCGGCGGTCAATCCGTCCCACAAGGAATAAAATCTTTATCTCAAGAGAACTGTCTCAAGACAATCTTCTCGCACCACTCTTTACCATAAGAAGATCAACGTGAGACGGCACTCCAGCCAAGAAAATCCATCTCACATATCATTTCTGCTATAAGAACGAGCTCACATGAAATCTTTCACAAGAATGGATTTCCAAAACCCCACTACAGTCCCAAACTCTCTTCTGGTTTCTACGATCAAGCTTCATGTTTCGCATTCTGGGACAGATAAATAATTTTTCGTGAGGATCTCTCCACCATTTTCTATTATATTGATTTATAAGCATTTCTCACAGCACGGCGGACAGACTACGTCGATCGACCAAGCAGCAGCCTTTCCAGATCATTACGCTCCTTATTTACCGCGTAGTTCAGCGGCGTTTGGTGGACGAAAATGCCGTCCTTTGCATTGATATCAGCGCCATTGTCAAGTAGGAGCTTTGCCACCTCCTCATGCCCATTCCTTGCCGCCTGGTGTAGCGGCGTTCGGAGAGAAAAGATGCCAGCTTTGACGTTTGGGTCGGCACCCTTGTCGAGCAGCACTCTCGTCACTTTTTGGTGGTCATAAATTGCCGAAAGGTGCAGAGGCGTTAGGCAAGAAAAAATGCCATCTGTTGCGCTTATATCGGCGCCCTTTTCGAGTAGCAGCCGTGCTACTTTCTCATGCCCGTTCCTCGCCGCGTGATGTAGCGGCGTTTGGCGAGAGGTGATGCCGTCCTTTGCATCTATATTAACATCTTTTTCGAGCAGTAGTTCTACTAATTTCGCGTATCCATTTTTTGCTGCATAGTGTAGGGGTGTTTGGCGAGAGAAGATATCATCCCTTACGTTTGTGTCGGCACCCCTTTCGAGTAGTAGCTTAACCACCGCCTCATGTTCTTTACCGTACCACCCCGCTGCCAAATGTAGAGGGGTCTGGCGAGAGAACATGTTCTCCCTCCTGTTGATATCGGCACCGTTGTCGAGGAATAGTTCAACTACAGTCTCATGGCCATGTTGTGCTGCATAATGCAGCGGTGTTTTGCCGTACGGGCCATTGTTCAAGCTGCTGGTAGCACCTCTTTCAAGGAGCATTTTGCATATCGCTACGCTCCCTTTCTTTGCTGCGTAATGCAAAGGTGTCAAAGAGGAGAAGGGTAAGAAGGAGTCTTTTGCATTAACATCGATGCCTTCGTCAAGCAACAGCTTGACAACCTCTTCATGTCCGTATGCCGCTGCATAATGTAGTGGTGTTCCATTAACATATTCTCTGAAGCTTATAGGCTCTGAATGGGCCCTGATATTAATTTCGGCTCCCCGATTCAGCAGCAGTTTGACAACATTTTCATGTCCGTACTCTGCTGCATAGTGTAGCGGTGTATGACTATGGTACTCACGGTCCTTTAGACTGACTGGAACGCCTTTGTCAAGGAGCAGCTCGACTACTTTTTCATGACCGTACATTGCTGCATAGTGTAGCGGAGTCGGACCAAAGTGCCGGTCATCCTTCAAGTCGTAGTACCTAGCGCTCGCATTGCCAGGCCGAACGTACCGCACGTTCTCATCACCCGTGTAGAAATCCGCACCATTGTCAATCAACAACTTGACTATCTCCTCATGACCCCAAGATGCCGCATAATGCACAGGCATCCGATTAGGTCCTTTCCTTTCTCTAAATTCCCTCGCATTGACGTTAGCGCCTTTCTCGATTAGCAATTTAGCAATCGCTAAATGTCCACCCCATGCAGCACCATGTAATGGCGTATCCATATTTCCCGCCCGACTGATCCGAACGTCGGCGCCATTGTCAAGCAGTAGCTGCACTGCTTCTTCATGCCCGTTTCCCGCCGCATAGGATAGCGGTGTCCCACAAGAGCCATTATAGATGCCCTTTAGATTGACTTCAGCTTTGTTGACGATTAATAGATTGACCACCTTCTCATGCCCATTCTCCGCCGCATAATGCAGTGGCGTCCGGTTGGAAGATTCTTTGCCATCCCTTATATTGACATCAACCCCTCTTTCAAGTAGGAGTTTCACCAACTCCTCATGCCCGTTCTCTGCTGCATAGTGCAATGGTGCCTGTGCCTGACCATAGCCATTTTTGCTGTCTTGTATATTGATATCAGCGCCTTTGTCAAGCAGCAGCTGGGCTATTACCGTGTGCCCTTTCTTAGCTACATAATGCAACGGCGTCCGCTCCTGGTCATCTCTTAGGTTGACATCGGCATTCTTGTCAAGAAGCACCTCAGTCATGTCCTTGTGGCCGTTATTTACTGCATAGTGTAGTGGTGTCCAATTGGAGCATTCATTGCCATTCCAGCTGCCGTTTTTTGAATTCATGTCAGCACCTCGATCAAGCAATAGCTTCGCCAGCTCCTTATGTCCATTTTCTGCTGCATAGTGCAATGGTGTTAGACCAGAATGTCTGTCGCCATCTCTTGTATTAATATCAGCATCAGCATCAAGTAGCAACTTAGCCACTTTCCCATGTCCATTCATTACTGCATAGTGCAGCGGCGTTCGACCAATGTACGTGTTTATGTCAACTTCGTGGTCTTTTGGTGTCTGACCAAAGTAGATTTTGCCATCTTTCGCATTGACATCAGCGCCCTTGTCAACCAGTAACTTGGCCACGGCTTCATGTCCGTTCGCTGCTGCGTAGTGCAGTGGTATGTGGCCGAAATGTTCATCACCGTCTTTCACATTGACATTGGCACCATTATTGAGCAGAATTTTAGTTATTTCTTCATGCCCTCTCTGCGCTGCATAATGTAGTGGCGTTCGACCGTTCTCTTCATCCCTTAAGTTGACGTCAACGCCCTGATTGAGCAGCAGCTTTGCCGCTTGGTTATATCCCTTCTCTTCAAGAAGGATTCTAACAGTCTCATTGGTGCTTTTGTCTTCAAGTAAGAGTTTGACTACCTTTTTGTACCCTTTATCTGCCGCGTAGTGTAGCGCCATCCAATGCTTGTCGTTATCTTCGAGACTGACATCAGCGTACTGGTCGAGCAGGAGCCTAGCCACCTCATCAAGCCCGTTCATTGCAGCATTATGGAGTGGCGTCCAGCTGACCTTTTCGTCTTTCAGCTTGGCATCAGCATTCTTTGCGAGTAGCAGCTTGACTACTGCTATGTGCCCCTTCACTGCTGCAAAATGCAGCGGCGTCCAACCGGCTTCATCTCTTGTTGAGGCAGGATCACTAACAGCTTTATTGAGTAGTAACTGAACTACTGCAGCATGTCCGCTCATTGCCGCAAAGTGTAGCGGCATCCAACCAACCTTGTTGTCCTTTGCATTGATATCAGCACCATTGTCGAGCAGCAGCTTAACTACCGCCTCATGCCCTTTCTCTATCGCATAATACAACGGTGTCCATCCCACACTGTCGCAGGTGTTAACGTCAACACCTCTGTCAAGCAACAGCTTGATTACTCCTTGGTGTCCGTACATTGTGGCTGAATGCAGCGGAGTCATACCATCTCGACCCTTCGAATTGACGTTTTCCTTGTCGATTAAGAGGGCAACGATACTACCATAACCCTTTTCAGCTGCGATGTGCAAAGCAGTATTTCCATCCTTGTCCCGCAAATTTGCATTATCCGCGGTCTTCAGTAACAACTCGACCAGCTCTTTAGAGCCTCCCCAAGCAGCGCGATGGAGCGGAGTCTGCCCATCATACGTACACCTCGCCTCATAATCAGCTCCACGGTGTAGAAGCCTTTTGACCATCTCAAGGTCCCCTCGTTCAGCTGCAAGGTGTAGCGGTTGCTGTCCGAGTCTATCATTCAGGTTTACATTCGCTGTATTGATAAGCTCCCCAAACAGGCCTCGGTGACCTCTCCAAACAGCATAGTGAAGGGCTGTCCAGGAACGTTCATCTTTCACGTTAGGGTCAGATAGTTGACCTAACAAACGTAAAGCCTCTTCTTCAGATCCATTCGCAGCTGCTAATAGCAATTGTTCCAATGTAACTGCATTTCTTTCCGTTGAACGTGAATCTCCAACATGTTTCCCTAATAACTTTGTATTGAAATCATGCTCAACTTCTTGAGGCAATTTGAAGTTGTTTGGCTGGTGGAGTTTCCCCCTGAGCGCCATTGAATCCAGCTCTTTAATACAATCCCAAGCTTTTCTTTTCAGCTGGTTCATCTTATCTGTATCGCCAATTGTTACTTCCCTTGTTATCCTTACATTCCCAATTTCTTGTTCCGTCAGTGGTGGGTGAAAATATACTGGCCCAACGAATCGATAAAATAGCACTGTAGATGCATCATTCTCCACCATTATCTGTACTAGCAGGGCCTTGTCTATTAGCTTCACGTTTGGTTCGGCTAATAATACACATGCGTCTCGGCATTCTAGGGCAAGGTCAACTCGTGCCTTCACCAGAGGATGTACACCTCTCCAAACGTATCTCTCATGGCTAATGCGGTCGAGGCAAATAGGTATCCACATGCCACTGACATTGCCATTTGCTTCAATGCGTAGAGAGGCCGGTGAAGAAGCTATAGGCATACTGAACAGGCTAGTCGGACACCAACTGAATCCGTGCGACATGGTGGCCGAATTGTGGAAGAGATGCTGGTGAGAAATTCGTGGTATTTTCCTCAAAATGGCTTTGTAGATGTTTTGTTGCCAGACATCACGTTCTGCCTCTTCGGGGACTATCTCGACACCGACCAAAAGCCCGGAAATGACAGCTATATCCTTCGGCCAAGAGGTGTATCGTGGACCAAGTACTGTCAGAAGGTCGTCAATTTCTTTGATTTCGGTGTCACGGAGTTTCCTGATTATTTCAGATGCCTTTGCATGAGCCTTGAAAGTTGTTGTGTCTCTCTTTAGGATCTCTTCGTCAAGATCCTTGATGAGTGGTCCATCGGGTCCTCCAAAAACGACCTTGACCCTACGCGACTTTGCTAACTCAAGCGCAGTCCAGCCTCGACTGAACCACGGCGACATAAGAATAGCAAAACACGCGGCTTCGGCGCCAGTCCATTTCCAATTCCGGAGGAAACAGTCATGGACCAAGGTGATTTTCGAGTCCTGATAGTTGCTCTGAATCTTTTTGATAGCCTTATTTCGCGCAGACTTTTCTCTAGGTATACAGAGAGTATCCCACCAGATACCTTTACATTGGAACTGATTGGCGATTCCGCGGAAAAAGTCATATAGACATTTGTTGACTTCTCCCTCAGACCAAGACCCTGTTCCAGTCCCATCGGACCAAACATGAGATATGGCCATATATGGTTGCGGGAATGTGGTCAGGGATTCCCCGCTCAAGTTCCATGCCGTCGACTCGCCAGCCTCTGCAGCTCGAGTCAGTGTATCCCTTGGAAACATGTACTTGAGTTGAACACATTCTCTTTTATCTAAACACTCATGGCGTTGCTCGACAGCAGTAAAATCGCGTCGCGAGTATTCACAAAAATCGAAAGTACAGTGCTCGTGATTGTCAAACTCGGAATTATCCTGGCTGCCACGCCATGAAACTGCATCGTCGGCTGGGATCAGCGTAGGTAGTTCTGCCTTGGCAATTGCCCATACACGATTTGGGCAGAGTTTGAGATTAGCGGTCGCCTTTGTGAAGGCATTTAGGATGTCGCGGTGGGAAGCTTCGATATTAATGCTCATAGCTTGAATTGTCAGCCGGACGCTTTCCTAACCTGACGCGTGATAATATGTGGTTTGATAGGGGTGATTTCAGGAGCGAAGTTGTCTACGCAAGAGAGCAAATGAAGCAATTCAAACAGCTGAGCCCCACAGCGAAGGCGATTAATTTGTATTTGAAGATGGAATTGATATTAAGCTGGGTGGGTGGACTGGTTGTGCCGCGCCTCGTGCTAATTTCCGTATCCTTGCTGGCCTGAAGATCAGAGTCAACCCTAGTCTGGATGTAGGTACTAATCGAACTGGCCATCTTAAAATATGTCTCAAGAGCTAGTCCACTCAACTAGCGCCACTAATATGTAAGACGGGTATCATAAGCTCAGCCTTAACAACATGCTGAGCCCGCTGACTCTCGCTTCCACATAACCCATTTTGGGTCGAAGGTCACGACCCTACAGCGGACTAAAATTGTATGCTTTTTGGTGCGGTGGTTGGCATCTCACAATAGGTTTTATATTTCCAGGTTGATATAATCTTTTGACTAAATCACTTTTTGATAGAATTGTAAGGAATTAATATTATTAGATTAGAAGTATTAGTATATAGTTTATAAGTATAGATAGTTAATGTTTCCTAAATCCAGTATAGATATTAGAAAGACTATATATATATAATCAAGAAATATCTCTTCCCTTCTCACAAATTATCCCATGTCAACATCCTCAGCCTGCAAAGCTGTGCTACCCTACATACTGAATTGGTTAAACCCCGGTATTCTTAGGTACAGGTCATTATATACAAGTCTGTTCGAAGCTCAGAATCCACTGATCCGTTACTGCTTCTTCATAGTCTGCTTCTTCTTGGACTCCGAACGCTTGGTGATAGCGAATGATGAGCCACCAATCGTCTTGTTCGGACCTTTTCCGTGGGCCTCTGAATATTCCTTGAACTGCACAGGTCAAATTACTATTAGTCACTCTTTATGATCACATATTTCCAAAAATCGGGGACTGGGTTGAACATACCGCTTCTTTCCATCCTTTGATGGAGTAATCACCATTATCCCTAATTGCCTGCTCATCTTCATCGGAATAAAGCTCCACAATCTTTGGCACTCCCCAAGTACCGTGGTCAAACCGGACTAGCTTCTTCTTTTCTCTTGGTTTGTTCTCCTCATCGGGCTTGAATAACTTCTCCGCTGTTTCATGGAATTTGTATGGCCCCTTAATATCGATGCCGTTATCTTTGGCTACCTTGCCAACTTTCGACACCCATTTTGTTTCTCCATAGTGGTCGCCACCTATGGTGATCCACGTATTGGCAAACCGAACGAATAAAGCGAGGACAGTGGAAATATTTCTGATTCCACTAGTTTCCTCGGGGTTATATGGCTTGAACAGTTTGTTGGTCTTTAAAATCTCAATTCCCGCCAAGAGAGCCTTGCCGACAAGGGCAAGCGTTTCAGCAAATCCGTGACAGTCATCGCCGCCTGAAAGGACATGTAAATCAGTACAAGATGACCGACAAAACATAATGAGAATGACTTACTAAACCAAATATCGATATAATCCAGCTGTAAGAACCACGAGACAGCTTCAAGTTCGGCCCATACCGTATAAGGGGTCTTAGATCTTCGCGACACCTCTCTATGGAAGCCTTTGAGCTGTACGATATGAGCCGATGAAGACAAATTAAAGAGTTGAGTCAGCCTACCCAATTGTCAACGACCTCATTGACGCCATACGCAGTGAAATCGTTGTACATGTAAACATTGTGGTTGTCCTGATCGCGACACTCAACCTGTTTTATCAGCTCAATATACTTATCTATAGCCGACGAAGACATAGTCCAGGGCCATTCAGGATCGAGTTCATCTTGGTTGCGTAGTGGGTTAGGTGCCTCGGAGTATTCTGTATCATTTGATTCCGAATTATCGTCGTCATCAACTTCTTCCTTGTCATACGCCTCTGCCCTAATATCCCAGTTCGGTCGAGCTACAGCAATGAACTTTGGTGCCGCGGCATTGGTCTTGTTTCCCCCGTTCGGCTGCGCATTAGATGCGGCATTGTCCGTGGAGCTGGTTTCCGTTGTTACTTTTGTTCTTTTTGCATTGGTGGGTTCTTGGGGAGTGGTAATGTTAGGCTCCACCCCGGTCAAGGCGCGCTTCTGTCTAGGCATGGTACTCGCCGAAAATGGATACACGAAGTTCTAGGATGATGGTTAATGAATGAATATCTACAACGGTCACCGTTGTGATGTGGCTACTAAAGTAGAACGCGGTACGCGCAAACACGCGCCGCGCCTCACATGAACAGGGGTGCAGATCTGGAGCTAGCCCTAAAATGTTTACAGGCTACAGTACACCATGTTGGCTCTTGTCTGGATACAATGATCAATATTTCACAACGTGTTTTTGACGTCGTATAATCAGGATATTCTTAAAAATCTCACAGATCTTGTCTCCGAAGATGTTGCCGTTCTCCCCTTCAGACAACGGCGAATGTGATGACGATCTCAAGTAACAATTCACCTTGCCAATCAATCTATGATTGAACTCATATTGGCACCATGTTTCTGCAACTTAGTTGATTATGTTGACGATGCCATACTTCTTGCGCAATATGTCCTCAAGCCCGGGGTCCGCTAGACTCAAAAGACGCTCTCGTTCATTAATAGCATCTATACCTGCGTTCACAAATAAGTCTATTTGCAGCGGGTCATTAAAATCCAGATCTTCGTCTCTTTTTTCAGAGACTCTGCATGTCACGAAGTCGAAAAATATATCAAACTCATCCCAAAAAGGGTCGTGATTGTCATCTATTGTTTCGAAAGAAGATAGGCCATCTGGAAAGCGAGTAAACCACTGCTCGCCTGTCACTGTCACATAGTAATACTGATACCGCAGGTCAATATCGACGCTCAGACGGGGTACCTGTCCTCCCGCCATCAAACACCTTAGTGCATGGCCATAAATGTATCTTCTCGCGGTGTAATAGAAGCCGAAATCTATCAGACCGAGCTCGACGGGGAACTTTTTCATTAGTCGTAGGTTATTCTCTTCATGTTTGTGCTCATACCAATGAACAAATCGATCGAGACGAAGCATATTCGCGGTTCTCCCTGGAAGCGTATCCAGTCTATGATGTAAATAGACACTGAGGAATTCATTGCGTAACCCGCTATACTCAGGGATCTCCGGTAGAAGATCGAGTATTACCATAGGAGACTTGCCGTAGACAACAGTCCGAGCGCTTTTGAGCATGTCGCTTGAACAAATTAGCTTCGCTGTGTGCTTATCCAAAAGCACACTCCGAACATTTTCAAGCGTGTAGAATGGAAAAATAACTGCGTCGACATCTGATCGAATGTAGGCTAAGTGGCTCATATCAGGGTATAACTCTGTTAAAATGAAGTCTCGTTTTTTCTCCCCTTCGTTCAGCCATTGATCTGCATGGCCGAGGCAAATGATCAATTGGCTTATTGGCCGCTTGTTTATATATTGCAAAAGATCAACAAGCTGTTGGACTCGTAGGCTTGAGCAAATTAACTGCCCAGGATCGGCAGGGTCCGGTGCCTCAATATGAATCACACAGGGTATTATATGTAGTGGAAGATACTGAAATCCTCGAGACAAGGCATCTTGGGCACTAGAAAATGTCCACTTTGGCCAATCTTCACTCATATCGTCATGTTTGCTGCGATGCCTTATGTCCCGCATTTCGAACCCAAGATAGCTAGGATCCTTATGCCGATCAAATTCTGGCCGGATAGAGAATGTAAACTCCTTGATGGTCATGTGTAAGTGACCAAGGACCTCTGCATAAAGCTGCTTGCTTGCGCGAAGAATCGCAAGATCAGTCTTGTGTCTCTGGGATCCTAAAGGACATAGTTCGTTCCATATCATCAGTCGTATTTCTGAAGGCAGGTTTGCGAAAACCCCTAGACTGGAAGCGGACATATCGAAGTAGTCTTCAGACCTTAAGGAATATGAAAGCTGGAGATTATGAGAGTACGTCCAGTTGATCTTGATCCTCCTAGGCAACGATCGAACATGTATCGCTCACTGGGACCGCACTGCTGTTTTTGGCAGGTGATACCTTACAGGGGAATATGAGCACTCCGCGCACCTCATATCAGGCAACTCATAGAACACAAAAGTTAATACTCGATGGAGTAATTGAAGAAAGAGTCTGAAGTGGCTTACAAGGATGTACGACAGAGTTTGGAGCTAGTACTTTGTAGACTGATTAGTTACCTAGTACAAAGGAGGACTAGTGCACTGAGGGGTTGTTTATCAGCTTTCTCCAAATCCTCCAAGAAGACTCGACCTAAAGACCCATCTTTTATATTTTCTCTCAGCGCAATTCAGGCAAAATGGATGCACCCGATCTGGGTCTCTTTGGCGGGCTTCCAGTGGCAATACCACTCTTAATATGGGCGGAATTTTTCCTGTGGTCATAAGAGGCAAGACAGACCTTGCTATCCTCCGCACGAGCGAGCAACATCATGCCAAAATTAGGGCTTACATATACAAAGGACATGGCAATCTTGGCCATTGCTGTGAGGTGTGTTTTGATGATGAAGAAGACGAAGAGGGCTTAAACATCAATCTCAATTATTATCCTGCGCTGGCGACTTGAAAATCATCGACTCTGACGTGGGCGCAGCGATGTTCCCATTATTCAGAGTTGGCAATATAGAGATCTTTGTCTTTGATGCGACTTTAGCAACTGTTGTCTTTCCTGACAAGAATATACCTTTCGCACTTTTTCCAACGCTCTGCTTCAATGCATCCCGAAAAACGTTACACGACCTTTCAAACTTAGGTTGCCCGTAGTCTTCAAAGACGGGCTGCATGCAGACCTTACAGGATTGAACGATATGTGTAATTTTCAAGTACATTTCAGACTAGAGGCGGCCGAGGGGTATATCACAAGTCTACTTCGCCGTGACCGCTACGCCCATTAGAAGGAATGCAAGTACGACGAACTATTTTGACAATTGCTGAACAAAATATCCGATCCAGCTTGATATTCTAGATAGATCGGGCTTAAAGGTATGATAATGAGATACATCCATGCCCACACACTTCGACATCACTTATACGGAAAACAGAGTCTGGGGGATCTTGTCCCAGATGTACCACCTGATCAGTGGAGACCCAACTTCAGAGTCGGCTTACCCACTTTCAACAACTACAACGCTGCTGGTCATCCTTATGTTCTGCATTTTTGGTTGCCGTTCGAGAACTACGCCAGTGAATGGATTGCAGAGCAGGAGGGGTTGCAAGCAGCACAGAAATCATCGCCTGATCTGTTCGTGCCTTTAGGAACGTTTGCGAAAACAAGTGCGGATGCTCAGAGCGCATGTGATCGACGATTTGAAGAGGACCCGTATTATGAGGATAGAATGGTGAAGGAGTTTGGTATGAGGTTTGGCGAGGCGGAGGATGAGTAAGTCATTGAACCATTAGTGAGCGCATGAGAGCCTTTTTTTCAGCCTTGGATCAACAGGTAATATGTTGGAACTGGATAGCAGGAGATAGATATCTCGATTCGATAAAGAGGCGGGATGGGATGTAGTGACTCTCCTATTCTTTACGTCTGGTCAAACCTGCAAAGCCCTTAAGACTAGTGTCTAGTCTATATATCGTACATACTGTGCATACGAGTCTACCTGGGCCTGATTACAACTAAGATGAGCCATAAGTAATAGATATATCCCTGAGTCATATTGTAGATTACCTCCTAAGTAGACAGAAACTAGCTACCTTCAAGCAGGCTACTTACAGCCAGTACAGATGTAGTTGATGTGGATGCTAGATTAACCGAATACGATCCGTAGTCTCATCCCAGTAATTCCAGGCCACCACCGCCACCACCACCATCGCATAATTCGATAAAAGAAGCCTAACTGGCCTCGATGGATAAGAACCTGCTAGCCCTCATTGTGAAATGGCCAGAACAAATCATCCGCAGACACAGTTGACCTCGCTGATCATTCATGGCTGTGTCTGAACCACACGTCGATAGTCACGGAGCCATACGCAATCAAAATAATACTGAAGGCCTCCACGGATAAAGATTCGTCTTGTTTATGCCATAGGCAAAAACCCTCCAATTGATATGGAGTGCCTCCAGGAACAGATATTTGGATATGTCTATACCATAAGCACATACCATCTCAATGATAGCGAAGGCCTCCCAGGATAGACATGGGATAAGCTCCAAGACCTGCCACGTGTTTCGAATAATAGTGAACAACAGGCCAGTATGCTCATTTAGCGTCATCTGAGGCTTCTGTAGCACTGGTTGTTGCGGCCGGCGTTTGTTGACTTTGAATATGAGGAGGCGGGGGGCCCATTGGGCTATAGTTGTTTGAAGGGCCACGATGTTGATGGTGGGGATATTGTTGCGACGGGTGGGAACCAGAATTATATTGTGGCTGTTGTGGATATCCGCGATGGGGTGCTTCCCCGGTGGTGTTAGCTGAATCATCCAACAGGATTGACTGAGACTAAAACCTACCATGACCACCAGGCTGCTGCGGTGCGTACACAGGTCCCTGCTGGCCTTGATTCATGTACATCATTGGCTGTGGCGGTTGACCGGGTTGTGAGCCTTGATGCATCATCATGGGAGCGCCTCGACTGGGACTGGGATAGCCACTGTGGGGTTGAGGAGGAGGTCCTCCGTGCTGCGGATATGCATAAGACGGGTTCGGGGAATACATTTGCATTTGAGGGTTGTAATGCCCGTTCATTCCTTGTGGAACCCCCATATATGGACCGCTAGATGGCTGCTGAACCATCATAGGTGCACCCATCCCGTTTTGAGGATTGATAAATTGAGGTCCACCGGGATACTGACGCATATGGCCGGGTTGCTGGCCACCTTGATTCATGTAGAATTGTGGTACGGGTTGGCCGTAAGCCAATTGAGCATGTGGAGCCATAGGCGAAGGGTAGGCATGTTGGAGTCTCGGCGATGGGAACATGTGAGACGCCGACGCAGATAATTGCATGCGATGAGGATCTTCAAAATGAGAGCTCGGATGCTGTTGGTGAAGATGAGGAGGTCCATGAATAGGGCCACCTGCAGTATGAAGAGTTGGCGTGTTTTGTTGAGTATTAAACGGATGTTGCGAAGGGTGAGGAATGTGTGAGCTCGACCCAGATCGGCTTTGAGGCGAAATCGATGGAGGAGCGCTCTTGAACATGTCTTTGTATGTTTTTTCCTCATTACCAGGAGCAACGTCCCATGTTGGTGCGGTTCGGTATGGTGGCGGAACTCCTCCATTGAAGGTGAAGTCTTTGTCCTTTTGCTCGGCTCCTTCTTTCTTCAGGCGCTCAATAGGGGAGCACTGATTCTTGAGAGACGGCCGTTCAGCCGCAGGCACGGGCTTCTTGTTTCCGAAGAACGCTGACGGTGTACTCGCACGAGAGACTGAGCGTCCACGCGAGCTTAATTGTGGACTGGCAGCAGCACCAGAGCTGCTGCCAGGTCCACCTGGCGTAAATGTGTTTGCAGCTGGATTGGGTTTGAACTCCATAGCCCGGACATTGAACTTAGTCGAAGTAGGTGTCTGCAGTTGAGACTTGACCAGGTTGTCTCCGGAGGGTCCTGAAGGCGGCATTCGAGAATCGTGGATGGGAAGAGGTGCTGGAACTGTTCCAAGAGCGTTCTTCTGCTGGCGGAAATTGTCTGCTAGGCGTGTGCTGAGGTTTCCTCGGCCACCATGGAAGGTCTGCACTCTGCCGCCCATACCAAAGTGAGGTCCTTGGGGAGGGTATGGTTGCCGTCCACGGTGGTGAGTCTGGCGATCGGCAGGTGCGGAGGGAGGAATATTTGCCGGTGCGGCTTCCGAACGAGGTGCCGTCGTGCGAGGGGTAGTGCTGCTGGGCTTCTGCTCTGTCACAGGCGCAGCTGGCTGTGGTACCGTCTTGATAGCCGCCTTTTCATCCGCCTGACGTTGTGCACGCTCTATGATTTCTTCCTGCTTACTTGGATCCTTTGCGAGTATGGGTACAAGATCCTTGGGCACAGGGGTAGCCAGTTTGAAGTTTTGCGAGAATTTCATGAGCTCATTGAGCTTAACAGTCCGGTCATGAGAAGCTTGATTGCGTCGACGTTCTTGCATCCTCATTTTCTCATTGTTTGCAAATTGTCGGAAATGGTCCAAAACCTCTGTTTCAACATTCGATGTCGCATTTTCGGCCGCTCCAGGACGTTTGACTTGTGCGGTCGCCGTTGTCGACACTGGTGTCTTCTGATCAGAGACGGGAGGAGCAGTGTTTTGCTTCTCAAGTGTGATGGTGGGCACTGCCGGCTTCGATGAGACGGGGACCTCTGGTGCCGCCGCCGGTTTAGCCAGTTGAGCGGATATAATGGCTGGGTCAGTTGCTGCAGCGGATATGGTAGCTGGCTGTTGAGCGGCTTGCTGTCGTCGAGCTGGTGGTGTATATTTATTCGGCTGTCCCGTCTGTAAGGGCAAATAGTTTGCGTCACGGCGAACTCCACTGTATCTCTCCTCTTCATCATGGCCTTCACCTTCAGGTGCATGACCACGTTCTTCCCTCAAATGCGGGTTGTCGGTCACGGTGCCTTCAATCTCTCGAGCTATCCGAGCAGCTTCGGCTTGCTTCTTCTTGTATAACGGGTCATTACGGTTGATTTGAGTGGTGTAAATGTTCTCGTCATAGCTGGTTGTGGCTCCAAAGAGACGCTCATTGGCTTCGAATTGATCCCAACCAGTCGATCCTGAACCTTCCAAAGACATATCCACACTGGGATCAGCAGCGCTAGGCTCCCAGCGCTGTAGATTTCTTTCGCGCATGGCAAGACTTCCGGAAATATCTGTGTCAGTGCGAAACCCGGTTTGGGGCCCTATGGATGGTCAACGGTTAGTATGTTCCGGAGATACGAGAGCAAAATGACCTCACCATTGGTATCCTTGGCGACCACTTCAGCGGTAGACACATTGTTCACGACGATATCAGTGATTTCGTCAACTTTGAATTTCATGCTATGATCTGGGGTCGTTCCAACGAAAAGAGTGGTGGTTTCGCTTATCCCATTGGCATTGGTATCCGCCGAAGCCACACGTTGCACCATTTTGAGCAACACGGAGGCGTTATCGGATTCAAGTGTGGAAGACGAGAATATACCACTGTATTTCTCACCGTTCTTAATAGTAATGGTTGCTGAGAGACCCTGATTGTCTGTTAGTATTGTTATACATCGCAGCGAGTATCGTTTAGTGACATACAATAAAGCTGGTCATCAAAAACACAAGCCGACCATGAGCATTGTGTTCCGAGGTGCTGGTAGTAGGCTTCGGCGACGGCGTGGACTTCGACGGAGCGTGATTGCCGTTTGGCTGGGAGGAGGCTTTCTGGGTGATTGGATTTATACCCTGAGTCCAGGCTTTCTGGGAGCTAGAGCGTCTGCAAGAGGGTTAGTCATTGCAATACATCGATTTAGATAAAACAGTCACAATGTCGGCAACGAAGACAAAAGAGTCAGCAGCAAAGGAATTGGAGAGATAAGATGAGATGATCGGGTCAATTAGTTTTGTGTTGCGCTGGCACCGAGAGCTTCCCGTCTGCGGCACGAGCCATATGTCTGACAAACAATCAATTGATCACGTACCTCTGAGCACCATCACCTGGGCTTGCCGACTGTCGTCGAGTGGCATCGGCACCCTTGAAGCTTGTGTTTGTTCGCAGAGATTGGCGGGCGCCGTTGTTCTGTGAAGGGTTCAAGTTATTGCCAGAAGCCCGATTGGCAGCGGACACGGAGTTGGCGGTTGAAGCCATTGGAGAAGCTCGGTCGTTGCGAAGACAAGCTTCGGGTGGAAAATCTAATATTTTCCCAGGTCGGCCAGAGCTAGGGTAGATTGTAGAGTGATGGAAGGACAGAAGGAGGCCACGACGCACGCACACACCGCCCGCTCGGTGGGAATGAGGCTGCCTCTTTTTTTCTCGGTAGTGAGGGTGGGCAGAAGAGCGCACTTGTTGTGTGTCGGAAGTACGTGTGCCCTTCAATCAGACGGAAAAAGTATAAAAAAAAATAGTAAAAAGGAAAAGGAAATGCAGAGCTGCAGAAGGGAAGGGGAGAGAGAAGAGCGATTAGCTGCGCAGGAGAGCTCAGATGGAGACAAAGCACAGCAGCAGATGTCAAAGGGGAGACGAGAGAGGGTGTGCTTTTTGGCTTTTTGGGGATCGCAGAGTGAGAGAGGCAGAGCGGAGCGACGTCGAATGGGGATTAGCGCGGTTTTACCGGGAGAGCCACTGCTTAGTGTCAGATGGCGGCCCACTTACGCTCTCTTCTGTGACACTTTGAGAAAAGAAGAGATGCTCAATAACTTCTACTACATAGTAGTTAATTGCTAAATTGATGGCTGATCAACAGCGATTCTACTGCTGACCGAGACTATACGTAGTAAGACAATCATCGGTAACAACATTCATGGACTCTCTTACGGGATCGGAATTGGATTAGTTATTGGTTGCGGTCCTAGTTTGGTTCTCTCCATCACACCACACCAGCGCTTATTGTTCCTCTTCTTTAGCCTCGCTATCAGTGAGGCTGGCCGGTCCAGTTGGTATAGTCCATGTATGCCAATGTTGGCTGAGTCTGGTTGGCCTTTCGACTCGGGGGTAGAGTCTGGATTAGCGATCGAAACCTTGCATTAGATATGTGTTTAATGGCGGAGACACCATTCTATCTATCGGCTAACTAATTAAGTAGTCGATAGCTGCTGCTTAGCGTACTGTAGTCCGTACTTGGGCAACAGTAACTACTCCGTAGTCACTACCACCGGTTACTATACTAAGCAGGGCTATCAGTTCGCCTCGTTATGTAAATCAGTATCACCTGGATCTATCGCTCATACCGCACCACTCGCTACTTGCTCTCTGACGCTGAACATGTTAGGTATTCTTGAATCAACCTCTTCAAGAGATGAATTAATGCATCTAGGACCTAGGACATGAGTACGTACGTATTCATGCGACAAGAGATCCACCTTTCACCATAGCAATTTAACCCCATTATTTGCCCCATTTAGGTTTGTATGAGCAACTTGAAACAAGTGGAGAGCCTCCTATGATGTGCTTAGGATCTGGCCCAGGAAGACAATTGAACAGATGCCCGAATGAAACAATGCCATAATCTGCAAGTTTAAGGCCAGCCATACAAAGGACTGATTGGCGGGGACTCACTCGGAGTGCCTCCCCAGCCCGTCAGACCCGTGACCCACAGCTTCCCGCCCGACCAGAGAGCAGCCAGCCTCTTGCCAGGGGGGCCACAAGAGCAACGTCGACCTCTGAACCTCAAGGGAGAAACTTGGACCACCGCTTTCCAGACCCGATGGCCTTCTAACAAACCCATTCGTCTCCAGACCACAGCCAGGCTGTTTCAACTACCACCGGTCGAGTCTCCTTCATTATAGCCAGCCCACCGCGTCAGTCTTCTAGAAACCGCACAGACGTGCTTTGCACCAGTCTCAGTCTACGCCCATGCAGTCGTCACATTCCTTATCGCGTTCCACGCAACGACCTTCGAGGGCCGAATCCCCTTCAACTATTAGCAGCAGCAACGGGGCCAGTATGGCGTCACAACCATCTGGTCCTCGGAGCTCGTCAGGGTCTGCCCAGTCTCATGCATCGCGAAGTGGTGTGGTAAGCTTACTCTCTTCTTTCCGAGCCCATTCCTTAGGCCTTCAAGCTGCGCATTCAATGCTCAAAGCTAACTGCAATGTCTCAGCCCGGAAAGCAAATATCGCAAATCGAAGCCAGCGTCACACACCTCCTAGTCGCAACGAAACAACTACTCGAGACTTTAACCCAATGGTCTCGACGAACCGCCACCGAAAACGAGGTATCGGATGTTTATGTGCGCTTAGGATATGAATTCAACTTGGCTTGTCGTGCCTTCGGTGCTATTGGCGTGGATACATCAGACCTCGGCCCTGTGCCTGATTTACTGCGGACGATTCTGGAAGATACATTGAGTCAGGATGCATCTCCTCAGAGCCTGGACAGATACTTGCCTCGTATACGCGATATCATAATAAATCTTTTACACGGCTTGAAAAAGAAACAGGCTCGATTACGCTCGCGACAACCTCGAGATGGGATGCCACCGAGACAAGCCAGTTTTGGTAGTCTGGCAGGAAGCGAGGCTGGTCCGTCACAACCCGATGAAGGCACACCTTCGTCGCCGCAAAAACGACCTTCTTCCGCCCGCCGTTATGGCAGCAGTGGCTCATTAGAGGACCAACCGCCAATGCCGCGTGATAACGCGGTTCCTGATCGAGAAGCATCACGAAGGGATGCCGACAGAACCCTGATTTCGCCTACTCCGACTTCTTCCTTGTCAGCATCAGCACTTCAAGGGCAATCTTCACAAAATGATAAGTCCACAGTACCTCCATATTCGACTCCCACGCCACCTCCACCACCTCCGAAACAAGATGATGCATTGGGAGCTTTGCAAAGAAGCGGCGAGCTGGAGCGACGTGCCTCGCGCAGATTTTCGGCCTACCAGATACAGAAGCACCTTGGAACATCCTCCAACGGTGTCCCTGTGCTACCGACTCAAACTACACCTATACCCAATAGAGGCCGGGATGTGAGAGAATCCTTGAACGCTGTCCGGTTGCGAGGGTCCTATCATGGTAGGCAAAAATCAGCGAATCGCCAGGAGTCATCACCCAGTAGGACAACGTATCAGCGTTCCACTTCGGTTATTCCCGAAAATGAGCCAAGTCAACCGAAGCCGCAAGTCGTCCCTGTCAGTGAAATGCCCGCCAATGACGACAGTCCCATGTCCAGAACTCCAACAGATAAGCTTCGGTCCGCGGTAGAAATAGATGGGCCCGATATTTCTACTGCTGACAGCTCAATCTTGTTTCCTCAACCTGGCCAAGGCCTTCCTGTCTCTAATGACATTGAGCCAACGAAGACTCAGCCCACCGACGCTGTTCCTAGGACGCCCAAGGCTCAAGAACCTCCCATCACACTTGGCACGCCACCTCAAGTCCAGCAGTTTATACCAGAACAGTCTCCATCTCCAGGCAAGGAGCTTACCTTGTTCTTGCAATATAAAAGTAAAATCAAGAAATATGTCATCCCTGAAGGGTCTACTGGCCTCACAATCGGGCGTCTTCAGCTCGCATTTATTGAGAAATTCGCATGGAACACTCAACAGAATGGTGTCGATCTTCCCGAAATATATATCCAGGATCCCGTTTCTGGGGTACGACATGAGCTTGAAGATCTAAGTGATGTCAAAGATCGATCGGTCCTCGTGCTGAATGTTGAAGTCCTTGACGAAGTGAAACGCCATTTCGATGATGGTATTGGAAGCATTCGTCGGCTGATTGAAGGCGTCAAGAGTACAATTGACGGCCAGGAGACCGCAATGCAGCGCGTCTCAGAGAGGCAGCTGGATGCTGCCAAAGAGATGGCGCGTCTAGCAGCCACACCACAAATCACGCTCCCACCAATTGCAGATACTACCAGGAAAGTACAGTCTCCTGTACCTTACGATGGTAGCCGGGTTGCCGAAATCCAGAGCCTGCGACGTGATATTGCTGTTTTGCGCCAAACATATTCCAACTTCTCCTCTGATATTGCAGCCTCTATGAGCAAGATTCGCGCCAAAGCAAGTGGCGTCAAGACCGCTGCAGCTGTTGCAACGACACCGTCATTCGAAGGCGATGCGGGACGTGCTCGTATCAATTCTGGAAAGAAGGACCTTGGTGATGAATCGGAAAGACTTGTTGGTCGGGTTGATGATCTTCAAGACCTTGTTGAAGACCTACGAAAGGACGTTGTACAACGTGGCGTACGTCCACTGCCTCGTCAGCTGGAGGCTGTCAGTAAAGATATCAGCACGGTGACCAAGGAGGTCAAGAAGATGCAAGACTTCCTCAAACGTGAGAAACCGATTTGGACCAAGATCTGGGAGAAGGAACTTCAACTTGTCTGTGAAGAGCGTGATCAGCTTACCATGCAGGAAGACCTGGCTGCCGATCTTGAGGATGATTTAGAAAAAGCCGCCCAGACATTTGCACTTGTTGAACAGGCTACCCGACAGCAAAACGTTCAAACCACAGACGGCGGACCTGTACTGCGCAGTACATCTCGCACTCTAGCAATCGACCAAAGTATAGACCCCATCAAGGCAAAGGACGGCGTGCTTGGTGAAGTTCGAGCTCTTCAGCCAAATCACGAGTCTCGACTAGAGGCTATCGAGCGTGCAGAAAAGGCCCGCCAGAAGGAACTAGAGTCTCGGCGTGTGGGTCTTTTCCAGAAAGAGCTGGGGTCATTTGTGGAAGAAGGGAAGTTGAAGAAAAGCGGCGGATTCGAGGAGACAGAACGCTTGCGTCGGGCGAAGGATGAGCGGATACGTAAGGAAGTTTGGGAACGCCAACAAGCTCGGGCTGCAGCAATGGAGGAAGCGGAAAAGACGGCGCCTGATGCAACCTCGCCAGAAGGAGAAAAGGGAACTGATGAACCTCCTGAGGGTGAAGCAGAATCTGCCCAAGAGGACTTTTCATCACCACTTGCTGCTGAAAGCACAGAAACCTCAACACCGAACGAGCTGGAGAATGGTACAACGGAAGAMCCCCCCGCCGAGCCCAATGTTATATAGGCGAGCACTACTTCTGCCTGAAAAGTACCACCTCTCTCCCATCCGACATAACTGACATAGCTTACTTGGTTTCTTGTTCTTTCTTATACGAATTGTCTTCTGACATCTTTATTATATACTCCTAGGCCATGACTCTCTTTGGTTATCGTTTTTTATACTTATTATGTCTCTTCACTGCTTTCCTTGAGATGTGGAATTCTTATGAAGTTTCGAGGATACCCATGAACGTCATTGATGTTGTTAGCCTTTGTTTTTATTTAGGTGCATTATATTATTCGTTATACAGTCCGGTATTACTGAGATAGTTAATTGAGGTGCTGCGATAAGAAAAGATCAGCTGCGTAGCAACAAGAGGCCCGTGCACCCAGCTTTATTTACTTTTGCCCAACTCTACTATGAGCACCACTGATGCAACATATAACGAACAACGAATGATGATATAAGCCGACCATGAAGATTCATTGAACTGTAATTTTCTGTTAATAAGGTCAATATGAGACCAACTAGGTCGTCGTACATACTCTACGGCGTTTTAGTGCTATTGGCATCCACAGCGGCGTCAACGTCAACATCAGCCGGAATCAATAGCACCGACATCAAATATGGCGGACAATTACCGTCCGTCATCCGAAAGATGAGCGACGATGAAGGAGAAAAGTTCTATTTTGACTATTGGAGTTGGAATGATCCGTTCTTGCCATCCGACTCTTCACAAAGAGAGGTTGTCAACACATCAGTAACAGGATTGGTGGAGCCTCAACCGGCAATTTTACTACATACCAGCACTGACGCAGACTTGCTGTCGTCCACTGAGGAAGAACGGGATTACGCTAGATCTGCCAGAAGGGCTTTATTCATGCTCTTGGGACGAGATTTTCAGTGTCCCACGGGTACGTTTAGCTGCACCTCAATTGGGCAACCCGATAGCTGCTGCGGGGACGGTGCTACTTGTGTGATAGTGCAGGACACTGGTCTTGGTGTTGTTGGTTGCTGTCCTGCGGGGGAGACATGTGGTGATACTGTGAGTTCGTGTGGAGCTGGGTATTCGAGTTGTGCGAGTAGTCTGGGAGGTGGTTGTTGTATTCCGGGGTATACCTGTGTGACTGGTGGATGTAGGCAGCCCTTACTCTTTACTTACGTGGGTTTGACTGATTGATTAGGTGCATTTGTGTCGACATACACTGTGACAAGACAGTCGACGACATTCATTTCGTCTTCTACAGTTTCTACAGTACCAACTGTACCAACTTCGGTCTCAACTACTTCATCTTCTACCCACACGACGATAAGCACTAGCACGACATCGTCCTCCTCTTCCTCACCCACCTCAACAGAGACTACCAGCACCGTCTCCCCTACAGCCCCAGTACGACCTACAACCAGTTCCCAAACCACCATAACAAGCAGCGCCACCACCACATCCAGCACCACAGTCTCGACCTGCCCTACAGGCTTCTACGCCTGCTCCGCCGTCTACGAAGGCGGATGCTGCCGCACAGGTCGCAATTGCGACACTACTTCTTGCCCAGCAACGTCATCCACGACACTCATCAACACAGACGGTATCACTATTGCTGTGCCGACGGGTAGTGCCGCGACGACCGCTACTGAGAGCAGCGGTTCGTGTGCGACTGGCTGGKTTAGTTGTGCTGCTTCAGCGGGCGGCGGGTGTTGTCCTAATGGGTATGTCTGTGGTAGTAGTTGCACGGCGTCGAGCTCAGGGACTGCGACGGCTACGGTTGTGAAGGAGCAGCCTGGTGTAGCGGGGAGGTATGTGGCTGATGTGTATTTTAGCGGAGTTATGGCTGTATTTGTCACGGTCTGGGTATATTTTGGGATTTGATGTGATTATATATGACCGCATGTATATAGAGCTATGAAATATAACATGAATGACTATCCTACAATATTGTTCATCTAAATAAAATATAATAGGCTAATAGCGCCGGTGAGCAAACATCGGCTAAGGGCGCTCTCCAACGTCTCCACATTCTGCCGGCCCTCTCCACATCTCTCGCCGAAAACACCGACTCCAGTGCTTCTCCTCCTCCACCCGCTCTCTCGTCTTTATTTATTTCTCTTGATTGCTCGTGTGATATCCATTCTTTCCATACTTTACTTGGACAGTGCTGTTATATGTAAGTTGCAGACGCTCAATCTTTGGTCTGCGCAGTCCTCATGCATATTGCCGGGCAATAAGCTGACTTTCTGGCTACAACAGTATCGCGACTATCGGATAACAACCTCAGTCAATACAGCCCACCATGTCGTCCTCCGAGAAGCCTCTCCCCTTCGCGTACCAATTCGCCGCCGGTGCGATTGCAGGTGTTTCCGAAGTGAGTAATAATTCGGCAAACCATCTATACTGCTGTACGTGCAACGTATAGATTACTAATGACTTCTGCTTAGATTCTTGTCATGTACTTCTTCCGAAATCCTTTCTGCTCGTTCGTGACGGACAATTGAATTGACAAATGCGCTAGGTACCCATTGGATGTCGTGAAGACGAGAATGTACGTTGAAATTACGCAGACAGAATGTATGGTCATGGCTAATTCGGTGTAGTCAACTCCAGTCCGGCGCTGGTACCGGCGAGGAAGCTTATACAAGCATGTTGGATTGTTTCCGCAAGATCGTCCGCAATGAGGGGTATGAACTCTTGCTCCTTGCTTGCTGACAAATGCTAAATTTTCCCAAAGAGCATCTCGTTTGTACCGTGGTATCACCGCCCCTATCTTGATGGAGGCTCCGAAGCGTGCCACCAAGTTCGCCGCCAACGACAGCTGGGGTGCCTTCTACCGCAACCTCTTCGGTGTCGAAAAGCCCACTCAGTCCCTGGCTGTTCTGACCGGCGCCACGGCCGGAGCCACAGAGTCCTTCGTTGTTGTCCCCTTTGAGCTCGTCAAGATTCGTCTCCAGGACAAGGCCCAGGCACACAAATACAACGGCATGATTGACGTCGTCTCCAAGATTGTCAAGGAAGAAGGTGTCCTCGCCATGTACAACGGTCTCGAGGCCACGCTCTGGCGCCACATTCTCTGGAACGCCGGTTACTTCGGTTGCATCTTCCAAGTCCGCCAACAACTTCCCAAGCCTGAACCGGGCAACAAGAGCCAACAAGTCATGACTGACATGATTGCCGGTGCTATCGGTGGTACAGCGGGTACCATCCTCAACACGCCCATGGACGTCGTCAAATCGCGTATTCAGAACAGCCCCAAGGTTGCCGGTTCCGTGCCTAAGTACAACTGGGCCTGGCCCGCTGTTGCGACTGTTGCGCGCGAGGAAGGATTCAGTGCTTTGTATAAGGGTTTCCTGCCCAAGGTGCTTCGATTGGGTCCTGGTGGTGGTATTCTTTTGGTGGTGTTTACTGGTGTTATGGACTTTTTCCGTACTCTGCGTGCGGAGTGAGGTCTTTTGACTGAAAGAAAAAACATCGAAAAGCAACCCAAATATTACGATAGAAAAGAATCCGAAGAATGTGCGAGGGCACTTGATACCCCTAAGTAGAGTCCGACGGCCGAGAGAATCGAAGCATGGGCAGAAGAGAAGAGAAGAAGAAAAGGAGGTTTACAAGGCATGTGTTGAACATTGGTTGTCATCTTCATGTTTAGTATTTCATCATTGCTAGCTGTTTGGGAATATTGTACAGTCTGTCTGAGCTAGAGTTCTTCCTCCTTCCATTTCCTTGAAAATGTACCTGTTTCTCCCTAGATAGAGCCATCTCAATAGAGCCTGAATCTGATTGTTCTCCAGAGTTACTTAGAACTCGATGCAAGCCTATCAACACGAGTTAGTATGCTATATCACTAACAATCAAAAAGAAATGTCATGAACAGATCTCAATCTCTCAACTCCTCAGGTCTTTTCAGTTTATTATTTGTAACAACATGTCCCATACCTCCAGCCGAACCAGGGAGCAGAATAGAGAAGAAAAGGCACAATCATAATCTCGCGGTGCCATTCTCACAGATCAGACGTCAAGCAGAACAAGACAGACAGACGCAGCGAGACGAGGGCCAGAGACGGAGAAGAAGGAATGTCTGCCGAAGCCATTGATTTGTTTTTCCATCTTCTTTGAAAATAAGATGGAAACCCTCATGGAGAAGGAGCGGGTAAACAAACCCCAATATGCGGCAGGAGTCGTGATGACATAACTTGTTGTGTATATGTAGGAAAGCAGATTCAAGTAGATTTCATGGAGCCGAAGCAAATACTCGAATATATCCGCGTTGCATACCAGTGGTATTATCCCAGCTCCTCGACTGTGGTCTTGCTCATAACCCGGGAATAGCCCCTTCGAGGTATGATGTTCCTCTTCTTTTCTTGCTCTTCTGGTTTGTCGGAGGTATGTTTGATGATCTGACCTTTTACCAAGTTCGCATCATTGGAGGAGAGATTGAAATTCAAGAAGGGAGGGTGGTACTTCGATGTTGGTAACCATCTTACCTATATAGCAGCTACATCAAGCTGTATGCTCGAAATAAAGAGTCGGCGATGGTAGAAAGAGAGACAGATCAAATGCGAAGAGGAAGGTGGATCTGATGGCGAAAATAAAGCTAGTCCCCAAAAGGATAAGTGGGGAGCTGGCTTTGAGTCCCACCGTGGCAGGCGCTAGGCCCAATCGGCGATAAGCATACATCACTTATTTGTTAGCTACATCGAGGGGCATCTTGCTACTTTGTCTTTATGCTTCGAGGGTGTTAGTTGTCTTGTTTGTTCTGCAGTTACTGCTTTTCGAAGAATACGATAAGTTACTGCGACGAATACAAGACAAGACAGAGCTAGCGATATTTGGACAGCATGGGAGCACTAAGACGTGCCATCTTCTCCTTCCCCTGATCCTCTCGACCGTCTACAGCCGACTACAACGCACGAGCGAACTTGATCGTACCAACAAACAAGCACTATAATTACTATGGACTTCCTCAAGTCTGCCGTTGCCTCGGCGATCTCGAAAGGAAGCTCTCTTCCCTTTTCCCTCGGGGACCGTGTCGATTCAAACGAGTCGTTATGGACACTACACAATGCGACCAAGCGGGTGCGCGCCTCTTTTTCTCCAGTCCCTCGTTTACAAGAATCAATACTGATCATGCGCGCGAGCAATAGGATGACGGCTCCAATTGCAGCGTTTTTACCTTTGACGTCAACGCAAACAAATCCCGCCTTCCCCTCGCCAAAAATGCGATGCGCAAGTTCCGGACATTGAGACATCCCGGCGTAATACGAGTTCTGGATACGATCGAAGTAAGACACTCTCGATTCAGGCACATAAAGTGGACATGCAACTGATCCTGGTATAGACGGAATCGCATATCTATATTGTTACTGAAAGAGTGACGCCTCTTTCCTGGGCGGTGAAGCGCAAGAGCATTACGGAAGAGACAGCGAAATGGGGTCTATATACTGTAGCTGTGAGTTGAGTGGTTCAAACCATGAATGCGCTAGATCTAACATGTTTCGGATAGTCGACACTCAAGTTCATCAACGCAGACGCTTCCTCCGTACACGGCGCTATCCGAGTATCTTCTATATACACAAGTGAAAGTGGGGAGTGGAGGTTAGGAGGATTCGATATTTTGAGTTCCATGAACGACGATGATGCAGTCATCTATGTACGTGAATGAGTACTGTTGTTTCGAAGTATTGCTAACATGAACGCGATACAGACATACGGCAGTCTGGTACCTGATTCTGCACGCTACGCGCCACCCGAGATCAACAAAGGAGGATGGGAAATCATCAAGCGGAACCCGCTGGCTGCAGTAGACTCATATGGATTGGGTATTTTAGTATTTGAAGTCTTCAATGGCAGCTTTACAGGCCCCGATCAGGTCGGAAAGACGACCAATATACCGCCGAGCATGCACCAGAGCTATCGAAGATTAAGCGCTGCCAACCCTAAGTTGCGACTGAGTGCTGCCAATTTTGTTGACCAAGGTAAAAAGATCGGTGGTTTCTTTGAAACGCCTCTGATTCGATTAACCGACGATATTGAAAGTTTGGGATTGAAGAATGATGAGGAACGGGAAGAGTTCCTCAAGTGAGTGCACATTCTCAAGTCTTATGGAACGATACTTACATTTTCAGTGAACTCGATTCCATATCTGAAGACTTCCCCGAAGACTTCTTCAAGATGAAGATACTGCCTGAACTCTTGAAATCGGTAGAGTTTGGTGGTGGTGGTCCCAAAGCCCTCACTGCCGTCGTTAAAATAGGAACTAAACTCACGGATGATGAATATTCGTCCCGATTGACTCCAGTCATCGTTCGATTGTTTGCAAATCCCGACCGGGCTATCAGGGTTAGCTTGCTGGATAATCTTCCCTTGATGATTGATCGTCTACCACAGAAGCTTGTCACTGACAAGATCTTTCCACAAATGGTAAGCGAATCCTATGCCTCTATCTGATGCGGAATGCTCACATGTATAGACTTCTGGATTCACGGATGTTGCACCCGTTGTTCGAGAACAAACTGTCAAGGCAGTCTTGACGGTGATTGGAAAGCTGTCTGATAGAGTAATTAACGGAGAGTTACTTCGGTTTTTGGCTCGTACTGCAAATGATGAGCAACCTGGTATCCGAACAAACACGACGATTTGTTTGGGAAAGATTGCAAAGAACCTTTCGCCGGGTGTAAGTATGTCTCGCAGTTCTCATGAATATTGTACTAATTGAGTCTAGACCAGATCAAAGGTGCTGGTAGCGGCATTCTCGCGCTCAGTGCGCGATCCTTTCGTGCACGCACGAAATGCAGGATTACTGGCTTTTGGAGCAACGATAGAATCGTTTTCAGAAGACGACTGCGCAAGTAAAATCATGCCAGCGTTGTGTCCTGCATTACTTGATAAAGAAAAGTAAGTTGTGAAGCGAGGTCTAGGTTTATTCTATCTAACTTGTCACAGGCTTGTTCGAGACCAGGCGAACAAAACCCTCGATTTATATCTACAACGTGTGCGGAAACATGGCAGTACCATGGCTGACACAGTATTACCACCACCGAATGCTGTTGACCCGGCTGCACAGAACAATCCTAATGCCGCGCGAATTGGGACTTCTAATGATACTTCATGGGCCGGATGGGCCATCTCTTCATTCACCAACAAACTAACCGCCGCGAAGGGCGAAATAGAGCCTACGAGCGCCAATAACGCACCTGCCGTTACTGAATTAGCTCGACCTTCTTCCGTACCCCAACCTACAACGACTCCTATGGCCGGACCCGTGAAAACAGCTTCAAGGTTACAGGTCGAGGCCCCTGCATTAGTACGAGCTGCTTCAGACACAGCTGCGCAAACAGCAATAGACACCCTAGAACCATTAGACGATGACGACTGGGGCGCCGACGCCTGGGACCAAGGCGACGAGGACGCAACAAAAGCCGATGAAGATCAATTTTTCGATGCTGGCAGCAGTCCAGCTCCAACATCTCCAGCTACTACTTCAACGTCGGCAGTGCCCTACGATGACGGCGGCGAACCGGATTTTGCAGGTTGGCTGGCAGCACAGTCGAAAGCAAAGACTAAGAAACCGTTGCCGAAGGGATTGAATAGTAACAAGACAAGTGCAGCAAAACAGACACTCCCCGTTCGTTCGGCGCCTGTTTCGCGGTCCGCCTCGTCACGGCCAGCTGCTAAACCTGCAAAGATTATTGATACGAAGCCTAAAGATGAAGGTGAAGAAGATGGTTGGGGAGATGCGTGGTAATGGCACCAGGATTCTACCAGTTGGCTTGTATGACTTAGTCATTGCATAGTAGAAAGTTGACCTCCTGCTTCAATGATCAAATGTCGATCGTCGAGTAGCTACATAATCGTACCGGCTAGTGGCTTTCAGTACAAAGCTTGACCAAAATATTTTTAGGCCACGGATTGAGTTCTGCCACGGGCTGACACAGTTCTGTGATCTCATTGGCTAGATTCTTACTCGATACGCTCTAGCAAATCATATCAATCTTGTTAAATTATTCAGCTGTACGAGAATGGCGTAGTTCTGGGTCAAACGTGGGTACTAATCCTCGAATGATTAGGGCTGAGGCTTGGGGATACGGGCCAAGCCAACCGCGTTCCAGATTAATAAATTCCTCGCAGGCTCCAGCATTTGACATTGCTTTCAATCATCACTTTTTGCATGTTCATCCACACAATCAGTCAGGAGTATTCAATAGTTTAGACACCGACCGGAGCGCAGCCCTGGACGATCTCTGCGGCAGTGTCTGCAGTGCCGCCAAGCCAGTGACACCTCGCCGGCTGTGCTGTCAGGCATCAAGATACAACTTCTTTAAAAGTGTCAATTGAGTCTGAACTCCAGGCTCATTGCTGAATCGAAGTAATTAGTTCATTCAATCATTCAAAATGGATCCCGATCATCCACATGAAGCTCCTCCACCTTACTCTGCAGTTGACCCTATGCAACTACAGGAACAGGTCGATGGACATAACGAGGATCTCCCCCCTCCACAATTAGAGGCCAGCGTCGCTTCGCTAAACATCCAATCTCCATCGCCAACATCTACATCCATTGTTACTCCAACAACAGAGACACCGGAAATTTCAATCACAGACTCCGGGCCATTATCCGAACATCCCGCGCCAACAGTCCCGGCTCAATTCGCCTCTGCAGCAGGCTACTTCGCTGAACGATCTCAGCCCGTCTCAGTAACCGAAGACGCCAAACGAGAACTGCTCATTCATCACATGACAATCTACGCCCGCAGTCATGGCAAGGATTTCCCCCGCAGACCACGCTGCTGGAACAGCCGAACCAGCGAAGTCAATCAACATGATTGGGACACATTTCTAAATTTCTTGTTCCCTTCTCATCTCAACCCAGCAGCGTCATCGAACAGACTTCATCGTCAGATACGCGCTGAGATCGAGCGGGATCGTAAGGATCGTGCTCAAGAGACCGATGAGCAGCGATCAGCGCGGATAAAGGAAGTGATTACGGAGTGGAATGATCACTTTTTCGCTATTCGTGCAGTCCACATAACATGGACATATGTGGCAGATTTAGAGGAAGGACCGACGTCGTCTTTATGTCCAAATTGCTATCCCCAAGCAACTAAAGTCTCTCGAGACCGCGGACTCGGCCGAAATGACTCGACAAACGCGCCGATTCCAGTATCTACGGAGCAACCAATTAAACAAATCATAAAACGAAGACCGGTAGCACAGAACAGCTGGGGTTCAGACTCACAAACATCAAGTGCTGGTGTTGAGCTTTCTCCCGTCGTCGTATCCGGCGGATTTCTAGGCCAAGGAAGAAACCAAACCCGAATGATAAACCCCGAGAGTTATCAATCGTCTGCATCGTGGAAATCGCATCCCGTGGCTTGGGCTGCGCAAATGACTTCAATAGCGCAACAATACGCAACCAAGATCAGCAACCAGGCACAAGAATATGGTCGAGCGATGGAAGAAAGTGCATTGGCCCGTTCGCGGCAGGTGGAAATGTATAGTAAGAAGGTAGAGCAAGACGCATTGGCGCGCGCAAGGCAGATCGAAGCCATGACAGTCGCCAAGGGACAGAGGATCGAACAAGCTGGAGATCGGATCGCCAGTTGGGCGTCTAACATGGGGAAGCGTGCCGTCAATCCGCGTCCTGGTCCAATGCCGAGTGATCATTCCTACGATCTTTCAACATACGACTTCACCTACAACAATCTGATCAGACAGCAACAGCCGAGTTCCCGACGACAATCTACGGCTTCTGATACATCGATCTCATCCGTATCGTCTATCGACACTGTCTCGTCGGTATCGGATCTAGAACCAGACGACCTCGCATCCATCCGAGCGCAACTTTCATCGCTGGATGACTACCACCATCACGAACTCTACGATGCTGCGGTCTCCCTCCGTAGTCAGCTCGAGGCTATGAAAAAGTCCCGCTGCACGGGTCGCTTCAGGTCGCACCATCACCACCGCCCCTGGGGCCGATGGGAATCTCCCGAAGAAAGTGCCAATAGGGAACAGCGACGGGTGGCAATGAAGCAAGAATCAAAACTCTTGCGAGAGAAATTCAACGAGATTGAGCGTCGTGCGAAGCGCGAAATTCATGATATGCAGAAAGCGAGACGGGATATGAAAAAGAGGCAGCAGCGGCAGCAGCAGCGGCAGCGGCAGCGGACGTGTGGTTCAATGGTGTCTGAACAATCGCTGCATGTAGAGCCACCGCGATCTCGTGGGATGCCTGATAGGACGGTGTCGGATACGAATACCGATTTGTACAAGGAGGTTCATATGGGACCGCCAGAATCATTGGATCGTACGATCAGCGAGCCTATTACTCAGGTTATTAGTAAAAACACATCCCCGTCGATTACATCTTCAACAAGCACATCGACCGCATCTGCTACTACCGTAGCTGTCAACCCGCACGAAGCAGCAAAAGCGTGGACCGAAGCACAACGCCTACGCGTAAAAGAAATCCAAAAGGCGAACAAAGAGCGCATCAAGGAGATTCAGAAATCGTACAAGGAGCATGAAAAACAACAACGCAAAGCGATGAAGAAGCTGTCCAAGCAGAAACATACGACTACTTCTACGTTTGGCGGAGTTTATTCGTCGTCGACGGCGAGTTTGGAGACGGGGACTGCTAGGATGGGGTCAGGGCAGGCTGTTGAGGATTTAGATGATGTTGCAGTAAAACCACCGCAAGAAACTGGGACTGAAAATTCTGCCGTGACAAGAGAGATGCCTAGTCAGGAGAGACCTCCTAGCGAAATTGCTGGTACATTTATAGCGGAGCTGGATGGGACGTCAGTTGAGAGGAAGTAGCCATAGCACTTGATAGATGTATCCATATTGTTTTTACTAGCGAAATATAAGCGTGATCCATCAATCACATATCTGCGCTCATGTCTATAAGCTTAACACATAATCCACAAGAAGAGAACTCGCTTTTATTATATGTCAGGTCGACCGAGAAGATTACCGACCCGCCGCCTCATTCCTTTCCACCAAATCTCCCACCCCGAGACCCCTCCCAACCTTGACCCGGATCTTCTTCTCCTTTTCTTTTGCGCCGAGATCACCTACAGCTTCACCCTCATCGGCATTTTCATCCCCTTCTTCGACTGCTTTTTTCTCTTCAGTGGTGTCTTCGGACCAATCGAGCCACAGCGGCGTGAGATCGTGACGCATGGCATACGCATCCTCGTCGTCGGCGTAGTATTTGCTTTCAATCTTCTCCACTTCAAAGCCCAGTGTATCCCTGTATAAGTGTAGGGCAGCTGTGTTGGAAACTCGCACGTGTAGAGAGACGTAATGTGCGCGGTGGGACTCGGCCATTGCTCGTTCTACTCCTCTATTAGTATGCGGTATATACCCAAGATCGAAACGTTAGGGACATACGACTCATCCTCATCAACCTCTCCGCAATACCCAGCCGTCTATGCGTCCTCATCACACTCAAACTCGTAATATGACCATGCGCAACCCCATCGGACGGCTCCTCCTCCATTTTCGCAAGTACATACCCCACGACTTTGGGGTAGTCATAGTCCACCTGCCGAGCACCGGTTTTGGAGGTTCGCGGTCGCACGACGGCCACGAAGCTGAGTTGCGGCCATGTGAGGGCGTGGTAGAGGTAGTATTTGAGAAAGTAGTTTTCGGGTAAGTTGGTGATGTTGCATGTTTGTACGGCGGGGAGGAGGKTCATGTACGAGGGGAAGGACGAAAGGGGGAGGATGTCGACCATTCTGATTGGCGGAGGTGTGAATTGATTGGATCGTTTTATTTATAATGTTGACTTGTCGCGCAATGGTTTTATCCTTAGGAGGAAGGTTGTCGAAAGTGTTTCTGACGGATTGAAGATGAAGATGAGGGACTCGTTTGATGTGGGTCCGCTTACTACTCCAGCTTAGCTTGTCCCTCCTTCTACTACTACAAGTTTACAACCACCATCATCAACTTATCAATGCTTTCAAAAATGTCAACCTGATGTTATATATAGAAAGCTAGATCCGATATAACGACTACTTGATTATGTCTCTAGTCAGAATGATGGTCGCTGAATCATTCTGACCTCTTCCAGCACATGGTCAATGTTAACAACCAACATGAAGCGTTACCAGTCCATATGGCTGACTTTGCTTTTCAATACGCGGAATCCGTTCGTTTGAAGTTATGGCAAGGAGTTCGGTACCATTGCCATGAATTCCGATATGCTGGTCCCAGGCTTCGTGATGATCTTCAGGGGCAGAGCAGGCAGCTCGGAGGGTCGACCAACGCCGGAGGATCAAAGATTGATCGGATGATCGAGGAATTTACGGATGGTGACAGTTCTTACAAATCACAGAATAGCTGCTCATTGTATGAACGAGAGTATATATATATCACTCTGCAGTCCTTCGAGACGCAGTGTATGCAACCAAATCAATACAGTCAGCCATTAAACTTCTACTCTCCTTAAAGCTCATTTGTGCATACATATTCCATAAACAATGGATCTTTTCACTCGAGGCAACGACGCTTTGAACGTCAACCCAGCCACCGGTGTAGCAGAAACCCTCTCCCAGCACGGCTCCGACTGGCTCTGGGCCGTCACCGCAATCTACATCATCGCTTTCGTGAGCCCTTATCCCCTTTCCCCAGAATCGACAAGTATACAAAGCTAAGTGTTAAACAGTTCGGCACATTGATCCCCTGCTTCACAGCCCCTGAAAGTGACCGCGTCTTCCACTACCTCCTCACAATGTCCCTCCTCGTCGGCTCAGTAACCTACTTCGCGCAGGCCTCTGACCTTGGCTGGATCGCTCTACAGGACGCCGCGCACAACACAACACGGCAAATCTTTTACGCAAGATACATCAACTGGACCGTCTCATTCCCTTCGCTTGCGTTAGCGTTGGGCCTGTTGTCTGGTATATCATGGACGACTATCATCCTCAACGTATTCTGTTCCTGGTTCTGGGTCCTGAATTACCTGGTGTCTGCCCTGGTGACGACGGAATATAAATGGGGGTTTTTCGCATTTGGCACATTTGCATACGTTATTTTGGCGATGAGCACGCTCAATGAAAGCCGCGAGGCTGCCGAGCGTTTAGGCATAGCGCGCGATTACATGACCTTGTCGCTGTTTGTGAATGGGTTGTGGATTCTGTACCCAATTGCATTTGGTCTGAGTGATGGCGGAAATGTGATTCGCGTCACGGGTGGATTCATCTTTTTTGGGGTTTTGGATGTGCTTCTAGGTCCGGTGGTGTGTGGGTTGTTTGTGGTTATGACGAGGAAGTGGGACTACAAGAAATTGAATTTGGCGTTTAGTGAGGCTAGACATCCGGTTGCTGAGAGTGTCAAGGAGCCTGCTTTGGTTGGGGGTGAAAGAAATGAGGCCTGATTAGTGTCGTGTTGTAAACTGGGTGGTTGAGAAGACTGCATGTGACTAAGTGAGGTTGGCCAGGGTGTGAGGATTACACATAGTATAGAATAGTAACAGGGTGATCTAGTAGACTAGTCTTATTCAAATAGATTTGATAATTATGTTATTGATATCCTATGTTCGTTGTCTGATATACAACACCTAACTCCAGCCAACCCGTCTAACCCAAAATCAAGAAACCCCCCAGTTACCTATCATCAATAAAAAAGGAAAGCACCGACAGCCATGATAACCCACCAGTGACCTGGAACCTGCAGCTTCAAAGCCCCCGAAGTCGTCGATCCACAACAATGACCGTTATAAGTCACATTGTTCATATCAGCAGCAACCTCAAACACTGATCCGGGGAAACTGCCATCATTGTAGTAGTCGACAAGTAGGAAGTTTGGAGGTCTGCCCCAGGTTGCTATACAAACAATTTCAGCCATACTGTCTCGCTTTAAGACGAAGAAAGAACTTACCAGTGCAATTATCAGCCATCAACCCCAGACTACGATACCCAGACACACCATTAGTCTCATTCAAAACAGCCGTGTTGGGAATCAAAATATCCAGTCCTGAGAAAGAAATCTCCACATTCAGGTTGTGGTTGGCCATGTACATGATCGACTTGGCACTCTCCTCTGACAAATTCGGAGGTCTCTGCGTCGTGCATGGAAAATCAGGATCAGTCGGAGAAAATGGCGTTTCCCACATTTGTGTAAACTCGTCCAATATGTAGGGAACCTCGGTCTGATTCGCATTATAGTCCATAAATATTATAGCCCTCTTCTGCGTCAGGATCAAGTCCGACAATAACGGCCAGTCATCCAGACCCATAGGAATCTTAGGTGGTTGATATGCATATTTCGAAAGTCCGGAATTGACAATTGAGTCTGTAAAGTTGCCTACACCGATCAGGTCGTAGTTCCCCATCAAGATAGTGATCACCTCGTAAGGATTGTTGTTCAACCATTTGTTTACGGTCGTGAGATAGTCTTGCAGTGTACCCGCATTAAGGAGGTCGCAGGACGTATGGCACAGATATAACGTTCCATTCTGAAGGTGGACCTGGAATTGCAACATGCGGACTCCGTCGTTGAGTTGGGTAGTTACCGGATATTTCTGGTTTGAGGCGATATTGCCCTGTCTGTCAAAGGGACTGTTGTGCGCCGCGACGTAGGTGACGTTCGAGTAATTGCGAGCGCAAAACTCGACGTAGCCGTTGCATGGCTGCGTGTTTGTCGGTAAGGGCGTGGTTGAAGTCGTGCTCGTCGTTGTGGTACTGTTCCTCGAGGCAGTGGCATTGGGCGCTAAGGTGGTTGTGCCCTGGCTGCCCACGAGCATGGTCACCGTGCCGGAAGTGGTTGTGTATGCATCGGTTGCATTTCTCGTCACTGTACCTGTCAGAGTACTTGAATCGGAGGACAGAGTGACGGTCGTTGTGACGGAGGGATAGGTGACTGAGCCCGTCGCTCCATCGATGCTGAGGGGATCAACAGTTCCAGAAAGGGTTACAATGGCAGCTGTCTCTGTGTTTGAAGCAGAGGTCGTTGAAGATGAGGAGGATGTTGTTGACTGGGCCAAGGCGCCTGTCAACAGAGCCACTGCCATCCATAGCGAGAGCATCTTCAGTCGCAGTGTGCAGTTTCACCAGAGTGGTGATTGTTGTTTCAAGGTTGAAGATACTTGCAATAGATAAACGAGGCAGGAACCGTGGGAGATAATCCACTGGGTCTCGACCGACACGAAACCCTGTCTGCGGGGATGTGATTGGCTAGGAGTATACAGATTCAGGATGAATCACCAGGCTATGTCAGTTGACTCAATTGTGTACTGACAACACTACGAACACTAAGAATACGCCTCTACAGAATGACAGTGGCAGATGACGTGTCGAATCGTCCGACTGGGTCTCTATTCTCTTTTTTCCTTCTGTGATTGTTTATCAAAGCCACACAGTCATACGCAAGATGAGACTGCCGAAGCCCTCCGAGTGGACTCTATGGATCCCCTGGACGTCATTAGGGGGGCCTGCAAGCCAATAAGCCGCCTACTCAGCCCCTAGCTCGGCCCTAGACCAGCCTCTAAGACCGCCTAAATCCCCTTGAGTCTCTAGCGGCTACTAATCGCAAGCCACACCCGCCACTAGCAGACGATCTGGACTCTCCCGCCGCAGAGATTACCTCAGAGTTCCCCATCTCGGTGTGGTCTTCTGCGATGATCACAATTGTTGCTATCTTTTTTTGGGCATGATCACTTGAATTCGTGTCCCCTGTCCGTTGCCTTGCAAGTTAGTCAGTGCCGACTCGGTCAGACATTAGGTAACTACTACCGCTGCCTCAACCCTCATTCAGACCTAGATTGTGTGCTTTTGTCTGTTCCTGCAATTCTTTTAGAGGTGTATCCTCTTCTACCCTTCTACTTGGATATTGACTCCGGTGTTGCTATCGTCATTGTCAACTCTAGCTCACCGACAGAATGGCATCCGAGAAGAATATCCAAAGCTCCAGGCGGCACTCAACCGTCGTCTGGCACCGCCTAGTCCGCTCTCTCATCTACCTACTCGCCTGGATCTTCCTCCTGCTGGTAATGATTGGAAACATCTCCAACAAACCCGTCCTACGCGAGACATACTTCCTCAAACTCGACACAGCCAACGTCATCCCGCAATCAATCCCCAATGCCGTCTTTATCAACAGTATCGCTCGCTCCATTGGACTCCATGATTTCTACCAGGTTGGACTCTGGAATTACTGCGAGGGTTACGACGATAGCGGAATCACGAGCTGCTCGCATCCAAAGGCCTTGTACTGGTTTGACCCGGTATCGATTATCCTGAACGAGCTTCTTGCCGGTGCAACCAGTGCGTTCCCCCCGTACCTTTAATATATCAATTATCAAATATTCTTCAAACCACTAACATGTATGACTAGTCGCCCTCCCCACTGAAATCACCGACGCCCTCAAAATCGCCCGCGTCGCATCGCACTGGATGTTTGGCCTCTTTATTTCTGCTACAGTCCTCAGCTTCATCGCCATCTTCCTCGTCCCCTTTGCAACATCCAATCGACCCCCGCAATCCATCTCCGCAGATGAGCACATCAACGAAACCGTGCACCCGCACCGTCGACCAACATTCATCCTCTTCCGGGCTTTACCCATGGCCATACTCACTTTCCTAATCGCGCTATTCACCGTCGTCGCCTCTGTAGTCGCGACGGTGATGTTCGTCATTTTCAAAAATGTATTCATGAACAACACCGCTGATTTGAATATCAAGGCCTACCTCGGAAAACCCATGTTGGCATTTATGTGGATTGCGTCGGCGTTGACGCTGCTCGGGTTCATCGTGCAGGTCGGGTCGTGTTGTTGTGCTTGTTGCGGTGGCCGAAAGGCAAGGAAACAGCTCAAGGCGCAGCGAAAAGCGCGGCAGAAGGAGCAGAGTGTGAGTTCCGCGGGCACGGATGTCAATGCTAGGAGGAGGTTTCGATGGGGGAGGCGATCGACTTGATTTGATATATACGTAGGGAGGATTAGTGGCATGTTTACTCGGGCTTTTGGTAGATAGACAGATTTCAGCGTGCTTCATGTATTTTATTTCTGGCGGAATCATGTTCATATTGATGACAGTTACGAGAGCGACGACGGTTTCATATAGATTTCTGGTTACACCTACTCTATATAAATAGAACCAGCCTAGCAAAATATACATATAATGTCAACCAGTTGATTAGAGACTGGAGTCAAGAAATATTAATGAGCTAATATTATTACTACATTCAAGGTGACTGTGTTTTAAGGATGAGATTTAACTGAATTTGTATTGTTTATCACATGACCTATCGTAACATCATCATACCAACAGAAGCAGCATTAGACACGGCTCTAGGACATATGTCCTCATGTCATCTTCCATCCTTGACAATCAAGAAGCTAGCCTCAGTCCAGCTGGAGACAGGACCATACCCAAACCCGGCCCATAGACTCCCGCTCCTTGTAAGTTGTAATCAGGCCAGAAAAATAATTATAACAATTTATCGAACATAAAGGGAGTAACACAATGTAGGAAGAAAGGAGATGATCTTGATCAAATATATATTAGAAAAGAAGTTGAAGTGACAGGAACGGAGGATTAATTGCCCTTCTTCTGGTTGCCAGCTTTCTTGGACTTTGAATTCTGACGTTTACCGCCCGGATTCAACGACACGATTGCAGGTGGAAGAACTCGATCGCGCTTCTTGTCTTGATTCCGCCTAAAGCTGGTCACTTCATGCGTGGTCTTTGTAGAAGTCGTCGAAGCTTCGTCGTCCTCAACCTCGATGTCGTCTTCGTCTTCCTCGTCGTCATGGCCATCATCAGATGATCTGGAGCTAAAGTTGTCCGAATCTGAAGCTGCTTCAAACTCGTCGTCCTCGTTATCGCTGACCAGACTGGGTGCCTGATGAGACTCCACGGTGACAGGACTGAGGTTGTCATCCATGTGCATCAAATCCGTAGCGCCCGACTCTTCCAAAGGCAACGCACTAGGCAAGAAAGTCTGATACTGCACAGGTGCATGAGACACTTTCGTAGGCGTGGAAACGTCCATGTCCCGAGACATGGGCATCTCATGTCGCTTGCTACTGGTGGGTCGTTGGCTGGCAGCTTGCGGCATGGTTGTGCGAGCAGGTAACCTTGCGCCTGTACCAACTTGTGGTTCCTCAGAAGCGTCCTCGTCCTCGGATTCGCCTTCCGACATGAACTCGCTCAAGTCGACTGTAGTCTTCGCATCACCAACAATCTGATCCAAGTTTAGCTTTGAGCCAAGGTCGGCTAACATGGAAGAAAGATGAGGCGTAGCAGGTGAAGCTTTAAAGGGAGACGAAGAAGTCGCGCTGTGGCCCTTCTTCAGTCTCGCTACCTTTGGCGTCTCACTGCACAAAGGAGCGACTGTCTTCTCGATAGTATGTGCCGTTCGAATCAGAGGATGCACAGACCCAGGGTTGACAACAACAGGCGGTTCATTTGGTGTAGTACCGCCGATAATAGCTCCAGCCTCGTCGACATCTACCGGCTCTCCACACGCCTCGGCTGCGGCATCGTGACTGGCAAAGGTACGGCTATGCGCTATACGGCAGTGATTGATGAATCCTTGGGTGCTGGAGAAATCGAAACGTCGACAGTCCAGACACACCAGCTTGACTTGCTTGTTATCGCTCTTCCGCTTGATTACCATCGGGCCGGCTTTCTCCTTAACCACGGGATAACCATTCGGTAAAGCCGCGAGCCTAGTGCTCATACTGCCGCGCTGAGCCCGTGATTTTCCTGCCACATAACCGTTCTCGGTAAACGTTCCGCGAGTGTAACGTGATTCGGCAGACGAGGCGTTGGAAGGCGGTAAGTCGAGCGATTCGCCGCCATCAAAACGAGAATCAGGCAACAACCATTTGGCGTAGTGTCGAGAATAAGGACCGTCAGCCACACCCCAAGGTGCAGGAGAGGCGGGKGGCGGACCAGTTCCTGAATAAGGTACTGCAAACCCTGAACCATTGCTCACAGACTGCGAAATGCCGTTGACACTAGAACCGGGATAGGGAACCTCAGCACATCGACGAAGTTGCTCCAACGCCACCTGGCACTTTGCGATTTCCTGGTCGATAAGACGAAGCTCGTTATGCTTCAAGAGAACCTCCAAACTCAGCTGGGCATCCAACGACTGGCGCAAGACATTTATATCTATGTTCGCTGGTTTCGGAGGAAGACTGGCGCGTTTGGAAGGGTTCTCTTGTTCGTGGGTAGTTCGCTGCGTAGTAGTAGACTTTGATGCGACATTCGTCTTTGAAGGTGCCGAAGGTGCCGACTCATGACAGGCTTCATCTTGACTAGGCGGCGTTGGCAGGTTCGCAACATTGCTCCCATTAAGTTCGGTCAGCGGTGGTTGATTAGACGATTGGAGACGTTTCGCCGAAGGCTCGTCAATAACGGTGAAGATCTCGTGATTGTCGCTTCGCTTGCGTTTAAGCAACTGAAGAGGCGCGCTCCCCATGACAGGCGACTTATGCGGTGCTGTACTGACTAGCATATCGGGTGCTAACTTATTGACCCCCAAGCTCGAAGTCCACGGTAGCAAGCGGAAGACGCCATGCGACAACGCCATCTGTGGATATAAGTTCGCTTGCACGAGATTTAAAATTTATGTTGTATTAGTATGAGTGGCTAGATGACCCATCAGGTTTAGTCAGCGTCGACGCTGAGACTGTGTCGAGAGACCGATGGAAATTTGAGAGGTAATGTATTAGGCTGATTGTTCCACAGTTGGGCGGCAGCGACCAGCACTCCAGTGGACAGTTCAAGGATTAAATTCGGTTGAGTTGCAAATAGTAAAATATAAACAAACGCGACCGTAAAGAGCAGATAATATAGTACAAAAGGAGGGGCGATGCGAGGAAGGCTGCTTCACATGCGACGGGTGGGAGGTTGAGATGTATCCTGGTTCAGAGCCGGGATAGCACGGAATAGTAGACAGGCTGTAGCTGGGTCTGGGTACCGTAACTGAAAAGAGGTAGACCGTGGGTTAGAGGTGGCGAGTAGGTGACTTGTGAGATTATGAAAGCGTCCAGCCTGGGACAGTTTTCGTGGAAAGTTGATATGAGGAAGAGAATCTGAAAGTAAGAAGATATGAGAGTAAAGCAGGAGTAGAGGGAGTATGAGAGTGAGTTGTTACGACGGAAGGAAGGAGAGAGAGAGGAAGGAGAAAGTAAGGGGAAAGCAAGAAGCACGGACGCAGGAAGGCGCTGCGAGGTGAGTTGGGGAAGGAGGAGCCCGGCCAGTCTTTTCGTCCGTTGACGCTAGGCTTGGCATGTTCTGGAATAGACTATGTGCTTAATCAGACTGTGGGCCTGCGACTAATTATTTATACGCTACGATGTACATAGTACATCGTACTCAATTGCCACGGCCCACTCGGAGTCTGTCTGTCTGAATATCAGATGTGACACGTCTACAAGTAGACTATTGTAGGTACTACCATGCAGATACTATGTAGAGAGCGATCGGAAGAATGCACACTGGAATTCGATCGGGGGTATGCGAGACAGGAAGCCAAGAGAAAGAAAACGGAGGATATGGAGAGATAAAGAGATAACTGTTACATGTAAGTTTAGCTAGTAAAGGATGAAGGATCCGTTGCCAGCTATCATTGGGGCCAGACAACAGAAACAACGATGTGTGACGACAAGACATACGAAAGTCAAACCGTAAAGGGGTGACAATCATACAGATCCTCTCGTCTTCGTAAACATTGGCAGTCAGCGTCCAAATACAAAAGATACGTCCAGTCCCTACGTGGTAATGCGATGATTCAAAGGAATGCAGGGTGAACCCGTGTAATGCATCGTATTCTGGCCTAAGATCAACTAGTGCATAGGCGGATCCACACTCAGCCCCAGTGTGTCGAGTCGCAAGCCGCCATTGGCTGGCCATTCTTGCCTCAGAATGTTCCGCGGGTACCGTATTGGCGTGTTCCGGCGAGTCGATAACGCAATGACCAGAGCACGTATCGCCTGTTTTTTATGGACAAGCCACATAGCCATGCAGCACTAAACAAGACAAAAACAAAACAAAACACCACAACACACAATATTGGGCAAACGCTACATCGAGCGCATATACTATGTATGTATACTGCGACGTACGATGTGGTATCGTGCGACGTCGACTGATGTACGGAGTCCCAATATGATATGATGCAAGGCTCAATTCTAGCGCGGGTCCGATGCACGTCTCAGATCTCAGCCGGTGGAGCACTGGGCGTCATCATCGGCAAGCATCACTCAAAGACCGCCAAACGCCATTCCTCATTGGGAGATATACTTATCTTACGCAAGTGCTCCGTACTTTGAGTGTATCAGGAAGAGAGAGTCAGGTCAAGGTACGTATTATGCAGTGTCGGGATATTTGGGTAGGATACGAATACATACAAACAAACAACCTTGGTACTGCGAGGTGTGTGTGGGCCAAGCATATGTATTTATGACTTGGAATCCTGCTGCCTGGTTCAGGTTCACGCTACCCTAGTACGATCTCCATACACACGACTATCGCTAGTGATTGGTGTGCCGGATATAGCAAGATGACGAATCTGATACATAACATATTGTCCTGTCAGATCATGGTCTTACGACACTAACTAACTAGTCACTTAATTATCTACTCCGTTAGTACTTAATGCTTTGTAGTAAATATTGATTACGGAGTACTTAAAACAAAAAAACATTCATATCTGTATCTATGCTTGATTGTGTCAGCCAATGAAAGTCAACTACGGAGATATACTATGTACTACTGAGTAAGTAGCCTGTCAGATGACGTCCAATAGAATCGACTTATCGCTGGATAACGTGCAGACGGTCGATTAGTCTGGTCGTTCCGGGCTTGAAGTATTTCTGGAAGCGCTATCTTATCAGGCTACTACTGATAACATGAGTCAATCCACTCTGAACCCATTTCTCGGCCAAAGAAGTTGGATGAACTAGAACAATGTGAAAGCCATGGAATCGTACTAGAAGCATATCAGCTTACCAAGTTGCACAAACCAGAGACTATGGTCAAAAGCACCGAGACTCATCATGTGACCGTGGTTCAATTTATCTGTGATATGATCTATAATTATCCGCAAAAATGTCACCTAGATAAACGACATAAAACATGACATAAACATCCGCACATCCATAACATCTAGTTCAAGAAATAGCATCTAGCAAATGGCAATCGAGACGACCAAATAACGCCTGCTTGACTTTTGTACACCGTCGCCGACCTTGACCTTTGACTGTTTGTACACGTTCAATAATACTGTCAAATCCGAGTCGACCGCCTAGGCCTTATTTGTCTCCCGAATTCTGAGCACAAAGTTGACAATGACAGCAGCCAACAATGAAATCGCAAGCAACGAAGGACCAAATCGATCGTCGAAACCGCTCTGTCCACGTTTCCGAATACTCTGGGCCCGCCAGTGGAAAGTGAATAGTGCATAGATCATGGCTGCCATGGCGATGATGGTGAAGAGGCCGGCGGAGATGCGGCCAACGCGATCACCAAAGTTGAGGAGACCGATGGCGAGACCGCCGAGGATGACGGTGAAGTTGAGCCATGAGAGAAATGTTCGTTCGTTGGCGAAGAAGACTTTGGGCTCGACGCGAGTGGGGAGGGCGATCCGTTTGCCTGGGTGATGTTAGTGAGGTCGATGCATTGCGTTGCGTCATTGAGATCCGCTAGCGGCTCTTGCGCGTGCAATTGACTGGCAATTGACATGATAAATGAGTACGAACCTGGAACTGTCTGGAGAAGAGGTTGTGTCGACATGATGAATGTTAAGCTTGCTGTTGGCTACGCTATCAGCGTCGTCCAGGAGCTTCAGACCAGCCTCCAATTGCAATGCCAGCAGAAGACTCACCTTTATATCAATGCAGTCGATGCAATGGTTAATAACAATAAAAAATGAATATCGATAAGCAATGCAGCTCACCAAGTAGTTGAGGTCAAAGCAAAGTTGAAGCTTCGTCCAGAGAATTACGTAGCCCCGCTCGCAGCAGCAGCAAAAGATCGTTCCGGCCATTCACGTGCGTCGAAGCACCGCCGTTATTGGGAACGGGAACCGTAGGTAGACCGGCCTCCGGAGAAACATATATTCCAGACACTACACCTGTTCCGGTATAGAGCTCCCGGAGATTGCTCATGGTCAGCCGAAGGGGTAATTAACTCCGACTCTCGCGCTGCACTATACCCGAAACAGGCTAGACGGTGCTACGTCCGACGTCGGTTGGCGGCGCGGACGAATGACGATGGCGATAAGCTGCCACAGCAATTCTTATTATTATTGTTATGACTACACTAACTACGTCGTAGTAAACTTGCTCCGTACAACACGAGACAGAAACCTCTCCATATTCTACGCACCACACTACCTGCACTTTAAAAGTTGACACAGCCTCGCAGCTTCAGCACATTGAACCCGCGTCCAATCCCAAGGTACGTATGTAGCCATCATCACCGAAACCTCCGCACGGACGAGGCGCTTTGGTCGTCGTCCGTTTTCCATCTTCCTCTTCCTCTGCGGCTCACGTTACTCCGTACAACCCCCGCAACTACCATTGTTCACGTCCATACAATTGTCGGGTCGACGGTACAGCATACTGATCCTCTACAGACATTGCGCCATCGCCAAAAACTCCTTTCAACTCTTCAATAACACGACCGTCTTGCAACATGGCAGTCGAGCCTACACCTTCATCTTTCGTATGTCCGCATCACGCGTCTGTTTGACGATAGCTAGAGCTTAGAGTTTGCTCTTGCTCAGCTGCTTTTGAGCGCGTTTGACTAATGTTATGAGATGCAGCCTCTTCCTCCTTCAGAGCTCTCAAAGATTGCGACCGAGGTTCGTTTGTCCAAAAGCCTATAGTCTGCTTCGCCGTACACGCGAAATGCGACATGCGCCCACTGCGTGCGAAAGCGAAAGCGAAACCAGCACTAACGTCGTTCAACAACAGGCATGCGACGGAGCTCTCCTCAAAGCGTCCAGCTATGACCACACACAGGTCGCAACCTGGAATTCCAGCATCATCGTACGTTGCCAAGACTGCGAACCCGACTCTGCAAAAACAGAAACATTAACGCCTGCAAAATACAGAACTCCGTCCTCAAAGCGCTCATCGTAGCCACAACTCCCGAACAGTCATCCACCACAACAACCACCCCCACAACACCACCCTACCGCTTCACCGTAAACAGCACCATCGTCCAACAAGGCGTAATCGACAAAGCCGCTGCCGGCAGCTCCGGAGAAATCGGCAAGCGCGGCATGCACTCGGCTTCCGGCGCGTACTGGGATGTGAACCGGGACGGTATGTGGACGTTCAAATACCCCGGTGGTGAGGAGAGGGGGTTGGATGTCGTTGTTAGCGTGACCTGGTTTGCGATGGGTTAAGCCACCAAACAAGAACGGAGTGTAAGAGGAGAAGAAAAATTTGTGGGAATGAAAGACGCCACGGAAAATGGGAGGATGAAGAGAGAACGAGTACAACGACAGACAACTACAACATGGAACCCGCCGACTTTGACTGAAACAAAGAGGCCGATGTTGTACGTATGATTCGCGACAAGGACAACAACACATCCAGATTGATACAAGAAATCCCGTCGAGATGGAACTTACCTGAACCAATTCCATGAATGTATAATCAACATTTATCCGCGAAACAGAGGGCAGAGAAAGAGCACCAAAGAAGGGCGTTGATGAATCTCGTTTTTGTTATGATATCCGATGGTGATGAGTATTTCTACTACTGCTAGTACTACTGCTTTCTATTTGTTGTTGTTATATTACTTGATTTGTTTCGGCTTCTGTTATCATTCTTCGTTGTCTATACTTACGATAATCGATACCTCAAATCTCCCCACTACCTAGGTATTTTGTCGAGGGTTGTTTCGTAACTCGTAAATATTCCTATCAGATTCACAGCTGTCATACAAATATGCAAATTCAGCAACGCCCATACTCCATGCTAATGCGAACAACCAGACACAAAAGGAAATTAGCGAGGCTCCGAATAATCATTCAACGCAACACAAACTGCGCCTCGATGATGGCCGCTATACTGCCTAATGATCGTGCCAGAAGCCAGTTCCCACAATCGCGCGTAATGGTCACTAGACACGGTGACCAGATACGCCGAATCGGCGGAGAAGGCGCAGTCCCATACCCAACGCTGATGGCCTGAGAGGGTAGTCTCTAGGAACGGGGTGCCGGTTGACGGATCGATGGGTGGTCCGTCGGGTTGTGTGGGAAACGGGTTCGATTGTTGTTGCTGCTGCTGACTCTGGCCTGGGCTGAGGAGCGGATTGAGGCTGGCGGCGCTGCTGACCATGCTGAAATCGCTGGCTGCGAGGTCGGTGGATGTGCTTCGTGTGGGTTGTGGGATTGTAGTGGCTGAAGATCCAACGCCGTTACCGTTGGGTACACCGTTGGTAGGAGGTGTGGGAGTGGCAGTTCCGTTGGCGTTGTTGGGACGAGAAGCGGCTGTTTCTGCAGCGGCTACAGCAGGTGGATAGGCCTGGTCAAGATTCCATATTTTGGCGGTATGGTCTGCTGAGCAGGTCGCTAGGTGTTTGACGTCTGGCGATAGTAGTACTCGTGTAAGGTAGTCTCTGTGTGCTTGGAACATTGCAATGGGTACAATGCGAGTCACTTCGGTGTCTTGGATCATGCGCCAAATATATACGTTTCCCTATGTTTTTTTAGTCATTCCTGCCCTTCTGTGACCTTCAGGCACTTTGACGGAGTATTCCATACCTTCTTGTTACCAGCACACAACAACGAACCATCGCTTGCAACGCTCACGCTCGACACAGCAACATCATCCTCCGGAATCAATTGATGCGTACACACACTTTCGCCCAAGTCCCAAACACGAACGGTTCCAGCGCGATCACCACTAATCAACTCTCCCTGATTCGGATGAATGACTACATCATTCACCGGAGCCTTGTGCACATAGTTTCGTTGCAGACTGCCCGATCGTGTATCCCAGACCTTGACGGTGCCATCTTCAGAACTAGTAACCATCCACTTCCCTTCGCAGTGAAATGCAACTCCCGTGATATTATTCGTGTGACCTTCAAAGGTCATCACCGGGTTCGGGTTGGAGGATTTGATGTCGAAGAGTTTGACATTGGTGTGGCCCGCTGCGGCGAGGTAGCGTTTGTCCGGGGTAATGCACAGACGGTTGACCTGGGAGTCGGGATGTTGGAGGGTGCGCGAACAGATTCCAGAGAGGGCTTCCCAGAACCTATTTTTTGTTAGTTGTCGTGCCTGCGATTTGGCCTGATGGAGAAGACATACCGGATGGTATGGTCATACCCCGCTGTATAGTAATGTTAGCGATAATCTCAACGCATCCATTATTCCTTGAAAACTAACCTGTACACAGGATAACGCTCATGGTGTCGCACTTTCGCTTAGATAAGACAACAATTGACTGCAAGCGCGTTGAGTGATTATGTCCAGATCCAAGTAGTATGAGGCTCGAGAGCTGCTTAAACTCCGTGCTGTATGCGCTAACACTAGTCCTGATATGTACTAGTCCATATATTTGGTCCCATAATTGTTTCCTATCGCGGACTGAGGACGCGGAGAATTGGCTTGAAACCCTCTTTGGAAGCTACGCTACGAGAGATAATGTTAAAATAAATTCAAGATGGAGGACAATAAGTCGACATACCCATCCTTTGCGCCAGGGGACATTACGCCTGCCACCTTCACGCAACTCCTCGATCTGTACCCAGCAACCCTGAAAGAAAGCTATAAGCGCAAACTTGTCGCAACCCACGCACGAAAACACAGAAAACATCCGGAACGAATGAACAAGGAAGATCCTATCTTCGACAAACAGACGGATGAATATTTCAAATTGGATGAATGGAGGTATCAGACCATACCGCGAGTGTTGAGGGATAGGGAAGAAGGAAAAGAGGATGGCGAGGAGAAAAAGAAGAATGGAGCTATTCATTTGAAACAGGGAGAGAGCTATGGCCCGTTGTTCATGCACAAGGATGAGCTCGTGCAGTTGATGGAGTGGAAGCTGTAAATTTCTCCCATTGCAGCGGTGTACGCCTATACTAACGTTGCTAGTAAGCACGGCCAGTACCGTCCTGCTCTGGCAGGTATGATCAAAACCAACAAGCCCGATGTCGTTCGCAAGACAACATGCGACGCCTTCAAAGCATTCGTCGATAAGACTCCGACCCGTGATACTTTGGAAGAAACATTCCCCAAGAAGAGTCAAGATATCCTCATGAAACCCCTTCGCGCCGTAGGTACAGCAACAGCCTCTTTAATTCTTGCCGTAGCTACAGAGGGAAAGCAGAACGAAATCCCTTTCTACAGTGATGATATCTATTGGTGGGTATGCCTCGATCTATTCCCAGGCTCGGAAAAGAATCGGTACAATTACAAGAAAGCTACAAACCGGACGAGAGATGATGGACGGTTGGATGTGAAATACAATATGGAGGAATATCGAGAGTTGTATGAAGAGGTGTTCAAGCTCAGGGATCGATTGAATAATGGTGAAGATGACGAAGACAGCAAAGAGGAGCGTCGACAGTTCAGTTGCGCTGACGTCGAACGAGTTGCGTACGTGCTGAAGAATTTCGGTGTTTCTGGCTTCCCCAATGCGGCTGAAATTCTGGAGCAGTATGAAACTACAGTGGACGAAGCGCGGAAGGAGTTTGACCAGAACAAGCATGGCAAGAAGAAGAAAAGCCGTGACGATGACTCTGACGAAGAACATACTCTGGGTGTTGAGCCGTCGCAGAGCAAAAAGCGAAAGGCTGGTTTTGCGGAAACTGGCAGGGGAAAAAGAAATAAGGCATAGATCATCAGCGATGTCTTGTTGGATTGTAATTCTAGCATCAAAGCAAGTGTTTTTTGTCAACATTATCAAGCTTTTTCAAGACGAGGGTATAGTATGGCCTTTCGCAGCATTGACAGCACCCACCATTGTAAGCGCACTGATTCCTTGCCTGTATCCGGAGACACCAAAGTAAAACAATGGTGGGGATTTCGGACTTAACGTCCTCTTTCCTGGAGGCTCATTTTGAACTCATTCCACTAATATATTTCTATCAGCTGGACACACGATTTTCCTGCAAATACTTCCATATTCGATCTATGATCATGACAGATCAGACGTCTCTTTGACTCTTCTGATGCTCGTCGAAGTGGCGAAACACTGCTAGATTGGGAACGCAGACTCGGAGTCTAGGCTCGCCGTCAACACTCCACTACTTTTCCATTTAATTCAGCCGTTGACCTCACCGATTTTTATCTATCATTCATTTAATCACCCTTCAGTCAAGTAACTATTCTCAGCTGACTTTCCTTTCAGCTTTGCCGTGTAACTTGCGTTGACGGAGTTGTCCTGATTAGCGTTCTGCTACTTTCCACAATGGGACGAGCTCTTGCCTAGACGACATATATACACTTCATCTCTGTCATCATCTCCATGCACCTCTTCTCTCCTTGCTAATAAAAACATGCGGCTGTCGGATTTTCAAGCCTCAGCACAATCACTTTGTTGTCTTTATTTCGACTCTGGACATTGAACGTCTGACTACTTAGAGTCCTCCGCTTGTCAATCAAAATGACGACCAAGCCAACTCACTACTCTCACCCCGCCCCCGCCCCAGGTCAAGGTCAAGGTCAAGGTCAAGGTCAGGGTAGACATGTCTCCTTCATCATCCCAGTCTACTCCTACACCCACGGAACACAATGGGGCTTTAACCGGCTCATCCCAACCCATCCAGGCATCAGCCAGATGGACGATCCTACCCTAACTCTAGCCAATACATTAGCCTATCTCGACGGCGATACTGGAATTCCACGATCGTTGCTGATGCGTGCCGGCCGTTCACAGAGACGATGGAATCTAGATGGAGAGCCAGAGGACGTATCGCCAGAAGAGACGAAGATTGCATCGGACTTGGTTGGAGTTTTGTCTGATGCTGACCATCTTCAAAATGCTATCGACCAATTATGTTTCCGAGGGGCGCTCGTTCGTACCACGTACCCTGGTCATGGAGATTGCGATATTTACAGGATGGATGCTGCGACTCGCGCCATGTACAAACAGAGTAGTCTTGTTGACCCGCAACATGGGATGCTGCAGGCACTGCTGCTTGTTTGTCATGCATTTCCAGTGGATATTCACTTGGATTCTGAGTGAGTCGCTCTCGTATTGTAGCTTGGTGTATAATTAGGTTGACTAACGATATCAGTTTTCGCGAGCTAGGTTCGGCATACGTACCCCAGCTCCAACATGTCGTTTCCCAACATTACGATGCACTACAAGCTCTAGGCGCCCTGACAAACGACATGAGAAAAACCTTGGCTTATGTTCTGGTCCACAGCTCTTGTCTGTCATCAACCGCATGGCGATTAGAGGCCATCGAAAGGGCGGGCAAGATTGCATCCAACTTGGTAACACCGGACAGATGCCTCGAGAGAATGATTCTCTTGCAAACGATTATTCAAAATTGCTCAAATATGAGCTTTGAAGACTACAGTGAATGCGCCGGTTTCTCTCATGCTAGCAACAAGCTGAATGCTCTTTCCGGACAGGTCTTTCTGGCCCGTTGTAATCAGCATCTGCGAAACGAAAAAGGCATCGCGGCAGCCTTTGAACTATTGTTGCAGATCCGCCCTATCAATTTGAATCACATATCGACAATGGAGGAGCTCGTCTTACAGCATAAGGCTCTTGCCTGGGGTCGACTGTTGCGATTTCAAGGTCATTTCGAGGATGCTTGTGAACTGCTAGAAGCTGTGTACGATGCGCGGGCTTACCCTGAAGGTGTTGTATCTATTGGGGACTCCAACTGCGAGTTGCTTTCACAGATAGCAGAGACATACTGTGAACTAGAAAAACCCGTCAGAGCGGAGATATTAGTATCGGCGAAATTGGAGAGTATGCGTGAGAAGAGAAGCAACGAGACCAATCTGGGCCAATGCAAGACTGACATCCTGAAATTGGCTTTTGCTCAAGCAGAGGCAGCTCTACAACAGCGCGAGTACTGGAGAGCCTTTGACTTATACCGAGATATGAATCGATATATTTGGAGTACTCGCGGGCTCCAAAACTGGGTCCGGGCAGTGTGTCGCATGCACATAGGCCTCGCGAGAGTACATCATCTTCAGGGCGAATGGGCTTTGGCATTGAAGTACTGGGAACGTGCGTTGCGCATGTTTGAAAAACATCCTGGTTCTCAGGACTTCGGAGCTGCAGTCACGTATGCGTCGATTGCTTATGTGAAGCTCCGGTTGAATGATATAGATAGTGCGAGGTCTTTTGCCACCAAAGCCCAAGACCTGTTCAAGATCACAGGTCGGCAGCACTGGTATACAGGGTTGGGATCTAGGTGGTACGATGAGATGCTCGCTGGGTTGAAGGATGTCTTGCAGTCAGTCTGATTCGTGATCGTTCACAGCATGTTGCATTTATATTTATCATCGTCTGTGCTTATGTTGTATTTCTCATATACCCTATAGTTGTTTCCAAGTGCAATGAACGTGGTGCCTTTTTTCGCCGTCGCACTGTCAATCAGTTACTTGATGCTTTTTATTGAGATACATTAGGTCCTATCTCCAACCGGATGGTGTCTGAATTTCATGCTCATAAGCCAACAAAGCGATATATCGATCCATTTCAGACTAAGGTAGGCAAGTGGGCATCATTCGTAAGTGTACTTTTCTTGTATTTGACTATGAAACTTTCTACTGAAGATTTGCTTGCACAGTATCTTAGGAAAAGTTCATCGGTCAATTTCGTCCGGGGTATTCGGACAAAACGGATACATGTAGTATCCAAGCCCTAAGCCACAATGGGATGACCTACTATGTATATAAATCAACACTATAACGCAACCAGACCTCATTTTTGCATCCTTCACTCTATATCGTCCATCTTTCTATGTCAAACGCAACATGTCCTCCACAAAACCTCTTCTAGTCGTCCTTGGTGCTACAGGAAACCAAGGAGGTTCCGTCGTTGCACACTTCCTTTCCCTGTCATCATCACCATATGCACTTCGTGCCGTCACTCGAGATCCATCCTCTGCCAAAGCCATTGCACTTGCCTCCCAGGGAGTCGAGGTAGTGGCCGGAGATTTTGATGATCCTAATTCCTTAGATGCGGCTTTTAGGGGTGCGTCGGTCATTTTTAGCATGACCGATTTCGCCCAATCCATGATGAATCAATCATTACTAGAGAAAGCTGCCACATCTGCCGTAAGCCCTGGACTTTATATTAGAGACTATGAAGCCCAACAGAATAGGAACATCATCGACGCTGCTTCTAAAGTTAGAACATTAGAAAGATTCATCTATTCCAGCCTTCCCTATGCGGATAGGTTGAGTGAGGGAAAGTATGCCCGAGTGTACTATTACGATAGTAAAGCATCCGCGGAAGAGTATGGCAAGTCAACATACCCAGAGCTTTGGGAGAAGACCAGCATTTTCTACGCTGGTTTCTATCTCGAGAATTACATCTGGGGGACAAAAGATCTTTATTTTTGCCCTAAATGGGTATGTTCTTATTTTTCGACCTAGAATCCTACACTAATATATCTGTTAGAACAAGGGAAAAGACAGTCTCATCGCATGGGGTATGGAACCTCTCACCACTTTCAACTGGCCTTGGTACTCTGTCGTGCAAGACACCGGCCCACTGGTGGCAGCTTTGATTCGTGCTGCACCTGGCAAGAAGCTTATCGGCGTCAACGAGTGGCTCAGCATGAAAGATATCTCTAAGCTCATAGCTCAGATATTAGGGAAAGATATCGAGTTTGTTGATAGTGGACCCAATTTTAACCAGGGCGATCCCGATTTCCAGCGCAGTCGTCGGGAGATGGTTGGGTTTTCCATGGAGTTTGGTTATTACGGAGACAAGGTTGACACGACGGTCCTGAAGCCGAGTGAGCTGGGGGTTTCAGTGCAACTGAGCCCCGTGAAAGAGTGGATTGAAAAACAGGATTGGGAGAAAGTCTTGCCAGCCGAGTAGGGGTAGAGATGATCGCGTGGAACAAGCATATGATTGTCAGGCTTAAATCAACTTAGATGCTATCAATCATGAAAACTGCTTGCAGTAATCAAATGGTAACAAAGAACATGTTGTTCATCTCGAACTTTTCCATTGAGCCTCTAAGGTTCCAGTAACTATCAACTCGAGCGGTTTTTATAATGGGATCTTACAAAAAATTACGGTTGAGTGAAACTTTGGAAATATTGTTAATCCGGCACTTTCCGATCAAGGTCAAGGTGAAACATATCAAACAATTAAAGTGAGTAAAAAGCGTGCACCGTTTTTGCAAACAACTGTATCGACGTGACCTTCACTCAAGACGCCATGCACAAAATCAAAACTCAGACTTCATCACAACTCAACCACAAAGTAAGACCCAAGGTACGCCTCCGAGAAAAAGGGAGAGCATCTCAGACGCTGATTGCAACCGCCAAGTCACTTGTTCCATTCGTAATAATAACATTTACTGCGCCATACTATGCAAACAATCCGTTGATGGGGATGCTAATCCGCACCAGACTTTGGCATGTTGGAAGACCCCCCGGAAATGATCAGTGGTCCTCCTGATTGATTATGTTGGGAGGCACCATTGTTTGGAAAAGGCGTTGTCGGTGCGGCAAGGTTGCGTGAGGGAACCTCGGATGGGGGCGGCTTGGGCGGAAGATGAGCCGGAGTCCCCCATTTAGCAATCGAATCGTTGGGTATGGGCTGTGTAACACGAGGCATTGTCGGACTGGTGGCATTGCTATTGGAACGGCTGTTGTTCGGATACGGCGATCCATATGCCATCGATTGACCGCTAGGGTCTCCCTGACCCGACCATTTCTGCCGCTGCACATTCGACTGGGGGTTGTTGTATGCTACTCCACCTGTATGGTTCACTCCTTTGGCGGCGTATCGACCTGTTGTCGGGTTTCCGGTTGGCACAAAAGACCGAGTTTGCGGGTTGAACATGGTCCGGTTGAAATTGCCCATCATTTGATGAGAGTTGTGACCTTGAGGCGTCGGGTATTGCTGGTTAGGCATCTGTTGGCCGTAAGAATATGGATTGGTATTGGTAGCCATAGGGTGTGAGGGGTAATTAGGCCAATGCGCATTACGTTGAACAGCTTGAGGATAATTGTTTTGATACTGCTGACCTGTCCAAGGTGTTGATGTGTTAGGGGGGTATGCTGCTGCTGGATTAGGGACAGGATAGTTGTTCATGGCTGCCATTGGGCCTGATTGGGTTTGCTGGCCCATCATCGTCTGTGGCTGGTTGAGAGCAGCGTACCCTTGGTAAGGTGACTGCTGAGGTACAGCAGGGCCTTGCCATGTATGGGCCTGACCCATAGGCATCGTGTTCATTTGATATTGAGACACGTTGTTCTGGTAGACGTTCCCAGCAGATGTGCCTTGTGGGTAGTTCATAGTGGGCGAGGATACATTCGGMCCACCCGTGTAATGGTTTTGGCCGTAAGTCGCTCCGTTATTCATCGGCGCTGGTGCTGTGTTATTTGCATAGGACATCCCAGGATAATACGCATTGAACTGAGATCTTGCTTCAAAAGAGTCGTCGTGGGGGGTTTTCTGCCTGAAATTCTTCTTGCGGCCGCTGGTAGAACTTGAACGAGAGATGTTCGCGCTATTGTCCCCAGCAGATGAGTCCACCGACTTAGACTCTGGGAAATCCCGGAAGATTCTTTCTCTTGCTTCTTGATATTTGGCCTCACGCTCTTCCCGGGTCATCGCCGACCGATCTTTCGCTGGTGTGGCTCCTGCAGATGATCCTCCGCGGTCTTCATCGTTGCCACCCTCTCCATCAGCTTCCGAAACGGGTTTCGAGGGGCCTGAAGAGTTAGTTGTACCATTCTCTCCTACATTTCGGTCATCGTTACGGCGCATAATCTTCATAGCCGGTGCATTAGGTGGAGGTGTGTTGTGGGATTCGACAGGCCGGAGAAGCGACAAAGGCGTCGGACTAAAATTGGTGAGCATAAAAGATGAGGAAGTGGTGAGAACGTATACTGACAGTCTGCAGAAAGGCGTCCGGTGTAACCGTACTGATGTGACGTTATTGTCCACAAAATGGGTCAGGTGATAGTAATCTCCAAGTTTGTGTGCAAGAAGACGTCCAAATGCATTGGAAGGTGGTAATTCAAGTGATTGTTCTCTGCGCCAATAGAATGAGTACGAGTTTTGCTAGACAATGATTAAATATGACACTTACTTTGAGTCTTGAATAAATTCACGAATCATCTCCTCAAGCTGCAGCAGGAACAAGCGATCTTTGGGTGACCCCATAGCCTCAAGGAGCTTCTCATCAGGTTCTAAAGCATACCCATTGAGAGACTTTCCAGGCACAAAATCAGCCTGGTTGCTAACAATGAAGTTATTAGCCACGGAATCAGGTGGGATGGCACCTGTGACTCCAATATCACCATCAGGATATCGTTGTATGGGCATAGGCAATACGCCTCTTGGTCGCTGAAGGATACCATCTTTGATGTTATCTCGATACGCCCTCACACCAGCGTCAGACCCAGTAAGTGAATTAGGGGCACCAGACGCAGGCCCAGACAAAGAATCATCTTCATCAGCTGCCTGGACGCTTGCACTATCATCAGGGCGCAAAGAATCCTTTTCATCCATTGCAAATGTGGTGACTGATGCCATACTCTTCGAGTCGAAACTTGTTGGCTTTGTGGAACTGTTGGATAGGTGTGTTTGGTCATCTTCGAAGGATGCTTCTCTCTGAAGCATTCCAGTACCACGGACTTCGTCAGGAGACTGAGAAAACTCTAGCCCGTGTTTTTCAGTCATTGAAAGGCGTTCGACACCGTCCTCAATGCCTTGTACGTAAGCGTCGAGAGGTACATCGTGCGATTCTCCTAAGCCTAACCCTGTTTGCAGCGGGTTTTGGAATTCTGCGTTCATGTGATGTTCTGACTCGTCAGGATGGTCTTGTGATTTGGGCAACGCGGGCATGGCCACAATCTAGGCAAACGGGGTTAGTATGTAAAAAATTTGGCCCAGATAATTGTAGACGTACATTCGCAAAAGAGGGACGGTTCAAATTACTTCCAGACGCCTGTGAAGCCATGATGTAGCCAAAAATGCGATGGGCCTTGAACGAAAGTATTTAAGCGAGAGATGTTGCAAAAACCAGACTTCAAGGGAATGACTGCAGTACTCGCAACGTGTAGAAAGATCCAATAACTTTTATTTCCTCGTTTCACAGCTTGAAGATGTTGGAGACATCTCTTTCGAAAGTAACGTGCGCCATAGGGACCAAGCTTTTTTATTTATTAGAAAAGCTAGGAGAACAGCTGCCGTCTTGATTGAGAGGCGAACGAGGTGTATTCGAGATTGCCTCTAATTGTAGTGGCGTGCAACGTCCGTCGAACGCTGGATAGAGAGGCTAGTTTGACCCTGAATATCGATTATTTTTCCGTTAGAACAGTGATTCAAGATTGCTAAGAGCTGTGGAGAAATGATGATCACATACTCTGCAGGACCAACGAGGCAGTTGAATGGCACAAATGAGGCTGAAGTGAGCAGCCAGACCGGGGAGTTGTGAGAGACTAAGGAAGTTTGGCTTTGTGATCTTTTCCTCCGTGGGGTTTAGTCTGGGTCTGCCCTGTGCTTGCCGCGCGCATAATTTCTGAGCCATAATTCTGATACTATTAACTGTTTTTGAAACTACAGCACCATTATTCTTTCATGTATTTTCAACGATTTCTATTTGGAATCGCACTTTTCTTGTTATTCCACTATAGACGCTATCTACTCGACTAAAGCCCTGCATATGAATCGATATAGAAACGTCCCTGGCCAGCGCGGCCCAACTAAGGCAACTGCCAGCACGCTGTGCCAAAAATGCCTTAAACGAGATGAGTTTTTCACTGTGTCTCTCTCAAATACTCACCGCTGACTTGGATATACGACACTATAGCTATGAATGCAAGTCGACAACCCAAGATCGACCCTACGTATCCAGGCCTTCGCGGACGCAGCAGTTGCAAAATCCCGACCTGGTACCGAAATTGAAGAATGAGACGATGGTTGATATGACGACAAGAACGTACGGCACCTCTGCCATATTTTTTTCCCACGAAAATGAGCTAACCTAATCATTTAGCACCGGCCTTGCAGATGAGATTATAGCGAAACAAGAGCAAGAACGGGGCAGAAAACGGGATCTTGATGACGAGGAATATGGTCAATCGTCCAAGCGGCCTAGATCTCTGTCTTCGCGCTCATCGATTTCCGTATCAACTATTTCGACGGACCGTTCTCGATCAGGATCTCCAGGATACCGAACCAGATACAGCCGCCCAAGAGATGAGGGGCAGGATCAACATTCGCCAGTGTCCATCACAAATAGAACCCGTCAACGCAAAAGACGCTATAGCGATACTCCTGAGTCAGATTCGTCAGATTCGGTTGAGCAGCCGCGGCGATCACGAGATGTGAGTGCGGATGCGGAGCGAAACACTCGCAGAAAGCGACGAGAATATAGTCCTCCCGAAAGAGGTCGGAAGAGAGACTCATCTACAAACCGGGGAAGTCGCAGGTATCAGTCGCAAAGTCGAAGTCAAGAGCGGAGCCGCATTGTGCGAGAGAGACGCTCAATGACACCAAACACACAGCAACGTCAGAGGTCTCCTCACCCTAGCGATAGGGTGGCGCAAAGAGGAGAGCCACACCGGGCGCCTCGAGACAGGAGTTTGAGTCCATTTAGCAAGCGGCTTGCCCTCACTCAAGCTATGAACATGGGCCGATAGTTCAGACTTGACGGTCCTTCTGCTTGTTACCTGTAGTTGTACTTGCTGTACTTATATTACTGATCACTTAGCGTATTGTTGCATTTCTGGCTACAACTGATAGTACATCCTCCCTTTTGCTCAATTGCTCAATAGCTCAATAAAAAGGAAACCCCAAAACGCCGTTTCGTCTTCAATGCAGTTCGTATCGCTCAATCCTTTTCTTTATAAGGGGTATCAAGTCAAATCTCACACCAAGTCCTCGTCCTCTCGATCATCAGCCGCCTCCTGTTCGCGGACATGAATACCTTCAACCAATGCTTCGCCCTCAATTCCAACCTCTTCACCCTGATCCTCCCCATTACTTCGCCCCTTTTTAGCCTTCTCTTCCCTCTGCGCATTCTCAATTCTCTGCCTCACCAATCTCGCAATCGCATTTTCCGTCCTCACATTCAAGACCCTCATCTTTTCATCGAGGTGCCGTCTCAAATCCCAATTTGGTTTTTTAGGCTGTAGCTTGAATAAATCTATAGGTTGCTCTGCGGCCTCTTCTTCTTCGCGCTTCGTTTGTTCGGCTGCTATCCTTGCGATCTCTGATGCTTGTTGTTCGAGTGTGATTTGTCCTTCGATGGGTGCTTGCTCAAAGCCGAGTTTTGGGCCGCGGGTTTCGGCGTCGTAATTTCGTCCGGAGAGGTATGTCTTAGTTATATTGTCGCCGCTTGCTTCCTGCAATTCTTGTTGGTCTTTTTCTGCAAAGACCTCGGTCAGGGGTTCGGGTTCGGGTTGCTTTCTTTTGAGAGCTGCGAGTTTGGCAAGTCTGGCTTTGCGTTCCGTTGCCGCTGCCTCGAGGGAGGCGTTATTCGAAGACATGGCTGTATTTTGTGATGCGCTCGTCTGCTTTAACCGGTACTTGTGAGTACTGTAAAAGTGCGGTCTGATGAATCTCCTAAGACGTTGCGCTGTTTCGCATTTCTAGAAATATAGCGGGCGGATAATAGGTCATCAGTCTGTGAATTTTAGCCGCGCTCAGCCGCTCTGGCCGCTCTGATTGGTCTGTGAGGAGCTTACCCTACATAAAGATCCACCCAGAGACAACATGAATCAAGACGCCCTCACATTTCCAAATCCGTGTAACCGCTAGCCACAATAATTGCTCCTAGTACAATGCTCATGGACTATCTGTCATAATCCATTATCCTTGAATCCATCCTCCTGGATCTTTTTACTGCCTGGCTCTATACTGGCGTGAACGTGATCGAGTCCTTCTCGGACATACTGGTCGTGGGCAGGCCCATCAGTAACGATACGTAGTTTAGCTCGTCGAGACTTGCACCTTCCAACAGCCTGTCGTACTCTCTTGACGAAGAGAGCGGCGTAAGAGCGTTTCGGGCATATCATTACGAATCCCCGGTCAACCTTAATGTCCGGGGAGGATTTTAAGAAAAAAAATATAGCTACTAGGAGTCCTCGCGGCATCCAGAGATGGTGTGTGCATGTGTATGGCAAAACCAGCATTTGCAGGTGTGCTCACTTGATCCCAGAATACAGGGCGCATGGATTCTCGAAACAGACATAAATTGTTTTGATAGAATACAATTCCAGCTGGAAGTAATCAACACACGCAGCCAAATGATATTTAATGTACATATAAATCTCAACACAACCCACCCAAATTATTTAGCCCGTCTACCTTCACCCTTATCCTCTCCTCCCTCCTCTTCGTCTTGATTCTTCTTGTTCTTCTTCTTACCCGCCTCTAGCGTCATCTTCTCAATCTCCTTCTCTAGCGTCTCGACACCATCCTTGCGATACCTTGTCACTTTCCGCACGTTCAGAGCAGTCAATTCATTAAGTGTCTGAATTCCTTGCTCGCGCTGACGAGCTATGGCTTTGGCTGTGATGGCGAATCGCATGTCCTTGGGTCCGTCGACCAGCTCGAGGATTGCGCTAGGGGCTTGATCGTCCTTTTTGGGCTCTACCCTCAAAACGCGGGTGTAACCGCCTTGTCGTTCGGCGTAGCGTTCACGGAGGGGTCCGAAGAGTTTGGGGAGGAGGTCGTGTGGTGTCTGTTAAAAAAGGTTAGTCATTGACAATTGATAAGACACAATGAGATAACCTCTTGAGCATTGTGCAGGCGAACGCGAAGAAATGAGAACGAAGGATTTCTAAAAACATACATAAAATATCGACTGAGCACGTCTCCGAGCATGTTCCGTATTCCTCTTTCCCAAAGTAATCAATTTTTCGGCCAGGCGTTGCGCTTCTTTTGCCTTGGGCCATGTCGTTGTGATGGATTCATGTTTGATGAGGGATGTGACGAGATTTCGCAAGAGGGCCTGTCGATGAGACGAACTTCGGCTGAGATGACGGTATTTGGCTGCGCCTCCAGCCATTGTATTGCTGTTTTTGAGGTTTTATGGTCGGTGAAGGTCTAGGTGGGTAGACTAGGTGCCGAGTGAGACTAGACTCAAATTTAAGGAAAGCACAATGTTTGAGTGCCCAATTGCTTTCTTTTATTGGGCGGTATGTCTTATTCGTGTTGTGCTGGAGTCGTTTGCCAATTGTGAAATAGATAGGATGTCGAAGTCTAGCAAAGAAAGATTCCCGTCGCCGTTCCCTGATCTCGAAAATCGGCCAATCGGAGACTGTCTTGGCGCTAGCTAACTCCGCCGGCCGAACTAGTTATCTTGACTTGCAACAACTTATCCATCAAACAAATTCAGTGTGAATTGAGATGAAATCATGATTGCTATCTTGTGAAACATATCAAGATAGCGCAAGAATATATTGGTCGGAATCTTAGATTGAACTGCAGCCTCTACAAGGCTAGACATGCTGCCAGTCTCTCATCTCTCACTGTCTAATTATTTCCTTTCCTAGCCAAGATGGGCTTCATGGCTGGATTTGTATGTCCCATTTTGATTAATTGGCCATATATGCAGCTACTGACTATCTAAAAAGTTCGGCGGCTTCACCCTGACAGCATCAGTCCTCTACCTAAGCGTCCAAGTCCATCGCTCAACCCGCCTAGCGCAACGAGATGCCATACGTGAACAGGTCGAAATCTTGAACGATATCTCCTCGCCTTTAGGTGCCTACTATCGCAGATTCGGCCAAGAAAACGATTTGCAAAAGTCAGCAATCGCGCCACTACCACCACCACCACAAAAGAAACCTTCCGCGGAGGAACTACTCAAGCAACAATGGAATAAAGAAGTAGAGGCATTGGCGAAGAAGACTGTCACTTTACGTTGGCAGGATGTCACCAACACGGCCACAGAGGTGGCTAGGGTGATATCAGACTTGGTGAAACGGCAATGATTCGTTGCAGCCCTAGCCTTTAAATTCACGATAGGTTGTCGAGTTGAGGTCGTTCTTTGAGATCAATAACAAGCGCAGGCGTCTGGTGTTATTATATGGTTGTCATAATGTATGGGTATCTTGTGACGGGTTTCTGTTGGGCAAGATTGGCCGACAGTATCCAATAGCGTGTTCAGATTATGTGGACAGAGTGTGCCAGACTGCGACAAATTTGTCCTTTTTAGCGAGATCTCAAATATGTGAAAATTCTCTTGTCCACAATTGAATAGCTTTAATATCCTTGCTTCGATCCATGTGTCGCAGCATGCTCATCCAGTTATCGAATCTGCCGTTACGTTTAGACTCTCACTTGCCGTATCGTTCCAAATGTCTTCACTTTCTTTTCTCACGGCACGCATCGCCTGCGCAACTTCCTCCAAGCTCGCAACAACATCCAAAACACCATTATTGACGCGATCGAAATACTGATCATTGGCTAGTCGCCTCTTTCGAGCTTGCTGTAGATCTTTCTCGGTTTCTGCTTCCAGTGCTTTATAACTCGCAGCGCCATCTGTAGTCGTCGTAGTACCATTATCATGGGGCACAGTACTTGCTTTCTGCGACTTTGTATCTGATGGACTATTGGTCTCTTTGCTTTCGTTTTCATCCACTTCATCTGCCTCATTTCTCGTCCAAGTTTGAGCTAACTTGAGCTGCTTCAAGCGTAATTCCTCTAGCGCTCGTGAATGTTCTTCACCAAACACATGCTCTCCCTTGAATGCACTGAGCTCGACTTCACCTAGCGTATTCTGCATTTCTTGCCATAAGATTTCAGCACTGTCGGTTTCCCGTGGTGACTGTGTTCGGCTCAGGAACGGCGATAAGCTTCTATTGCCATTTGGCGATAGGCCGGACATTCTGGATCTGGCCCTTTGTACACCGGGCCGTTGAGCTGATGCAGGGTCTTGGTTTCCGGGCAGTAAGCCCACGTGGACTGAAGCACTCGACTCATTGCGAGATGGAGGTCCTTGGAATAATGAAGGGGGAGGAAGTCGTTGAGAGCTGATTCGCGAGGCGGGTTTGGGCCTCGGTGCGAGCGACATTGTGATGAATGGTGAGAGAGCTACAATCTACAATCAGCCCTTCAAGCTTATGTATGTACTAACGTAGTAATCAAGAAGCTATCATATCGATAACAGACAATGCCAAGAGGTCGGAAGTATGGCCGAGGTTGTTCCGACACTAACCCTTTCTGGTGCTGGTGGCCCGCACTTCGCTTAGGGCACAAATCCACATTTTCACTCTACGCCTCGAGAACGGGTGCACATCGACGACCATCTTCGACTTTTCGACATCAACGACCAGCCATTAGGCATATCCATCTAGTCGGTAGGTTCACCATCCAGCTCGATTTATACGCACGAAACATTCCCAGAAGAACTTTTTGTTCTTTTTTCTTACTTCCGTTATCCACCAAATCATCGAAGTTGCGCACCGTTCTAACTCTACTCTCCTCTACAGAATTATCCAAATAATACCGCCAAGATGGGTAAGGGAAAGCCTCGTGGTTTGAACGCCGCTCGCAAGCTCAAGGACCACCGCCGTGATCAACGATGGGCCGATTTGGGTTTCAAGAAGCGCCTGCTGGGAACAGCCTACAAATCCTCTCCCTTCGGTGGTTCCTCTCACGCCAAGGGTATCGTCCTCGAAAAGGTCGGTGTTGAGGCCAAGCAGCCCAACTCCGCTATCCGAAAGTGTGTCAAGGTCCAGTTGATCAAGAACGGAAAGAAGGTCACTGCTTTCGGTATGTTTTTTCCAGTACCAGAATGATGATTTAGGTCTCTGTGCTAATTGTACATAGTCCCCAATGACGGTTGTCTTAACTTCGTTGACGAGAACGATGAAGTCCTCCTCGCTGGTTTCGGTCGTAAGGGCAAGGCCAAGGGTGATATTCCTGGTGTCCGTTTCAAGGTCGTCAAGGTTTCCGGTGTCGGTCTGTCCGCTCTCTGGAAGGAGAAGAAGGAGAAGCCTCGTTCATAAACGAACAATCGCGCGAAACGAAGGCTGGGGTCGAGACGACGGCAGGAGGAAAAATACATGAGAACGATTCCAATGACTTGTGCGAAAAGAGAAGGGGCTTATACGAAAACTTGCTCTTCTCTGGGATCGGAAAAAATTCAGCCATCATGTTGCATCAGGCATAGGAATTCTGTATGCACAAGAATTTTCTCTTTTAGAAAGGTTTAAACGTTTCACAAGGATGGCGTCATGACTTGTACGGGATGGTTGAATATCTGCTACATATCAAGTGAAGTTGATGTTTCCTTAGTGTAGTAGCAGTTTGACTGCCAAAATACCATTGATTATTGGTTTTTCATATACTGTCTGGTTGTAAATTTCTGATATTACTCGTGAACTTGTTTTATATTTTTGTTTTGTACTATCTATTTCATTAGAAGGATATATCTTCTTTGCGATAGTGGTCCGAGACGATACGGTAAAGATATGACGGAGCATGACCACCCCTGTAAGATACAGTTAGTAAGATCATTGACGTATAGCGTGGAGAGGCTGAGGGAACATACAAGTTTGTGATGTACAAGTCAACCAATTCAGCAGGTACATAATCGTAAAGCGGGTTTTCAACATCAATCTTGTCGACTAAGTCGCCGTCTTCGAAAGGGATGACATTGCTGGCGTCACCGTACTCAATGAGAGACTCAATGTCAAATGGGTAAACAGGACTGAGCTTATAGATACCGCTGACGACAACGACCGGGGTTTGGTGGACTTTCGCCGCTCTGGCAATCACTCGCGTACCAGCAGCGGCGACCAGGCCACCATTAGCCAAGACCGAATGGGTTCCTAAGATGACTTTGTTAACTCGGGACATGATAGCGAAGACAGCAGAGTCTGGAATGACAATGACTGTGATTCCCAATGCAGTCAATGGTTTCGTGAAGTTTTCGGCACTCAGACTTTGATCGTCATTGTCGTTGTTGCCGCTGACTCGAGAATGAGTCGCAACGTGGTTATTGGGGAAAGACTCGGCATGGATGACAGTGAATTTTCTCTTGGTCGCGGCTTTGAGTAAGAATTTTTGAACGGTGGTGGATGAGGTGTATGCCAAGATGACCTCGTTGGAATGTATGTGCTCCAGCGCGTAACCTGCGATCTGATCGTCTACTTGCCCGAGTTCGTCAATAATCTCGCCGATGCCGTCCAAGACTTCGGCTCGTATGTCTTTGTGCTGGCCCTGTCCCTGGAATCGGCCTGATGGGGACACGGTGCCTGGGGAACTAGGTTGAGGTGAATCTGCTTCGGGGTGTTGGAGGAGACTAAACATGGAAATGACGGGAGGCGCTTGGGATGGTGTGGAGGACAGGGGAGGTCGAGATGAAGATCGCTCCGACCCTTCTGCACGAAGAGATAGAAAATCCTTATCATGCACAGGAATTGCAAGGTCGTCTGCAATATGTGACCGTGGAGGAGAGTGGCTTTCTACTCCATGAGGGGTATGTGGTCGGCTATCAGATCCGGCTTCACTGGCAAGGAAAAAGTCTGCGTCCCTTTCGTCCTCTGCTTCATCTCTGATAAGACCTAGCACACGTCTGACAATATTTCCAACAACTAGTTCCCTCGGTTGGGCGACCATAAGCCGCCTGCCCACACTCTGTACTCGTTCAATCAGTTTGGTGGCATCCGTGGTTCGAAAGGCCGACACGACTCGGAGTAGAAGGTAAGCGGTTGCTATGGCGCATGAACGTGATAGGCGAATCTGTCGTCGTTTCAAAAGACTGCATCATGTTAGCCTAACGGTTCGCTTATGCTTGACTTGCATATTGAACAGGAAGTCGTACGATACGAGGTTATCAATTGATGTCTCGATGGGATTTGTTTTAAGTGATTTGAGAAACGAGGACAACCCCGGAGTCAGAGCTGCCGAGTTCGAGACCATCTTGATGTGTCTATATCTTTTCCTAGCTTTAGCTAAGGCGATTTTCACTGCGAACTGGCGAAGAGAAAAAGTTCAGGTACTGCGGGAAAATTGTATGTAGCGGCCCCTCTTCGACTGGTGAGTCAGACAGGACGGTCCTGTTGTTTGGCAGGACAACTATTGCTGTAACAAGGCTTGCTGTATCATGGAAGATCAAGCATTGCAGAATTAAAATCGCATCGTATTTTGTAACAAATATGTTGTTGAATGAAGCCAATCGAATGCGGCGTGCTTGACCTGTGCGATCAAGGCTAAGAGACTAAAAAGAAAGACGGAGTCCGCAGCCTTAGCAACTTGGCCCCAACAGGCAACTGCCTCCCCACATCTCCGTCATCCGACCCTGCTTAGTTTGAGACTGCTACTGTAAGTCCTAACCACCGAGGATAGCCAACGGTCCAACACGTCCAGCCCATCCTCTGCACTTGCATGGTTTAGTGCCTCTCCGGTGTCCTCTCCTCTTTTACGTGTTACCCCTCCTACACCTCGAACTGCTTTTCTCGCCAATCCGTCTTCGATCTCCAGCTCGGCTCTCATACAAGGGCAGGCTGGTCTTACAGCCGCGGAATCCGACTGAGCCTGGCTGGTGCAATCGGCCAATTTCACAGGGTTGTCAGTTAGCGCATAGTAACTGGTCAAGATAGGCGCAGGTATTACTTGTTCTTGCAATGGAATTGATACTCGATGTTGTTCGGTCACCTAGGTACTGACTGCTGGCCAAGATTCCAGGGCCGCTTCCTCATACCGCCAGCTCGTCCTCATGGCCGTTGCTGAAAGATGAACTCCCTGAATATCCTGTCTTCCCGAGTGATAGGACAGGCTCCCAATTCTAGTACGCGCAGTCGCTCTCACTCACAGGGCGAGGCATCTCCCGCGAATCTCCGGAATGATCTAGCCAAGGCTCGTTCATACAGCGAACAGCAGTTTCACTACACCCTTCCGAAAGACGACAAAGAGATCGACGCTCGTGGATCGCCAGCGCAAGGATACTCGTATGATGGTACGATAGGATATGACGAAAAGACGCAGCTGCTTAATCAGTTGCAGAAGACTGCGCCAAACCGGTTCTTCCTAGTTGCCCAGAGACTTTTTGATGCTATTTACGAGACAATCCAGGCTATCCTTTCCACAATCGCAGCTCCAGGTGTCTATGTCGCGCAAACATTTCGAGATGACGATGGTTACTACTCGCCCATTGTTCCTTTTCGCAAAGTTACCCGATATGTAGCGTTCCGCAATGCGGAGAGTGAGCATTCAAGATCCAAGAGGACTACGCTATCGCATCGCCATAAAGATAACGAGAAATCTCGGCGAAATGGTGGTTCGACTCGAAGATTAAGAAGCACCGCTTCCCAGTCATCGATTGCATCGTCTCAATCGGAATCTGATGGTGATCATGACTCCGCCAAACCAAGCACTGACAAAGAAACCCGTGGCAGCAAAAGTAGATCCCCGGACAAGGAATCCGCCGCCACAGACACCAATAATACCCCGAGAAGGTCTATTCGCATTAAACTCAATAATGATGAGTCTCTGAAACGCCAGAAGAGAAGGTCGCAGTTAAATGAAGCTCCCCATGATTCGACAGGTGGTGAGAACACATCACCAGGTGCAGTCATCACGGCAGAAAGCTTGAAATCACCAATGTCGCAATCTGCTTCTCATCACCGGTTTACTAAGTATCCTCATGCCCCTGCTCCTCCACGCCCATTGGTCCCTGTTCGACAGCCTTCTTATACAATGCGGACAACGGGACGTCAAGCACCAACCAGAGTTCCTCAAAAGACCCTCGTTCTTGATCTGGACGAGACACTCATTCACTCTCTGGCCAAAGGTGGTCGCATGTCCAGCGGTCACATGGTAGAAGTCAAGCTCGCAGCTCCAGTATCGACAACTGGAGACCCTACGACTACACTTGCACCTCAACACCCCATCCTCTACTACGTACACAAACGACCGCATTGCGATGAGTTTCTACGCAAAGTATGCAAGTGGTATAAACTCGTTGTCTTCACAGCGAGCGTCCAGGAATATGCCGACCCGGTCATTGACTGGCTCGAGCAAGAGCGCAAGTTTTTCCAGGCTCGTTATTACAGACAACACTGCACTCTGCGTAATGACGCATTCATCAAGGACTTGAGTTCTGTGGAGCCGGATTTGAGTAAAGTCATGATTCTAGACAATAGCCCAACGAGTTACATTTTTCACGAAGGTGGGTCCTTTCCATCGTCCTTTGCTTATGAGTCAAAGCTAACAAGACACAAGATAATGCTATTCCCATCAAAGGCTGGATCAGTGATCCTACCGATAATGGCTTACTCAATCTTATCCCCATGCTCGAAGCTCTGCAGTATGTGACCGATGTCCGTGCATTCCTAGCATTGCGAAGAGGTGAGGCCGAGTCATAGCTTGCATCCGTCAGATCTATAAAGTTTTCTTAACATTTTGAATAATTCTCTTCTTTTTTGTGTCTCATTTCTTGAACCCCCGACCTCTTCCGCTCGCGGAAGAGAAGGAAGGGTCAAGGCTTAAGATTCAAACAGCCCCCTTTTATCTCCTATAAATGCATTTATTTCATGTCTTTTTTTCAGCATTGGTTTGTCTTCCTTTTTTTTTTTGTGCTTTGCATTGATTATTGTCTTGATAGTCATATGAACATACCCCTCAATATTACTCGCTCTTCCCTTGTGGAAGAGACTGTGCTTCTGCGATTCTAGTATATGATCTATCGTACATGCTAGTAGTTTGTTCTCTGCTAGTTGAATAGGTATGAACTGACTCTCGACGTCCGGATAGTTGACTACGATGTTTGATATCATTCTTAAGTAAATATAATTGACTTATCATGCATTTATCGTCTAATTGACATATGCGATTTTTTATATAAAACATTCTTCTTGTCCAAGATAGAAAAGACTACAGCCCCTTAGCCTTCTTCACTTCGGCCCACGACTCCTGCAACGCCGTAATGGCATTATCAATATCCTTCCTGTTAGGATCCGTCACACTAACACCCATATGTCCAAATCGAATGTATGTAGGCGCGATAGCCTTGTGCAAACCACCCGCAAACACGACACCACGCTTCAACAATCCCGGAAGAATGTCAGGTGCTGTGACGCCCTCCGGCAAGCGGATGGCTGTCATGGCATGTGCTTGGTTCTCAGGTTTTGTGGCGAGTTGAGTCAATCCTAACTCTGCAACGGCGGCTTTGACTTTGTCTGATGTCTTGGTGTGGATTGCGAATCGCTCGGACACTGGCTTGGCCGTGATGCTGGTCAATGTGGTGTGAAGAGCGTGCACAAGTTGGGTTGGCGGGGTAGCGAAGTATGACGGTTTACCGGCCTCGTAGTTCTGCATTATAGGTTGCCAGTTGGCGATAGAAGCGTAATATGAAGCGGGGGCTGTCTTGCGGGTCTTGAAGACATTGATGGCGCGGCCGGAAAGCATCAGGATACTGAGACCTGGTGGGCATCCGATCGCCTTTTGGCTGGCAGTCAAAACGACGTCGAGACCCCAGGCATCGAAATCGATTTCTTCGCAACCCACACTGCAGACACCGTCGACAACAACTAAAGTATCCGGGCTGACGCGGTGGACGAGTTCGGAGACGGCTTTGATGTCACTCAAAACACCGGTAGATGTGTCCACGTGGGTGATTGTGATCAGTTTGTATTGTTTCTGCTTGAGCGCCTCTTCAATCTCGGCGAGCGATGGGCGGTCACCAATGGGTGCTTTGAGTTGCGTCGCTGTTGCGCCGTATGTCTCCAATGCAGTAGCGAATGAATCTCCAAAGTAGCCGGTGTGAAGGACCAATGCTTCTTCTCCACGCTCGATCAGGTTACTGGCGACAATGTCCCAGCCCAATGTTCCGCTGCCGGAGATGATGAATGGTTGCGATGCGGGGTCGCTGGTTTGGAAGAGTTTGCGGAGGAGGGTCAAGCTTTCGCCGAATGTTTTGACAAAGGCAGGGCCGACGTGGCTCTCTCTGTAGTAAATTCATTAGCATTAAGGACGGCAGGAGGGTTAATGATCTGTATGCTTACGCATAGTGGGACATGGACTGCAGGACCGCATCGTCGAATTCAATGGGTCCTGGGATGAGGAGTGTACTATGAGCTGGCTGCGAAGACATTTTGTGCCTGTTGTCTGACTGCTTGGGGATAATATCAGAGTCAATCGATGGAGGGGTGCGCTGGATAGGTTTATATTCCAGATCGTCGGGCTCGACAGACAGTCTCTCGGACGAGAACGGCGTGTTCAGTTCAGGCAGCGGCAGCCGTTGGTCGAAATGCCTGGCAATGAGGGACAGGCGGGCATTACTAGCAGTATTGCCATGGCCATTGCCATTGCCCCGCCCGGAGTGTGACGCCAGTTTGGCTGCTGGAGGGACTGGCAGCCAAGGGGAGCGTTGGCCGCGGGAAATGCGATCTTGCAATTAGACCTCGGGTGTTCAGGCGATCTCGTGGGCAGGCAGACTCCAAAGGCCGGGGGTAGCGTAGCCCTGTAGGATTGTCGATGTAGATGCTACGCGTTTGCCTTATTCCGCAAAGAGTAAACTATCCGCTTTCTCGTCCCTGTGTTGAATTTGGTGATAGTAAGTACGGAGCGCTACTTAGTTAGCAATCATCCTTGAATCTTTGCTTTCTGTCCTCTGTCCTCCCATAGAGCAATAAATCGGCGCCGGCTCCGGGCCCGGTCATCGGCGTCCTCCTGGGTAGAACTGAGATCAAGCCCAAACAGGAAGAAGATTAGGGCTAGGGCTGCCCCAATCTTTTGGACATCGACGCAGCTAAGCATAACAGGTTAGACTATCGTCGTTGATTACATAACGGAGCTAGCTGGAGCTTGATATGCGGCGCAGTCCAGATCAATACGTAGACCACTGACGTTCCCCCAATTGATGCTTTGCTCTAGTTGCAGCTCTTTGATATAAGCTGGGAATGGGCTATTAAGTGTCATATGGAATCAAGATGACCTCGCGTCTTGTGCTGGTCATTGGAGACCTATTTATTCCTGACAGGGCTCCAGTATGCTTCTTATCCACCCCGCCCGCAATGTTGCGGCCTGCTGCTGTGTATACAAGCTAACTTGAAGCTCAATGCTGCGTAGGATATTCCTGCACGAGTAAGACACCGCCAGTGATCCCGCCAAACATCAATTCATTTATTAACTTATTAAATTGCGCAGTTCAAAAAACTCCTCACGCCAGGAAAGATCGGCCAGATTCTATGTCTAGGCAATCTCACAGATCGCGACACCTTCGAATTCTTCCGACAAATCGCACCCGACTTACAGCTCGTCAAAGGTGATTTCGATGTCGACTCTCCAAATCTTCCCTTGTCCAAAGTCGTGACGCATGGAAGTCTCCGTATCGGATTCACCCATGGGCATACCATAATCCCGCCCGGGGATGCCGATGCCTTGCTCATTGCGGCCCGGCAGATGGATGTTGACATTCTTCTATGGGGCGGCACACATCGCTTCGAGGCATTTGAGTTGGAAGGTCGATTCTTTATCAATCCGGGCAGTGCGACTGGTGCTTTCAGCACGGGCTATTTTCCAGATGGGCAGGAGCCGGTGCCGAGTTTCTGTTTGATGGATGTAAGCTACCCCTGATCGTTATGAGTGCATTTGAATATGTCGGCTGATTTGATTAGGTCCAAGGGGATGTGTTGGTTCTCTACGTATATCAGCTCAAGACTGACGCCAACGGCGCCGAAACGGTGGCTGTCGAGAAGGTGTCATTTCGCAAGCAAGGTGCTACCGCATCTTGATATCGCTTGACTGTGTTTTGTTATGAATAGATACCTACGTTCTCCAATTTATGATTCTATTATGCTTTTAGTATAGCATATACTATATACCATGGCCCTACAATGAATCAACGGGTCTCCTTTGAATGACATAAAACCACGAGTAGATTTAGGGATTCTCAATAGCCTGACAGTAAACCTGTAGACCATACATACGCCTAACAGAAACATGTAAAATCTTAAGAAAAAGAAAAAAAAAACTTATCTTAAAAAGATCAGAAGAGAGCCTTTGATAAGAATAGCTGCAGTATGAGGAGTCACCTTACTAAGCCCAAAATAGCAGCCCAAGTTCCGCCTCATTGGCGTCGCCGTTCAAGGAAATAAAACTACGGACACTACTAAAACACAAACTTCATTCAACCACCAGCGGCGTGCCATTCAGATTCTGTTCCTTTATTGAAACTTCACACTTCTACTCGATCCTAGTTTCATCTTCCTACTAGCGACAAAGCAGACGCTCCTACGCCGCGTTGCGACCTTCCGTTTCCCTTGAGGGAAAAACCTCTCACCTATCCCACCTTCAAGAGAAAAGGGAACGGTTTCCGATTCGCAGTTTCGCTACATATCCCCTTCTCACGGCATTTAACCAAATCATATCATAATGGCTACGGAGGCAGCAGATATCCCAGAGGAGCAATTGAATGCTCAACCACAGGGAGTTGAAGATGAGGTACGTCGGACGTTATCTAGGCTGAAATGCGCCTGCCTTTTTGGCACATCACCAGGCTCCTTCCCTCTCCTAATCTCTGCTGCAAAGCTTTCTTGAACTCAGTCTAACACCTTTTGGTATAGGAGGACATCGCTGCGATGAAGAAAAGAGTCGCAGAAATGGAATCCGAAGCAGCCAAACTGCGCGAAATGCAACAGACCTTAGACGCTGAATCAGAAAGCCTGCGAGAAGATAAAGAAGATATTGACGCTCGAAGCATATTCGTCGGAAACGTGGACTACGGCGCCTCGCCGGAGGAGATTCAGGCGCATTTCCAGAGCTGCGGGTCGATTAATCGCGTGACGATTTTGTTGGACAAGTTTACGGGTCATCCCAAAGGGTGTGTTCATTCATTTTATTGTCGGCAATAGACACGGTTGATTTTGTCTTCGGTGTTATACTAAGAGATATGATAGATACGCATATGTCGAATTTGCAGAGCCCAGCCTGGTTGCGCAGGCTTTAGTGCTGAACGAGAGTGTGTTCCGCGGACGTAACCTGAAGGTGAGTACCTGCGACTTACTGTTCATTCCCAGCACTAATAATCGACAGGTCACACCCAAACGGACCAATCTACCAGGCATGGCCAGAGGTCGAGGCCGAGGCCGTGGTGGCCGTGGCGGCTTTGGTCGCGGTGGCTTCCCACACCGCGGCGCCTATCGTGGAGGTGGTTTTCGTGGTCGAGGCCGTGGATATGCGCCTTACTAGTGCCTCGCAATTTTCGATAAGGTTGCATATCACTTAGATTAGGGACTATTATGGCGAGGAGGACGGACAGGAATACATATGCTAGAATGGCACAATCGTGATTCCGATATCGCCCTCTCCTAGTGTCCATGGTCGAGATTTCGGAGTTGAGGGTGTAAGATATACATGCAGTTATCTAGTACCAAGCTGTTTGAGTCTGGTTACACGGGCGAATGGGAATCAAAAGTTGGGAATTTCAGTGCTATCTTTACAAGATCAAAGATTCAAGCTCATTGATAGATCACGTGTTTTAAGGATGAGGAGCATCGCTGCCCCGGTACAAACTTGCTCAACTAGTTTCATGTCTCTTATAAATAGACACGATAAAGAGATGTATCTCATGTCAGTATGTCATTGCATTACAAATCCATACCATATATTGTACCATGTGAGGTGTGGTATAGTCCAAAATGCTTGGGGTATTGGTAATCGTAATACGGTATTTACAGTTCTAGATTATAATCAATATCCAACCCCTCACCACTCTCTAACTTCCTCCATTCCTCTCGAGAACTTTTCGTCAGGCATGAAATTTTCGCTTTAATCAGCCATCTGAAAATCCGACTAAATTTGCCATCCTTAATTTGTGGAGCTTTCAAAGCCACACTAAGTGCTTAGCACACTGTTCGAGTTTTGCCTTGAGACAGCAAGCCTGACAAGTACGTATCGGAAGCATTACCAACCCCTCCGCCATGGTTATTGGCCAGAAGCCTAGAACTCGCTCACGTCAAGTCTACTCAGCCCCGAACACCTCGAACATCAGAACAACCAAGCCACGACCGTCTCCCATTATCTCCTCTCTTTTCGTTCAGTTCAGTCAACCCGGTCGACCCAGCAATCGATACCTAATTTCCGGGACAGTTGGTTTTCTAGAGATACCGTCAAATACCCTCCTGGGTGTGGATGTTGTTAGGCTTTCTTCTTGACTGGCCCGGCTCCTAGGTCGCATCCCGCTCTGCCCATAGGGCGACACTACACGAAGAATGGGATCAAATCTTCCAGCGTAAGTGATGTTGATGTTGGTTTATAAGTCATTGTTCGCGTGCTGACTATCATCGTGCTTTGCAGTCAGCCCAATCTACGGCTTACAAGTGAGCATCCGGATACCCGCTCAGCCTGTTTACGAGAACACGAGACCAAATGCTAACGCACTTACCTACACAGTCATTGCCGCTGACGGTCTATATAAGCGCGATGTCTTCCGTATGTGTCGTTCCGGCTATACCAACCTACTACTAAGCTTACAGGTGTGATGTTTAGGATTCCCTGATCCTTTTGCTGTTGCCACCATTGGCGGCGAGCAGACACAGACGACTACTGTTATCAAGAAGACTTTGAATCCTTACTGGAATGAAATTTTTGATTTGTATGTCTTATCGCTCCACTCGAGGAGATGTAGTTTCTGACTAATTGGGATACAGAAAAGTCAACGAGGACAGCATCCTTGCAATTCAAATCTTTGACCAGAAAAAGTTCAAGAAGAAGGACCAGGGCTTTCTGGGAGTCATCAATGTGCGCATCGGCGATGTGATAGACCTACAAATGGGCGGCGATGGTAATTGATTGAGAACACAGCAGACCCTTTATCGATGCACTGAGACTAACGCTCAATCACTCGCAGAAATGCTCACTCGCGATCTCAAAAAGTCGAATGATAACTTAGTAGTACATGGAAAGCTGATCATCAATCTCTCGACCAATCTATCTGCACCTGCCCCGAATCAGAATGGAGCCAATAGGCCACAGCAGCCGTCAGCAAGCCTGTCAGGACTCGTTCCGCAGGTCCAGACACCACCCACTACACAAAGTCAATCGTTTGTCGACGGACCAACCCCTGCGTCTATCGCAGCAAGTTCAACAAATTCATTCACACCAACCCGAGCTTCGTCAAATGCCCGACCGACGAGCGGCTTATCAGCCCCAACTGAGCCGCAGCCTAACGGCCAAGCGACACAAGGATCGAGAACAAATTTGAGCTCATTCGAAGACAATCTGGGTAGACTGCCCGCAGGATGGGAGCGTCGTGAAGATAACTTGGGAAGAACGTACTACGTGGATCACAATACAAGAACCACAACTTGGACTCGACCTTCGGCAAACTACAATGAAAGTGCCCAGCGGTCACAACGAGAGGCCAATATGCAAATGGAGCGTCGGGCCCATCAAAGTCGAATGCTCCCTGAAGATCGCACAGGAGCAAGCTCGCCCAACTTACAAGAAGCTCAACAGTCGACTACTCCGCCTCCAGGCGCCAGTTCTGCATCTAACGCAGCTAATGCTGCTTCGATGATGGCTACTGGTGCTACAACTGCTGGTACCGGTGAGCTTCCAGCTGGCTGGGAGCAGAGAACAACACCTGAAGGAAGACCATACTTTGTTGATCACAACACACGCACTACCACCTGGGTCGACCCACGCCGACAACAATACATACGCATGTACGGACAGAATGCCACTGGAGGTAATACTACTTTCCAACAACAACCAGTTTCGCAGCTAGGACCTCTACCTAGCGGATGGGAAATGAGATTGACCAATACTGCCCGTGTATACTTTGTCGACCACAATACGAAGACTACCACATGGGACGATCCACGACTGCCTTCGTCTCTTGACCAGGGTGTCCCGCAATATAAGCGTGACTTCCGTCGCAAGCTGATTTACTTCAGATCGCAACCAGCATTGAGAATCATGTCTGGTCAATGCCACATCAAGGTTCGCCGTAGTAATATATTTGAGGACTCATATGCCGAGATTATGCGACAGAGCGCCTCTGATTTGAAGAAACGACTGATGATCAAATTTGACGGCGAGGACGGTTTGGATTATGGTGGACTTTCTCGGTACGTTTATATTAAATTCTTGGGTCTCATACGCTAACCGTGCTCTAGTGAATACTTCTTCCTTCTCTCTCACGAAATGTTCAACCCCTTCTATTGTCTTTTTGAGTACTCCGCACACGATAATTACACCCTTCAAATCAACCCTCACTCCGGCATCAATCCCGAACATTTGAACTACTTCAAGTTCATTGGACGAGTTGTCGGATTGGCAATTTTCCATCGACGATTCTTGGATTCGTTTTTCATTGGTGCATTTTATAAGATGATGCTCAGAAAGAAGGTCACGCTTCAAGACATGGAGGGAGTTGATGAAGATTTCCACCGAAATTTGTCGTGGACACTGTAAGCCTCGCCGTTTTGAATTCATGGATGAAGCTAATTGCGTTATAGTGAAAACGACATAGAAGGCATTGTTGAGCTTACGTTTTCGATTGACGACGAAAAGTTTGGCGAACGAGATACAATTGATTTGATACCCGACGGAAGGAATATTCCCGTCACTAATGAGAATAAGCATAAATATGTCGAGTAAGTTGAGCTTTGATTTACTTTGTGGCCTTGAAGTTGCTGACATGGGACAGACTTGTTACGGAATGGAAGATTCAGAAACGTGTAGAGCAACAATTCAACGCATTTATTTCAGGCTTTAACGAGCTCATCCCTCAGGATCTCGTCAACGTCTTTGACGAACGTGAGCTGGAGTTGTTGATTGGCGGTATTGCCGACATTGACGTGGACGACTGGAAGAAGCACACCGATTACCGTGGATACCAAGAATCCGACGAGGTTATCCAGAACTTCTGGAAGATCATTCGAAGCTGGGATGCAGAGCAGAAATCACGACTACTCCAGTTTGCCACTGGTACTTCTCGTATTCCTGTCAACGGATTCAAGGATTTGCAAGGATCAGACGGACCGAGACGATTTACGATTGAGAAGTCTGGTGATCCTAACGCTTTGCCAAAGTCACACACATGGTATACTTTTCTCATTTCCGCTTTACAAAGAGGCAGACTTGCTAATGACATTAATAGCTTTAACCGTCTTGATCTACCCCCTTACAAAACGAACGAGGCTCTTCAGCAGAAATTGTCCATAGCCGTCGAGGAAACACTAGGTTTCGGACAAGAGTAAGCTGGATAGACAATGGTATAAACCGTTCGGATTGAGGCATCGTGTCAGCGGAAAAGAAAGGACACCAAGCGAGGCGCATGTCCCTTTTACGGCCTCTGCAGATAATTACATACTCCACCGCCAGAATGACTGTACGACAAGCATACTGTTTTTGACCACGCTTTTTACTTTGAGTTCTATTACGTACTATTACTACCCCGAGAAGATTCCGTCGTCCGTTTCATCATTACCGTTGATGTCTTCTTTTGTCGTTGTCTCCTCTCTATATCTCCATTTGCTTTTTCTATCCTATATATAGTATCACATCGCTATACTTACTTACATTCTATCTTTTTCAGCTTCTGATTGATTGGGAAAGGAAAATTGCCATTGTCATTATTATACATTATCAATTAACTTTCTTTGATGCCCAACATGGAATATTACGCGAATTGAGAATTACGACCATATGAATTGGTAATTAGAAAACCAAACCCAACCCCAGAGCCAACGCAGCAACAAAGCCACCCTGAGCGAACGTTCCAGCAGCAGCGGCAGCAGACTGTGAAGACGTCGTGAAATGTCCAGTCGCAGTAGAGGTAGAAGACGAATGGCCGGACGTCGCAGTACCCGTTTGAGTGGCAGATGTCTCTGAGCCGGTAGATGAAGCAGACGAGGACGCCGAGGCTGTTGCAGAGCTGCTGGCCGTGCTAGATGTGCTGGTGCCATAAGCCTTTGCGGCGTTGCAGTAGGATGTCATTGTCTGCTGAGCGCCGAATTGACCGTCGTCGCCGGGGCAGTTGTTGTAGCAGCTTTTTATCCAGGTCAGATGTGAGATGCATAAGAGTAAGAAAGGGACATACGTGAGGACATTGTTGCTTTGCTCGCAAAGGCAATCCCAGTCAGTTGCTGCGCAGCTTGAAAGTTGAGCATTTTCTGTGGCGAGACATGCGTCGAGGATGCTGTGTCAGACGAGATGGGTCAGTGTGTGTCAAACGTTTCGTCAGGAATGGGCATGGACTGACTTCTGAGCAGCACAGGTAGCGCGGCGAGAGTGAGCAGCTGCGAGGCCGACGGTGAGAAGGGCAGCGATTGCGGTAGAGAGACGCATTTTAACCGATTTCTTGCTGTTTTGGGTGAGATAGGGATGCGTTTGACGAGAAGGTAGATTGAGCGAGCTGAGCAAGTGAGAGGAGCGAGGAAGATTCGAGCGAGTGACTGATGTTCGTTAACGAGAATGAAGAAGGTAGCAAAAGAAGGAGACAGACGAGGTCTTTTATTCGAACAAAAACAAGACCAGGACAACAAATGTCCCAAAACGGACATTCACGTATTTCCAATACATATACATGGTAACCCCTTCTTTATCATCGATTCCCATGCAGGATATGCTTCTACTTTCTGGGTAATCATACACGTCATGTATTGTAAGGTACCTTACAGATTGGTAGTACAGAAGGACAGCCACCGTCGCCCTAATCGAAATTTTACCCCTTGTTTCCGGATTCGGAAATATTGGAGATATATCACATTTGATATGCCCCGAGGGCTCGTCCAGCCACCTTTCTTCCTCCCCCTTTGACATGACTTGTTTACATTCTTTGCAATAACTTTATCTGCTGTATACATGCGAATTGATCAGTTGTTGATTCTGGGCTTCCATTTTCGTCGTGTATCCTGATAAGTATGCTGTAGAGGTGTCCTCTACTGAAACCGATGAAGGGGCTCGTACGGGCTCGAAAAGGATTCGGGGCTAGACAGGGAAGAATTCTTCCTTGAAGATACATCCTGTCTCTCCTATCAATCATCTCACGGTCTTGGACCAGTCTCTCTTCATCTTCATCACCATACCAAAGTCAGCAGCTTTACATGCACGGCGAGTACCGTACCTAGTCAGCGCGATGTACACGTGGACATTCGACAATAGTACGTTGTACCTACAGCAAACTGACTTGACCGGCGGATTGCATTCCATGATCGACATGTCTTTTGTATGCGGCACCAGCTTTTCCATTTGAGTATATACCCCATAAGTAAAAATTGCCAATTGTTCCTGATAGCTCTCATTGCCCTCATAGGAACCTTACTTCACGCCTTCTCATAGTGGAAGCCGTTTGGAAATGGAAAAATTATGGTCTGAGACCCCAAAAAGCAGAAAACAAAAAAGTAAAATGCATGACTAGTGTGAGGATTGAACTCACGACCTTATCCGTAGACGTCGCAAAAAGGACCCTTGTAAAGGATACGCCCTAACCACTAGGCCAACCAGCCATTACTACATATCTCACAATATTGCTATATGGATATTTTTTTATAGTCAATTCTTTCGATGCTACGAAAACTCCGCTAACTTCTTCTATTTCAACTCGTTACTTCAATATTTTCATAGAGACAAGCTCACAACGCCACCATTCTCTCAATGTCCGACTCCTGAATGCCGAACTTTCCCAAGACCCTCGCACGCTGCGACATTGTAGCACAGCTTTCCACTTCCTCAAGAGGGACTTCACAAAAATGGATACCGAAAGGTGTTGAACCGACGAGGAGGGCGCCGGGGCCCTATACAATTACACCCGACTTGATACGGACGAATCGTACAATTACCAACGGTCTTGTCTTGTCATCCTGTCGCATTCAAGAGACGCGGCGGCTTTCTAGTCATGTTTTGCGACATCTGATTCACACACAATCTTCGCTGTCAACAAGTCTAGAAACAGAGAGTTCCGAAGATAATCTCACGACGAATATACAAAACGATGGCTTTCAATTTCATCCTCTACCAATCCGCCAGGTCAAGATCGATGCGCCTCGCATAACAAGGTACGAATCGCAAAGTATTGAGAGGATAAATCCGAAACGTCAAAAGGCCGCATTACAAGTAAGAGAGAAGAAGTTTCTCTGGGTCGACCCGAAGCTTGCGTTGAAGCAAATCAAGAACCCCATGAAACACTACACCAAGGAAGAGGCTGGCATTCCTTTCAAGGTCAAAGATTCTGTCAGACGTGCGGAGTTAGCACTGCGAAAGCAAGGGAGGTTCATCACAAAACAAGCTTTCGACCATGATATCAAAATTAGGCTGTCGACGATGTTCTCCGTCGAAGGAGTTCCCAAAGTATGGATTTCTTACTTCAACTACCTCTTTCAATGCAAACAAGACGGGAAGATGGACTCCTGGCAACCGCCACCAGTCATCGATACGGGCACCCACCAGCTATTTAATCTTTTACGGGAGAAAGGTCTGGAGAGTTTCAGAGAACAATGGGAGGTATATGGAGAGCGTGCCAAATATAGGCAATGGCCTCTTGTTGCCCTTCATATATTGAGCACTTGCCCTTCCCTGATGCCGGACTTTTTGATAGGCACAGACTGCGCACCATACCCACCATTTGCAATGGTAAGCGACTGTATGGTTTACATGCATCTGTTCCACAAAGAAGTTGATCACAATGCTCGCAAAGCCGCTATTCTTCGCTGCATGGATCCGGACAGATGGCCGGTCGTGAACCTTCCACAACGTGGCGTCAGGCTATACGCGATGACTGCGGGCAAGGAAAATGCTTATAGAGCCATGGAAATCATGCGTTCACGAGACTCGCAGGTCTCAGCTTACACCTTGCTCGCTTTCATGAATGTATGTACACAAGCTGGGGATGTCGACAAGGCGCTGGAGTGCCTCCGCGCGATTGCCTTAGTAGAGGATCGGCAGGGACTTTCAATGAATTCGGAAGGTATACTACGCCACTGTTGCAAACTTCTTGAATTGGATGAAGTCGTGGATGAAAACGGCGTACGCAATTTCAAGATCCTGCCACAAATTCTGAAGCTGGGAGTGACTCCATGTCTCGAGATGATGAATGTGGTTCTCTCGAACGCTTTCAAAACCGGAGATCCACATCTTGGTCTTGACATGTTAGACTACATGAAGGAACAGGGCATGGAATTCAGCTCCTATACATACAATATCCTACTCACCGATGCTGTGGCTCSCCMAGATCGAGATCGGGKTGATGCTCTCCTACATGAAATCAACCTACATCCAGAACTCAAAGATAATCGATTTATTGCTTCCAAGGTATTCCATTCTCATTACGTCTTTGGTGCCAAGGATGCCTACCGCTCAGATAACCCGGGCAGACATCTTATGGATATGTTGGATGTTTATTGTCGCTACTACGACCCTACACCACTCAAAGAACTTGGGATCATTCCAGAACGATTCAATACGATGGATATCCCGGCAGAAGACCAACCAAGCACAATCATCTTAGTGATCATGATAGCAACGTACCTAAGATGCAACCCGCGACATGTGGCAACGATGCGGCTTTATAAACGATTTTGCGAATTAGTCGCCCAGAGACATCCCGTTATCGCACCACTTGTCCAACATCCACAAGTATACAACGAGTTTATCATCTCTTTTCGCCCATATGGTTCGGATCTGAGGGATTGTGTCTCGATAGTGGAGGACATGATCTGTGCCGAACCTTTTGAGATCGACGACACTGTCATCCACCCAGCGAAGCCGAACGATTTTACATGGAATACTTTGATGAGTGTATTTGTCTCTCACCGCGATATGGAAGGTGTGGCTTCGGTTCGGGAAATCATGCGACAAAGCGGCATCAAATTTACCGATGTAACCTGGGCCACGATTATCAACGGAACAGTGAGAAATCAGGATAYCCCCGCCACGATAGCTGCGTTGAAAGAGATGGATGAAGGCGGATTTGCGCCTGACAGCTATACGGTCAAAGCGTTACGTCTTGCTCATGACCCGGAGCGACTCCAGGCTGCAATCGAGGCTCTTGATAAAGAGACAGAACAGCTCGTGGAGCAAGAAATGAAAGTCATAGAGCGTGAGAATGATGAATTGATGGATCGGGGGCTCAGGCGTCTAGCACTTGCTTCGAAGAAGTATTAGCTCGCTTTCATCCCTAAAACATATTACTTCTACTTTTACTGTTGCATTTACGCGGGATGTTCATCTGTGGGCTGCATTGTACAAAGACGTCAGAGGCTGCTATATTCATGTATATTATTTGGTGTGGGCGTTCCAGGTTGTAAATAGGGGGACGGGCAATGAAGCATTTTGTATGATACGCTCTTCATCTATATTATTCATAATGCATTAACACGAATATAATCAAGTACATTACTTCTCCTGATTAGTCACCGATGAATATCGAGATCTAAACAAGCACAGTTAGCTTTCGACCTTACTGGACGTGGCTAGGGTTAACTTACTGCCATGATAACGCAACATATACTAACGTAAGGACTCAACCGTTCGCCTATCCTCGCACATTTCCAAAATATTCCAATGAAACTATTGACGATAAGGCATATCCGTAAGCATCACAACGGCCAATCTTATTCGAGAATGTTGTAATTGGTACGTACCCATGTTGATTGCGATCCATGATACCGGGCATCATCGAGTGGGCATATGCACTCGTGCAAATGGTCAAGAGGAAGACGAGGAGGAGGGATTGGAAGTTGAAGAGGGCGGCCTTGCAAAGAAGAGGTTAGTGGTTTTGTTCGTCTTGAAGTGAGGGATCAGATATAAATGGCACACGACGCACCATGATTGTTGTGCGGCTCTCCGCGTTGCGTATTTGACGTTCAGAATCGAGTAAATTACTGCGCAAGATTCTGAGTACGTTTTATTGTTTGGTTCTGTCCGGTAAAAGATAGGCTGCTTCAAAGGATTGATCTGACTAGAACAGCTTGAATGATGCCAGCATCTCAACGCTAAAAGGACGGACCAAATAGACGCGCGCCAAGACTTCCGCTTCAGATGTCATAGGCTCCACTCCAGCCTGAGGCGCTTAACATCTACTTTCTTTCAATGCGATCAATCAACAACTCTGATTGTGTTCATCTCACGCCACGTCCATTGAGCTTTCGACAAATCACGGAATTTGAAGCTCTACAACATTCATATGGTTTGATTGAAGAACCCGCGAGGGTCTCCAGTTCCTGAAAGACTACTTTGCGCAATCTTCAGTGATTCGGCATTGTGCTTCGGTTCGACGCCGCTCAGTTTGACTTCACTTATCTCGAACGAGACCTCATATTGATACTGTGATCAACTGTCCTTACACTAGAGTTATCGGACACACAACACAGCGAGATGGCAGAACCCCGCGCTCGTGCCGCAAGGCACAAAGGACAGATGAACTTTGCCAGCGACTGTACGGACCCCCTCTAACCTCAACAAGAATAACACTTGCTAACCTCTCAAAAGTGCGAACCCTCCTATCCGGCTACGGAGACCGCGATGCTCATCCTTTCTGCGCTCCAGGCCCCTTACCCGAGACAGTCCGTGTCCTCGACGAAGTCGTCACCGACTTCATTCTAGAAATGTGCCACGAGGCCGCCGCGTACGCTAGCTATGCGCGGCGCCAAAAGATCAAAGTCGACGATTTCCGATTTGCGTTGCGTCGCGATCCGCACAAACTCGGGCGTGTTCAGCAACTTCTTCAGATGGATCGAGAGCTTAAAGATGCGCGGAAGATTTTTGATCATGATGATGATCAGGTTGGTACGGGGAGGAAGGTTGCTGAGGAGTTGGACGTTAGTGTTGATGGGACTGTGGCAACGGGTACAGGGAAAGGGAAGGGCTCGACTAAGGGGAAAGGGAAACGGAATGCTGGGAGACGGGGGTCGGACGCTACGGAGGAAACTGTTGCGAAGAAACGGAAAGTCGATGGTTGAGGGGTTTACTTGGTCGTTTTGAGACAGAGACGGATCTTTGTATCAACGAATTTGCATATATGGCGTTTGACCGGAACTTATGGCTGGATATCATTTGGTTCAATTCAGTTCTTCATGGATTAACGGCTAATCTTTACAAATCAATTTGACGATAATGAATGCTCAACATCACTTACCCTAATGACTAATCTTCAGAAATTTACGCCCCCTTCGTGGATTCCTTTGATGTCACTCAATCGAAGCTGGTTACAGGAAGGACGCCGAAAGTTTAATGCATCATCTAGTTTCATTTCATTTCATCGAAGAACAAGCTAGATGGTCTCTAGCTCACTATATATCTTTATAAGTATGAATGTCAACTGACTATGACATGACTGGATACTCCAAGACGCCGTGCCCTTTTTCTTGATTCTCATTTCGTCTCCTCTGCATCTCAGAGATTCTTGAAACGATTGGGAACTCTAGCAGTCGAAATGTCCAGAGCGGAGGAGACAGATAGGAAGAACCGGATGACAAAGACGGAAAAAAAGAATTACAAGAAGGTTTCCCTCTAAATAAAACAATGGTTTATGAAAGAAAAGCAGTAGTCAGACATGATCGTGATATGTGCATGGCATGGCATGTGCTTCTTTTCTTCGTAAAGATTTCTCTCTTTTTCGACTTTCCTAAGCGCGGGCTTCCTCGGTATTCCTCTCTTGGTTGCGCTGTTCGCGGCCTCCTCGACCACCCTTGCCGCCTCGCTGGTTGCGTTGGGCACCTTCGCCAGTAGTGGCACCTTCGCCTCCTCCGAGGGTGAGTTGGGCGGTAGCAAGTCTGTTGGAAAGTTCCATTTGTGTGCGGATAGTGTTGGCCAAGTAGGAAACAACAAGGACATCTTGGATGTGGTTGTTACTGTAGAATGTTAGCATGTAACCTTCATATATGCCATGGTGCAAGGACGTACAAGTCACGTTCAATATCTGCAGGCTCAACCTTAGGAGCCAATGCAAGCGCATTCAGCAAAAATTGGCCAAGCGCAGTAGATGCGGGTGCCTCCTCATCGATGACAGCCTCGACGTATTTCGATACTCGGTCGATCATTCCAATAACCTCCTCAACAGCGCGCTCCAAAGCCTCAATATCAGTGAAGATACTGGCCTGTCGGTCCTCTGCATCACGTGCGTTGGCAATCGCCTCCAAACCGTTCTTCTCGGCCTCTCCATATCGAATCTCGTGAGGAACAGGAATGAAAGCAGCGCTGTCAGCGGCGCGCTCAACGGTAACACCGACAGGAGCAGAGATATAAGCACGGGTCTCAATATCCTTTCCAGGCTCCGTCGAGACAGTAAGATGCACTGCGGGGTGTGGCCATGTTCCATCGCTCTGGCCGTAAAAATTCTGAATCAAGGCGGAAAAAGTGTTCAATTCGGAGGATGTGGCGTACCAGCCCACGAGGACTTCCTTGGGGTTCGCTTTGAGGTGGAGGGCGAGCATTTGTTTCTGGTATTCCATGTCTACTTCGACTTGGTCGGTGGTCTCTGTGTGTCCGACTGCGAAACAGCTTCGAATTTCGACTTCGGTTCCATCTTCACTTCGTGTTCCCAAGAGCGTTCCAATGACTCGGTCCTGATCGGCGTTTCGGCGCAGCGAGTGGTCGAGGATAGAGAAAATGGCCTGTATCAAGTCAATAGCCGCCCATATAAACTCCTAGCAATATGAGATACAAAGACATACCTGAGGTTGAATCACCACATTCAGAGGGGCAGTGGTTGGTGCAGACCCCACAGTCACTGGGCCCAAAGGCCGCGCGAGGTGAAGGAAGGAATCGGTCTCAGCCATATTGAAGCGTGCAAGACAAGCCTGTCTCTCGGGTGGTAGAGAAACAGACGTGGTTATCAGTTGTCTTGTAGAGAGAAGTGGTTGAAGTTTTCTTTCGGTTGTGGAGGTGGAGTGGCTCCTTTGTCCCGCCGTACTCTGGCTCTTCTCTGGTGATGGCGGTTGTTGAGGCGCCAAATTGTGTGTGCGACGCCGAACAAAATTTCACGCTAAGATAAGATAAGCCTCCCGGCCAAATCGCATAGAAAAATGTTCGACATACAAAACACCTTATAACTATCAGATTGAAAAGATTCATTTACAATGCCACCACCAAGGAAAAGAGGCAGGGGCTCTTTCAGAGGTTCTTCTAGAGGTGCTAGAGGTGCTAGAGGTGCTAGAGGTAGAGGGCATGCTCGCGGTGGACGAAATAGCTTCCAAACATCTCGAGTCGATGAGAAGAGGTAAGACTGGAAACATCCAGTTAATGGTAGATGCTAATGAACTGCCTTTGATTATAGAGAGCTAGAATCATCTGACGGTGAAGATCAATTCAACGGTTTTGAGGATGATGTTTCCAGTGCCGACGAGCCGATGCAGCATGAGGAAGTAGCCAGCGAGTCATCTTCGGAGGATGAAGAGCCTTCGACGGAACGTCCCTACAATTCCTTACTTCAACTACTCAATGCCAAATCGGAAACCACTCATGCGCGTAAGCGACGTAAACTCGACCATGTTGGAGAAAAACGGGACACTACCAGCCGCGAATTGGAAATACAAGTAACGACCGAGGAGCTTGAGGAGCTAGACGTTCTTGAAAACCAGGAAGCTTCGGATGAAGAAGATAATGTCGGAGCGGACAAAGCGGGCGAGTCGGACGACGAGGATGAAGACGAGGATGGTAGGATAGTGTCACATTTTTCAATCGTTTCTGTATGCTGACCATATACAGCGTCAGATCCATTCGAAACGCACATTTCCAGTCCGAATGGAACCGAGACAGCGAAGCGAGTAAAGGAAATCACAGCAAGCAAATGGCGTTCGATTAAATCGACTCTCCCGGAGACTTTCAGATTAATATATAGCATACCGGACGGAGAGAATGGCAGCTGGAGTATGCCTTCTGCAGTGAGAAATACTCGGAGTCTGAAGGTAATTCGTCCGTCGCAAATACTATGAATAATATTGACCACTTTCAAGCTCAAGAAGAGGCTGGTCTCAACAGCTGCGGAGCGTATACCAAGTTTCCAAGGTGTTTATCAAAATATTGCCTCTTTGGTTTTCAACTACAGCGACGTTCTCTTTGGCGACAGATCGCCCTCAAACGCAGCACAGATGCGGGATATCTTGAGTCTGCACGCCCTCAACCATGTCCTCAAGACTCGTGACCGAGTCATTAAGAATAACGCTCGCCTATCAAAAGATACAAACGAAGATATCGAACTACGTGATCAGGGCTTTACAAGGCCAAAGGTCTTGATTATCCTTCCGACAAGACAAGCATGCGTCCGATTCATAGAATCCATCAGCAAATTCTATCAGCCAGAGCAGCAGGAGAACCGAAAGAGGTTTATGGACGAGTACAACGCTGAAGATAATGAATCATGGGAAAGCAAACCTGACGATTTCCGGGACCTCTTTGGTGGCAATGACGATGACATGTTTCGGATTGGGTTGAAGTTCACAAGGAAGACGATCAAGTACTACTCGCAATTTTACAATTCGGACATTATTCTGGCGAGTCCTTTAGGATTGCGAACGATTATGGATAAAGAAGAGTATGTATATCGTCCTCTGTATGCTTTAAATAGGGGGTTAACAACTAGCAGTGAAAAGAAACGGGACTACGACTTTCTCTCGTCAATTGAAATCGCCATCGTCGATCATGCCGATGGGTTACTCATGCAGAATTGGGAACATGTCGAATACATCTTTGAGCATCTCAACCTACAACCCAAGGAAGCTCACGGATGTGACTTTAGTCGTGTCCGAACATGGTACCTAGACGACCGCGCACGATATATACGCCAAACCGTCCTATTGACATCATTCCTCACTCCCGAAATCAACTCTCTCTTCTCCCAACACATGCAAAACATTGCCGGAAAAGCCAAGGTTCTCCCACAATACAACGGCGCAATCACCGAGGTGTCTCTTCCAATCACAGTCAAACAAACATTCTCTCGTTTCGACTCCACGTTTGCACTCAAAGATCCGGATTTGCGGTTCAAGTATTTCACCACCGCGATTCTGCCGGCTCTTGCACGATCAGTGACGGGTAAAGGAGAGGGCAATGGAGCAGGCACGTTGATCTTCATCCCATCATATCTAGACTTTGTGCGTGTGCGCAATTTCTTCTCTACCTCTTCACAAGCAACCAACATATCCTTCGGCGCAGTCTCCGAGTACACAGAACAAAGCGAAATGAGCCGGTCACGCAGTCATTTCATGAGCGGACGACTCTCGGTATTGCTGTACACAGAGCGAGCGCATCATTTCCGACGATATAATATCCGGGGCGTCAAACACGTCATCTTCTACGGTCTTCCTGAGAATCCGATCTTTTTCAGGGAGATTGTGCAGTATCTGGGTCTGGATCCAGGTGCTGTTGCTGGCAGCGAGACTCTCGATGTGCGGGCAGTGTTTTCCAAGTATGATGCCTTTAAACTTGAGCGTATCGTGGGCACACAGCGTGCAGGGAACATGCTCAAGGAAAAGGGGGGAGATACTTTTCGATTTGTATAGATAGCATAGCAGCAGCGTATGTAAGTATGTAATTATGTATTGATCATACCATTTTAACCGCTTTTGTACGAATCTATGCGGGGTGTTCAGCCTATCAAACCTTAAGGGTACAATCGACCAACCACAGCCTAGAACCCCCACCAGGATGTGTGCCTTGACGCCCGTAAGATACGGGGAATCGGTACGTAGTCGATACGCAGGCAGAATGCTCGCGAGATCAGCTGCCTAAATGATACAATTCTTTCTTGTACTTCTTATCATCTCCGCTTTGAGGCCATCACTGAAATTAACACAGCGCTCTATAGATCGATTTCAGACGACATTGATAGATTGCCCGCGTTGCCGATTCGAATTTCCTCTTACGGCAGAACATTAGGGTTTCTCGCTCGGATTCGATTCTTTGCCACTCACCGACAGTTGCCGGCTTTACCGGAGGTTTCTTTTGGCTCAAGGTATATATGATTTTTGATCACTGGTCCTTTGTTTCTATTTCTCCTTGCACTTCTATAAGTACCTGCATATGTGGTTGATATGGTTATACTGACTTAAGTGATATAAAGATGGGGGACGTCAGTCGGACGAATGAGTCTGAACAGTCAGAGGTCGAACGAGAAGATCAGACGACGACCGATGAGTCAGAAGTAACACGAACAGATACCATTTCCAAACCAGATGAGCTGCAATATGAAGAGCCCGGTAGTATATATTTGAATGACCTACGCCCTACAGCTGATAGACTCTTTGGCGACAATTTGTCTTTATATGCAGGCAACGTCTCAAATGGACAAAGCTATGGTCAATCACCGACACAGCCAGGACCATCACCGACTTCCGTTCCCGAGTCGCAGCCAGCTTCCAGATGGAAACGTTCCATGGTCTACAGAGTATGGATTCAGGGAAAAGGCATGCTGATGGTGGTTCTTTCTCAATTCTTCGGGTCTTCTATGAATGTGATGACCCAACTTTTGGAGAGGGATGGTTCGCATGGAAAGGCCATGCATCCGTTTCAGGTGAGCCTTCTGTTTTCGAATGACGGAGTTAAAGACTGACTGGAATCCAGATCCTCTTCTCACGCATGATCATCACCGTCGCAGCTAGCTTCTTCTACATGTGGTACGCGCAAGTCCCGAATCCATTCGGATCTAGAGGGATCCGAGGGCTACTGATGCTCCGAGCTGCTGGTGGCTTTTTCGGCGTCTTCGGCATGTACTTTTCCCTGTTGTATATGCCACTATCAGAAGCCACGGTGCTTACATTCTTGTCACCTATTGTTGCATGTTATGCATGCTCATTTTTGATGCCCAATGAGCCGTTTACACGCAAACAGCAGCTCGCTGGAGTTATATCCCTGCTTGGCGTGGTTCTCATCGCGCAGCCATTTTCAGGAGGGAACGTCGAGAATCTTGCCAGTGAAATCGCGCCTTTGGCTGGCGATGGGAATAGCACGCTCGCGGAGATTGTCGGTGGTGAATTATCGGATAACGACATGGCGGACGGAGTTAGTGCAATACATCATCTCATAGCAGTCGGATTCGGAATCATTGGTGTCTTTGGCGCAGCATGCGCATACGTTACCATCCGTCTGATTGGGCCAAGAGCCCACCCCTTGGTCAGCGTCACCTACTTTTCTGCGTACACAACAACAGTCTCTCTCATCGCCATGATTGCGATCCCATCAGTCTCTTTCCGACTCCCAGGGAATCTGATGGAATGGGGCTTGCTTCTCGGTCTCGGGGCCACCGGTTTCACTATGCAATATCTACTTACAGCAGGACTGGCATATCAGCCACCATCTATTGGAGGCAAGCAGCCTCAGAAAGGGAACGGGACACGGGCGACATCCATGCTGTACACGCAGATGTTGTTTGCCTTGTTCTATGATGAAGTGGTCATGGACAGTTCGCCTAGTGCGATTAGTTGGGCTGGCTCGGGTTTGATTCTTGGTAGTGCGTTGTATGTCGGCGTCATTCGCGATAGCGGCAGCAATAACAATACTTGCAGAAGCGCAGGTCAGGATATTCCGCAAAGCCAAGGTGGAGAAGACGAGCCCGACACCGGACGAGTCAAGGATACTTCATCGCGAGATATACGGGATGCCGAAGAAGGTCGGGCTCTTTTGGCCGAGTCGGATGATATAGATGCCGAAGCTTCTTCTTCTTCCTCCTCTTCTTAGACATAGAATCCCTTAATGCATCCGAGTATGATGGCGACGGGCCAAAATATAAAGGAAAAGAAATCCCCACGATGAAGCAGACGCCTAAAATGGCCATGCATCGCCTATGAAGCGACAGAAGTCATCGACACCGCCGTCACCATCTCAACTTCATCCTTGCGACGGCCTGGACGATGATCGACAACGTTTAGGCCTTTCAGCAACACATCAAAGCATTAGGACTGTACAACTCGATCGAATTTTACGTTAGGTGTCGGTAATATAGATATAAAGAGGTCTTCGGATTGTTATAGATAAAGAAATTCAACATTAGACAAGTACAGCTATCTCAATCTTAAAAGAAAAGAAAGCCCCATATAAGAGCTCTAGTAATATAGAACAGTATCCAGCCTACGCTCCTAATTGTATCATGACTCGCCGCTTAAGCTCTTAGCTCTGTGAAGCATTCACTTGGATTCGCTATGAGGCACTAGATTCCCGCGTTCATCAAGGTGCCATATACCTATTTTAGTCATTCCCTAGGTTCTAACATGATCTGGAAGAACATGAACGATTCGTCGTGGCTGTATTAATAACACTCTATTGGCTAACCGCGACCCAGTACATGAATGTGTTGGCTGAGTAGGGTGCTGATGGTTCGCGGTTCTGATCAAAATTGGTTGATATTCTTCTAGGGTCACACTAAAAGAGTGATCACCGTCATCTACCTAGGTATTAGCTAACATTCGTGATGCTGCAATCCCCCATTTGGAGATTTCACCACCAACACCAAATGCCGGAGTCGCATTACTCTGCTGCTGCTGATTACTAGACTCAGACAGATAGTGCTGTTGCCTGCTCCCATAGTCCCTAATCTAATTTCGTCACGTTCGCCCTGTCAACCGTGATCGCTATGGGCCGTGTCTCCGACATTAACGAGGCAAGATGAGTGGTTCTCATATGACTAGTTGCCCCTGTAGTAGTATTGAAATTGTCAGAATTAACTAGATATTATATAGACCTCGACTCTGGTTAGAACGACCATCACTTAAAAGGTGCGTACAATCTTCTCGTTGGCGCTGTTAAGAGACAGCGCTCTGGCGGCGTTAATTCAGTCTCCCGTATTGGATCGCAGAGCTAGATATAAGATAGTAAGCATGCAAGTCAGTAATTGACTATGGTTTCACAACTCTACCCCTGAATACGTAGCTGATTACACTAGGTTCAGCTCTCACTAGAACAGAACTATTCATGTCACACGCTTTTTTTTTTTTTTTGTTTTCATCGTCTTTTATCGACTGTCCAGGGCATGCTGTGTTTAACTCGACCAAAGACTATCTTTCGCCTGGAATTAAAATGTCACCTGTTTATCCGGGCGAGACGTGTGGTAGTTGGTTATCGTCTGTCATTCAAGTCTTCAGCGACAGGTCTGAGCCATCTTCCCAGTCGACGGTTCCACCGACGACGGCCAAGAGACGGTTAGGTACTTTGCACCCCGTTGGCATCAGTGCTAGAGTGGATAGAGTCTCACCACGAGAATACGTCGAAGCCATTAAATTTTACTCTAAAGAGACCATTCAAGACACGCTGTACCCGGGAAACATCTTCGAGGATCTGGGTCTCTACCTGAAATCTGGGGTACAGAATTTCGGACCATCGAGCAACATCCAAGGGACCTTGCACACCATCCACAAACAGGGGGGACGCAGTCTTGATGTGTACTCTGATCCCCTGCGATGTGCCCTAAAGCTAGAAGAGGGTAAAAAACCCATGAACTGCCAAATTCTCTTTCTACATGGGTGCCCTTCTCCACAATGGATCAGCACAATTGGCGCTCTCTGTCGAACTGACCCTCAATACTTCAATACGCATCTACGATTTCAATGTCGGAGGGACTACTACTCAATTCCAACTTTATTATCAGATCTGGAAAATATCATAACGCTTCGATTCGTCACCCTAGGATCGAGAGAACAGAGATCTGGCAGGTGCGACCAAGCGCGAGTCGACGCATTGAGGCTGGATGGGGAGAATGACATGGACAGATATGAGCATGATCTTCTGTTAGGCAGCGGACTTGAAGCTGGAGACTCTATAGTCAGATCATTTTCGGTTCTAGATGAGAAGAATTTTGTTATTGAGCAGGAAATGTCTATATGTATCCATAAATACGGGGAAGGCTGGATAAGTACGTCTCCAGTCGGTTAGCTTTTCTACCAGTCTAATGATTTACTGCAGTATTAGTAGCTATCGACGCCGGCAGCGATCTTTCGAATGGGCCACAGGGGCCATGGATAACACCAGAAGATCGTCGTTCATCCTCACCTTGGACGATTTTCGCCCCAACTATCCGGCAAAATCCTAAGATCTGGATGAAGTCAAATCCGGCAAAATCTGCCGCTTCGACCAGATTTCAAGAAAAGTTTCCACAAAGCGCCCGATTATTAGCACAGTCTAGTGGTGAGGCTCTGGACACGCAGACAATGGTTCTTGATCCGTTCTATGCTATCACTGATCTTTTCCAGTTTTGTGCATATTCAGAGAACCAATTCATGAACTTGATGGAAGCGAAGATTAAGGATGACACAAATCACAATTCACTGAGGAGAGAGAATCCAACATTGTCAAATCTTTTATATTGTCAAGAAATTGTTCAAAAGCACTTGACCCATCTCCGGAAGACGGTGAAGATCATTGAATGCTCAGGTGGTCCCTTGTGGCCACACGTTGAGAAAATCCATCCGCACCAATACCAAAAGGCACATAGAGCCAAAGACACATTGTTGAAGGACTATGAGCAGTTGGTTGAGCGAGCAGAAGTCATCCTCGAACGCTGCTCGAAAGGAATGGATGTCATCATGAGCAATGTCATGCTGGCGGAGTCTAAAAGAGCTATACTACAAGCACAATCAGTCGCAAAGTTGACCTTGATCGCGTTCTTCTACATCCCACTATCGTTTACCTGTTCGTTTTTCAGTATGGATATTGTGAGCTTTGAGAAGACAATTGGCCAGATCTGGATTTGGTTCGCTGTGTCTGTACCCGTGCTTCTAATCTCAATCTCATTCCTTTCTTTAGATCGTCTCAAATTGGGGAGAGCTTGGTTGACAGTCAAGAGCGTCGGGCGTGGAGCCGAGAAAGTGAAGTAAAAAGTCATATATCTCATGAGTGGGAGTCAATTCTCTCTCAGACTCTTCTGACTCTCGTTCTCCTTCGGCAAACGTGACAGTTCCTGGTCGCCCTGAGGCACGGAACTGGTCTTCATTGGCTTTCACAGAGGTTAATGACTCTATATCCGAAATCTGCTGGATTATCATAAGAGACGCGGAGACACAGTCGGAACTCAATCCGCTCCCACTTCTCTTCGAATAAAGCTGTTGGAGGCTGTCGCGAAACGCAGCTACTCAGATGATAGCAATAAGTAGCAATTCAGAACTTCTCTCGCAGCAGACACTATCTGGGTAGTACAAACTCTTTAATTGGCTAGCATACCAAGACCAATCACAAGCACAATCAGAGTCAGTATCGCAAATTAGCGCTTGGACCCATGCTCGTCGTGTAACAAAGCCACCATTGACATGGAGCGCTTAATTATTTCCAGCATGGTAATGGTCGAACAGCGACTGCACGAACAGGGTTCTAGAGCTATTGCCTTCTGGTGGTTTAGAGCACTGGGGGTGGGGGAGTGTTTCGGTCCTCTTGATCAAGGCCCTCTGTCCCAATCTACGGATTGTTGAACAAACGGATCTAGCAAATACAGCACATTTCAACATCTTTCACATCGACTCTCGTCCAAAAGACCGAGAGAAGCTTTGTCGAGCTAGAGAAGCTCAATTAATCCGTACTTAGCCTTGACGGACTCAAAAGGCCAAGCGGAAATGTCAAAAGCAACAAAGTTGTCGCAAATACATTGTGGCCCTAGAGTTCGAACTTTGTAGGTTCAATGATCTGGTCGTTAGTCACAGTAAAACACTGATAAGAAAAGGTTTGTGGCAATACCAGGTGTAGGCACATCTCCCCCAGGCGAATGGAGCGATCTAAACAAAGACATCTGGCCGAAATCTATGCGGGCAGAGTCTGCTCCTGACATTGGAATTTTCTCTTTTCCAAATGAGCTTGTCACAGAAGATCAGGGTTTCTCTTGGGAAACGGTCGAGACAGCTGGCGCCGGTTTTCTTAGGGCCTTGGAAAGCTTCATAGAAGAGAATGAGGTAGGTATCTTTACGCCTCTCACTTTGTCGCTAATATTGACTCAAAAGCTGAATGACCGTCCGATATTTCTCGCCGCGCACAGCACAGGTGGCATCATTTTGAAGCGGGTAAGTGAGCAAAAATGCTGTCGGGCCGCGCAGTCTTTGGTGACTTAGTAGGCTTTGTGTATTAGCTACAACAACCCTCAACGATTTCGACCCCTTCTCCGAAACATCGCTGGGATCATTTTACTCGCATGCCCTCACTCAGTGTCAGATGATCCCGATGTGTGGTCCAATATTTCTTTGATCTTCAAAACCTTCCTGAAGTCGAAGATGAAACACGTTGTGACTCGACAGGCATCTGTTGGTCTGTCAAATGACTGTCTCACCTTCGAACGGGTAATAGGCGAGATTTCAGTCTTGAATGTATTTGAGACAGCGAAGACTCGCACTGGAGGACTTTTTGGTCATAAAGTCACGGTTCGTTGTACTTCAAAACACTGCCTTTTACCTTGCTGAATGTTAATATTACAATAGCTTGTCGATCAAGCCTTCGCCAAAATGAATAGAAAAAATGAACAGATGCTCCCATCCAAATCAGACCATGCAAATATATGCTGCATTGCGATTGGTAGCACCGAGTCTACCGCCATCATCTCTTTTGTTGAGACAGCTGCGAAGAAAGCTAATGCCGAAATTATAAGAAAGTTTCAAGAGTGTAAGTTGGTTGATTGTGTTACATGGGAATCTCTTTGCTTACATTCGCAGACGTAGGGCCCATCAGGCTTGGTGAACCTACGGTCCGCAGCAAATCAAGCTTAGGATCTCTCGAACAGGAAAAGATAACGTCGCCCGACACAAGCTCCTCGGCTCCCATACACCTCTCAGCCGTTACAGGTCTCAAAGGAACTGCAGGATCCACAATTAGTAGCATTCAACATTTACCTACTCTCACGGACTTTTCTGTTGATAAAGTTGACCCAAAGTTGCCTTGCTTTTTAATGCCCTTGAGCCGGAACCATATATTCACTGGACATGCGGAAGTTTTGGAGCAAGTCGAACGATATTTATCGCCTATGAGTGATGATTCTTCCTTCTCTGAAGAGCCGGAAATCGGTAGTCATCTACGGATGTTCGCACTTTGCGGTCCAGGGGGCATGGGAAAGTCTCAGGTCGCAGCTGAATTTGTGTATAGATCTAACGAGTCGTTACTATTTGATGCCATCATCTGGATATCTGCGGATGAGCCAGTAAAACTCGCACGGAGCTTTGATCAAGCGGCAGTTGCTCTGGGGTTGGTGGAGGCAGAATCTATAGAGTCCAGGGACCATATCTTGACCCGAGATGCTGTATTGGGATGGCTCGCAAACCCTATTAAGTCGTACAAGCAACGCGAAAACGCCCAATCCAACGAGGCGACTTGGCTATTAGTATTCGATAATGTGGAAGATCTTGAGATGCTTGACGAGCACTGGCCAGCATATGGCTCTGGTTCGATCTTGATAACAAGTCGAGACCCTCTGGTGAAGTCATACGGCTATTCTCTCAAACGTGGATTAAGTATGCCGCAACTCGATACCAGCGATGGAGAAAAGCTACTCATCAAATTAACGGATCGAAGAATGCTGAGCAGCGAAGAGCAGGCCAGTGCTACGGCGATAGCTGAAGTTCTCGGTGGTCTTCCCTTGGCCATCGTCCAAATGGCTGGCGTAATTACACGCCAAGACCTAACTTTCTCTGAGTTTCTGCTCAGGTATCAAAAGGAAAGCTCTCATGCAGAACTATTGAACCTCAAGCTTGGACCTTCGAAAGCTCGTGTAGGCTATGAACACACAATTGCCTCGGTCTGGGCGTTAGAGCACTTGGAAGAGGGCAGCCAGGCCCTGCTGCAAGCTATGTCCCTTCTTGATCCAGATAGTATTCCCGAGTACATCTTAGAAGAAAACCCAGCTGCAGGTACATGGTCCGGCTATCCATTAACGAGTGCGGAATACCAGAACGCTCGCACAGAGCTAATCCAAAGATCCCTTATTGTTCGCCAGAAGGACAAGAAGACGCTCAACATACACCGTCTTATACAAGACGCAGTGAGGGCCAGAATGACAGATGATGAGTTCAGCAAAGCAATCAGTTCCATGCTATCTTTTGTCTCAGCTGTTTGGCCATATGAGGAATTCAGCTTTGGGAATGAGATATATCGGTGGGCTCGATGTCAAGAACTCTTTCCTCACATCCTCAGACTTCAAAGCTTATTCTCCAGGTTCAAGCTGCCAACAGAGTTAACACAACATCACTTGGATGGTCCAAAACTCTTTATCGATACTGCATCGTAAGTTTCTTCTACAGCTAGAAATTTTCGTCGTTTACTTACTTATCCCAAGAAACACCAACATGTGGGGTCGCTTTGACGACACAATCCCTCTTCTCTATCTAGCAGAATCGATGTGCGATGCCTTTGGTGATGAGAATGAAGAAGATCCGTCTAAACAAAATCTAAACAAACAGCTGGTCGTACTCTACCGAACCATAATTTATGAACGTGGGGTTCGAGCTCTGCATACTAATGATCCAGAGGGAGCTTTACTGAATATGAAAAAATTCAACCAGCTTGTGCGAGATATTTATCATGACAAGCCCCCCGGTACAGACCAGACGCTAGGGGTCTCCTGGAATGAGCTCGGTAATGCTTACCTCCAGAACAACAATGGCATTGAAGCGGAAAGCTGTTTTCTCAGTTCCAAAGAGGCCTTCGAGGCCCTGGACGGCGCAACACGAATAAGTATCTCGATGCCCCTGATCAACCTTGGCTTTGCAGCTTTGGCTCAGGGTCGGGAAGGTGAGGCGGATGAGATCTTCTCTCAGGCGCTGGCGGATCGAGAGAAGGAATATGGGCGCGACGACAAGATTTCATTCGTGTAAGGACCATATTTTCAAATTTCCTTGAGTATACATGCTAATGTACAATGTATAGGACGGGTAAGCTTCTTCTAGGCTATGGTAATGTAAAACTAGCGCAAGGACAACTTGACGAGAGCTTTCTGCTACATCAACGCTGCCTTCAGTAGTACAAATCGACGGTGGGAAGTAATCATCACCGTACTGCTGACGGCTGCGTGAAAGTAGCTTCTCATTATGTGCGGCTTGAAATCTTCGAGTCAGCCTTGTAAGCAACCCCCCAATTGACCGACAAAAAATCCTAACGACGAGCAGAGCATTACTCGATCAGGCCATCAAGATATACTCCGCGGGCGATCGTCCGTACTTCATCACGGAGCACACGCGCGCGCGCCGAAATCGTGGGATGTTACTCGAACGCCTTGGAAAACTGACCGAAGCGAAAGAAGATTTGGATATGGCAAGGGAGTTATGGAGAAAGATGTGTCCGGATGACCTGAGGAGGTTTGAGGATTTAAACGACAAAGATTTTGATCAACGTATCATATTTTGGTCAAGGTGATGATGGCCATAGCATAAAAACTGAGGTGCAGGGAGTAAAAGACAACATTCTTAATTCTTTGTATGATGCTTTTCGAATGTGAATGATCTCCTCTATACAATATCTTTAGACCTAAAATGTACCTTTAAGTGCCAGAACTACCAGAAATGGTCGTTCTAGGACCTCTATTCGCGTAGCGATGGCACCGCTTAGGCATTACTCACTTTACCTAACAGCAGCTTACAAACCCCCTCTCCCCTCCCTTCTCTTGAGAATACACATTAACGGCTTTTTCTCCCACAACAGGAAAGACCGCTGTTGTTCCCACCCCCTACTTTCGGCACAAAGCTCCAGGTCAAAATTCCACAGAATGCGCGCCAGAATCATCCGCGTCTCCGCGTTCGCCAGGTTCCGCCCGATGCAGTTGCGCGGGCCAACAGAGAACGGCTGTAGTACGTCCCAGTTGTCGGTGTAGAAGGGCGACGAGGGGTCTTTCTTTGCGGGTGAGAGCCAGCGTTCGGGGAGAAACTCATCGGGGCGGTGGAAGTTGAGAGGGGAACGGTAGGCCGCGGATTGGTGGACAGATACTTTGGTCTATTTCATAAAAGCATTTGTGAGTCTGGTCTGCTTGATAACCGTGAGCGTTGCGGAGAAGGATGGGGGCATACTCCAGGTGGGATCATGTATCCTGAGATTTCAACCGGGTCAGGGGGAAGCGTTATGCGTTCGAGGCCCCCAGGTGCAGGGGGGTATACTCGGAGGGCCTCGTTAAGGCAGGCGAGCATGTAGGGAAGGTGAAGGGTAGACTGGAATGTGATATTTGATTCGGAAGTCATAGATGAGCGGACTTCGTGGGTAACCTTGCGGAGGGCATCGGGCGTCCGCAGCAGCCAGTATGTGACCCCGGAGAGTAGCGTTGCGGTCGTTTCGCTGCCGGCAATAATTAGAATATTGGCATTGGCTTCCATCTCCTTATCGGTGAGTTCCTTCTCCTTGTCGCCGCGGTGGCGCAACATGCTGTCAATAAAGTCACCGGGGCGATGGATGGCGCTCTGGAGGCGCTTCTGGACCACCAGGCTGCTGTATTCGATCTGTCTTTTGCGGGCCTCCATAAGAGACTTCGAGCCCAGGAAGGGTGATAACACGCGAAAAACGAGCGGGTACGCGTCATGCAGCTTGACAAAGGCCATGCCCTGGACGGCCTGGAAGACTGTCGTCACCCAGAAGTGGTATTCGGACAAGTCCAGACCTCTGAAGGGTTCTCCAAAGGCTAGGTCCCCAATGATGTCGAATGTGGTCAGGTTGTACCATTTCACCATGTTAGCCTTAGGGTTAGGCGATGCAGCAATCTCACCCAACCGCTGAATCAGCTTGTCCATATAGCTGCGGAGGATCAGTTCCTGTGCCTGCAGGCCCTTGTCGGAGAAGGCATGCGCCAAGGCCGAGCGGAAGCGGCGGTGGTCTGCATTGTTGGCGCTGATGATGTCAGATGGATTACTTGTTGAGTGAAGTACTTTGGGAAGCTGCCGGTCGCCGTGGCCATGGGCGTATATGTCCTTCCATGCTTGAGAGGTGATGAAGGAGACTTCGTCTGGACCAAAGCGGACGACCTCCCCATACTTTCTGTGAAATGCTCTCAGGTCAACATCCAGCCGTCCTCTGACCAGAGAGATATAGCGAAAGACGGGAAAGGCGATCCATAGCTTGGGTCCGGAAAACCCAGCTAGTGGATGAAAGAGTAGGACCCAACTAATCGAAAGGAAAAGCCAGAGAAGAGAGCATGCTGCCGAAATGGCAGCGGTGTAGAACATAGCGACGGACGCTTCTTGTTTCTGTCCTACGTGCGCAAAACACGAGTTATCAAGACGGAGTACGGGTTGAACAGAGTGAGGATCACGCAAATAATGCTTGTTATACCCAAGGAACTTTCTACTGGGTCCTCTGTGAAAGGCTATTTTACCTCTGTTAGAAAGGCGGTTCCGATCGGCTCCGCCGTGCTGGCTCCACTGGGATCGAGGAGAATGTACCAATTAAGTGCTAAAATCGGACGTCCAACACTCAGAGAGAATATCCCCGTACCGGGACATGATCGACTGTAAAACCGCAGCGGCCGCCTCGGACCCGCCGGCGGTCACAGTCAGGGAGCTGAGACCTTTCATGATAATGTCGATTTGCCGTTGCCGGACAGGATCCATGCCGAGTGAGTTTGTTGCACAAGATTCCAATTCCAAATTCTCCGCGTGAATCAACCTCTCGATGGTCTTTTGAAAGACTGTTGCCGTCAAGCTCGGAGTAATGTGGTAGGCAAGGATGGGAACCTCGGCGTCGAGACCGTTTTCAAGGTTGAAGATCTGCTCAGTTGGTAATGAGAGTACACGCTCTACGGTGTTGGCAACAGAAGAAACCACTTCCGCTCGGTGCGCATGCATGTTTATTATGGGGAGGTCATGAACAGGATCATTCTCCCTCGTGCAAGAATCCAACGACTCGTCCAGAATCAGGACGCTCAACTCCCAAAATAAGGCAATTGAAACTAATAAGAGTTCATTAGTAGATCGAAGCTTTCGCAACTTCCAAGACTTACCAGAGGATACTCTGGAGTGAATAGAAAGGCACTCCAGGTTGTCAATGCAGTGGTTGATAAAAGGGCGAAACAGCTGGTTGAACTTGCTGACCGCCGCCACGGTCGAGGCGATAGTCTCAAGGCAAGCAGAATGGAGACCTCTATGTAAGGAATTCTTGACTTCGACGATCTGTCTCCAGAGAGAAAAGGCTTCAGCAACTGCTTTTTGGCATATGCTTGGGATTCTGGCATCCAGGTCAGAAGGGAAATTTTGAGGCTTTAGGCAGTCAAAATCAGACTCCATGGTGAAGAGCTCTGTTTAGTCTCAGCTTCACAGCTCGGTCTCTTGGTTGAGCGGAGCCAACTTACCTTTACCATGACACGAAACCGGCGGCAGTGTGCATTGACGGTATGTTGTGAGCGACGCCCCGATATCACGGATGTATCCCCCCCAACGCACCAGGGTCATGCTGGTTTCCAATAGCATACCATACGTGGAGTGTACTCCTAATGTAGTGCAGTATTTTTTCACAAGCGCATCCAGCAACCTTAGCGTTTGGAGACCGATGTCCAAAAACTCGTGCGGTGACCCGGCCGAAGCTTCGGTCGGCGTGGCAATACCTTCGAAAAGCAAAATAGCATACACTATCCTGAACGACCGGACAGACTGTACATCTCTGAGGAATTCTCGCGCCTCAAACCAAGAATCGTAGAACGCATTTCTAGATGCGTCACGTATAGAATTAGGGCCCGGCATACCTTCGGACGTAGAGAGCCACTGGAGCGAAAAGGTGCGAAGGACAGCTTTCAGCGCAGCATCAGACTGCTTTCGTGCGGCTGGGCTCAGTTGGTTGCCGTAGAGCCCACCAAAATGATCAAGAAACCGAACGGCGCCTATTGCTGTTAATGTGCAGGCTACACCCGTCGGTGCCACTCCCAGATCCGGTTGGGGGGAGCGATCCTGCGTGCTTGCTCCATCCCAACCTTCAATTCGGTAGCGCGATGCTGTTGCGAACAGATTACAGTTGTAATCCGCAAACCGCGAGGCACACCCTGTGATAATGACATTGTGGATCCTCACTAGCCGGTCATCCAAAATCGTTGCGTCTAATTTGGAATTGAGCAGCCGAATGGGGCTACTCGGTGAACTGCCAGGGAGAATTGGCGTAATTGAGCGCCCTCTGTTGAGCGGCCTGTTGTAGAGTGACAATTGGGCCTCGCTTAGCGCCTGGGCTGGAGGGACAGTATCCGACATAAAGAGATCTATTAGATCTAAGCCCACGTTATCATGGGAGTTTACCTCATTACTATGGCCCTCGTCAAAAGTAACCCACGGGACCAGGGTATCTGGGAACGTCAGGGGGCCAGCCTCAATCTGGCTCTTGGAACCGATGGAGAGTCCATCGTCTGCGATTTCCGGCAAGGCATTCCTGTTAATCGACAGGTGAGAATGGGATTGGCTCCGCCTCAGCCGCTCTCTCATGGCTCGCCGGGATTTGGCAAACTCAAAGGTACATGCATGGCCCAGTCGCCGGCAATTGGTGCACATATCTCCCTCGCTGGGACCCGAGAAAAAGCAGCGTCGCTTAGAGCGACGGCAGGAGTCACAGCTGGAGTATTGGCGGCGTTGCGACATTGTATCACCAATCCTGATCACTGACAGAGAGTGCAGACATCTCCGACCCTGACTGATGAGGTTGAATTAAGAGAAAGATCATCCTGACGAACGTCCCGTTGATAATGATCACCTGATTATGGGACCCACCACCCCATGGACAGAACTACGTATCCGAAGGGGTTTCAAGATGTTTGAATAACGACCTAAACAAAATTATTGAGGTTGCTCAAGCATTTGTAAAATATAGCTGTTGCATCTACTTTTTTTTTTAAGTAGGCTCATATAGCAGGATTAGGAGGTAGAGGAGCATTATGGCAACAAGGAGTTGCAACTCTCTCGGCCAGCCATTCCTAAGCCCTCCTCTGGTACTTTGCCCTAAACTCAACTTCACTTTGATCGTTGAAACCAAACAATATCAGAGGACGACGATTCGCGTGTCCAAGGAAGCCCCACAATTGAGCTCATATTGACACTTCAGAAAGTGGGCTTTGGCAGGTGAAATATCCATGGATTCAGGGTCTGTCGGTTCCGATGAGCTCGGCTCCGCAGATCACCTTGTGGCTTTAATTCGGTCATCTATTCCCTCCCTTTCAACATCACAAGAACTTGACTGCACTCTGCACCGGTTCAGGAGAAGCCTCGAGAGAAATAAAACGCCAGATCTTCGTTTCCATTAAAATCCAGTCACACGGTGCAATGTCCAATTCCCCGACGCTCGTGTTTATACCCGGCGCCTGGCATAGACCTACGTGCTACGACAAGGTCATCCAACTCCTCCAAGCGCAGCATGGATTGAAATGTATCTCGATAACCCTCCCTTCAACAACAGGAAGCCCAACAGCAACCTTTAAAGACGACATCGATGCTGCCCGCAAAGCCGTATCCCAAGAAACAAACCACGGGCATAATGTAGTTGTCATTGCGCACTCCTATGGTGGTATGGTCGGCAACAGCGCCATCAGAGGATTCACGCAGCCACCAGGCACAATTTCAAGCCAACGATCACAGACTACGGGTTATGTTATCGGCCTCATTCTTATAGCCTCTGGCTTCACCCTGACGGGCCTCTCCTTTATGGATCCACTCTTCGGCCATCCACTGCCTTTCTTCAGGATTGATAATGTAACTGGCTATGCAGAGCTTGTTACATCTCCCCGGGAACTCTTTTATCATGATGTGCCAGCAGAAGAGGCGGAATTCTGGGTTTCGCAGCTGACGGGCCAAAGTCTCAAGTCATTGTTCGAGGGCGGTGAACACGCGTATGCTGGTTGGAAGGACTTGCCTACCTGGTATATTGGAACCATCGAAGACCGGGGTCTACCTGTGTTGGTGCAGCGAATACAGGTGGGTATGGCAAGAGAGATGGGTGGTAGTGTCGAACACAGAGAGCTACAGACAAGCCATTCACCATTCTTAAGCCAACCGGAGGAGACGGTGGATATTGTTCTGGAGGCTATCCGGGCGTTTACCTGGGAGTTGGGGGAAAACCAATCCTTAACTAGTGGGCGTAGCGGTGCGGTGGCAGTGCCGAAGACCACAGTCTGGCAACCTTCCACGTGGGTTAGATACGGACTACCGTTAACTTTCGGTCATGTAATAGGAAGGTGTCTCCTCTTATTTAGCTGGGTCAGGAGGCTATTACGGAGGTAGTGACCTTTCCAGATAAGAGATCTATCTTCGACATCAACTCGACCCAAGCTTGACTTTTGGAATAAGAAGCACCACCAACCGATGGTGCCTTATATCCGTGTTAAATACAGAACCTATGAGCGCCTTTTTCCTATACCAAGCTGGACAGAAGTCTTTCTAGTAAGAGATGCTAATGCCCTGAAGTGTTGGTTTATTGTAAACTAATCAGAGTTACTTTTTAAAAATTTCAGCAAAGTTTCTACTCTTCTATATTTAGTCCACTTTAACCCTTGTCTAATGCTAAGTTTTCCTGCTCACAAGCAGGTGGCCTAACTATCTGATGATGGCTTCATCCGTCCACCAGAGCTTTATCTCCAGTCCTATCCGATGCTTTGATTAGGGCCAGGGCAGATCTCTTCCAAAACAGAATCGAGGTCCCGAATCTTGACAGTCCGCCGTATCCCTAATCCGCCAGGAGTTTTACGCGTTTTCGTAAATTCTTAGACCAATAAATATATAGTTCTCCGTATCCTATCATGGTGATAGATGATAGTAGGGATAAATTGTGTAAACCTTCATATCCGAGTTAAAATCCGTGTTGTTGCTGACTTGCTTGCCACTGGTATGACCGTCACTTGATTGTAGAACGGAGCCGAAGTGGCTTGTATATGCGGGAACGGAGCAGATTTACCTACTATGAAGTACCTAATGTGAAGCTGGCCCATATTTGATTTGGCCGTTCGACCTACGCTGGGCGCTTAATTATCATTAGCGATGTGGACGTGGCCCGATTTCCTGTTGCGGCGACACCTAAAGGTAAATTAGAGGATTTCATACTACATAGTAGATATTAAGTAGTGACCCCGGGAGTAGTGAACTAGAAGAACTCTATTGATACCCAGCTTGCTAGGTTCTGGCATAGACCATTCTAAGTCCGACAAAAGTCTGGAAAGACAGTTCCTTAGATAGGAATATAGTAAGAATTTACTAACATGCTACATTATAGAGACTTCTAACTCTCTTTGCTATAGCTGCACCAGAGCCTGCTGCAAATAAAGAGGGGCGGTAGTTCACCATACCAAGAAAATCCCTAGAGTCTTGTAATATGAGGTTTAGAAATAAATATTATTGCTCCAATATGATTTACGATTGCTACTATGAATGAATGCCATGATTGTATATACCATTTCCTGCTGTATTCGTTACTCCATAGGCACATGAACTCCATAATCTCCATACTGCTCGGTTCGGCTGACGATCATCAATATTGCGGAGTATGGGTACATGTAAATAGATGCGGGGTTGACGACACATCCTATATCTGCTTTCAAGATCCTGAGCCTGATCATCAGATTTAGAAGGACCCTGGAGGGAATGTTGGTGTACATGGACTTTCAGAGTGTGTGAACGGTGGATCTCATCTCAGGCTAGGGTTAACGATATGTGTGGCATGCAACACCGCGGAGGACAGTCCTGCGAGAACATATGAAACAACACGCAAATACGTAGTAAATTAGATCGCCGTGCCAGTCTGCATTGCATAAAGCCACTTCCGTTCAAGTACATAAGTTGTCTGAGCACGATGCACGCTGAAAAAGAAACGAGAAATCGCGCAATACTTTTAGTACTAGTTAAGTAGTACTCGGGAAGGAGTGCTTCTCATGTGCGATGTCGTCGATACGGTCTTGCCCTGCAAATCCCTAAGATGAGATGACCCACCAAGCTGATGGACATTCTCTAGCGCTGGATGAAGGTTGCAGATGAGGATGGAGAATATGGAGATGATCTGGAGCAGAGTACTCCGGATATTAAAGTTGTCGGTTTCGAGATGTTTGTTCGTTCGAAGGTTCGAACGACTGATGGATGAGATGAGCTATCACGGAGTACTCGAGGTTCTACACAGACTCATGACAGAGAAGAACAGATCAGAGAAGGCACAGTATTGTATTCCTTCGAAAGCCTCCCTCTGGTAAAGAGTCTTACTTGAATATGCTTACCGAAACATCCCGACACTGTGTCGCGACTCAGCCAATCACCGCCTCCAAAAGCGGAAATCAATTCCCCTGGCGGTCTGCGCCAATGATATCATCTTTTCTGCTGCTTGCATTTTAATATTTTTATTGATCCTCTGAGTCTTTTGATTGTATATAAGGGATTGGATCCCCGGTGCGATTTCTCGTTTTTAGTTTGCTGATCTTGTCAAGTGAGGCAGCTATTGTTGTGATATCTCGTTCTGTACTTCTATTAGGGCTACTGGTTGATCTAACTAGCGGTTCTATACTTCGAGTTGATCTCCTCTACCACTATATCTACCATATTGAATACAAAATGAGACACTTTGACGCCTGGATCCTCCGCGATCCCTACTCCATATGGCACTACTATTCCACCGGTCGACGCTGGCAAGAATCAGTCCGCGACATGATTCACTCCCGGCAAATCTGCGCTCCCCTGGTTGACAGCAGCAACTCTGCCCCAGTCGACCCTCTAGCATGCAGCATCTCCTCTCAATCAAACTGCCCCTTACTTCAAAGACTGCCGCCCGAGATCCGTCTCATGATTTACGGATACGTCTTTGGCGACGAAGCGGTGCATTTGGTGCAACTCAAGGGCAAGATCCGTCACGTGCGCTGTTTTCAGCACAAATCCGCCTCTGATATCCCGAGTCATCGACAGTGCTGCCCTGAGACGATGGCTCGATGGCGTTCTTCCTCTTTTGCTGCTGCTGCTGGCAATAGAAGCGATAGCCATCTCTACCCCCACACCCACAAATCCCTACCAGACAAACTCTCAAATTCATCTCTGTCATTGCTTCGAACATGTCGCGCAATCTACCTCGAAGCAGCAGATATACCCTATCAAACCCTCTCCTTTGACGTAGACGATCTCCACACCTTTATCGCCTTTTCCCTGACAATCTCTTCTGAGCATCTGGCGCGCATAAAACGGTTGACTGTGCAATGGACACCCATCTGGCAGCCCATGACCGGCGACTCATCCTCTTATTCTCAGACTGGAAGCAACAAATCCTCAATATACTCGCATACCCACAACGACCATCTATGGAAAATCTTCTGGACCCGTGTTCAGGCACTCGAGGGTCTGCAGGGGCTGCATCTCAATCTTGATCTGGGTCGGTTTATGGGGAATGCCATGAACACCGTCCCGGGTGCACCGGGTAGTGTGTTGCAGGGAGGCGCAAACAGTACGAAAATCAGCCTGGATGTCGCTGAGCCATGGCTTCAGCCGCTAATGGCTGTGCGAGGATTGAAGGAGTTTGATCTATGTGTTTCTGCGCGCTGTGATGCGTCGGCTCGGAACTCGTTGGTGGAACAGATTGGCGCTGAGGCGGTGGTGTTGAGAGATTGTCTCAGGGAGGTTATGTGTTTACCGAGAGAGCCATCGACGACAACTGGGTGTACCGTGCCGGTGTCGTTTCTGAAGGATATTTCTGCGTCGTGTGGGATGGACGAATATCTTTTGGAGGGGAATGTGCAGAGGCCGCAGTTGATGATTACGGCTGCGTAGACGAGAGGTCGTTCCACTTTTGATAATATTGTACTGATTTATAGATACCCTTTTGTTACTTTTCATTTAGACTAGTCTACGAGTGAATATGCATATAGACCGAAAGATTCCGACCTACATCAATGGCTCCTGGCAGAATCATTAAAAAAAGATGTAGTTGAGACTTCATTCATGTCAATCTATAACTCAGCACGCAACAGCAACGATCTATGCAAGAATCCGAACACGCCTCAATGCCCAAGAATTAACCCGTGTCTCCCATGTTTCTTCGAGACACTCTCAACCCACTCATTTTGTGTCCACAAAACAGAATATTGTGACAAGAATTCAGTAGATAGAAGACTAAAAAAGTAAACATGATGAATGCAATATCGATTATTAATACCGTCAACGAAGTTCAAATGGCTGACCTTTGCACGAAGGCATCATAGAGTGTCGCCGCGCAAAAGGCTCGGTCGACGTCGTTCATCGCCGCTTTCGAGATATGAAGGTGCGTCCCTATCGTCGTCGCTCGCGACGGGCGATGTCGGTCCGCTCAGATATGGTGTTCGTGTTCGGGACATCTATTCCAAATCAGTTGACGTTTTCAATAGAAGAAAAGGGGGTGGACAAACCCAAGCTCTAACACCACCAATCAATCCCAAACTATACCCCGTCGCAAAATCCTCATTTCGACCTGCAGGCCCCGGACTCTCAGGACGACCGGTAGGACTCTCCAACCCGCGCGACAAATGTGTCTTAGAGATACTGAAACTCGAACGAGGGCTGTGCATGTCCAAACCGTTCTTAATACTGCCGCGCGAGGGGCTGTTGGAGCGACTGTTGCCCCAGAACTGACGGAATTCCTTGCTCAATTCTTGACCGGTCATGTTCCAGTTGTTGCGGATACTTTCACGCAGCTCGACGACGTGGCGTTTGATTTCGAGTTCGTTCTTTTTGAGCCAGGAGACGTTGAGTTCTTGTCGGGATGCACCTCGCTTGAACTGGCGGGCTATGTATTTGTCGTAGTCCCGGACAATCCTGACCAATTAGTTTCAGACTTTCCTCTTCCGTACCTTGAATGACTTACTTTGTGATGATCCCAGTGGTACTAACACCCTCCGTCCGTTGCGTAACCAAGAACTTGCCCTGTTCCTTGATAGGTGCATAAATATCATCTCCCTCATCCGCCTGATACGGCAAGTCGTCGTGCGCAACATAATCAATGCGGTGTTCCTCCAAAAACTCCGGCGTCACGATCCATGGACAATTGGGGATGACCTCGTCGACCCATTTGCAGTGTCGGAGGGTCTCTGCTCGCTCCGCTCCAGACAGTACGGTCAGACCTTTGCGTTTGTGGGTTTCTTCGTCGCCGGTTACACCGACAATGAGGTAGACTTCTGGGAAGGCTTTTTTAGCTTGTTCGAGTTGTCGCATGTGCCTACATATGTTAGTTTCTTTGTTTCTTCGTTAAGAGGAATTGGCCTACCCCAAGTGAAATAAGTCGAATACACCATCGGCATATACTCGGACAGCCCGACCGGTCGGAGGGGGATTCGTGTGATAGCCCACTGGATCTTGAAGCCCCGCGCGAAGCGGAGGTTGCAAGAATTCGTCCTTGTCCACATCGCCATTGGCAGCAATTGATTTCCGCTTTGATTTCGTCTCGATATCGGCACTTGCTTCTGTCGTTTCGGATGGCTCGCCGGGGTCTTCATTGTTCACCGCGGCGGAGTCGCCGTTGCTTGTTGTGTGTTGTGCGTCGGCAGCGGTAGCACCAGAGCGGGTTCTGGCGCGCTTTGACGGGTGGGCATGGTTGGGATCAATTGAGAGTGATGGATTTTTTTTGTGTCGTGACAGTGGTCGCTCGTCGGTCGGTGCAGTTGAGTCGTCGCCTTCTTCGCCGGATGCGTCGCGAGACGATGGTTGTAGGAGTTCGGCGGGCTTGAGAGTATTTGGGATTGTGTTATTGTGAGCGGTCGAAGCACTCCGCTTGCGCTTTCCGGCACTCGAGGAAGGCGAAGACATGATTCTTCAGTTGTGGTTGTGGCGTTTGTTGATGACACTGGAGTGACTGGAAAATGGAGGCTGAGAGCAAGTGTTGTTGTAGTTGGGTTGAGGCTGACGTCGATGGCAGCAAAACCGGGAAAAGCGCGAATTAAGTGCGAATTAAATAAACGTTCGAGATGGAGGACGTCACTCCCCACATGAGCAACTGGCACAATTACTCCAGATTAACAATAGAAGATGAACAGATGAAGAAACAGAAATCAGCAATTGAATGGAATCAAGAAAGATAAAACTGTCGTCAGGTCAGAAATTAACGTTGGAATTATGGGGAACAATATTAGGGGGCTCTTTCGTGTCGCGTCTCTTCGCTGTGCATCCCGTCCAGTTCCGCCCGCACGTGTTTGGCTTTACATCGTTCTTCTACATAGAAACATAACTCTGCTTTTGAAATTTTGAGCAAGTGTTCATGTGTTTGATCAGTATGTCCTTCGTGGTTTATACATCGGTCTTGCTTTGGGATTGCTTCTTTGCGGTTGGCGGATCCGAACTTAATCATTACCCAGCGAGATTGCTTTGGATGTCTACAGCCTCTTGACCGATTTCCAGTCAATGCAAAATGAAGACTTACTCACTCTTGAGTCAAGTCGGAATGATGGTGTTCACTATGTTTACTATATCTACTCTTCCATGAAGATAATGTTGTGGCGCTAGCCTATTTACAGTATAGAGCCTCTCAACCCCTACACTAACCCATAAATGGAAATATTTGAGCATCTACTTCTTCTCTTTTGCAGTCGATAAATTTGACAAGACTCGTTGATATAGTTAATTTACTTCTTTTCATTGTCCTTGATTGCTGTATATCAATGCTAGGTTAGCTATACTGGTCAGTATGTCATTGTCGGCATGTTTTATACTAAGCTCCCTTTTTCTTGTCTCTTATATAATATCTCCCACAGACTTGGAAACCATTTTGTCACGTTGTATATAACATCAAGTTCAGGACGACTTCTAAGCCAGATACTTTTTATCCGCCTTGAGCGTCTCTACCTAGAAGATCTCTATAACCGCTGCTCAGAGGAAGGCAGCCGCGCCATCACAGCAGAACGAGATTCTTTGCTAGATGTTTTGACTTGCCGGCAAACACCAACACCATCTAGTAATAGAGCAGCAGCAGTTTGAGCGGTAGAATTGTCATCAATAAGACTTTAGCCCTGCAAGTATCCGCCAAGTGGAAGCGCTCACACGATCGCAATCACCAGCCCGAGTGCCATATGCTGTAAATTGGCCCATGGAGCCATTGTTCCGGGAGGCGCATCGTCAAGATTCATATCACTGAGCGCGATCTCAAATATCGAATGGAGTCCGACTCCAAGGACGACCAGATCTGCAAGGCCGACGGCGCACGTTGCTGGGCGCTTAAACTTGTGCTTGGGATCAGCCAAAGGGATAGATTCGAAAAGGTGGACAAAGGCTGCAATAACACTCTGATTTTCCTTCTATCAGCGCTTTTGAATATTCCAAGATGGGGGAGGTCTAAAACCGCAGCAATAGCACCGCCAAAGGTCTTTCCTTGATGGTTGTTGGCATAACTGTACTTGCTTGCCAACTTGGCAAGAATACCCAGTTCAGCGACGGCTGTGCCAAAAGCTCCTATCCGCAACATCAGTTGAACGAGTGCGAAGAAGTGCGGAACACGTGGGCGTGCCTTAGAAGACATCCTCAACCACTGCCATTTGCATGTAGAAAGTTGTTGCTGTTGACTAGATTCTCAGGCAATATAATCTTGGGGGCAGGCTTACATGGTATGGTATGAGCACATTCACCGTTGAAGGGTGGGGAAATCCCTGAACCCTGTCCATAAACCCCGGAGTGTTTTAATTGTCATATAACCCGCCCAATAGCCATCTTCCGTGTATAGGCTTAACCAACAATTTAAATGGTCTCGAAGTTAGTACATGCTATTGGGCCAGAATCACCTCCGTTATCTCAGCTGGCTATTGATGAAGGCGAGCGGCAAGCCTAATCTACTAGGTATTAAATCAGCTAAATAGTCAAGGAATGTATGTAATTTCTTAAGATTGGGAGAAAATTATATAGCCTGAAACGGTTAATTGGGCTGTACCGCAGGGCACAGTGTATGTAATGTACAGGACGATCAATAGATCTAGATGTGGGTTTGGATCACAAAACACTTGAAGTAGCGATTTGCTAAGTAAACGTATGGAACAAGATACTGAGAAAATTCAAAACGACCAAGTCTGATTGTACGATACATGGATGACGAGTTTTTGCACCAACGAAATCCGAAAATGATGACGGAATGAAAGACTCGGAGGGGAACTAGATACGAATGGTCTTTGATCAGTGGTTGAAGGATACGGCAGCAGAAACATCCAAACTCTCCGCTGAAGTGGATCAGCAAGAGGGTAAAAACAGGGCAGTTGGAGGCTGGTATCATATACGGGCAGTAGAAAGTCAGTCATGACATGGAGATTGTTACGTGACATTGACCAATTCTCGACTGGAAAAAGTCCAAGACTGTATTTTTGCTGTAATGATGGAGAAACCAGACCATACAATATTCGGGATAGAAATCTAGAAATGTCAGTAGAAAAGCAATACGATCCCAACACCAAACAAAGACTCAAACTTTGAAGCTTATTAGAAAGTTACCCTGTTACGCCGTAATGTATACAGAAGGAAAGAAAGAAAAAACTCCTTGTTTGAGAACCCTAACCGTCTGCTGTTCTTTCTTCCTCCGACTTTGTGTTGCTGCCATCCCTTTTCCAGCACATACCAAGACATGAAGATGGGGAAAAGCGGAATATCAATACTGGCCAGAGATTTCTCCACTTAGCCCTCGTCTGTTTCTCTCTCTCCTTCGAAGGCGCGAACCATTGTGATCATATGGTAGATAACAAATGCTCAACAGGATATAGAATCGCACGATAAGGACAGAGTAAAAGAACACGACAAAAGAGGACAATCGTAGCATGGCGCTCTCTGGGAGATAGTATGGGACGGAGAAATGAATTGGAAAATTTAAGCTGAATAGAGGATGGGGGCGACGGAAAGGTAAATCGGTAGGAAGGTCGGAAAATTTATGGTATTCCGGCGTTCGTTATCATCATCATTGTCTCGGCATTCGTAGCAGTAAATAGTAATCAAAGTAGAACCTCTCTATATACCGGACGTATGCTAAGAATCACTCGGTTTGCTGGTAGCTTGGCTTTCTTCAGTCTTTTCCGGCGAGGTATCCGCGTTGATGGCTGCTGGTGAGGCAGAAACTTGTTGCCCAGTCTCGGAACTCTGAATAGCGTTTCTGAGGGTAAGCTCGGGTCCAGGAGTATCTTCACGAAAGCTTCGGCCGGTGTCATGCCCGGCATTAGCAGTGCTAGCCCGTACCTGATTCTGATCACCCTTGTCCTCTTCTGTAGCGTCAAACAATTCTTCATCGTCTTGATCCGCGTGCACCTCAGTTCCGTCTCCAAGTAATATAATGCGTCCCGATTTGACACCAAATCCCCGTCGGGTATTATCTGTGTCTAGGTCGTAGTCGTCAGGACTATCGTCAAATTGGTGGCGAGCACCGGGACGGACACCGGGACCGCGGAATTCAGCTGTAACTCTGGAGTTAGCAGCTTGTTGGGTCGCTGGACTTGTCATCAAACTTGCCATATTCGGGAGGAGCAACAGGTCCGTCGCCTTTGGCAACCCTCTCTGCGATAGTGTTATACCATTCTTCTTTCGTCTTCCCATGAAGAAGGCCGACGATGATCATGGTCATGTTGTCGCAGCCGACGCCTCCGGTCTCACTGTTGGAAGATAGGCAGTTGTCCATCATGTTTTCGCAGATACGGTAAAGATCTTGCTTGGCCGCAATTCCTCGTCGGACAAACTCTACCACTGCCTGAGAAGACTGACAATCCCAGATACCTATGGAAGTCAGTACAGCGGGCAAAAAGTGAGCCTTGGGTCTACGAACCATCACACGCAATCACCAAAAACTCATCGTCTTCCGTAATTTCATGCGTTGTGACATCGGGGTATGCGGTGACTATCTGCTGTTCAGGGGACAGCTCGGCGCTCTTCTTGAATTCGAAATCGCCGATAGCTCGCGAGAGAGCAAGGTTGCCATTGACACGTCCGAAGTCGACGAAGCCTCCCGCAGCACTGATACGGGCTTTTTCGCCTGAGAATTGGATAATTTTTAGCCACAAAATTGAATGCAATTCAGGGATGCAATATATTCACCTTCATTCTGGGGCTTGTGATCAAAAGACAGAGGCTTTGCTCGTCCCTTGACACCCAACACAGTTCGAGAATCGCCAGCGTTCGCCTGCGCAATAATCAGTCCCTGCTCACATCGTGATCATGATCAAATAGTAACTCACCACCCAGATCTTATCGCGGGAAATCACTCCGACCGATGCCGTACATCCCGAAACTTCCTCTTCGTATCTAGGATCTACAAATTTCAATAAGCATTTGGGCAATGTGCAGTATCAATTGCGGTCCACGAACCATCAAGAATAGCGCGATCGGTGGCTAGAAATCCGTCTTTGAGCGCCTGCTCGATATTGCCCTTGGAAAACGCTTCTTGTTTCGCAACAATTTGGTGCACCTTTTCTCCTGCGAAAAGAGCCACCTTGTCTCCGCCGTGTCCGTCGTAAACACCGAAGAATGACAGTCGCTGATCGGGAGAGGTGGATTCGGTGGATTTAGTTATATACTTGGCTTGCAAATCGAGAATTGCCGCGTGCGCATCCTCCATTGTGATTCTCCAGCCTTGCATGGCTGATACTCCGTATATAACGCAGTCATCTTGGCCTTCGGCAGACGTCTGGTACCGTAAACGAGTTGTCAGCACATTGTCTCGAAATTCAAATTATGCGTCGATCCTGCCATGCAAATAACATCGAGACAGTAAAGGTAGACAGTAAGGAGAAATGGTGTTGACGTCTGCAGTGATATAGGAGCTGGTCGCTTAAACGAAACTTCCTCTTGACGGATTTGCCCCGCACCCAGTTGACCGTCATCACTTGTAGCCAGGGCTCGAAAGTGTGCAGTAGCCAGATGCGATGAGGCGTGGTGTAGAAGAAATTCGCAGCGATAAGAAAGCAAAAAGCAAAAACCATCCCCAGGAATAATCTCACCTTGTCTGTAATAGGTTCTGATAAGGTCTGACCCATAATGACTCGCGGGTCCCGATCGAACGACTAGGATATTATGTAGCGGACGTTTCGATCGTATACACCTCGGAAAGAGGAGAAAGTAAAAGTCGTAAGGACGAGGCCCGGAGGTGAATGGGGTGGCGTGGGATATGGACGAAGGGACGAGAATGAGAAGGGGAGAGTACGTAGTATGTCACTGATTTGAGCAATCTTAGCGCCAGCAAACTCGATCAGAGGGTGAGTATGATGAATGTGGGGGTAGGGTAGCGGGCTGTTTTTTTTCTCTGGGTGCGTGTCGTGAGCTGACGAACAGGGCTGGACTGGGAGCAACACACCACAGGATGGAAACACGATTGCAGAATGTGAAGAAAAGGGATGTGTTCAAGATGTATCTGTTGAGCGTATCTGGGGAGAAAGAAAAGTGTGGGAAAGATGCCAGTCGCGTGTTGTGAACGCAGTGCTGCAGCCGGACAGACAATGACGAAAATGCTTAGCGCCGGCCTTTGTTGTACTAGCTCTGTAATACTGCAATCTCTGCTCACAACGTGTATTGCTATGTAATTGATGGTACGCAAAGGGTCATATTAATATTATTGAGGTAATCACAATTATTCTAGCATGGCCTATACCGTATTCACAAGCGCCATTTGTACATGTCTTGAACCGATGTCAAACTGAGGCTCAGGCGAAAAAGTGACGTGATAGGGTGGAAGACGCCAAAATTACAAATGACTACTGGAATAGGCTTGATTACTGTATTGCTAATTACAGGAATACACAAATTTCATCTTACACCAGTACAGTACGGCACAAGTACAGAGGCTGTAACCAGTGTGGCTGTTTCTTCAGCCATACTACTCCTATTATTCGGACCTCAAGGAAGCTTACGCACCGTCACCTCCGGCGCTTCCATTCTCGACGCTGTCACCGCATTGATCTTACACCGACAACTTCTCAAAGCCTGCATAACCTCTCAATGCAGTTCATACGAGTTCTTACAATCTCACCAAACCCACGAAACCCCCGAGCTGAATTGACACATCCTGATTGATTGGGTCAACGAGATTAGGCTACAACCAAGGCTAGACCTGTAACCTTCGGTCGAATTTGATAGTAGTCACGCTTCCTGGCAGAAATTTTCAGCTGATCAATTACCCGGAACATGCTAACACCGACTGTCTACAACGTCGGCCAGTTAACTACGTACTCGTAATCTCGTACAGAGTATTTGAGCTTGATTACGCCAGTCACGAGACCACCTCGGCCGTACCTAGGAACAATCATTGCAGACAAAACTCTCTTTCTATAATTACTATCCCTCTGCAAATATCAAGAATCACACGAAACAATTGAGCCATGCTGTGCCCGAGGTATCTTGTTCAACGCCTGACACAAACTCCGTACAAACGACATGACCGACCCAAGATGACAATATCAAGAAACAGAAAAGAAACAAGTTACACAAATGCTAGATCACCTCGAAAACTACTATTTGTTGTCGGCTGAAGACCGTCACTATCCTCAATGCTGGGTCGTCGTTCTTGTGTGTTCGCCAGTCGCCAATGTCGAATGGCAGTAGGACTACTATCCTGGCCTCCTGTCCGCAACAGACTCATACGACGCACTCGACTACCGCCTGCATCAGATATCGGAGAGAGCTCCCCACTCTGTCTGGTAGAGTCTGCTGCATTGGTGACTTCCTCAGTCCCAGAATGCTGTTGCGTTTGTGTGTTCAAGGGGTACCACTGCCGGCCTCCTTCGGGATTCTCACGTTCATCGATCAAATCATAATAATCATCCGACCCGGTCAAAGATTCCCCAGGTGACTCGAAACGTGGCTGGCTACCCATACTAGCCTGGCTCCAAAATCGCGGTAGCTCAGCGATGGCCTCAGTATAACGCTGGACTAAGCCTTGACTAGTCCGGTTTCTGTTGACGGGGAAGGCTCCAACTTCGGATATTTGTGACATTCGTCGTCCTTGTATCACCGAATTTCGGTTATCATCACCATACACTGATGCTGATATCGTAGATATCGGGCGCAGTTCAGCTTGTTGTCGGTCATCTGCAAAAGTAGATGTGGATACTGTGGTTTCAGCAATGCTAGAGCTACGACGAGCTTTTTCCAACGCACGATAACCCGTGGACCCTGAGCTGTTCATCCTGGCTGAAAAGAGAGGATTGCCTGAATTACGACTCCGCGCTCGGCCTTGAATGAAAGCCTCAAGCGAGTCTGGCTCTGGAGGCTCAGCAGATAATGGTCTGTTGGAATTCATGCTGACACGTTTTTGGTAACTACGGTGTCGCGTTGATATGCTGCCATCCCTGTTTCGTACGTGAGGTGGGCGGGGAAACATAGTCGCTAGATTCTCTATGCTGGTGTCGTCGCTTTGTAGCGATACCTGTGTTGTATACCAGGATGTTCCGACCATGTCTGTCCGCAGCGGACCAAATCCTCCAGCGCCGTGACCGGCACCGCTTAGTCTGACCGGAAGCCCCGCTGCCACCGAGATTCCGCTCGAACGTCTGGAGTTACGTTTGGATTTGGAAGACATAATGGAGTCTCTCTTCAGAGAACGAGCTTGAATCGGTTTGAGAGGCTCTCTTCTCGAGTATCTTCGGCTACCGCGGCGAGTAAATGGAGATGTTTGAGACACGCTGGTGCTTCTTGTTGGAGACACGTTGGGCGATGCATGGGTCTTGTCCGTACGTATGCTAACGTTACCCCAGTCCATAACAAAATTCTGAGGTAGGACATGCGCGCTGGGAGATTGGGTATGTCTTTGTTGTTCGTCTTCGAGGGAGGCGGTCTCCCACAGCGGATCCAATTGTAGCTGAGGAGGAGCCGAGTCGTGTGATGAATCAGACGAGTTCGAAAAAGTTCGCGGTATTTCTGCGACCTCTGCTTCCGCAAGATTCTTCTCCGGGTGTGCGACTGGAGTCGACTCCAAATGCCTGTCTTCAGCTCTATTCTCTTCGTCTATCTGCTTTGTGGTAGTAGCTTTGGATGGTCGTCGACGGCAGCATAAGAATATCAAGATACTTGCTGCTGCAATAACTGCCAAAGGCACTAAAACGGCGGCAGCAATGATCCCAGCTTTGCGCTTGTTTGTCCCATGATTTGTACCCGAAGAGGTCTGATTGTCACTGACAACGCCTCCTTTCCCAGATTTGAAAATACTGAGGTTGAGGTTGCGCTCTTCTGTGACCGAGCCTTGAGTGGCCTTCAATTTAATGGGGAATGTCTGTGGTGTCAAGTCATTTGGCACATCTCCAGATATCGTTTCAGTGGCTGTGTCATAATGGGCCCAAGAGGATGCTGCACCCAAGTCGACTTGCAGTTGCACCGTGTCATCGCTCAGCAAAGCCTTGTCGAAAGTGTAAGAAAATTCGTCACCGATTGTAGCATTGCAGCTTTCCACCCCTTTCGCGAAGAGCTGCGATACTCGAAGATACAGCTCTAGTTTGGCATTGTCACCATAGATGTCGCCCACGGTGACCGTGATGTTCTGGTTGTCAGCATCTTTGGGAGCTGTTCCACTAAGAGAGAGAGTATCGTTGTCGAGTTTAAGCCAGGATGGCCCATCGAGGCTGAAATGGGACAGATTGTCCGCGGTGACGCTATGATTATCAAGCGACAGACCGTCAATGAAATAAGGCGTACTAAATGGCTGACCACGGGTGAAATTAAGAGTTTGAGCAGTTTCTTTGAATGACAATATATGCTGGCTCACAACGATCTCAAAGCTCACCATGGCCGCGCTGAACCCGGCAGCATCAGACGCTATAAGATTGAAGCCGAACGATTGAGGAACCGACGACGGATTAGATGGAGTATTGCCACTGAATTTGAGACTCGACGAATCAAAATACATCCATGACGGTAGAGGAGCGTTGTACGGTGCAGATGTCGCGTAGTAGACGGTATTAGCTTGGGTGTTGGCGAAGATCTCCTTAGGGTCAAAGTCTATGCTAAATGATCGTCCAGGATGCATAAATACTGTTGCTGGACCGGAAGTTGGACCATTCTTTGCTAGCTGGGGCAAAAGAGACTTTCCTGGTTGCGGGCCCAAGTCACTAGAAACCACCAGCGTTACGCTCATTGACCCTGAGCCCGACTGATCAGTAGCGACAAGAAGAAACTGCGGCGCCCCGGCGTCACCTGCGCCGGGAGTTCCGTAAAGCGTCTGACTGGCGGAGTCGACTTTCAGCCATGATGGAGCATTTGATAGGGAGTATTGTAAGCCAGTGCCGCCATTAGTGAACGTGCCGCTCGAAAAGGTGAAGTTGAAAGGTTGAGAAATACGAGCGACAGGCGGTAATTGGGAATTGATCGGGTAGTTTGGTGTCGGTGTGGCACAAACTGTATCGAGCAATGCCACCAAGAGAATCAGAGTCAGGGTCGTTAACATGTTCAACGAGAAAGTCATGATGTTACAGATGTCGTTGACTTCCAGGTAGGTGTAGACCACAATCGCTGCCAGAAACCTCAAATCGATGAAGGGAACCTGGGAAGACTCTGGGTTGAGGTAGCACGTCTAGCAGACGTCGACGGGAAAGGTATTCGATCATTAAGACAAAGGGAGAAATCATTTTCTTATCTCAGGCTGAAGGGATACTCCTAGGGTGGCCTACGCGATGCGCGTAAAGCATTGTTGGAAGCCATGGTAGAGTATGCTTGACGTCAGAAATGCACACACATGGCTGGCGAGGCTAATGCCCGTCCCATACGAGAGTTGCAGATGCGAGAGGTAAGTTGCAGGTTAATCGATCACACGTTCAGGACGTGTATGGTGGCTGCAAGGGGCATTCCGCTGGAAGGCTCTCTTCTAGGGCTAAGACACGGCCCAGAATCCAGGTACGTGCAATACAACAGTAACACCAGACTTGTGATCCTGCCACAGGGCGCAGGGACGAGGATATGTGCCAATTGGAATGGAAAAAACGAAGAAGGATTTGATCCAGGCATATCGATTTCCTTCTATCCCTGAAGAGGGGTCCGCGAATACAGCAATGCCAGACTGAACTAGATGAACCTAAGTCTTAAGCAAAGCCTTCAAGGGCAAAAATCATACGGATCCTAATTTTTGCATAATAATTAAGGGCCTCGTTCTCATCAAACTGAGATCCTATGTACAGATTCCGTGCAGCTACCCTTGTGAATCCCTACTTGGAAGTATTCGCAATCCAGCTCATTTTCAATATCGCTCCAAAAGCTTTGAGACAGTATGCTTCTACCATTCGAATTTATGTAACAGTGCAGTTTTGCGATGTCGTACACATACAAGATAAGCCACCATACTATCACCACCAACCTTGCCATGATCTGTAATAGCAGGACTAGCCAAGGTAGCTTGCAAATCCCGCATATCAGATTTCTTGCACAGCTTACTATCAAACCCGATAACTTCGGTGGTTGGAAAAGTTCTCTTTTGAAATGCTTACGTGCTACCTTGGTGAGAATTTAGAGTGCTTCGGGACGCGACGAAGAATGGAGATCCTGCGCTTTAGAGACATTCTTCCATTTTCTTGTCTTATTAACCTATATCGTGGAGAGAAAAGATTATTAGAGAGTATCTAAAGGTTTGAATATGATCAAGAAGAGTTGGACAACAGGGAACATACGTATTAGATGATTCTATATCGAAATTGAACAGCGCTGCTCCTATTGGCTGATTAGTTGCATGTAGACATGGAATCTAGCGCGTCTAATCTTATCGCCTCAACCCAATTGTCAACACTCAAAACAACCCTCCAGTCACACACAACCGTAAGACTCTTACAATGCCCTCCCAACAAGACGAAAAGCGTCAAGCAGCGCGCGAAGTGATCGACATCCTCTACGAAATCTCGACTCTACTGGTACATCCCCTTCCCACCCCTCAAAGCAACAAAGTTTGATACGATGTGGACGGGAGACTGACCTGAAGGACTATGCAGAACACGCATCTCGATCGCACGGAATTGTCGTTGTGTGTATCCCTGATTGAGAATGGTGTCAATCCGGATGCGCTTGCTGTACGCTCACTCTTTCGTTTCTTGCTGTCTATAGCCTGGCTAATGGATGGATTTCTGGTAGACCGTTATCAAGGATTTGAGGAAGGAGGCGCCTGCTCGGGGGCATGTTGATGATGAATAATTGAGTTACTGGACTTGGATCGATGGATCACGCGCAATGATTTACGATATGATTATTATGCTAGCGAAAAAGGGCAACTACGAGATGTCTCGAATTATTAAAAACATCTTCACGGTCATTGCATGGGATATCTCGGAAATCAACTGAATGAAAAGATCGTACACCCGTCACACGCACATGCACACACACAATTTAAAAGAATCGACCAAACAAATCATTTATCATCCGCCTTCTTACTAGAGTCCTTCGAATCAGATCCGATCTCCGATTCCATGGCTTCTGCCGTTAATTTCTGAAGGTCATTGTCCTCTCCGGCGGGGACATCCTTGGGCTTATTGTCGCGCTCGTCTTCGCTGTCGCCGAGACTAAAAGGATCGTTCTCGCCGACGGGAGAGTGGCTGGTTGTGGAAAGGGGTTGCCATTTGCTCGACTTGCCTCCTGTTGGCGGTGTCTTAGTCTTCGGGGCGTCATAAAGGTTGTCGATTTCCTCTGGTGGACCATCTTGGAACGACACTTTGCGTCTCTCTTGAGAGGTGTTGGCGGGTCTGATGTTCGCTAGAGGACGGGCTGGGCGTGGAGGAGGTGCTAGTAGCCATTGAGGTTAGTAAGAGAAAGCGAATGCCAGTGAGCAGAGGGTCAAACCTTCGGCATCCCTCAGTTCCAATGCAGAAAAGTCATCCCCAAGAACCTGGGGGTCTGCGTCGTAACGCTCGCGATCACCGCTGCGTCGAGTAGAATCACCACTTCGTCGTGCGCGGCCATAAGTTTGAGTTTCTCCGTGCGATTGAAGATAGCCATCTGAAGCAGGCTGTTCATCCTCTTCATCTCCGTCAAGTCTTTTCTTGAAATTCTGTACCCATGAATTGACCTTGGATTGAGTCTCAAGGAACCCTTTTCGAATGTTGTCTCGGATCACCGGTAAATCATCTACATAGCCAATAAGCAAGAGAGTCGAACCATGTACTAAATCCATAGTGCTATCAACATACCATCAAAAAAGTTGCGCTCTCGTTCCTCTGGATATTCGTCTCCATAATTGTAACTCTGTTCTTGCCCCTGTCTGCCGCGGGGTTGCGAATCACTAAAGTGTTCCGCTAGTCGGCGAGCATATATTTCATCTTCACGCAGTTGTTGCTGTGTAGTCGAAGTTGCTGGGTAGGAGGGTCGTGGAGGTTTTGCTGGGGGAGGGGGTGGAAGCTCTTCCTGAGCTGTAGGGTCCGTCATGCCTACACAGCCGCGAGTTAGAGAAAGCAAACTAGGGATAAGAATACGTCCGCCAACGCACCTAGAAGGGCATGGAAAGCTCTCTCCACATTATACCCACTAGCTGTCAAGACAGCCTTCACTACACCCGTCTCGATTGAGGGAAATGCTTCCTTCAGCGTCTCTTCGGCTTGTTGTCGCGGGTCGGCCGGTCGAGGTGGTTTGGGCGGGGGAACTTCAGCGGTGTTCTCTGATTTAGAAGGCGTAGAGAGAACGCCTGTTTCTTGAGGCTCATCATCAAAGTCTAGCGGCCGCGCAGTTGTGGGAGACTCTGGATTGGAGTTGTTGGCTCCTCCGGAGTATTTGGTAGGGGTTTGCTGCGGGGTTTCGCATTTAGTGATTGTATTCATCTGAAGAGGCATAAGCAGCTTACCACTTTCCCCTCGTCGGACATTTTGAAATATCTATTTGATAATCAATGAGAAGAGATCGAATCTGAGGTCTTCCTGGATCAAGAAGGGACGTTAAGGCGAAGTGAAGATGTGGTGTTTCAAGAAAGTAGCAGAGAGGTAAATTGGTTGCAGCCTATCACAACAACAAGCTTGAAGGACATTGCATCACTCCCGCTGACAAGCCACAAACCGGCACCGCCACTTGCAAGCGTCTAAGCCAAGGCCGCTCTTGCTGTGGCTGATTACTTCTTTCTACATCTTTTCAAACTGACAAGCATGGGATAAAAGCGCACTAGTTCTCAAGATGACCGTATGGTGACCTTAAAACATCAAGTAGGGTGGATCAGGAGGAATAACCATCTTCCTGAGAACCGGTCCAATGGCTGATGACTTCAGTCTATCTTCGACTTTCATTCCCGCCTTGTACAAGCCTTCATCCCTTCTGCCCATTGCTCGATATAGGGAGAAGCTATTGTATCTCATTGAAACGTTCCCTGTCACAATAGTTGTGGGCCAAACGGGAAGTGGCAAAACGACACAACTACCCCAATTCTTGGATCAGGCAGGATGGACGACCGACGGTAAGGTCGTTGGGGTGACTCAGGTATGCCTCCTTGAAACTCTGCTGTCATCAACAGAACTTGGACTAACTGGATGATAGCCCCGACGTGTAGCGGCGACTACAGTTGCCCGCAGAGTGGCCGAGGAAATGCGTTGCAAGTTGGGCGAGGAAGTAGGCTATTCAATCAGATTTGAAGATGTCACGTCCTCTGCTACGAGGATCAAGTTTCTCACAGACGGATTACTGCTTCGAGAAGCACTTGTTGACCCTTTACTATCTCGTTATTCAGTGATTATGGTCGATGAGGCCCATGAACGTTCTATCAGTACCGATATTCTACTAGGAATCCTGAAGAAGATTATGAAAAAGCGCCCCGAGCTTCGCATTATCATCAGCAGTGCTACGCTGCAGGCAGAGCAGTTTCTAAAGTTTTTCTGTGGTGATAAATCCACTGTCGAAGGGCCGGATGAAGAGCTTGGAGGAGATGTTGGGCGTATCATTAGTCTCGAAGGGCGGATGTATCCTGTGGACGTGCTTTACCTGGAAAACCCAGCGGAAGATTATGTTGAAAGGGCCATCAAGACAGTCTTTGATATTCACTCTCAAGAGGGTGACGGTGATATACTCATCTTTTTGACCGGGCGGGAAGAAATTGAACAAGCAGTTCAATTAATTTCAGAGCGTGCTGCGATGCTCCATCCAAAAGCTAAATCACTGCTTCCTCTGCCACTATATGCTGGTTTGACTACAGAACAGCAAATGTATATCTTTGAGCCTACACCGGAGAATACACGAAAGGTAGTCGTGTCGACGAATATTGCCGAGGCCTCAGTGACCATCGATGGAATTGTCTTCGTTATTGATTGCGGGTTTGTCAAAATCCGCGCTTACAACCCAAAGACTGGCATTGAAACATTGACCGCCACGCCGGTGTCTAAAGCATCGGCTACGCAACGTGCTGGCCGAGCTGGAAGAACAAAGCCTGGTAAATGCTTTCGTCTATATACCCAAAAAGCCTTCGAGGCCTTGCCCGAAACAGGTACGCCAGAGATTCAACGGTCAAACTTGGCACCGATTGTCATGCAGCTGAAAGCTCTTGGAATCGACAATGTTGTGCGCTTTGATTTTCTTTCGCCTCCTCCGGCTGAGTTGATGACTCGTGCGCTGGAGCTTTTATATTCTCTCGGAGCCGTGGATGATTATGCGAAACTCACAAAACCCATGGGATTTCGTATGGCCGAACTTGGTGTCGAGCCGATGCTGGCCAAGGTCTTACTCAGTGCTCCTAGCTTCAATTGCCTAAGCGAGGTTCTTACTATAGCAGCCATGCTCAGCTTGCAAGGCTCATTGTGGGTCCAGCACGACGGCGGTAAAGACGAAGCTGAGAGCGCACGAAGGAAGTTTGCTGTTGAAGAAGGCGATCATATGACATATCTCAACGTGTATCAGGCATTCATCACCAAGGGCCAAAAAGATTCAAAATGGTGCAGAGACAACCTATTGAACTACAAATCTCTGACTCGGGCCGTAAGCGTTCGTGCTCAGTTGAAACGCTATCTTGAGCGGTTTGGATTAGAGGTTGATTCGACGCTACCGATTTCCTCTGCCTCAAAAGAGATCAATAAATCAGAGCAAATCTGTCGGTGCCTGACCACGGGTTACTTTGCACATGCTGCCAAAATGCAGCCTGACGGAAGCTTCAAGACTGTGGGCGGCGGGTTGACTCTGCACGCCCATCCGAGTTCATTGATGTTTGTACGTTTTTCATAAACTTCATCTTAGTAGATCCCGCTGACCCTAACATTTCCGTCCAGAACCGCAAAGCTGATTGGGTTATATTCCATGAAATCCTAGAGACTGGAGCTAAGACCTTCATTCGCGATGTCACCAAGATTGAGAGAAGCTGGCTGGTGGAATATGCCCCTGAATACTATCGCGTAACTTAACCCTAGGTACATGTACTATCGAGTATTGGCAGAAGGGACGGGGGCGCGGGGAAGGCGAAGGGGGCGTCATTGTTGGAGAAGGTGGGGTCCTGCTTGTTTAGGGTTGTCCCGCTATAATTATTTGTTTGTAGCGAAAAGATTCCTCCCTTTGTGTCAGCACTCCTCTTCTTTCCTTCATCACCTTCTTCATCTTCATGTAATTTCCCATCACTACTTCGACACAACAATGTCAGGCCATCATCACCACGATCACGGCCATGGCGACCACTGCCACGACGAGGGCCACGATCATTCAAATGACATCACTCCAGCCCTCCAATCTCTGTTGTACTCTCAGATACAGTTTGACATGGTGTCTACCCTCAACGGTAAATAGTGGCCAATGGAGACCATCAAAATCCGCGACGACTGACGCAAAAATCCTACAGAATCTGTTCCCCGCGCTGGCACTGCAATCCTTCAAAAGTCATGGGCCGAAAGATTGAATGAGCAACCTGAACTCGAGAGCGACGCCGACGAACAACTTTTGATGCACATCCCGTAAGTAGGACAGACTGCTCTTTAAAAAGGGAAAAAAAAAACATAATGGATTTACTGACTTGCTTTAAGTTTCGCAGGACAGGTCAAACTACACTCGCTACTGATCTACACTGCCCCGACACCTTCCGCTCCCAAGACCGTGAAGCTCTTCAAAAACCGCAACGACCTGGACTTCTCCATGGCGTCAGACCTGAATCCCACCCAGACCATCGAAATTCCACAGCCTGTTCCGGGAACCGACGTCTATGACCTGCCTCTCAGTCGTGCCCTGTGGAACACCACTACATCCATCACTCTGTTCTTCGAGGACAATTGGGGCGAAGAAGAGACCACCAAGGTCGGTTATGTTGGCTTCAAGGGACAGTTCATGGCGCTGAACCGTGAGCCTGTGAGCGTCATGTATGAGGCAGCTGCAAATCCCAGCGATCATGTCGCTATACAGGGTGTGAATGGCATCGGAGGAAGGATTATGCCGGGACAGTGACAATCGGCGAAATCAGGGATGTTTGCAGTACTCGTGGGGCGTTACATGATACCACTTTATGATTTATATGCCGTGTTTGTATTGATGCTATGATGCTAAACAGAATACAAGAATGCAAGCTGTACAATATACCACTTGTGTATCGCTCCAGACAAGCGGGAGTAAGCGGTCATGCGTCTGTCAGGCCGTACGCGTAGGACTGGACACCGGGAGATTCGTAGCAGGCATGCCGTCCACTCATCTTAAGCAGCCAACATTGCAGCTCGCTCTTGCGCCCTAGCTTTGGCTCTTGCTCTGACCTTTTGTTCCTTTTGCTCCTTCTCCTCTTCAGTCAGCTCAGGTAGAGCAGCTGTAGGCACATTAGGCATTGCAACGGTACCCTCGACCTCCCTTTGAAGAGCCTCGAGTTCGTCTTCGACCTCGTCTTCGTCTTGGTTGGACATTTGTCCAGCGAGCATTTGGCTGATTTCCTATACTCATTCACGTTAGAGTTTACCCGATAAGGAACACACGAAAAGAAAAAGAAACCAACCTCCTGATATGCCCTAGCTTCTTCCGTCTCCCCCATCAACTTCTCAACAGCAGCCAATCCACCCATCTCCTTATTTATAGCCTGTAGCACCTCCGTACCTTGCTGCAACCCAAACAAAACATCCTTTTGAACCAACGCAAATTCAACCTGAGACGTCAGTTGCTCTAATTGCGCCAACTGAGCATCGGTTTTCGTTAGTAAGGTTTCCTGGTATTTTTTCCGCCTAAGTGCTAATAGCGCACGTTTCTTGTCATTTCGTGAAAGGCATTCTTTGGCAATAGCTGTTTCGCGGTCGGTGAGGACTATGATGCGTTTTTGGTATTCGTGGAGTTTGTCGCGTTGGATTTTGAGGTTAAGAATTGCTCTGATTTGCGGGGTTAATCTTGATCGTCTTCCCAGAGAACAAATTGCTTTGGCATATTTGACAGCAAGTATAGATGATGAAAACGTACCTATCTTGAGGAGATATCTTGTTGGTACTACCGGTATTTCCCATATCGCAGCATCGTCCCTTGCCGATCACAAGGAAGCCTTCGGCGAAGAGGCAATGACGTTTACCGATGCGGTCTGAATAGTTGATAGTGATCAACAGAGTCGCGATTCACCGTCTCGTCCGAAAGAGTATGGCGACTATGTGTAAATAATCAAAGACATGGTCCTCGAGCCGCCTAAACTTCCATCGCCATTTTGTATCCTGAACGCAGTTCGGAGTCTGTTATAGTCGAGATGAACAAGTTCCTTGTCCGTTGGCCAGTGATAAGCGGGGTTCGGAGACTCGTTAATCCGAAGATAGATAAGCCCGAAAAAAATTAGAGATATCTCCGCATTTTCAAGGACAACACCAAGAACAATATTGAATTTATGCTTGTCGCCATGCCCTATAGAAACAAGGGTAGGCCGAGTCTGAGCCATGGCTTAGATAAAGAGGTAGATATCCACATATCAGCAATCATCCGTATACTACGACACAGACTAATCAGACAACTTTCCACAGATTTACCAAATTGTGCGCAAAATCGCAGACGAGCAGCAAGCCGAGGCGGGAAAGACACGCCTCACCACATATTCCGTATTCGATACAATCAAAAAATCAAATTCGAGTCTGAATCGAAAACCGAAGAAATTGCTTGAAGACAGCATTGAGCGGGTCCTAGAAGTAATTCAAAGCGATTTAGCTGGCGGTGATGAGGAGTCTGACTCGGTGAATGGGGACTTTGAGGGGTTGGAAGATGAGAAGGTTGATCAGGTGGTTGTAAGATATTGCCCAATTGTTGAAGTGGGCGTGGTTGAGTACTTATCAATGTCAGGAATCCAATGGCTTAAACAGGAGTATTGTCAGTGCCTGGTCGACATCAGCCAAACAATCACCAGCTCCTCGGAAAGGCAATGAATCATCTACTGTTGAAGCCTCTGCACAGTCTACCGGGTCCAAAAGACGTCAAAATGCAGGTGAATCAGTACCTAAACGAAGAAAGGCGGATCATACCATAGACAAATCGCCGCCGACACATGTCAGTTTATCGGATCTTGGTGGCATGGATGAAGTGTTGCAAGAGCTAGGAGACTTGATTATTCTACCCATGACACGACCACAAATTTTCACATCATCCAAAGTACAACCTCCGCGTGGTGTGTTGTTGCATGGACCGCCAGGATGTGGTAAGACCATGCTTGCCAATGCCTTTGCGGCCGACTTGGGTGTTCCCTTCATATCAATATCTGCTCCATCGGTTGTATCTGGTATGTCTGGTGAATCCGAAAAGGCTCTTCGGGAACACTTTGATGAGGCAAAGAAGGTAGCTCCATGCCTGATATTCATTGACGAAATCGACGCAATCACGCCGAAACGAGAAAGTGCCCAGCGAGAGATGGAAAAGCGTATTGTGGCCCAGTTATTGACCTGCATGGACGATTTGGCGATGGAAAAGACTGATGGCAAGCCTGTGATTGTCATGGCTGCTACGAATCGACCTGATAGCTTGGATCCTGCGTTGCGACGAGGAGGTCGATTCGATAAGGAGATCAACCTGACTGTTCCTTCGGAACCCGTACGAGAACAGATTCTTCGTACTTTGACGCGGAAAATGCAACTTGCAGATGATTTGGATTTTCAAACGCTGGCTAAACGCACCGCTGGTTTCGTGGGCGCGGATTTGAACGATCTAGTGTCGACTGCTGGAGCTGCGGCTATTAAACGATATCTCGAGCTACTCAAGTCAAACACCGGGGAGGAAATGGATATTGAAGACGTGACAGAGCAAGAAGTGACTGAAAAGGTAAAAGAGATACGCCGCTTGATCAAGCATGCCAAGGAAGCGCCAATCGGACAAGAAAGCAATCCTGTTTTGGTATCAAACGCAGATTTCTTTACAGCACTACCCAAGATCCAGCCGTCTTCGAAACGTGAAGGGTTTGCGACCATTCCGGATACTACGTGGGCAGATATTGGTGCCCTTGGTGGGATCCGGGATGAGTTGGTCACGGCAGTCGTTGATCCCATCAAAAATCCAGAAATATATGCCAAAGTTGGAATTACAGCCCCTACAGGTGTTTTGCTCTGGGGACCACCCGGTTGTGGTAAGACCTTGTTGGCCAAGGCCGTCGCAAACGAGTCTCGCGCAAACTTTATCAGTATCAAGGGTCCCGAACTTCTTAATAAATACGTCGGTGAATCTGAGAGAGCAGTTCGTCAAGTCTTCGTCCGCGCCCGGTCCTCTATTCCCTGCGTCATCTTCTTCGATGAACTCGATGCCCTGGTCCCCCGTCGCGATGACGCGCTATCCGAAAGCTCAGCACGTGTCGTCAACACACTCCTGACTGAACTCGATGGCCTAGGAAGCAACCGACAAGGCATCTATATTATCGCTGCCACAAACCGACCCGACATTATCGACCCAGCTATGCTTCGACCAGGCCGTCTCGAGACTCTACTCTTCGTCAATCTGCCAGGACCCAGCGAACGTGCCGAGATCCTACAAACACTCATCCGCAACCTACCCATTGAATTCAACGATCAGATGCGCGCCTTGGCTGAGAGTTGCGAGGGTTACAGTGGTGCTGATATCGGCAGTTTGTTGCGTAGAGCTGGTTATTCGGCGATCAAGAGGAGGGATATGATCCGCTTTGAGGACTTTGTGGCTGCTAGGGAGCACATCAGACCCAGTGTGACGGATATGAGGAAATATGAGAGATTGAGGAGAGATTGGAGTAGTGGTGTCTAACTTTGGTTCCTAGATGATGGTCAGTATATAGAATTGTTATACCCACACACTTTCCAAGATTAATATGTGATAGAAAATAAGTCTCATTAATGCATCACCTACGCAAGGCAATAGTGCTTATGTACATAACTTTTAAAACGCCCATATATTCCTCTAGATTTACTCAAATTCATGACAGAAGTGAAAACCAACAATTAGCACCACAGGCGACAAGTTCCATCTGCACCCGCAGACACGCACCACGGCTGAGTAGGGTGCCAATCGACATCCAAAATACCCAACTCGCCAGTAATTTTGTGACCACGCAACACCTTAAGTGGAACAATGCTGGCGTTACTAAGCATGTCACCAGTAACGCTGCCGTGGAAGATTTGTAGAGAGCCGTCATCACTGGCGTCAGCGAACAAGGGGTAACGGCCGCTAGGGTGGAACTTGACTGCTCGGATGGCTTTGCTGTGGTAACGGAGGGTCTTGTATGGGTGTGCAGATAGGTCAACGTCGTGCCATAGGAGTCGACGATCGTAGGATCCAACAATGAGATTGTCGCCGCCAGAGGTTGAAGAGGAGTGTGGGTGGATATCGAAGGAGGAGATCCACCGCGCACCAGGCTGTAGGATTTTGACCAGGAGCTGACGAGACAGGTCATAGGCACGGATCGAGCGTTGATTGGCGACGAAGAGAATAGGCTTGGATGGATGGAAATGAGCAGCTTGAGGGGGGCCACCGCCCTTGAGTCGACGCCTGAAGGGGTTTTGGGTGACGTGTTTCGAAACTGTGTGGATTGCAATAGCTTGGCTTGCGGGCGTAGAAGATCCGGGGCAGACGGTAACAAAGTAGTCACCACGGCGATGCCATGAGACAGACTTGGCAACGTAGCGCAAGGGTATAGTGATACACACTCCAGACTCAGCCAGCTCTGACGATGGTCGGATCCAGTTTGTAGGAGTACTCTTTGAATCTGCGTCCCCATTCTTGGTAGAAGACTTGTTTGCTGCGTAACCCCAACCAGCATCAAGAAGTTCGAGACTGGCTTTTTCGAGCTCCGGGTTGACGATCTGAGGCACGGCAAGATGAAGATCATCTCCGCAAGCAATGCAGAGTACGACAGCATCTTGACCAGGACGCCAGCGAACGACATTGATAGGTTCATCATCACTGATTTTGGCAAACCAGAGCTGACGACCTGTCAGAATTTCCCAAACACGCACTGTTCCATCATCACCTCCACTAGCTAACCATTGTCCAGTTGTGTCAATCGATACAGATCGTACACGGCCCGTGTGGCCTCTAAAAAGAGTTGCGCATGCTGTAGGGAAGGGTTTGAGCTCATCCGGACTCGGCAACTTAGGAAGTAGACTTTCAGGGTCGATGTTGAGTTTGCTTCTCCTAACCCTAGGAGCAAGATACAAGTCCAAACAACGCTCAAACTTCTCTTTGACAAAGCTCTCGTAACCAGGTACTTTTCGCAAAGCCGCGTAGTCCGTGGGTAAATATTCTCTCTCACGGTCTTCCTCGTCTGCCTCTTCCCAAGCTTTTCGCTCTTTCTTATCCGGCAGGTATTCTGGAGGTGGATGATAACTCTCCTCATACCCGGGAGGAGGCAATTTGGGCGCTGGGACGTTCATGATGTGGTCGGGTCGTGGAGCTTCGTCTGCCCAGATATCGTAGCGAGTCAAACCGTCATCTGCCTCATCTTCTTCTGCGGGAGGCTTATAGGGGAGGATCCGCCCTTCTCGAATAGCACGGACAATCTTCATTACACGCTTGGCTTCGTGCTTGGAAGGAACGAATCGGCGTTTGGGTTCTGGGGCTGCGCTGAGAGGCATGATTTCCTCTTTGCTGGTGAACCATTCGACGGTGGGCTCGTAAGGATTGTAACCTTCCTCGGGAATCTCGTTCATTTGAACCTTTCGAAGCAATTCGAGTTCATCTTGGCTGAGCTCTAAAGGTTTTCCTGTGGAGGGATCGGTAAGACCTGTCCAGCCCTTAGGAATCTCAATGCTGTCTAGCAGAGCATCCAATGCCTCGCCCTTGGCGGGACGCATGATCTTCTTTCCATTGATGTCATAGCCGATGTGAGGGTATTGATCGTAAAACGAAAGAGGGATATTGCCGATTGTGTTAGCGTTGTCATCTGCATCTGAGTAGTCCGAATTATCGTCTGGGTTGATCTCGTCATACACGTATCGCTCGTTTCCGTTGGCGTCTATCTCGACTCTATAATTGGGCTGATCAAAATCGTCTTCATCTTCAGTTCTTTTCTTAGCCTCAATTTCAATATCAGACGGGACTTCATCGCTGTCGATTTCGGATTCGATTTCCTCTTCATCATCACTAAACTCATTGATAATTTCGACCTCCGAATCGCTTTCGTCGGACGACAGGTCGTGAGCACCGTCAGAAAGGTCCAGATTGTTCAATTCTTCGCCGGAAACAATGCTTGTGTCGGGCTCGACATCGCGAGTGACAGCCTTGCGTTTCTTGGATACCTTTCCGGAGGCCATTGTGACTGTGGTTACCTCTGTTCTGATTTGGTTCTGTTCGGCCAGGCTTTTGGATGCTGGAGAAAACAAAATTATTTTTCTTTTCCTATCTGTACCGCCCACGTGACACACCGCCTGCCGGATCAAGCACAGGCCCCGCCTTATCGCCGAGGCCGTCGTGACCTTTGATCTGGTTTCGACAGCCACAGGAACTTCTTTCTCTTCTTATCTAGACATTACTTCTCACTGCCCATCTCGTCCTCCTCTTTGCATCGTTCGCTTCCTTCGCTTGCAAGCCTGGTTGGTGAAAATCTAAACCGTGCTTCATCCAAAGCAAGGTGAACACCTACCAAAGGAACTTTACTCATTTATCTCCAACTTGCGCGGGCTTCAGCCAATCAACAGCTAAGTCGAACAATTTGACGACATACGACGAAGCTCATCTCCATCACCTCGTCAATACTGCACACTCGTCTCAACTTCCCACCGATATTTGAGCCATCTATTTCGCGTATTATTTTTTCTGAGTGCTAATTCTCATACACGGATTTGGGTGTCCCTTTTGTCTTTTCTGCGACGTTGCCTACTATCAGGCCATTAATGGCCATATCTTTCAATCGCATTTGACCACGTTCCTTTCACCTGGCCATTTCCCCCCAGAATTCAAAAGCGAGTATCGCGGAATTTCAGTATTCCGCGATTTGTCGCTGTCTCGTCATTTTGTAGATGAAGCGCATCAGAACTTGCCGGCCCTATGACATCCAATTCTCCGGATGAGGCTATACACTTTCGGGGGAAGACCCTTACTCCCGAGAGTCCACGTCCGCTTCACATCCCAGAGCCTTCGAACATTCCCGTTTTAAAAAACCAGATGGACCCAGTATTCAACGATACATCGACATACGAAAACCCTTCTCCATACCAAGATGATGAGCAACCCTCCCAGCCAGAGTCAGACAGCGAATTATACAAAAGCGCCAATGAAGATGAAAATAAGAAACAAGCAGCACTTCTGGGTATGGCCCAAGAATCAGGTAGTTCCCATCCCATTCCCCCAAAATAATGATCAGAAGCAGGTTGTCCCACGAATGATTTCAACTCATTCATAGCTCAATCTGCTGTGCCCACATCTCTTTACGACCCCAACTTAGACTCAGTCTTTTGCAGTATGGGTATATCCAGTCATGAGATTCTAACATGCATCTATTCAGGAACCGTGAATGTCCACAGCACTTTAGATGCCCAGTCCGCTGCAGCGCAAATCCCACTTTCGACTCAACCCAATGCTGCTCCGTATCATCAGATGGGTGTTCCAAGTACCGTGGCTAGTACGAACATGCTGCACCCTTCCATGGCTAATCCTGAAATCGTTGCTGCTCCGAGTAACAGTGCACAAGCCGAAGCGGGCGTTGACCTTCAAAATCTGCTTGATAATCTTTCCCCATCCACGTCTACTGCCCCCTCTGGCCCAGTGGTAACTGCTACTACTTCATCTCCCGCTGATAACCCCCTTCTCCAAGATCATAAAAATCCTCAGTCTTCCGCAGTACCAGATCATAGCTATGCGTTGTCTGCAGGTCTCCCACCCCGACCACCAACCCAACAGATGCCAGAATTAAACCCAAATTACCCATCTACGGCAGATATTAGTGATTATCATCCCCTGAGCATACAGGGTTCGAACACGTCCTATGTACCGCAACCGCAAGGTCACGATCAACACTCAAATGCCTCTATATTCGTACCTGGAGTAGCGCCAGGTACATCATCAGGAGCAAATGGGCTACCTCCACCTCCTTTAGCGACATTCCAGCAATTTCAGTCACAGCCGAAGTCAGTCTCTGCACCGGAAGCTACCGCTCAATCAAGCCATAAGAGCTCCAGATCTGAAAGATACAATGCAAGAACCGGGGGTTCCCCTGATGACGATGTTTTTTGGGGAGATGAAATACAGAAGATCTATGATGAGTTCCTCCGTGAGGAGCGTGCATACGTAACTGAAGGCTTGTGGGACCGCTTTCCTTACGGTTCTAGACTCTTTGTTGGTGAGTGATGAAGAACTTTTTGCTCTTTCGCCAACGAAGAAACTGATATGTTACAGGCAACCTACCCAGTGAGCGAGTAACTAAACGTGATTTGTTTCATGTTTTCCACAAGTACGGAAAACTCGCTCAGATTTCTATCAAGCAAGCTTACGGCTTTATTCAGTTTCTTGATGCAGAGTCATGCCACCAGGCTTTGCAGGCTGAGCAAGGAGGTCTTGTTAGAGGCAGGAAGATTCGTAAGCATACACCACGCTGTGATAGTAATTATTACTAACTCATTAGATCTTGAAATTTCCAAACCTCAGAAAAGCACCCGACCAGGGCCAAGCCATCCTGAGCCTGGACGTCAACCGTTGCCAAGGCGTTCTAGGTCACCACCGGACTACTCTCGCGGCGGACCCTCCAATGGACGTGGATTGCGCAATCAAGGCAATGACCGCCACGATCGTTCCTATGAAAACAAGAGAGGAAGTTTCAGTGACTTCAGAGATGATAAGGCCCCCCGACGTCGTGACGATTACCGACCTCCTAGGTCACCATCTCCTCGTGCTTTCCGTAACCGGGACAGTGGTTTTCGTTCAAGAGATCGAACCCCAGACAGATTTGAGCGACGTGATAGACGCAGATCGCGATCTCCTTACAGTAGAGATAGACGACATCGAAGCCCCAGCCCACGAGCACGCCCGGGGTATGACGGCGATGAACATACCCTCTCACGCCGTGCCCCAAGAGATGTCCCAGACTTACAGATCCTGGCAGCCGACGATGTCGATATGTAAGTATCATTTTGTCGTATAGAAACATCCAAGCTAATCTTGACTACAGGGGCTTTGCATACCACGTTGAGAATTCATTCAAAACCCGAGGACTTCGGACTGACATTTTGGTGCTTTCTCGTGTTCCCGTGGATGTGGCAATCCAAAGACAGATGGAAGAAGGCGTTTTCGCTGTGATAAGGCTCACGAGAAGTCAGCAATACTCCGGAAAGGTCACACTATTGATGTTTGACCGTAGCGCAGGGGGTGCTAGCAAGCCTCGTTCAATGGGTAGGTCAAGCATCGCATGCTTGCAAATGTTCAAATTTGATGCTAATGAGAAAATCAAAATAGAATACCCGGATCTTGACTTACACATAGCAGTCGAAATGACTGTACAGATGCATGCTGTGCGCCGAGCTGGAGTTGCTCCAAACTTCTATACTCCGAACCCAACTTACCCTGTACCCTCTTTGCCGAACCAGTTCCCTCAGCCGATGCCTCATGCACAGCCAGCGATGCCAGCACCCCAGTCAAATCAATTTGCAAACCTCATTCAAACGCTCGATGGGCCGGCATTACAATCACTGCTGAACACACTTCAACAAACACAACACGTTCCGCAGGCAGCTATTCCCTCACTACCCATGGCGCCGAACGCCTCGAATCCAGTTGACCTTGCAAGTCTCCTGAGCAATGCCCAACGCCAACAGTACCCTCTTGCGGCAGCTCAAAACCAAGGTCCCCAGCCTCAGGCTACGAATCCCTTTGGTCTTCCACTCTCCGCTCAACCCAGCAATCGATTGGATCCAAATCTCCTCGCATTGTTAGCGAAAGGGGCGGCAAATGGAGGCCCGATCCAGGGAGGCCAAGCAGCGGTTGGCCCTCATGTGCAAAACATTGTCAACCAACTCGCCAAGTGGAAGCAATAAGGCTGGCTTTGTCCTATTATCTGTTTATTGTTTTTTGTTTATCGTTGCGAGCTCGATTATATTTCAATCATGGCGTTATATTGCGTTGGCGTTCCCTCTGTATTTGAACCTTAGAATTCTCTCAAGCATCTTGGACGGTACAGGCGAATCATGGCGATGAATTCAGCGTGCGTTGTCCTCGTGATTTGCTATACACGAATTATGTCTCTGATATCCGTCTCCCTCTCCTAAATATAATGTGTTTAATCCTTTTAAAAGCAGAGTTTTGAATTTTCATACCCTCGTCATTACCATACACAGCCTTTGAATATAATACAGTCTCCAAGTATAAATAATACATCTTGAATCCAAGAAATCACCACGAAACTCCAAAATGGAATGCAATTGCGTTATTCTTCGCCTTTTAATCGAGTCTATCGTGCCTTAACCTGAGCCTCGGCCGCGGCTTTTTCTGCATCCTCCTTTTGTATTTTGGCAATCGTCTGGTCCCGGTTATACTCCATCACGCGCTTCTCTTTGAAATATTTGACCTATCCACAAAAACAGTCAGCTACTATGCATGCATTTCTAACTTCTCACACTCGACCAGGAAAGGAGTAAACGTACCCAAGCCTTGGAACAGGCAGACTCAAACTCGGCAATCTCTTTTCCGCACTTCTTGCGCGCCTCAGAATCGTGTTTGATGGCATCTAGGATATCGTTGCGGTCGAGACAGGAAAAGAAAAGGTCGCGCCCATTATAGCAGACTTCGCGAGAGGAGCGGTCGGGCGCAATACGTCCGCCGTCTGAGGCCTTTGCAGATTGGGGACCGGCGGTCGAGGAGCCGAATAACCAGCTCATTGTGTCAGGTTTGATTTATAAAATTGAAAGGCGGCAATGCGGTAGATTCCGGCTCTGTTTGCAAAAGGAATCTATTTATGAAAGATAACAAATTCAATGAGGTAAATAGATGGATATGTTGAAGTTAAAGTTGCTCCGCATATGTCACTGCGTCGCGGAAGTGAATGCTTGGCTTTTGCGGCCAATTTTCTTGGCGTCGGAGCTGGCCTCGTGGCGTTTGTTTTTCATCATGATTCAATCCTCACAGCCTCCACTCAAGTTATCAACATTTTGCACGTCGCCAGCACAAGATTCATAGCTGCAAATATTCAGGAGAAGTAATCGTTCCGAAGCTACATATAACGATTTCCGCCAGTCCGCCGAAGACTAACACGCGAAAGGGTTGAAAGGGGAAAGGGATGTCGACCTGCAGCCGCACCTCCTGTTCACGATTATCATAACGAAAACACCGCTCCATTTGCGACAGCGTCATACACACATCTACCGGGTGTCGGAGCGCCTTTGAAAATATTTCATGCCTCCAAGGAGGCGCCCACCTCGTCCCGGGGCGCTGACGGAGCTCCCTCCGCTGAAAATCGTCAGGAAGATCCTCTTGCTTCAGGCGCTTTACTATGTCTGCATAACCGCACTCGTGATTTTCACCACCCTTGTGGCGGGTACGGTGTTCTCTCTTGATCTCATATTTGGATGGGATAGTTTCCGAGGAGATACGACGGTGGGATGGATGTTGAGTTTGGTGTGGATCTTAAATAGTTTCCTTTGGTAAGAGATCCCACAATGTCTTACTCACATTAGGGATACTGATAATCATTGTCTAGTGTTATATTCCTCCTCATCTTCGTTTCGCGCTCGAAACTCATCCCCGATTTTGCGCTCACGATACACTTTATACACCTACTCGTCGTCTTTTTCTACACCCATTCCGTACCGAGAAACCTGCTCTGGTGGGCCCTCCAACTCGCAAGCGCCGCTCTCATGACATTTGTCGGAATTTGGGCCTGTCAAAGACGTGAACTAGCACCCATCACCTTCGGCCTCGGCCTTGGACTAGGCGGGCCCAGTGAAAGCGCCTCAGGTGGCGACGGCACTACTCAAGCCGCTGAAACAGGGGAGTCTCACCAACCGGATTCTCTGGGCGATGATCTTGAGAATGGCATGCCGGGGTTTTCTCGTGGGCGAAGAGGGCGCAATCGAGAGGAATATGAGATGGTGCCTATGAAGGAAGTGGAGGGACATACTGCATAACGACCGGACATGAATAGAAGCCCGTCTATATTCCTTGCATTTGTTCTGTGGAAGCTACAGTCATGTATGTGAGTACATGCTGATCTATAATGATGTACATATACCCTACTTGATGTCTCAAATATATTTTTAATATGATTACACCTATCTCGGACGGCATTATTCAGCTATCTTCGAGACGCTGAGTAAAGAGAAGGCGTATGCCCTCTGTGAACATTATTGACATGTTTGATCTCAAATCCAGGTTGCTGATTGGCCATCGGCTTKTTCCGTCCGATGAACCATTTCCCSCGGGGCTTTTCCGATGTCCACAATTGCCTGATTGGATGATGACACCGAAGTATGAGCAAGATAAGAACCTGACTTCTCGCATCGATTCTGTGTCGCCGTCTAATTGTCATTACAGACACTCTACTGCAGATAGACGAATCTTCCTGAACATAGAAGAGACACAGAATGTCTTCAACCGTCACTGAAACCCAGACTCTCCCAACCCGCGTCGTCGGGGTGTCCGATGCGCCTGCTCAACACAGCTTCCCCTCTATTGTCCCTGCAGAGAAGGATGAGAAATTCCAGTCTCTCGTCCGTGGTAACCGGGCCGGCACACTGAAGCTTCGCGGCATCCCTATCCACAATGATCCATATGCGAAGAGGAAATGGATGAAGGAGCATATGGCCGCAGCATTCCGTTTCTTTGGAAAGCAAGGATATGGAGAGGGCATCTCAGGCCACATTTCAATCAGAGGTGCGCTTTTCCCCCGTTTTGAGGGAAACATAACAAGTCTATTCGCTCACTGGTCTAATGCACTAAATAGATCCCGTGCTCAACGATCATTTCTGGATCAACCCCTTCGGCAAGCACTTTTCAATGATGAAGGCTTCGGATTTGGTCCTCGTCGATAGCGAGGGATATGTCTGCGAGGGCGGAAATCAGGAAGTCATCAATGAAGCTGGGTTTATGATTCATTCTGAGATCCACAAGGCTCGTCCTGATGTGATTGCGGCAGCGCATACACATGGAATTTATGGAAAGACGTGGAGCGCTTTTGGGAAGAATATTGAAATGATCAGTCAAGGTTTGACACTCAAGAACTTGATTTAAAGCTTGAGTCTGAATCTGACCTGATATGATAGATGCATGCAACTTTTATGGCAAATGCAGCGTCTACAATGACCATGGCGGCATTGCCTTGGCCCAAGATGAGGGAAGACAGATTGCCGAAGCTCTTGGAGATAATATGGCATGCATTTTGCAGAACCACGGGTAAGCCATCCTTCCAAGGACACAGTTTGCATAGGCAGCTAATCTAATCACAATATTCAAGCCTATTGACCGTTGGAACCACCGTCGACGAGGCCGCTTTCCTCTTTTACAGCCTTGACAAGGCATGCCACTCACAGTTGATGGCCGAAGCAGCCGCAGCAAACGGTATTCCCAAAATAATCATCTCGGATGAGGTCGCGGCGTACACGGCAAGCTCAGTCCAGAACCCGGTTCGTAATTTTGCTCTCAAGATATTGAACTACTGCTGACACTCTTATAGCATAATTTGTACACCGAATTCCAGCCAGAGTTCGAGCTCATTGTAGAGGAGTCTAATGGCCGTGTGCTTGAATAGAGATGCGGAAAAGCGTGGAGCGGAGTCACGATGATATAATGAAATATTTGCACCTTTCTTAATGACATTACATGCGAATAGATTAATTTTTTCTGAAGTAACCCTATACTTGATCCTCTAAACTGTCAATACTATAACCCTAACCCTATATGCTTCACGTGACTATATCCTACCAATATGGATTAGCACGAGTTCATGTGCGATGGACCAGACTGGCCAATCCACGTACTTCGTTTTAAACATGCATCAACAGCGTCGAAATCGAATTCTCTAAAAACACCTTGAACGTACCATTACAGAGGAACCAGTAAAAACAGCTTGACAGACTTCCAAAAGCCGGAGTGTTCTATTTTGCTTGATGAATTGAATATCCAGACAGAGGTTCCACACACAACAGCGCATGATCAGTTACTATACAGAGGGCATAATGAGTGAATGATCAACGAAAAGAAGAAACTGCGAATATACAGCTTGACAGACGTTTGAGCATTGATCCGAAATACATGTACCTGGCTGCCTTGAGCGTGATAGCTCTAAGACATCGGTAACCCAGCAGATTGCCAAAATGGCAACAAGCGAAGCATCATACATAGACTACGACACATTCCTCGACCCCGACTTCAGCGCGGCATCATTTGCAAATACTCTAGTCACAAACACCAATAACATCAACGACACCCAAGTCGATTTGTCAACACCTCTATCTCGAGTTCTCTTCGACGTGCAAGAGATAGACACCCACATTCACAACCTAACCACCAAATCCGCCCTTCCGTTACTCGAGCACACTCAGGACCGCTCACAGAGCAGCCAGCGAATTCTCAGTCAAGTTGAGGAGCAAGTCTCTTCTCTTGCAGAGGGTTATCAACGTCTCGAAAAAGAGGTATTACGCAAATGGGCCAGCGCCGAGGAAGCCAGAGTCGCAGCGCAGAATTCGTTGCAGACGCTTCGTCTAGCTCGCGCAGTTGCGCGATGCATTAGTTTGGGGAGACAGTTGGAGAGTCAGATTGCAGAAGTTACGGGTCGGGTTAGTAGTAGTACTAATACTTCTGGAGCCATGGCGGCAGCAAAAGATGATCATCGCGCAATGGTGCGAGCGGCCACGACTATTCTGATGCTGCGGCAGATGTTTTCTGCGATTGGTGAAGGGGAGGAAGGACAGGGACTGGATAGGGTGAAAGTCATTCGTACGTTGAGAAGTGATTTGGTGATTCCGGCGGAAAACACTACAAAGGCTAGGGCGCAGCAGGTCATAAATCGATTTTCAGTATCGTCTTTGATTGTTGATGGATCTTCGCGGACGAGTAATGGCACCCAATCACCGCCACCAGCGACCTCGTCGTCGTCGTCGTCGACTTATGCGCAGACCGAAGAAGCGAAAGCGAGACTATTTTCTGCCATTACGACGCTTTATTTACTATCACCAACTCCAAAAAACGGCGTGAGCGCAGAGGACTTCCAGCCTGAACTATTGCTATCTACGCTGCAGGGCTACATCCACAATTCACTGACTTCGTCTCTCTCATCTCTTGCGCGCGGTCTGGCCACATTGCCGACTCTAGATCGTGCATTGGCCGAAGTATCAGGCCGATGCCAGGACATCGCCGCATTAGAAGCTCTACTTGCCGGTCTAAAGCGTCCCTCACATCCACTACTCTCATCATCAACAATAACGACGACAGCCCAAACGACAGAACAAACCTCCAACCTCCTAAAACCTCTCCTTCATGTCCTCGACACCTCATCCCTCCCATCCTACTACTGGCGCTCACTAGCATCTTCGCTTCCTAGCAGGGTACAAGAGATAATCAGCCGCGGCGGTGCGGCAGCACGCAGTTTGCGGTCTGGTCGTGACAGACTACGGAATGATTTGCGCGAGTGCGTGTTGCGCGGTTCTCAGTTGCCGGCTAATGTTGCCAAGGGTCGGGCTGTCAGCGGAGCTCCTGGTGCAGGAGGAGCTTCAGTTGTGGTCGGGAACTGGGAACGGGAGGCGGCGGTTATGGTTAGTGCTGTTGTAGGGGCGTTGGGGCGGTAGAATGCGCTTCCGTTTGATTCTTTTTGTGTATTTCAATTGGATGAGAAGTATATACTAGATCTACAATTTCGTGTGGATTGATAATGATTTGGTGCATACCGACCGTTTCACAATGAGTCTCTGATGTATGTAAAGATGCTGAGCAACCCTAGGCACTGCCTGATGATGATGATGATCTCCGGGGCCAAATCTCGTATAACGTATACGTACGTGGGTGATCTAATCCTTGCAGGAACAGATCTCAGCCACGTATCTCAAACAACGCCCAGCACAGCATTGATTTTAGCATGACGTAGCTGGGCAGGTGAGCATGTATGTGCATGCAGTGTGGCTATGTATGTATATATGCACATGTACACCGACATTGCAGCAGACCCAACCCCTCATATACGCAGCATACAAGTCGAGTATTATACTGTCTTCGTATCACTAGGCTCGTTAAATAAACCAGTATCATAGCAGAATGATACTAGCTGTCGAAAGATTGTGTACGAGACTGGGGGCCACTGCAGCTGCTGATGTAAAATCCGCGAAAAGGATATGATTTTTTATAAGTAGGGGGGCAGCTCTGCAGACAGACAATCTACACCATCCATCCCGGCCAAAATCATATCAATATTCCTCGATACATCGAGCGAATCATCCAGCGCTGCCGGACACGTTATTCTTAAGAGTTGCATGAGGAACCATTTCCGAGTCGACGATACAAAGGTAAGAGGATCCCCAGACTGGCGAGAAGAAACTTCGTCACTCTTCCTGGCGCCGATGATGAGGCACCATATCAATGCTCCTGGTAAGGGGCCGTGATATAGGTGTAGAACATTTGATCTTTGTAGAAGAGATTGTAGTTTGATGATATATTCTTTTATTACCGGTCGATCTGTAGAAAAAGAGGGGGAAACGAATAATGATATAGCGCAGAGTAGTATCTGGTCTATAGGCGTATCAGTCTCGACACGAAATGGAATCGAGTTGAGCGCAATAAAGTTGTCGCGGAGAAAATGCCACTGTATTCGAATTTGGAGAAGTCTTTGCAAGTCCCCATTCTGGTTCTGATGATAGTTTGATAATTTTTGATACTGGATCGATAATGTGACCAATTGGAAAAAGTCACTCAAAAGACGTGTAGTCGAAAGGCTAATTTTTCCTTCCCAGAATTGTGTCTGGCCTCGCTGAAAGGTCATAAGTTTGAAGTCGGTAGGTTGAGACATTATCAATGTCTCGTTTTCGGGATTATAATCCAAGGAAGGAGACACTGAACCAGCAAATCCTTTGATCACTGGTTCAATTTGATATATACTGATTGTTTTCAGACTGTGGCCTTCACAAACTTACTGGACGGGAACTCTTACACTAAAATACTGATCTTAAGACTCACATCTATGCCATCTATTCCGCCTCGCAGATCAAGTAAGCGATGGATATTTCTCTTATGCCGCAGGTATCCGACTTCATCACCGTTCATTATCTGCAGATTGTTAGCAATCATTATCTTAGAGTAGCTAGAGACTCACCTCGAAAGACAATAGACTCAACGACGAGATGAGGGTCACATCAATATTAGCACCATTGGCATTAGGGCCAGTCACCTCCTTTATGGAATCCAGAAGCATACTCTCGGCAATGTCTCTCTGAAACAAAGTCAATGCACTGATTTCGGGACTCGGTCCATTGAGATCGTCCCATGCTGTAGCATTCACGAGCTTAGTGCTCATGAGTGGTGGATGGAGGACCGTGATAGGAATCATGGCGCGGAAGAATGGGTGGAGGTAGGCGCTTGATTCGATGTATTGGCGGAAAACTGTTGATATTATTATCCATGCATAGAGACGGGAGTTCGGATGAAGAAGTGTCTAGAGTGAGACATTTCTACCGAATAATGGGACTTACAATATCTCAGCCTCTTATTCACAGTCTCGGAAACGGTCAGCCATGGCAAATCCATCTTCCACGTCAGCTCTCGGCTGGGGGACCCTAGTCCATTGACATGTACTTCCTGGGACTTATTCCTGACTATCGTACGAGCTTGTAGCTGTCCATCACGTCGAAGCTGAGACTTTCGAATCATGGAACGAACATGACTGATTCTTTTGCTCTTGTCCTTTTGTGGTGGGCCTGTGATGACCACAAAGGACGAGTCGTCTATTCTATCTTTTTCCATACTTTCCTGAAAAAACCTGTTGGTGATTTGTAGGTGAGACGATTACTCGAGAAGAGAATGAGACGATAATATTTGCCCCACATGCTTTTAGTACAAACTCCCGACTAGGTTTAGGGTATTGCGCTAAGCCGCATTTGACAGTTGCCGTATGAGGAAGGAAGGCTTGGTTCACACAGATTCATCGCTCAAGTTCGTCCGAACAGTCAATATACGACAATTTCTCTGGGTTTATCTCAAACCTTTATCATAGAGAGCAATAGAGCGGTAAGTCCGATCTGGTAGAGGGATATAAATACGGAGAATATCCTCGACTTCTCGAAAATGGAATCAGCTTTCAAAGTACACCTCTTTCCATACGATCAAAATGTCTACGGGTCTAGATTCAAGCGCCGTCTGGCTCAGTGAGTACTATATCGTGAAAACAAAATACTGGAATAAGCTGACGAGACAGTCACTGGGTGTTCATCCGGCCTCGGCAAAGCCTTTGCCCAAGCAGTCTACAACCAAGGCCACAACGTCGTCGCAACAGCCCGCAACACAAGCTCCCTCTCCTACCTGCCCGACGACTCTCCGCGAGTTCTTAAACTCAAGGTCGACGTCACCTCCAAAGAATCCATCGTCAATGCCGTCAGTGCAAGCGTCGAGAAGTATGGTCGTCTCGACGTCGTCATCAACAATGCCGGGTATGCGCAGATGGGTGACTCTGAGGGCATACCCGAAGAAGATGCACGAACAGAAGTTGAAACTCTGTTCTGGGGGCCTGTATTCTTGATGCAGGAAGCAGTGCGAGTGTTTCGAGAGGTCAATAACCCTCGGCACAACGTCGGTGGCACTATTGTGAATATCACTTCGATGGGCGGAACGATTACAATTGCTGGTAACTCTTTCTATCACGCTGGGTAAGATTCATCCCTCTATCCGTCGAAAGGCCAAATATATTAACTGTCGCAAAGAAAATTCGCCTTGGAAGGCTTCACAAAAGCCATGGCACAAGAAATGAAGCCAGAATGGAACATCCGGCTTCTCCTCGTTGCCCCCGGAGGCATCCGCACAAACTTCGCGGGCAGTGAAACTGCCAGCCTCAAAGTTGCGCCGCGGCATCCAGCGTACAACACTGGTTCAGATCCCCTGAGCCAGGTGTTGGGTTACATCAACAGTGCAGGCGGAGTAGAGACGTGGAGTGATGCCGATCTCTGTGCTGGTCTACTCGTTGACATGCTCGTTGCAGCGGGCGGTAAAGAGCGGAAATACAATGGGAAGGAACTGCCTCGGAAGGTGTTAATTGGGAGTGATGCGGTGCAGTATGTGAAGCTGGATTTAGAGGCGCAGTTGAAAGAGATTGAGGACTGGAAGAGCGAAAGTGAGAGTGTTACGATGAAGGGTGGTGCCAATTTAGACTTTATGAAAAGTGCATAAAAGGACCGAAGATGTAGATAGTCAGATCAATGATTGAATCGCTTTGCAGCTTTGTATACGTACAACATGCTCGTACCGATGTACAGGTACGTCCACATGCTTCTACATATGTAAACTATCAACCACAACATTGAACATGGGAGCAAGGGGTGCACACCTGCAGCGGCTGAGATGAAGGTATTGTTTGCAATGGCATCCCGGGGTCTCACCGTATTACTCGAGTGATTTCTGATGTCAGATCACATGCTGCAGCCTAGATCTCAGCCTGTGCTTATCGATTTGTCGTGAGGTGTCTGTTCCATTAGCTGTGTGTAGTACAAATTGATAGCATTCAGGACCGAGAGCGCAAAAGCGGAGTTGAGATGTCGGTAAGAAACTCTTATCTATCTGGTCATGCTTGAACACCACGATATAATTCTGGACATATATACATATACATTTATACAATAGAAACTAGTATTCGACTAAAGCAAAGATAGTATCGCTCAGAGACTCACCTATTAATAGCATAGATAAATACTCTTACGTACTTAGTAATTGGTGATATGCAAGGGTGCCGGCATATATACACTCACAATACTACCTAGGAAGTACTAGCGGTAGCGTGTAGGCAGATACAACGCCATGGCCCGTATGCGACCAGGCACAGACAGACAGGCCCAGGCACGGAATTGGGAGGTCGGCTGACGGGTCGGGATTTGGGTCTGACTCGGATTGAGTTCTCATTTCATAGATTCTACCGAGAAGGACACTTTGATAAATTGGACTGTCTTGCTAGCATCACTGTAGACATACTTTTATACCCCCCAGTAGATGAATGCCAGTATTCTCGCGAGCATATCCGGAGTATTATGTATACCATGTAATGTATATTACTGCGGACAGACAGTTGATTGGCTAATGGCAGGATGACATGTGACGGCGACAGATCCACAGGGCCGTCTTGGCGGGTGGGGAACCCCTTCAAGCTTTCGCCGATCGATCTTGTAATTCTGCGTTCTCTGTAGTATGCTCGCCGTATTGCACCACTCAGCGCTCAGCGTTGGATTACATGCATTACTATGCATTACGCATGCCCAAAGCGGAAACGGGCTGATTAAGGGCCCGTGAGTCACGAGTGCGCCTTCTCGCCACTCTGTCGTCGACGATAGGACATATATAGAAGTACTACGTATATCTGTCTGGTAGTTATTGTCTGGTTGTCAGCCATTTTCATCTGGTACCATCTTCCCAATGGTTCCACTGCGCGACGATGTCGGAATCACCGGGCATCATAGCTGGAAGTCTAGGTCGCGACGTGGTGGACGTTTTCAGACGGCAGAAGTTCGTTTCGCTGCTACCTGTATCCTGTACGCAAAGACAGTACCAGGAAACCGTCGGTCAGTGTTCTTGTCTGACCTCCTGGCTTGTCTTCGCAGCGAGGTACCGTACCACCGCCGTGCGTATAAAGTTTCAGGACATCAGAGCCGGAGACCGGAATGGCGGGGAAGACGATATAACAGCTACGTCAGGGATTGATGGCGCCGTTTCCGTCCTGATCGCTAGTATGCCGATCGTTGATTATATAAAGACTACATCGTACGTAGTATTGTAGGATAGCGACGAAACACGCGTCTGCTGTCACTCTTCCATCTTCCATCGATGGTCTGTGGAGCGTATTGAGACAGAGAGAGGAATGCGACGGATCGATCGCAAACAGCTCCGGGAGGAATCAATGAATCATCAATGTTCCCCTGGTGTCCCCACCAGGCACTACATTAACCCGATTGGGAGTAGCCCCATCCCCCGCCAGGGTCGCGTCCGCCCAATTGCGTTGACTGTATCTACTCCTGTGCTTTTTGTGTGTATGGACAGTCACAGTATGTATGTAGTAAGAAACTGTCCGAGGAGTTGATACGATAAAAGACAGTAAGCGCTGTTCTGGAAGGTATTCCCACATACCTAGGCAAGGTACGTGGAATGTGTACTGTGTGTAGTACACATAGATTACATGATACACCACTGGCTTTATTGGCTTGAGCACATACTACTGGTACATAGAACGGAGTGCTATCGTTTCGATAGAATTTCACTTGATGTCCAGTAGCAATAGTTACCAAGTATTCAATCGATTTCAATGTCTACTCTGTAGTTGTCAATGCTAGTCTAAAAGATGCCCTGTTTTCGCCCACGCAACCATGGCTCGCAAGGCCTGGACAGTGGGCGGACCCCTCTGCCCCTCGCGTTACTAGCTTCCACTCACACAGTCACGACGACTCTTGCCGTCATCTCTCGACTCTCTCCAGCCAATCTTGCCGTCTCGTCGTTTCTTTCTGTCCCGGCTTCTTTATCTCCAGACGACTCACTGACTTGCATGCCGCCACACATACATATGCGATCGCTTCCTACATAGCCCTGTCCTATCACCTTTGATTGATATTAAATATTCCCCTCGATTTCGTGATCTATCAACTTGCGACACCACCCGAGTCGACGGTTGCTCTGTGCGACTTTTCTTGCACAGCTCCGGTGATCCATCTGAAACCCTAGTCTGAGAATTCCGCCCCGAAAGTTACAACTGACTACACTTACAACGTTGAACGAACGAGCTTCGAATTACACTGCGACAAGAGTAAAGACATGTCCTGTTGCCGTTGATTTTCCTTCTTCCGTTCTTCTGACTACTATCTTTGCCTCCACCACCCAGCCTTACGTTTCGTCTCAATCATCGCCCGTTAAGCCGGGCACAATCATTACGTGGACGGACTGGCTGGCTTGGCTTTCCTGTMCCTGGGCCGGCCTCAGCCGCTCGCCATTCTGACCTAGTGTCATCCTGATCTTCTCTTCCCCCCATCATCCTCCTCCTTCCTCTCCCCACCACTGCCTTCTTCTTCTAATATCTTATGCGCCGGTTGCACCGCCAATATCATCATTTCTGTGAGAAAGATCGGTCGCCGTGACGCTTTTCTTGTCATCATTTTGATATCGCTCATTTTTTCGCTCTCTTTCTCTTTTCTAGCCTTGTTTCTTTTGTCGTGGGATTCCTGGTTTTCGATCGGTACGGCTGACGACAACTATTCGACACAACATCGACTATATATTCTATTTGACGCCTTCGATCAACTGATATATATCGTATTATCGTATACAACTTCGTAAATTCACCTCACGCTGATCGATTCGGAGAGTCGGCACAATGACCTCATTTCTACCAGTCAACAGGACACCCACGCCAAACAATATGAAGATGGAGGATGTGACATCAACAACGCCTCGACCGGACTCGTCAGATTCTCGACTCTCGCCATCAAAGACGGACTCTTCTCAAACTCATTCATTATCTTCACATCGTCGAGCGCCATCCACAGCTTCGACCGGCGACGAGACCACGGTGGCAGACGACGAACCCGACCGCGACCAGTCTGACAACGAACATGACAACGAAGAAAATGCACCGCCATCGAAGAAGAAGAAGGGGCAACGATTCTTTTGTACCGATTTCCCGCCCTGTACGTTGAGTTTCACTCGAAGCGAGCATCTTGCTCGCCATATCCGCAAACATACCGGTGAACGGCCATTTCAGTGTCATTGTTCGAGACGTTTCTCGCGATTGGATAACCTGCGCCAACATGCTCAAACCGTTCATGTGAATGAAGATATTCCTGGAGACTCGCTTGCGGCGACAGGCACTCGGTTTCAGCGTCAGATTCGTACCGATCGCGTGCGCCCTCCACAAGGCCGCGCACGAGCTGGCACGACAGGAAGCCAGAGCGGTCACTCTAGAGGGCATAGCCGGAATCTTTCTACCTCAAGCATCGCTTCTACGGCTTCCAGCTTGAGCCAGGCTCCGGACCTGCGACGACGACCACCTCCTTTGATTATGGCCAATGACGGCAGTGCTCGAGCACAACTTTCTCTAGGCGCCATGGCTGAACCTACAACCCCCCCGAGTCAAATTGCTCGGTCAATTCCCGGTCCATCACCCGGTCATGGTTATCCCGCATTTTCTGCTGGCGGTGGTTTGAGTTCTCACTACGCTTCTCCCATGGCTGCTACTTCACACCAACCGGGATATTGGGATGCTCGGGGACATGCCCGTCGCCTATCTGTTCCATCCGGCCCGAACCCCTTTACCAATCATGAGACCTATCCTCCATCATACGTCACTTCCGTGCCCCCTTCTCACGCTCCATACACACCCGGCTCATCTGTATATGCCAGTCCTACTAGTTCGAGTTTTGGGCCTTCTCGTGATGAAGGATTGAGCCCGTCTGAAGCAGAGCTTCGTCGGCGAACATGGCATCCTTCGACTTATCCTCGCCCAGCCACTAGTGGCTTGACTAAATATGAAGAATCTGCAAATACACTTCGTCCTGCTTTTGGTGCTGGAAACACCGCTGGTCAGACCACTCGATTGCCTGGTATTGAGAGTTTCGACAAGGTCGTTCAAGGCCGTCCACTCACTCCTCCTTTACGAAAGCCTAGTCCCATGCAGATTGACACACCCAGCCGTGGTCCACCGTATACTCCTGGATTCGCGGGACAAGTGCCGTCCAGTCGGCCTCCGCCTGCAATGTCGGGACTAGGTCACCGCCGTGCTCAGCCATCCTGGGATCTGCATTACAATCTTACTGGACTTAATCTCGGATCTTCCAATCCGTCTTACAAAGAAGCCAGCACTCCATGGGGCCAACAGGTGTTGGGAGAAATCCATAGTGTTGGGTCACGACCGATGAGCAGTGGCCAGCCATTCACTTCTACTCCTCGTCAGGAACCAGCTACCCCGCAGAATACCCAGCGATACAGTATTCAAGCCGCAACTGCCACGCCGGGGTCGCATGTTACTCGTACTTCCCCGGAGGATTCTAGTAGTAGTGAGGGCGTCGCGACTCCGTCGACTGTTTCTATGGAGTACCACCCGGCTATTGTACATAGCAATGGTCATGTGGAGCCCGCCGTGGCCCATGAAGCTCCTGTAAGTTTTCACATTGTCAATCATCAGAAAGAAGAAACATGAACCTAACGTTGATAGAACTGTGCTCCTGCTCAACAAAACGGATACACACCTACGAACCGACCAGGAATTTTTGAGAATCCACCTGCTGGAGCGAGCGGCATGGGTCGACTCGAAGCACTGGTAGCAGTTGCAACTAGCGAAGGCAAGTCTGCCGCTCGGTTGTTCTAGGCGATCTTGACGATCACGATATTATCATTTTTGAACATTGAATGTTCTTCCAATTTCGACTGTCAGATATACAGTCGTATTACTCACGACACACCACTCTCTGCTTCGGTGTATTTGATTTTGTGCAATGTTATTATTACTTGACGATGCTACGACATGACTCATGACTTGGTGTATAAAGGAATGAATGGTTTTGACCAGGTTGGGTATTTGTTTTCACAATGTCTGTGTTTTGTTGGCTTGATGCCTGCCACGCCTTATGAACCTGATGATGGGCGATATGGGATGGATAGGATGGAATTTGATTATGCTTAATACCCAGCCATGACCTTTCGCTTCGTGCTTTTTTGTTGTGATCTGATTAGATCAATTTATCCTTTCTCTTCGGATACGTGTGTGATATTGACGATTATTATTTTACTCTATATGTATGTTGTTGTTGTATCATGATGGACTTTGATATATGAATATATTATATACTATTTTACATTCACCATCAGTTAATAATTTTACAACGCAGGCCCACAAGTAGAGTTAGCGATGTCGTAGGGCGGCTTAAAGATCACTAATTTAAATGAATCCTGACCCAAGTGGAGCACACAGTTACTTAAAAGAAGAGGTCGAGCGGTCAAAATGTCTCACTCGCCTTTATCACCTGTAAGAGTGAGTGTGTTGTAGATCACGATGAATGCAATGGAGTACGAACTTGATCACCGGCCTTCCGATATCGACTCTCCCAACAACGACAATGCCAGCGACAATGCCAGCAATGAAACAGAAACAATCACAGGTATCGAGCAGCAATACCTCCACCCCGCCGACCGCGGTCTTCACGCCTACCTCTCCCTCTTATCCAGCTTCATCCTCGAAGCGCTCATCTGGGGATTCGCATTCACTTTTGGAATTTTCCAGCAATATTACTCCACCCACCCACCGTTCAACAAGGATGTATCCAATATCGCCGTCATCGGAACTTGTAGTATGGGCATAATCTACATCCTATCGCCATTGGTTTTTGGTTTGCTGTTGGGGTTCCCGAAATTGAAGCGGTATTCGTCGGCTTTTGGGCTTTGTGTCATGGTGCCCGCGTTGTTGGGTTCATCGTTTGCGAATACCACGACCCAATTACTCGTCACGCAGGGCATTGCATATGCCATTGGCGCGAGTTTTGCGTATGCGCCGCTGATTCTCTTTATGGAAGAGTGGTTTGTGAAAAGGCGCGGATTCGCATTTGGGATTATGTGGGTGTGTATCTCCCCCCGGGGTCTGCACAGCTTAGATATATGCTGATATTGGTATAGGCAGGAACAGGCGTCTCCGGCGTCGTCCTCCCTCTAGTAATGCAATGGCTCATCAACACCCATGGCTTTCGCACAACCCTGCGCGTTTGGTCCACTGTTCTCCTGGTGCTGATCGGCCCACTCCTCTACTTCGTCAAACCGCGCATCCCCATCGCCCAAAACTCGAGTACGAGACCATTCAACCTCAAATTCTTACGAAACAAGAGTTTCATGATCTTCCAACTGGGTAACATGCTGCAAGCATTAGGATTTTTCCTGCCAACTATTTATCTGCCAACCTATGCGACTAATACGCTTGGCGTGAATGCGGTTGTTTCTTCGTTGACAGTCATCCTTTTCAATCTTGCGTCGGTCTTTGGATGTATTGTCATGGGCGCAATGGTTGATCGGTACCAGGCTACGACGTGCATCCTGCTCTCGACAATCGGGAGCACGGTCTCGGTCTTTCTCATCTGGGGGTTTTCGTCCTCTCTTGCACCTTTACTCATTTTTTGCGTGGTATACGGCGTCTTCGCTGGGTCCTTCTCCTCAACCTGGCCCGCTATTATGCGTGAAGTCAAGATCCAGGAAACATCCGTCGAACCGGCGATTGTATTTGCGTTTTTGGCTGCCGGGAGAGGGATTGGGAATGTTGCTAGTGGGCCCCTGAGTGATGGGTTGTTGCAAGGGTATCCGTTTGAGGGTGTTTTGGGGGGTGCGTATGGGACTGGATATGGCAGTTTGATTGTTTTTACGGGTGTGACGGCTTTGTTGGGTGGGTTGAGTGTTTTGGCGAGGCCGTTGAAGTTGATTTGATCAGTCCTGAAATAAACATAGGCATTGGTATATCACTGGTGTACTTCCAGATAGATAGACCAAGGTAGTAGGCGATTATCTAGATTCTTTTTAATATGTACCTTTGTTAGGAATCGGCACCCGTTTGCTTTGGAAGTACAAAACCAAATTAGGTGTGGATTTGGCTTTCTGTAACTGTTTGACTCGACTGCTCACGTTGTCGCGGTGAGCTCATCTTGCCAGGCACCCGCCACTCTTTCTTTACTTTACCTCAACAACTGACCAACTTCACGCTCGGATTACCTCTGAAATCTCGAGAAATTTCATGATCCTCTAACGCCCGCAAGGCTCCAAACAAAAATGGGACACCAAGCTTCTGACCTGCGTACAAGACTCGACTCATTATTGAGGACCGTCATCATTGACGAAGAGACGCAAAAAGCTCTCTCATCAGACGGTTATGTCTCCGGCCAGTCTTGGAAAAACATGATATCACTCTTGAGTCTCATGAATTCGACAACACCGGCAACAGCGCAATCACGAACAGCAACCTTGACCCTCGATGTTGTTTGATTACTGTTCTCCGGAGTCTTTCCAGCAGCGTCCCAGTCGACGTGACGTAAGTTTTAAGCTACTCTGATATAGAGTCGGGAAGTTTGACTGTGCTTATTCACAATACATAGAGGTCGTCATGCATTATTCGCCGGCGTTGGATTCAGCAACAATATCGATCATCAATACAAGCCCTGGAACTCCGAGTATGAAAGCACACGGTCCGGCGGCAATAAATCAATACTAGACGTTGGGCACGAGAGATCGATCTAATTTGGAGAGCTCGCATTGCTTCTTACAGGTATGCGAAACCGCGCTTATCAGCCCACCGTGTTCACGTATCAGGATTCAAACGAAGAGTCAGAAAACGGGGAAAACATTCCGTTGGGTGAAGGGTTCCTTTCGAAAAGTGAATGGCGGTTTCCGGTATGCCTCTATCTTTTTGCATACAGACATAGCCCCTGCAACCGACATTAGTTCTTGGTGTCGTAGGTTCTCATGGTCTCCATCATCGGCGTATAGCATGCGCGAACTTCATATGCTTGCATAGATGGCCTAAATGTAGTCATTCGCCAATCACGAATCTGGAGTTTGGAAAAGAAAGACGAAAAACTGTTCAATTTTCTCTCCTGCTTCTTATTGAACGGATATTTGGACGAAAGCCTGGTAGAAAGTCTCCCTCAACAAATTGATTCGACATTCTTGACACAGAAAGGAAGATTTTGTCAGCCGTGATGTCGTATTCCTGAAATCAATCGTGGCGGCATTCACTGGTCCGGACTCGATAAAGAAGTGTTGATTATAAAAAACACTTGGGAGTACCCCCTGTGACCCAATCTAGCAAGTCTGGTGCAATTCAGTCAATTAATTACCGTCAAGGTTAATTGAAGCAAAGAACCTACAATTGCTCACTTGACTATCCCAATATCCTCGATCGAGCCTAGAACGCATGCAGCTAATTTTGGCCTCTCTGCAGACGTTATGAAGGTAGCACTAGCTGTTGGCACAGACAGAGTATGTATGTTGCTGGAGAGGCCAGACTACTGGAGTTCTCCCAGAGGCTTGCGGAATTTCGGTCAGCTCAGATGAGATCAAACCTATGTTGCAGCGTACTATTCAAATATCTCACAGAGAAGAATATATATATCCTAATGCCTATGCACAGGGTCTTAGAGGCTAAAAATATCTAGAGATATCTCATCATCGCCTACAAGGTAGCTTTAGAAAATCTAGAATGAAAGGAGATCACATTAGATATGTGATTTATGTTGGTCTACCTGGCAGAATCAACCAGATACGATCCTAACGCGAGCCCCGGAGGAGGCCCGGGCCACCCCCCCGAAAGGGGTGGAGCAGGTATACCGTGGATGGGGTGCGTGACGCACCCGTGGCAACCACAGAGGAAGTAACACAAAACGTCCAATCTCTAGAACGACTATACAGCTGACTGTTGAAAATCTACAAAAAAACAAAATGCGGCGACCGAGATTCGAACTCAGGTCTTATCGGATCGTAGATGATTTACCACAACGATACGTCCTGACCAAACTAGACTATCACCGCGGATAAATTCCGGCCCGAAACTTTGCCGTGATAAACGCAAGCCATGTGATCTTAATTTCAGCTAATGTATTCGTCCCGTCGCTTCCAGCCATCGGAGACCGGGAAGCAACGAGATGAGATGGAAACACCATCACGGTCCGTCGTCTTTCTTTTCTATCGCGAGAAATACAGTTTGATGCCAGACTGATGTATATCATAGTTACAATTAGTAAATCCACAGTGCCAGACAATTTGTTCGACCAGTACAGAGTCACCGGGATCCTCAATAACCAATTGAGCCAAAGAGACCAATCTGGCTAATTACTGCACTCGGACATCGTTTCAACGCAGCAATCTATAGGCATCGGTACGTTTATACACAAATCTTGCATATTCTGCAATGCTAAAAGCAATGATCTGGAACCCTTCGTTCATATATCTCAAATGGAATAGCATCAACTCTTCATAGAATACGCTCCCTTTGCCATTTTTACTCACACATACTCTATACGATCCTGGTTGGAGCCTTCTACGCAGACATAAATATGGGCAATCTCCCTTCTTACTTAGACCCGAAAAGAAATAAAATTCAGTCCTCAATCTAGTCAAAATTCAGCCGTATTATGTGATCCGTGACTCTGTTTTGTAGGCTTTCCGGACTAGCCTTACACCAATCCAAGCTCCATGTCCACTTGGACCTTGTTAAACCGACCAAATCATAATGCATAGGTAGTTTAAAAAACATAAAGATACTGGAAATCGAGCGCGGGGAAATGGGTTCATCACCGCCGCACGCGGTCCAAAAAAGAGGGATGTAACCCAGATATGAAATCTGGACAGTATCCTTGGTGTGATGCGGTAACCCAGAATCGAACGGGGGTCTATTCGGAATCGTAATCCCACAACGAATCGTACTAACCACTATACTATTACCGCTTGTTGAAGGAATAGAGGATTAATGAAATATCAATAGACATCTCCGGGGCGAGAATAACCAAGAGGTGACCCGGTGGAGCGGTATTTGACCGATGTTCTGAAGTTTTCGTGGCAGGAATTGAACAGACTCGCAGATATGTGGGTTGATATCGATGGTAATGATAAGAGGGATCGGGGTTCTTCATCGAGAAAACCATTTGAGAAGGGGGGGTGGGTTGTCTCACAATATTGATATGGCTTCGCTTACGTTGCGAGAATATCCTTCGGGCTCTCATCTGCAAGCCGTCGGCCAAAGTGGTAGAGATCTGACCCGGCCTTTTCCTCTGGAAATGCATTGCGAACGCTCAGAAATCTCCGAACGTATTTCGTAAGAGCTTCAAAGAAAATTTTCATCATTACCGTTTGGCAAGTATCGGGTATGATGTCCTCCTAAGTGTAGATCCGCAAGCGGAGGGTATCCAAAGACAAGAATAAAAGAACTTTCCGTATTATCGGCCTGAGCCGGCCGGTTCCCCATATCATTTTCTTCTCCAAATTTTCTCAAATGACATGTCTGGGAGAAGGTAAATATCCGCGCTATTATATATTGGAGAATAGGTTTGTTCCACACAAGTTTGAAAAGTGGCAAGAAGAATGCCCTTGGGTTTTTCTGTCAGGTCACGCGAGAAACGGTCTAAAGCATTCCTGGTTGTAGTTCCAAGATAGATAACAGTGAGATTGCGTAATATCGCCTGAAGACTGGCGAACTTCCATTCATCTAGCTCCGAAAAATAACAGTTGACTCTTTGCATAGAATCCGAAACGATGTAGAGCTCTGCAGGCGTAAAGGTCGAGAAACCAATGTAGAACAGGTGTTCATGAGATTAATGCTTTTAGGGGCACGTTTCGCCCGCTTTAGCGACTTGAAGTGCAGGATTCGGTTCAAAATTGTATTTGAAACTAATATATTCTGCACAAATAATGTTTGCAAGGTTTCCAATCGCTCTGGGGAGTTATCGTGCCCTAGAATTCGCGCTCGAAGGGTATGACTGAAGAGTTTCAAGCACCATATTGGATACGTCAAGGCTATATGCCTGAGTGCTCGCTGGTAACATTGCTATCAGTGCTTTCATATCGATCTGAAATCCAGCCATTGTGGCCGTGTAGTGATGAAATGATCTAAATCCTCGAGTGTCTGCAGGAAGAAAGGTTATCGCACTTCGTTGGCACAAGCAAAGAATTTGATTCCATTCTTGCTAATCGTTCCGGAATTGTATGCTGAGGGATTGAATCGAGATATGCTGTGACGCCCTCAGTCTGGTCTTCTTTGGAACATGCGATTGTAACTCCGCATCCTCATATCCTCCTTCCTAGACGGAGGAGTTTTTCGAAAGTTGTTATAACGAGAGCACTTGAGGCTCTAAGTCTGAAGCCCTTTATCCTCGAGATGATAGAGCCCTTCGGTAGTAGGATTGTCGAAATGGTTGTCCATATGTTCGGTATTCCGCGCGGTAGAAGCCACCACGGTACATATAAGTGTCGGTATAACATGGTCCAAGAACAAGATGCTTGGATTGGTGTAAGGCTAGTCCGGAAAGCCTACAAAACAGAGTCACGGATCACATAATACGGCTGAATTTGACTAGATTGAGGACTGATCGCTAGAATTCAGGAACGGGAGAATTGTCCACTTTTATATCCCTGTAGAAATTTCCAAACAAAGACCATACAGAGGATACGTGCGTAAGGAATGACAAAGGAAAGATGAAAGGGAGCAAAAGATAAGTGCTATTCCCAGTATCTGAGACATATGAACAAGCGTTCCAGACTGTTGCTTTGAGCGTTGCAGAATATGTAACGTAGTGCGTACGAACGTAAACAGACAGGTGCGTGTAAAAATGAATTTCATTGCTGGGTTCAAACAGTAAGATGAAATGGACTAGAGAAAAGCTCTCTTGTGAAGAATTGGGTTGAAGTTAATGTATGGATAGAGAGTTCTCAATTTGGCACCATCTGAAACCTAGGTAGTTTCTTTAGAAATCATGACTGATTTGGCGTTACGAAGCTCTGGAGCAAGCTTTGATATTAAGATAAGACTGCTATGGCACAATTTAGAATTAGAGGATTTAGAAACAATGGGAGGCAGAACAAAAGAAATAATAAATTAAATAAATTCAATACACTCATCTTTGACTTCTTTGTCTGTTGCCAAGGTAGTCTTTTCATTCGCTTAAAGGGAGGGGCTATAACTCTAGTTGAGATCAAAGAGTTCGGTTTGGATGGATCAATCTCTTTCGAAAAGCTCGCCTTGCTTATCACGGCCATCCAGACCCGTACCTTTTAGCATCATGGCTTCGTAGGATCAGACCAAAATCCGACGAGGAATCAGCAGAGGGATATGATATTGCACCTTGACGAAGAAACGCTTTTCGAAAAGTGAAAAGGGCTTCCAGTAAGTCAAATTTCTGTCCTATCGTTTCCCTCCAACCTGCCGTTGCTTTTCTACGCATTGTTCCTTGCAGTAAGTCCTGACGTGGTGATGTAGATCCTTATGGTCTCTATTGTCGGCTTACAATATTCGCGAAGATTACTATGCTTGTATGAATGGCTTGAAGATAGCAATCCAGCATTCGGAAAAATACAACCTGTTTTGGAAGGCCGATAAGACTCTTTACGTTCTCTCCAGCGTTCTATTGAGTAGATGTCTTGTTGGGCAGACGTCTTATTAGCAGTCCATCAGAAGACGATCAACTACAGCTAATCAAAATGAACACGTCTATACGCCAACACGCCAAAGAAGGATATTGTTTTGGCAACCTTGGTGGAGCAAACCGACACAGAATTGTGATAGTCGATTACAAATTCCTCCTCCAACAAAGATGGTCGTATGAGAATATCTATTGAAATTTTTTTTGTTTCCATGGATAATAAGATAGGAAATTCATATAAACTGCGTACAATAATAAACTGGTTTGTGCTCTAAGACACAAATCGGCAACAATGTATTGGTTTCTAGGATCAATAAGTCTAATCATGAATTTCAGGATGTACAAACAAACGCCAGTACTCTTGAAAGTCCAATGTCTGCGTTGCGCCCACGCTCTCTCCCTTCCTTTCTCGTCGTGTAAATCCGTTACCCAGGTAGGCATACCGGTTAAACCTAGCCTCTGGCATCCGATCCATGACAAAGTCTTCCCAGCGCGGGTTTTTGATAGCTTCCATAAAATGAAAAGAAGTACCTCCATAGATAGCAACAACAGGGCCGTCCACAGTTCCGCGTTTATACCAACTACGGCACCCCCGAGTCCATACAGTACGTTCTAAGTACCGTTGCATGTGTTGATTATATTCCTCATTTGCGTCGTCACGAACTTCAAAGCTGCGAATCATTTCCGTCTGTAACTTCTCCAGCCACTTGTAAATGTAGACTGCTGTTGCTTGAATGCCCAGGATTAGAGAGCCATTGCTGATGGGGCTGTTGGGCCCGATGAAGCAAAAGTAGTTTGGCATATCTGGAACAGAGAAGCCAAAGTATGCTTTGGGTTGCTCCGTGTTCCATTTTTGAGCCAAGTCAACACCTTTACGACCGACGAGAGGGAATGAGGGTTTGAATGATGTGTCAAATCCGGTGGCACATACGATTACATCGTATTCTTTAGTCTCTCCGGACCTGGTAACTATACCCCTCTCAGTTACACGCACCACATCGTCCCATCTGAGTTCGATATTTTTCTGGGTGACAGCTTCCAGAAATCCCGGTCCAGGAGTTTGACGTCGGCATCCAACAGGAAAATCTGGTAATAAATACTCGGCTGCTTTGCGTCCCTTTTCGCTGTCACCGAGTCGCTCAATCATGCTCTTTCGGAACATCTCCTGCGCACGCTTCTGGACGTCACTATCGGCAATAGCCCGTTTGAAGTTCTCGATACGGCGGTCCATAATAGCCACACGGTATTCCCGGAGTACTTCAGGGTCTTTAAACAACTCTAAAGTCTCCTTGGTGAAGTTGTAATCGGGATCCATGTCCGGATCCTTGGCCGTGGGCTCGTTGATACCAGGTGCAGGCGAAATCCAGGTTTGTGTTCTGATGTATACGTCCATTGAATTAACGACTTTCGCAAGCTGTGGCACAATTTGAATTCCCGAGGATCCGATACCAATACTGGCCACCCTTTTACCAGTGAAGTCATAGTCCTCATCCCACCGGGCTGAGTGGATCAATTTGCCCTTGAAGTTGTGAAGACCTTCTATATTTGGCCATTTCCAATTACTAAGCACTCAGAGTTAGTAGAAAAAATTGACAAGGATCTCAGGAGAAACCCTACTTGAGTACTCCTCCAGCGTTGATGAAAACGTCCACGTTGTCTTCCACAATGGATCCGTCTCCTTTCTGCACTCTGATCGCCCACTTCGCGTTATTCTCATTCCAGATTGCCGACTTGATCGAGTGCTCGTACTTGATATACTTGTTGCAATCGTACTTATCAGCGACTTGGTGCATATACTCATGGATTTGCTGCGATGTAGCGTAATAATTCGGCCATTCAGGGTTGGGAGCGAAGCTGTATGCGTAGTTGTGGGCAGGTATATCGCATTTACAGCCAGGGTATCTTCATTCACGTGTCTTAGTAAATCAGCTATCCTACAGTATCAGTTGTCACTAACCTGTTTTCCAGCCAAGTTCCCCCGAGATCCTTGTTTCTCTCATAGATCACAAGCTCGGCATTCTTGTCTTTCATTGTTTCGCTGAACATAATGGCCATCATCAAACCTGAATATCCGGCCCCCATACAAGCAATTCTTATAGGCCGTCGCGTTCCTATTGGCTGTTCGACAATCTGGTAGGCGGGATCGAGATGAACAGGGGAGCTATAAAAGCCATTTAGGTGACTCTCGGTTCCATTTGCCGTAATTTTTACATCGCTCTTTTGGACTTCCTTGTATACGAAATCGGCTGGATCTGTTGGAATAATTGAAGGTGCCATGATGATCAATTTGCAAGATTGACGTTCTTTATCAGACTCTGATGGAACCGCTGAATTAAAGTGGCTGATCGCGAGTAAAGAAAAGAGCAGCTGTCGGCTTGATATATGTATCCTTCGACACGGACAAGATAACCGATTCTGTCACGCTTCAACCAGCCTAGCTAACAGCTAGATGGCCTCTACAGAAGAACGAAAATTAAAGTCCGGACATGTTGTCCAGAAATGCCCTTTTGGGAAGACCCCGGACATCAATGTCCGGCATTCAAGTCTAGTCCACTTCCGGCAAATTATAGGGCTAGGGCTAGGGCTATCACTTTTACGATTGTTTGCTGTAGGTCTTGGGTACACAAGGTGAAAGGACTAATAGTAGAGATATTGAGTGTGAGGCTACAAATAATACTATCTAGAAGCTGGCCTCATTTTTTCTTTATTCGTTAAGAAGAAAGGGGGCGTAATCATCCCCAGATATGCTAGTGAGCTAAGGCCGCCGGCGTCTTCCCCGAGAAAATAGTGGGGATACCCCAACCAGCTGACCGTGAAATGCGTTTGTACTAGTTCACATCCGAAGGCCTGCACAAATATCTCTGCTGTTGATCGTCTTGAGACATGTATCAAGATGTCGAGCTTGAAAGTTCAGAAGGGTAGCACCAACGGGCAGACTCTCCGCAAAAGTGGTACTTGCAAAACATGCAGAGAATGCCGCCAGCGAAAGATCAAGTGTGACGGCAACCGACCTCGATGTTCCGAGTGCAATACCTGCCAACGCAGCTGTATATACCCCCAGGATGCGAGGCGCGAGCCCAGACCATCGAGATCTCGCGTTCAGAATCTCGAGGCGACCGTCGCAGTGATGCTGCAACACATGAAGACATCAGGAATCATCTCGCCTCACTTACAAGCTGGAGATTTGCTGCCAGATGGAGGTGAACAGCAGATGGAACAAAACACTACCGAAGCCGAAATTATAGAAGATAATTCTGGTCGTATGGGTTTGCCATACCAAGAGAACAGATGGGAAAATACTACGTCAACTGCGGCAATCGCAAGCCCGTTTCAAACTCCAGCCACTTCATTATCGGGCTTGAGTCGGCGCGAAATTTCGCCTGGAAATTGCTTTTCTTTTCCAGCAGAAGCAGCCGACAGGTTTATGGAACGTCCAAAACCGTTCTCAACAGTCGGAGTTGATGAGGCTAGTGGGAATGCCAATGAAGTCACGATAGAAAGAGGAATGGACAATAGGTCGGCTATGGTCCATCAGACGGACACATCTACAATTTCCCAATCAAGTCTCCCTATGAACAACAATAGATTGGAAATGCTAAAATCGTCCACACCAATACATCAGCACTCACCCTCAATGACACAAAATGCTAGCAGTAACGGCTCAGGCATGTCACCATGCGAAGCGCGAGTCGCCGGAGCATTTCATGAGCATGGTTGCGTCTCATCAGTTCACGGTCTTGCCAGTATTATGAATCCGACATCAAGAGCGCAATATAAAGAAAATATGTCGAAAATAGCATGGACGGGTGAAGTGGCTATTGCCGCTTCGAAAGCGAGACTTATTAGTAATGCTGCACTACAACGACAACGAGAAGCCCGTCTTGTTCGGCAACCCGCAAATATGATTGAACTAGATGGATGCGAGCCGGAACTAGCGTGGCATCTTCTGGACCTTCATTTCAATCGACAACATTATGCTTATATGATTTCGTACCGACCAGCAATCATGGATAGTATTGCGACTGGAGGTGGTCCATGGGTCAATCAGTTACTGCTGAATGCTATATACTATTCAAGCACACTTTACAGCGATAGGCCATGCCTGAAGCTTGATCCCCAAGATCCGAACAGCAAGGTTGGGGAAAGGTTCTATAAAAGATTTCGGCAACTTCTCGTCGATGAGATTGATAGACCGAGCATTCCGACTGTGGTTGCTTTGTTATTGACTAGTGCAACTTTGGTATCTCAGGGGCGCTCCAGTGCCGGATGGAATCTGTCCGGAACCGCGTACCGCATGATTATCGATATGGGTTGTCATCTAATGCTCGGACCCGACTATTCCAGTAACATGGGTCATGGACAACTTTTACGAAGAGATTTAGAACAAGAGATGCGAAAACGACTGTATTGGGGAGCTTTTGTCACCGACGCTACACAGGCCTTGTATCTCGGTCGTCCCTGCATGTTCGCAGCAACCGAGGCTAGGGTCCCATTACATTTCCTAGATACATTTGAAGAACTCGAGGAATGGGAACCTTATAATGACTCTCAATCATTGCCTGAGAATCGGCCTCCAGCTTTCGTGCCACAACCAGCATTTGCGCTTTCCACCTTTAGCTGGCTCGTTCGTCTATTTCAAATATCAACCCATATCACCGATCTGTATGGTATTCAGGTCATGAAATGCACGTCGGAATACCTACAGGAAAAGAAGGCTAACATAGAGCGAGAGTTGGAATGCTGGAACACCTCCTTACCAAATCATCTCAAGTTTGATGGAAGTGGCCTTGTTACGCCGCCGCCTCATCAAATAACTCCTCAGTAAGTTTTATCTTTCATTGTCAGTGATATAACCATACTAAATATGTAAAGTACCACCTTCCATGCCCTTACCATACTTCTCAACCGCGCTTTTCTAGAAGAAGGCCATCTTCGCCGTTACTGTGACGATGAAGGTCGCCGACGAAGTGAAGAAGCCTGCATCCGGAGCGCTCTAGCAATCCAGAAGCTAGTACGCGCATACAGAACTGCGTTCACACTCCGGCGTGCGCCTTTTCTACTGTCTTACGCCGTATATTCCGCCGTTATAGTCATTCTACGCCAGGAGCGACACGAACGTGGTCAATTCATGGAACCAATTTCATTTTTCTGGACATGCCTTAGCGAGCTGCAGCGTGGTTGCAACTTTGGTCTTGAGAAACCCCTGAATATTCTACGAGATATGGTACAAGAATTTCAGGTGAGCATCAGAGAAGGGGGAGCGGCAAGTGCTATGACAAATGATGCATATCAATTTCCGAGCCTGGATGAGACGTTCTTTTCGCTCCCATTAGGTGATACTTCAGGCATGCTAGATGCTTCGGCAAACTCCGAACAACAGCATACAACCCCAGATTACTATATGGGGGCTGGGATTGACCAGCCAGACTTGAATTTTGGAACTTCATCCCCGGGATTTTTGCTATCATTGAATCAGTTGGAGAGTGAAATATCGGAAGATACATTATTCGGGCTGTTTGCGCCACCGCAATTGAACTCAAAGTAATATGTTATATTAGTATCATTGAAATGCTCGGTCAATCAGTTATAAAGCCACATCCTCAAGAACTTTGAATCAAAGGAATTTTATGCACTTAAAATTTATTTCGAAAATCTGCTAAACACTTTCCACTTTCCACACCCTTCGAATATTGGGCTTAGCAGCATTACTCCGAATACGGAGTGTCCAATCCGTCACACCAGCCTTCCACTCGGGACCTCCTAAACCATTCTCTTCATCATAAAAGTTGAATCCGTAGAAGTTTGCTACCTCGACATCTCCGTATACGGCGGCTAGAGCGTATCGTCTTGCTGCATTCCAACCGGGCACTTTGGTGAGCTTTCCGCCGTGTTCTTGATCGTACCAGGCATGATAGTCATCTTCCTTGTCGGCTCGTGGGGTCGATCCGTTGATGACAAGGATTGATCCTATTGCAGGTGGATTTGGAAGGACATTGACTCTCATCTGTGGCTCTTGGCTGAGTCCTGCGGTATCTCGTCCGTTGATAAATGAGCATATAATCCATGATACCTCCGACGCTGAGGGATTCTTGTTGTCGGCGTCATATGCGGACCTGGAGTTGACAATGGGTGCGATATCATTCAAGAAGTATAAAGAGTTGTACGATGGCGTGCTACCGTCATTGGCGTTAAGTGTATAGACAGCCTCGATGCCGGGAATAGTCAGTTTCGAGGATGAAGCGTTGTTCGATAGACGCATCAAAACTCCTGGAGTACCCATATTGGTAAGTATAAGACTGAATCTTGCTTGATTCAGGTCCGGAGCATCAATTGTGTATATTGATGGTAGACTGTTGGTTGCTTTCCTTTCTAATATGATAATTTTGCTACGGCCAAGTTACATGAGGCAATGCACATTATTTTATTCAGTCATTGCACTTAAGTTTCAAGGTACAATTTTCGGAATCACTCAAATCTATCTCCATGGTAATTAATCGTTGCTTCTCGGACACCAATGTCCGAAATCAACTTCCCCACAAACTAGATAGATTGATAGCCTATGATCAAATGAAAAGGCGATTTTAGTGCTGAGAAAATCGAAAGGCGTGAACTCAATCAAAAGTGACGGACAAGATAATACTGAATAGATACATTCAACTGTGATCTATTGTGATAGCAATCTGGCACTATAGCTTATCCCCTAACCTCAGTGTTATACTCGACATGGCTTCACTTATTTCTATCCCTCCATTTAATGAACTGCCTTTACACGAAATGGATCCACCACACTCTGCATGGGGGCTATGGGGTGATGGCCATTCAAGTGCCTTGGGTTCACTGAACTACCTGACGGACGAGTTGGTTCTAAGAGCAATCAAGGAAGAGGTCAAGACAGGACAACGCGTTTCTTTGAAGTGAGTAGTTGATACAATACAAGCAAAATGAAATTGAAAGTTATGAACTAATGCACATAACAGTCTTCCTCTCGATATGTTCGATCCACCATTGTTGGGTCGAGCTGCTTTCAAGCAGGAGGTCATCAACAAGGATCCGTTAGTAGTCAATGACGATGTGGTATGTGCATTTCAAGAGTGATTCAATCGACAACTTTCTGATGGAGACAGATCACGTTCAATACTCAAGGAAGTTCGCAATGGGATAGTCTGCGCCATTTTGCTTACCAACAGGACAAAAGGTTCTATAACGGGTAGCTCCCCATTCCAATATGACATCTTCTTCTTCAAAAATGGTAAGGCTGATTCTTTAGAACCACACAAGATCAAATTCATGCAACTAGCCGTACATCAATCAATGGGTTGCAGGCCTGGGCTTCTCGAGGACTCGCCGGCCGAGGAGTACTAATCGACTATGCATCCTATGCGCAACGTCGCGGCATTGATGTAAACCATTTTTCTGGCCATGCAATTCCCATCGAAGACGTTTTGGCTATCGCAAAAGAGCAAAATGTGGAGTTTCGACAAGGGGATGTCCTATTCCTTCGAACAGGTTATGTTGCGGCTTACAAGGGACTAGACACATCTGGACGCGAAAAGGTGTCTGGCGTGCGTGAGTGGTGCGGTCTTGGCCAGTCGCGTGAGACAACCGAGTGGCTCTGGGAGAGACAATTTGCTGCTGTGGCGAGTGACTCGCCGGGATTCGAAGTAAGACGTGAGTATTCCATCTTACCTATATTGGTGCTCGGGGCACATGAGTTACTCAGATACCAGGCATACTAATTTTCGATTCTAGCACCGACGGAAAAAGAATGGCATCTTCACCCGATTATGTTGGCTGGATGGGGTACACCTTTGGGGGAATTGTTTGATCTTGATATATTGGCTGATCTATGTGAAAAGAAAGGATGCTGGTCCTTTTTCTTCACATCATCGCCGCTAAATTATGAGGGTGCTGTTGCATCTCCACCTAACGCGATAGCTATTTTATAGAGTATGAGAATTATCTTTTAAAACTTTAAACATAACTAACGCTATCACTTAAAAGCCACGCAAGGAATGTTCTAATTGCTACTATATCTGAGTAAGGGCTGTATCCAGATAGATTCAGGCTTGAAATCGTCATGGTATCAGATAGTTGATCAAGATTAATGGCTTTTAGTCATAAGAAGCCATAATGTTGTCAAGAGCCCTATTCTGTATTTTGAAATGCCATACTTCCTAGGAATATCTAGTAGTTGCTATCTATCTACCGAGGAATCCAATTCCAGAGTCAACCCAAACAGTCCGTCTCGGCCACTGACATGAGTAGTTTGCCTCTTTCCATGCTGCAGAAATCTCTTCCCGGTCTTCAAAATCGGTCCACGCGCGCCGATTAACATACCGAGCAAAGACAAGCAGACCCGGATCCTCGTCCTTGTCTTCGTGTTTCAGAACCCAGAAACTGAGTATGTTCTGATTCTGCTCTGCCATTTGCGCCAACTTACTTACGCTCTCCAGAAGAGAGCCCTTATATCTCGGCTTTGGTAGGAGCTCGTCTACTACAATATACTGACAGGTTTCAGCAGATAATAGTCGATTATGAGCAAAGAATTGATTGGCTTCAGGATCGTTTTCCTTTCTATTCATGAAGCCCAATAAGGGCCGCCAGAATCGTAGGTCGCTTGGGCGCTCTAGCAGTTTCTCTGACCCAACTGCGGCTCGAAATGTCTTGTACTCTGTACTTGCGCGATGAGTCTGGGTGTTTGCCTCAATATCTTCATACCTAATATCCGTAGTTATTTTTCAGCTTTTCAGTCATCATTGAAGTAAATGGTGTGGGCCATTAATGGCTTATAGATGACATACACTTCTAACCCCTTAACCCAATGCTGTGGAACAGTATCATTCTCTTCTGCGCTCCGGAACCAAGCATATCCGTGACACTTGGGCTCGGTAGCATATGTGACCGGGGCAATTTTCGAAATATAATCTAGGAACTATATATAGAAATACCATGAACTTCAACTACTACTTGATTCTTTTCAGATGTCTCTTTCATAATCAACTTACTTGGTCACGCTTGTCCTCAGTAGCGCAGGCAGACATAGGAGAAATAATGAACATAGTGCTTTGTTTTTCTGTCGAGTTGGGCGAATCTTTGCCTTGATGGATCGCAATCAAGATTTTGAGACTATATTTGTCAAAATGCGCGAGATGATGGCGTTATAGAAAACGGCAACGAAACATTTGAGGTCTAGAATTTTACCGGAGATTGAAGTCCGCCATCAAATCAACATTTGAACCCCCGCACTCACTTATATCACTCCGCACTATTACGAATGTTAACCGAATAACTCCCCAGGCTTTGACGACGAAGTCAACCTCTCGCGACTACATGTATTGAGAGGACATCAAAAATGACCGTTGAGACACCAATCCTGCCGAACTCTTTCTTTGAGCCAGTCTCTACGCTTTCCACTACCTCACAACGGCTTCGATGGTACATGTGTGTCTTGGTAGCTCTATCATCTCTCAATTATCCTGATGTTATTCCGCAAGTATATGAACATCTGAATGCCAACTTGCTTTCTCCTCTCTCTTTTGACGAACGTTTCGCTGTTGTTCGACAAATCCGAGAGGGGTTGATCAAGTCCACTGGTATCGCGGGTGCCGCTCGGACGGGCAATGCGATGCGTATCTTAGCCGGATGTATCCCCGAAAATTTGCGAGAGAATGAATCACCAAGATCCAAGGAGCCGGAAGAAGCGGCAAGAAAAAGAGGCAAGGAATTTTGGACCAGAATATATTCTCGGAATAAAGTCTTTGATCCCCAAGCATCGGTAAGGGCAAGTCCGGATTATGCATTTGTTATAAGGGGTATGTAAATTTATCAACGCTAGGCGCACTGAAATTTGAAACTCACGTATAGCATATAGAGGTTCTTTACGCGCGGTTATTCTCGTTCAACGAAATCATCGATGACTTGACAACGGGATATGCCATGGTCTCAGCACTGTATGGCATGGACTGTCAGAACCAGCTTCAGCATCACATGAAGGGTATGTTGATAAATGGTGCTACAAGAAAAGATCTGGAGGATCTCCAAAGTCTTTGTCTTGATCTCGCAAATATACTTGGTGTAAGTTTCAGGCACGGCCCTGCACCGATTCCTGAAATGCCAGAAATTTAGATCATTTGTTACATACGATTTGAGTAGGGGAAATGATGTTCTTTTCACGAAAATACTTAATATCAAAGGAGAAGATCAATAAGTTGTACTAGTAGTATATATATGCAATATACTTAGATACTTCGTCGAAAGCTAAGCTCACTACGCGAAACAGATTTTGAGAGCAATTGGGGAACCCCCAGCTACTAAATCTCTGTTTCATAATTGTATTCCAGTAGGTATCATTATAGAGAGCAGATTCATGAAAATTAAAATTTTTGGAGTCAGATTCTATGGCGAAATAGAAGTTAACGTTTCAATTACTGTTTCTCGCTGACATTGGACAGTGCCCAGGTGATGGTAAACTCTCATCAACATCGTGATGCTGAGATTGAAATATGTCATTTCGAATCCAACCTACTCTATGCTCTCATTCCGATACGCTGCGTTGTAGTCTGTGATGATTTCCTCGCCCACGCTGACATTAGTCGGCATGCCTAGACGCTCGCGAACAGACTGTCCCTTCCACATGAGCCAGATGATAGGCAGAAAAGCAAGTACACTACCAACGAGAGCAAACATGATGAAAGCAAATTGATAGCCGATAGCCTCGCAAAGTTTGATGCCATAGAACGCAATTGTACAGCTAGTGATTTGTCGGCAAAAATTGAAGAATTGGGCAACTTCCGAGCTCTCGACGCGGTACGAATCGATGCTGTAGGTATAACATACTGTCGCCACGACTTGGATGCCGAAAATACCTATAAACATGCCCGCGAGTGGACCGCTCCAGTGGGTTTCGTATCGCATCGTAAATCCGAAGATGAGCAGGCCTGCAGGTATGAGAATCGCTCCTGTCCACAGTCCCTTGAATCGTGTCTCCGGCGGTGGACTGTCTACGTTTCGACGCTTGGCTTCACGCCGGATCACATCATCTATGATCCTACCAGCCACAAGCTAGATGAGCGAAGTATAGTCAGCAAAGTTCATTGATGTCGATGGGGTAGAGGATATTGCGGAACATACCTCTCCAGCAAGCGACCCAATTGTCATGGTCCCTCCATATGCCAGTCCACATTGAAATGGATTCCACCCAAAGCGTTTCTGGAATATAATGGAGTATGTGACCGCAGGAAAAATTGCTGTGAAGACATATTGTGCCGCATAATAAAGACTAGGAAAGAGCACGGACGGGTACATAGCCATGCGAAATGCAGGAATAACAACGTGCCTGGCCTTAAGGCGGACTCCGGGGAATGTTGTCCACGGGCGTAAGAGTTGGCGATATTGGGCGATAGTGAGCTCCGGTGCCTCCGTGCTAGTGTCCGAGTACGTGCGTGGCTTATAGTAGACGGTTTCCGGTAAACCGAAGATCAGTACGACAAGAGTAGCGAAGTTCATAGCAGCGGTGATCCAAAAAATATACCGCCAGCCAACAAATTTGGCTACAGGCCCACCGAATAAAGCTGCGAAGTGTGCCCCTGATGTCAACATAACTGTGAAAAGACCAAGTGCCCGACCGCGTTGATGATAGAAGAAGAGATCAGTCACGGTTGCTGGTCCGAGAGCCATCGATACTGGGAAAAGTCCGTTGATAGCACGAATGCCGACTAAAGCACCATAAGTCTGGACGAAGCCACATCCTAGAGCAGTGACAAATCCGATAAAAGTGGTGAGTAGATAGACCGAGCGGCGGCCATAGACATTGGCTAGGGGTATCCAGATGAACGGGCCGACGCCGTTTAAAGCGATGGCAATGGTACTAGGGTAGCACAGTGTTCGTTAGTACAAGTTCGTTTATTTAGCAGAACCGACAGGCACCATACGTCTGGTAAGATGCTTGAATTGCTGTGACGTTGAGGTCTTTAGCGAGTAGACTATATGCCGGATTGATGGAAGATGTGTTCCAGGTTCCCAACTATAAGCCAGTGGATGTCAGTAGATTGGATGATCCAGAAATCGAGACAGTGAAACTCACAAAAGCAAGCCAACAGACTTCAAACAAAATCAACAATTTCAACTTCATGGGCCAGTTCAGCGGATCTGCCGGGTCCTCTGATGGACGGGGAACGAGGCGAGCCCGAGCATTTGTAGTAGGCACCTTGAGCTCAACATCCTCAACCTGTTCTTCTTCGTAGTGTCCGACTTTGGTAGTCATGGTGGTTCTGCAATATTTTGTTAATTATAATCACAGATGAGCGACGGTAGCTTCTCATGGCTGGGGTCGCAGCTACAATTTAATAGGTTGTCTCCCTAGATAGGTTTCGGTATAGAAAAATGGATTCTGGTGCTTTGGTAGCGTCGGAAATACATGTCCATCTCCACACTTACCCCAAACTCTGCATACATATCCATGTGCCTTATATTAAGTCAAAAATACGTGTCCGGGGAAGACTCCTAGTATACATATGTTACAGGTATGTATTAAGTTTCAGGGTTAATTACGAGAAAAATCCCGGGGTGATGATATATCTCCTAGCTAGCTGTCGGAGGCAATTGCAGAATACACTAGTTCAATGTTGACATGCCTACATATATGTCACAAATCAAACACGAAACTAGAGTGATAGACTAAAGCCATATATTGCTGAAGATTACTGAGAAAGCCTATCATGCAGAAGATATCAATTGTGCACACGTTGCCCCTGCATCAACCGTCAAGATCGTTCCTGTGATCCATCGTGACTCGTTACCAGCCAGAAATCGTACCGCCCCTGCGCAATCCCATGCGTTACCCTCTGTCTGAAGCAGACTGCGTTTGCGTCGGGCTTCTCTTATGTCCGAGTCCATCCCTCCGTTCGTCCGGTACATCATGGGTGTATAAAGCATTCCTTTGACCATCTAATTAGCAAAGCTCCGCGAGCTGGTCGTAGATGAATGTGCGGCCATCCACTAAGGAGAACTATTACCGGGACAAACGCAATTAACCCTAATCCCATCTCGGGCATGTTGAGCCGCCATTGCTCGGGTCATGTTGACCACAGCTCCCTTGCTGGTCGGATACAGTAGACTGGGCGTACCACCTTGAAGGCCGGCCACAGAGCCCATATTCACGATACTGCCCCTAATATTGCCATCACCGGGTACATTCTTCTGCATGGCCGGAATTGCAAATTTTGCCATGAGCATCATGCTAGTGACGTTTAGTCTGAGACTTCGTTCCCAGTCGGTGAGATCGACTTCTGGAGCGGCACCACGCGCACCTATACTACCGACGTTGTTGACAAGAATGTCTAGACGGCCGAATCGGGTCAAGGCACCGTCGATGATACGTCGGCAGTCATCTTCGCTTGTGACGTCTCCCTGTATAGCCACTGCGCCTCCTTTGCCTTCGGCCATGATAATTGCGGCTGTTCGCTCCGCTGCAGATAGATCACGATCTACACAAACTACCGAAGCTCCGTCCTCCGCGAACAGAATAGAAATTGCGCGGCCATTACCGATTTCATCTTCAACGCTACCTGCGCCCGTGACAAGGGCTACACGGTCAGCTAGATTGCGAGAGGGTCGAATCGGTGCTTCTGAGTTCGTAGTTGAAGTTGTCAAAGCCATTTTCTTCGATATTATCGCATTTGGTTGACTATAGACGCTTTGTGAAAAGTAGTTACAATAAAATATGTTTTCTTGTGACGAGCTCCGGACATCAATGTCCGCTTCGGATATTATAATCATGAACAAATCACAAAAAGTTTTTGCAGATGTGCTCAGACTTTGAAATGAAAATTATGGACTTTTCTCGTTACGGTACGGCAAGCAAGGAATGGCTCGACTTCGTTTCTCGAAACCCCCAGGCATCTCGAGACGGCTATAATGATAACGACATACAACTGGCCTCCCAGCTCCGTGAGTCGGCAAACAAGGCACGAGAAGCAACATCTCAAAGACTTCTAAGCCAGCATGATCTTCACAAGAAGGTTAATATCTCCACATTGTCTATTCCTTCTCGAGGGAGTCACTCTATTCCCCTACGCCGGTACTCGCCATCCTCCTATAACCAAAATGGAGAACGAGCAGAGAATCTGGCTCGATGTCTCGTATACTTCCATGGCGGTGGCTTTTTGTTTGGATCTGAGACAACCGACGACTACCTGTGTGCGACAATGGCAGATTCCTTGAAGATAGTCATTATAAGTGTCATCTACAGACATACGCCGGACTGGCCCCATCCATCACAAAACCAAGATGCGGAGGACGCCATGTTGTATATTGAGAAGAGTGCAACAAATCTCGGTATCGATATTCCTTCAGGGCTTGGTGTGCTGGGTATCTCGGCCGGCGCGGGGCTCGCAGCAGCCATGGCCATACGTGATCGTAGTCATCTCCGGGTGATCTCTAGCGTCACTCTAAGCATTCCATGGCTCATCCATGTTGAGAATTATCCCTTCGAGTTGTTTGAGTCCCCAGAAAACTCTTCCAAGATCCAGTGCCGTGACGCTCCTGTGATTCCATGGCCGCGGCTAAAGATGTTCAGCAATCTTGTCGACGGTGGGAACAATAACAGCTTGAACAAAGATCCTTTATTAAATGCAGCTCTGAGAGCGGACGAAGAGCTTCGTGGCTGGCCCAAGACGGCCATTTTGGTAGCTGGTATGGATCCGTTGAGAGATGACGGACTGTTATTGGCGACGAGATTGAAGGCCCTGAAGTAAGTCGAACTCTATAGGATGTGCAATGTCATATAATGACCAAGCCTTGATGCCAGTGTGCCCACAAGAGTATCTGTCTTTCCAGGGTTTCCTCATGGGTTCAGGAGGTGGGGTGATCTATTGGCAAGTAAGGCGTTTGATGCCCGGGTCCTGGATTCTATACGCTGGTCGATGGGCCTCGGGGATTGTGAAACAGCTGAGATGGAAGAATGGTATGAGTATAAGACTCAATTGACATAGAATTTAGTAGCATTGGCCTAGCACTGTGGTCTACACAGCCGCCGAGAAGTTCAAAGTAGATTTTGCGCTATATCATGCTAATCACAAACAGTATACTTTCATATGCCTTGGATGTGAGTCCAAGCCCTAAGCCCTAAGCCCTGGCCCTAGCCCTTGAAGATTAAGGAGTTCGTCTTATAACGTTCAACAAATACCTACTTGGGAAGGAGGCAAATACTGATGGTTTGAGACGAGGTCAGCTGATCAGACTCCGCAGGGGTCTCCTTTCCCAGATCGACCCCCTGTTTTCAATGATCAAGAGCAGATCCGCCCACATGTACATTAAAAGTGGTCATGTAATTTACAGAACCAGCATTTAAGCCTCACAACAACATTCTTATTTTTCCCCATGTAAAGAGTACGGAGCTTAAAAAGTATCCACATTCCACATGTACCTGGTTTTCACTTTCTGCAATGTTTAAAAAGTCAATCAACATCATATCAAATGTGAAGCTAATATTTGCTTTTTTGTCTTTTAGTGTAACCTTTTACTTTGGAAGTCAGTCTTCAGCTTTTATCCTAACAAAATTCTACGGCCATCAACCAAGTATTGTCTATCAACTTTCCCAGCATGTCCAATAATTGCGTGATATGAATTCCTGAGGAAAGTATAAATTAATTGTAATTGAATCAGTTGCTTAGGTTTCAAAGACTAAGTGATCTTGCTCCAATAATAAACCATTCTATCAACCTAAGGATATAAGTTATATAACCCTAATACTCCACTCCCAGGCCAGCCAATCACAGACGCGAGTGGCATGTATCTCTTTCTAAGTTTCTAGCCTTTTCGGACGTCAACTTTACACCTGGTTCTCGTTGTTGCATTCGGAGTGGGCAGAGGGGGCCTTGAGCAGTGGTTGGAGGATTCTGCGAGAAGCGGGTGGGGAAAGCGGCGAGACGGCTATTGGTAAATACATAGAATTCGTCACTTGTCTCGAAAATGTAAATTTTGATCGACCAGGTACGTAGGCACTTCTGCCCCTCTGATCCGTATCGGCCGTCGGGTCCGCTACCCGTCACCATAATATGAACTTTATGTATACCCCCACGGAGGACAACACATGGCAGTTACATGAACCATCCATCCATTTTACCGGACTTGCTCCCGAACATCAGATGCCGGTAAAACTGGGGAAAAAGCTGGGGTTAGAATCTGACGCGAAAGCCGGGGAAGGAGGCATATCACGAGGACAGTGTATATATATATATGTACATATATACTCGTCTCTTCTGCTTTCATTTGGTATAGAGCTATTCAATTCTTGGGTTAAGATTAAGATCTAGCAGTTACAGTATGTACGCTTCTAGACTCATTCGTACTTGTTTTGCCGCCTTTGCGGTATTGGCTCCAATCCATGCGATACCAAGCTCGCAACCCTCGAGTGCTTGCACTAGCCTGCTTGGAATTAGGTCGACTCCCGGCATCAATGTATTGAATGCGACGGTACTCGAACCTGAAGCTTTGAATGCCACTGGTATCCTCAACATTTATACACTCTGTCAAGTCCAAGGAACCATCACGTATGCAGCCGGGGGCAACGATACGCCCGATCCCAAAGGCAAGAATACTCTCACCTGGGAACTATATTTGCCAATCAACTCGGAATATAATGGACGATTTATGGTGGTGGGTGAGGATATTCCCCTGTCTCGCTCTTCCTTCTAAATAAATGAAGGATTAATTAGCTGAACCGTCAACTATAGGAAACGGCGGATACGCCGGTGAGATTGTCGATTCCGCGATGATGGCCCAACTCAACTTGGGGTACGCCGTGGCCGGTTGTGACAGCGGTCATTCGCTTGCTGACAGCGGGAACACCACATATGCTCCATTCCTGGCTGACAAGGCTATGGTGAAAGCCTGGATTCATAACTCTATTGCCATGATCACGCCAATCACTAAAGCCCTGACCACGGAATACTATGCCAAGAGTCCGGAATTCAGTTACTATTACGGATGCTCAACTGGTGGCGGCCAAGGGTACGCCCTAGCCCAGTATCATCCAGACTTGTTTGATGGAATCTACGCTGGAAGCCCTGGAAACTGGTATAGCCATCTGATCCTCAGTTTCCTCTGGAATGGGTTGCACACGGCAGGCAGCGGATACATGAGCCAGGATGCCTTGAATTTCATTACAGATAGCGTGGTGGCTGCGTGCGATGCACTCGATGGGGTCGTGGACGGGTTGATTGAGAATCCCTTGAATTGCAATTACAACATCACTCAACTCGAGTGCAAATCCGGTCGGAATCCTATCAGTGCGAGCGGGACTGTTGTGTGTCTTACTGTTGACCAAATTAAAGCCGTACAGGCCATATATGCCGGCCCCAAAAACTTGGTCACCGGCGGCGAGGTTTATCCTGGGATGAGCCTGGGCTCGGAAAATGGCTGGATTTATCAGGAGACCACGCTGTATGAGTACTATTCCCGGCTCATTCTCCAGGAGCTCGTCTTCGATGACCTGGCATACAACGTCTCCACCTTCAACTGGGGCACAGATGTCCGCAAAGTGGACGAGCTCGCGTCGCCTTTGATTGACGAAATTTCTCCGGACCTCTCCGCCTTCCGGAAGAGTGGTGGGAAGCTGATTACCACCCAGGGTTGGGCAGATCAGTTCAATGCGGCCATCTGGCCCATCCTGCACCTTGACCAGATTCGAGCAAGGATGACTGGAGTCGATATCGACGACTTCATCGAGGTTTTCATGGTTCCTGGAGGTGGACACTGCGGCGCAAACCCAGAATATCCACATGTACCAGGGACTTATGACGTTCTGGACGTCCTGGTTCCGTGGGTAGAGCAGGGAACCCGGCCGCTGCAGATGCTGAGCACCACGCCTCCAGATGGGACCAATACCACGCGTAAACTCTGCCCTTGGCCGAGTACGGCGCAGTATGTGGCGGGAAATATCGATGACTGGACCTCTTACATCTGTGCCTAAAAGAAACGTGGACCACTTTCTTCCACGCTCCGTTCTCTTTATAATAGGACCTTCTACTTTAGCGTTGTGTACAGAACAAAATGTCAGATTAGCGGATTTGCTCCAGGCCAATTCTGAATATTAGCTTACAGAGATGGAAAAAAGAAGTGACTAGCAAGATTGTGTGTATTGATTTCTCTCTGTCTAAATACATCAAGTTCTAAAGCTGGGTTTTTATAGACATTCTGGTGGGCTAGTCTTTGTAAAATCCGACACTTAGGGATGAAATGATTTATGACCTGCCTGTCAGGAGGGAAATTTGGGGACCATAAGATAGAGCTTCTAATTGATTGCCTCGTTTGACTGCTTCTGGAAATCCTGATTAATTAACACTAGTCGACGTCTGAGCGTCGAAACGAGAGCAATTTCGAAAGTCATTATCTGACATAAACGAAATGAGACCCCGAACCCGGTGTTGGTTTGGGGTGCAAGTCCAAATATGTTGACTTATTAGTCTCTATCTAATTTCCCGTGTTCACCTATAGCTTCACTACACTCCGTAGGTGCAACACTATGGGCCCAGTCGCCACTTACTCCCTAAGAGGAAATGACTACTCCGTACTCTGCACAAAACCTAATATCATTTACATTTATCGGGCTAGGTCTCCGAAGTCTGCACGGGCCATCGCGGCGGGKGCCCGAAGGGKATTGCCAGCCATGGGCTAAGTTCGATGAGCCCTGAGGAGTTTTCGAATCAAATACTCCTAGAATCTAAAAGATCAACAAAGAAATATGGCGGTGGTCAAGATTTTCTTTCACATTGTTCCCAGTTGACTTGAGTATATCTACGGGCGAAAATGCCCTTTAAACGCCCTATTCGCATTGGAAATGTCTCCGGCGCAACGGGCGACAGCCCGCATGCCATGAAGCGGATGGCACAAGATGCCACCGTCGATGTAATTGTTGGTGATTGGTTATCGGAGATGAACATCGCCTGGAATGCCATCGCAAAAGACAATGACCCGTCACAGGGCTACGAACCGGGTTTCCTGAAGCAACTGACTGAATCGATCGATCTGATTACCGAGAAAGGGATCAAGGTCGTCACCAATGCCGGGGCGTTGAATACGCGGGCACTGGCAGTAAAGGTCCAGGAGATGTGCCATTCCCGGGGTCACAAGGACGTGGTGATCGCTATGGCTTTGGGCGACGATATTTCGCACATCGTGACTGATCCCGAGAAGCGCAAGTCGCTGCTGCATCTGGATCACTCTGAGTGGGCTCTCAAGGATTGGCATTTGGAACCATACTGTGGAGTGGCTTATATAGGGGCTTGGGGCATTGTGGAAGCGCTCAATGCTGGAGCGGATATTGTTATCTGTGGTCGAGTGACGGATGCTTCTCCGGTCATAGGAGCAGCAGCTTGGTGGTATCAGTGGGCTAAGAACGATTGGGATCGACTTGCCGGTTCTTTGGTTGCCGGACGTGAGTATTTTCTAGATAGATAATATGTTGTATGAGAGAGAAAGACGACTAATAAGGAAATTAGATCTCATTGAGTGTGGAGCCTATGTGACAGGGGCTAATTTCTCTGGGTTCAAGTCTCTCCCCTCACCATTGGTCGACCTTGCATTTCCCATAGCAGAGATCAGCGAAGATGGAACCTGCATCATTACGAAGCATGAGTCCCATATGGGACGCGTGACGAAGCACAACACCATCGCTCAGTTCCTATACGAGCTTCAGGGCGAAGAGTACCTGAATCCGGACGTGGTTGCTAATATGCATGAGGTAAGCATTGAGGAGATCACCCAGGATAGGGTGCAGGTGCAGGGAATAACCGGGTCACCTCCCCCGGCCACGACCAAAGCAATGATTGCCGCCAAGGGTGGATATCAAGCTGAGACTACATTCTATATCAACGGACTAGATGTTATGGAGAAGGCAGATATGATGCGCAACCAACTTCAGTATATATTCCGGGACCATCGCTTCACAAAGCTCTCCATCGAGCTGTATGGATCGGCTGCTTTGAATCCTATCAGCCAGCAGGCCGGGACGGTTTTCCTACGTGTTTTTGCCCAGGCAACAAGCGAGGAGGATATCTGCGCTGAAAAGTTCAAGATCCCAGTCTACGCCTTGAGAATGCAGAGTTACCCGGGATATCATATGGACCTGGATTTTCGGACCATGGATCCGAAACCATACATGGAGATCTTCCCTGTCGTGATTCCTATGACCGCATTAGACCAGCAAATACATATTTTAGGATCCAAAATCACCAGTAAGATTGATATTGGCCCACCTGTTATCACCGCAGAGTATCCCGTCATACGGCGTTCGTACGAAACAGCGAATCCGGTCAATCTCGCCGATTTTGGACCGACAAAATTGGTCCCATTAGGCACTATCGTCCACGCACGGTCCGGCGACAAGGCAGATAACTCCAACATCGGCTTTTTTGTCCGCCATAATGACGAATACCCCTGGCTGAAGTCATTTTTGACCGTGCCTCAGCTCAAGACGCTGTTCGGGGATGACTGGACCAAGGGGGAAAACCACGCCGAGAGACGGGTGGAAAGATGCGAGTTCCCAAATATCCTAGCTGTCCATTTCCGAGTTTTGGATTTCTTAGATGGAGGCATTGCAAGCTCAAGCAGAATTGACGGTTTAGGAAAGGGGATTGGGGAGTATCTTAGAAGTAGATTGGTTCCCATTCCGAGTAAATTTCTGGAGAGAGGACATATATAGATATTTTTGCTTCTGGCTTCGTTGAGCATGATGCATGTGGCGTATGTATATAATATATATAGAAGACCAAGTTCCTTTTCTAGAAGAATCTTCTGGCTTTTTTTGGTTAGAAAATGGAATGCAATCAATGGAAACACGGGAAGATCGTTTCAGATCTAACAAGCAACAGTTAAGACATCTTTTATACTACTCAAGTACCTCCCTTATTTCCTTCTATTCAAAATACTTACATCACAGTAAAGAAAATTCATTTTTGTTCGCCTTATAGGCATTATTGTCTCTCACAATGTCTAGAATCGTCAATAGATCCCTAAACCATATCATACGTCTACTTTTTTTTTATCTATCATTCACTGACCAGATATCCGGCGGACCACCAATCTGTCCCAGCCAATCCTGTGAGAGTTGCCCAATGGGATCTTCACCGAAAGATGATTCATAAAAGTGCTGTAAATCTTTGAAACAATCCCGAAATGCATTATCTACGGCGAGCAAAGGAGATGCTCCCGCATCATGAATGGGCCACCCATTAGGTGTCGGGCCATCCATTGTAAAATGCGACGATGCGACTACTGGCGGCAGGCTATCGAGTAAGGGAGGAGAAGGAGCAGGCTGTGGACAGGTAGCGACCCCACGAGAAACGTGGTAATCAATCGCGTCCTTCAGCACGGCATCACTTAGTCGATCGAAAACGCGATGACAGTATAGGGGAACATTCCACCGTTCCGACACCGCCACCAGGGCATTAGAGCAGGAGCGTGAAACATTTACGATTTCTAAAATTGAAGGATCAGCTTTCAGCATTGCTGGTTCCTGGCGCTGGTCGTAGCTGGTCTTCTTGGCGCGAAAGTGCCCTCCGGCCGCATAGACGAAGGAAAGACCCGCCATAAAGACGCTATGCAAGGTGATCCAGGTATAGTTGAGCCTTCGTAAGCTATGGAGGTGCGAGTAAAGACTGATGGTTTGCTTGGCAGCACCATAGATAATTGGCACCGCAACCAACGCCCGGGATGAGGTTAGCGGGAGAGCTGGAGACGGTCGATATAACATCAGTAGTGCATTATAATATAACAGTTCATACCAGTCGAAAGTCAAGAAGCTGGAGGGACGAGGCCCATACGGACTATAGCTGTTTAGATTGAGTGTATTTGTTTTGGATCGCCATTCTTCCAACTCATTGGCAAGCTCTGTCTGCGCAGCTAAGGCAAGGGATTCATTGGACGAATGACGACTTCGGTGCAGGGATACCATGATCTTACCACAAAGAATGCGGTATCGAGTTATGTGAACAAACACCGCTGTTTGGAACTGCTCTTTAGGCAAAGCCATCTCATCCATTTGAGAACCATTCGACAACTGTGCATTTCCGCAGTCGGGTAGCGCAAGATCCACATCTTCCAGATGGATTGCAAGTGGTCGACCCAATGTAATACTAACAACACTAATTGCGAAAGAAAACAACATTAGCTTTGTGCGTCTCTCATTACTCTCCCAGCGGCCAACTTACCGGTCCATTGCCAGTACACACCAGAAGCACCGCCGACGGATCCCCAGGTCGGTGCCTGCTGGTGTGTTGGGATTTGTTCGATACTTATAAGTTTCCTCACGATGAAGGCCCATCTCAAAGCACATGCGCACTGCCATTCCAATCATATGCCATAGACTGGTGGAAGTCTCATGCGTCGAGCTTATCAATTGATGCTGACAGAGGAGGAGAATCGCCTGCAGGGCTTTTAATCCTCCCGAAGCCAATATGTTATTCAATCCTGATATCGCCTGTTTCTGGTATATTTTGGCATCTGGCAGTGACTGCGATTCAAGATTTTGAACACTCGAGGTGGAAATGGCCACGATCATATAGAAGACAAATGCCTCGTACGGATTCCTTTCTAGTGCTGACGGTTCCGCATAGATTTGATCCAGACTGGCCATCGCCGATGACTGGTCGAGGATCGGATAGCATAGATGATCATGTTCAAAGTAGGCCTGGTGGAGATTACGAGCCACGCTCTCAGGTGGACATGATGGTAGTTCTTTGTCCGAGGTCAGTAATTGTGTAGGACGCGCCGACAGCCTGGAACCTAGTGCAGCATCCGGTCTCTGTGTGTTCAGCTGTTCAGCTAAGGAGTTATCGTCCTCAACCGTCGCAGATCGGATCAGATGTGCAAGAAGAACGCCGCTTGTGGATCCCAGAAAGTGCCGTTCACCCCCTGCATTCAAGGATAGAAATGAAATTTCATCTGAGATCACGTTTCGGCAGTCGTTCTCGTTTGGGCTCTCCTGGGTGGAGAAGTTGCTTGCAACACTCGGGGTCGATTTTGCATTGAGAGCCGCTAACCTCTCCGTCAAGGCTCGATTTGTCGCTTCTGTCTGCCGCAGTCGTCGTTCCAACCTTTCGACGACATCGCGCCGGACCGTGGGCTCCTTAGTTCTATCAGTATAGACACAGGCCACGCCAGACTTGCAGCATAGCCCACAGGATGGCTGCACCTTGTCGCATCCAGACTTTCTCCTTCGACAACGATCGCAGGCTTGCATTTTCTCTCAGCGTTGCATTTGCCGGAGGATGACTTGGTCACGATGGTAAATGGAGATCGCGGCCGATCACCCCGACGGATGACAACGTCGGATGTCACGTGCCCGCTTCTCTAGAAAGCCATCTAACACAATGTCTATACTTCTTTTAATCGGAGGCGGCATCCGACGCCGACCAGAACGATCGTCTAGAAAGGAGTTGCTGCTATGTATATATTGAACCTTTCTTATTTCCCCAGGTTTTCTTTACCCCGGATCACTTCAATTTCAGGTCTCGTAAATCCATTTCTCTTTTCCAAGGCGCCCAAAGATGCAGGACAGTTCTCCCAAAAGTACCACTCATATAATAGACGATGTGGAGGTAAGCAGCGACGTATGCACCGTGCCCTGTGGTTAGCCCTCAAATAATAACAAGGAGTCTAGAAGGGGAATATCCGCCAGACGTCCTCAGTTGTGGTTGATGCCGAGCGAGAAAGGGCCCTGGTTCGGAAGCAAGATTTGCGAATCCTGCCATTGTCTGCTGGAATTTATCTCCTCTGCTACCTCGATCGCTCTAACATTGGTGTGCTTCAAATTCCACCTCATCAATGACAAGTCTAATAAATTGATCCATCTAGGAAATGCCAAGACCCTCAACGCGAACACGGGCAATTCGTTGCTGGACGAAACGCATATGACAAACTACCAGTATATGTATGTCGAAGCAGGATACCGTACACCGCATTTTCGACGATTCTGACTAGTGGTAGTGTTGCCCTGATGGTTTTCCTGATTGCGTACGCCCTTTTTGAAGTCCCATCCAACTACTTGCTTAAGAAACTGAGACCAAGTGTGAGTTGTGGTCAGTGTAAAGATTCACATGTAAGACAAATACTGACTTGCACTGGTAGCGCTGGATTTCCATCCTTATGCTTTCATGGGGGGCAATCACCATGGGTCTCGGGGGGACGCATAGCTTCGGTGAAGTGGCAGGAGTCCGTTTTCTGTTGGGAATGGTTGAAGCTGGACTATTCCCTGGACTAGTTTACTATCTCACTTTCTGGTATCGCGTTTCGGAGCGATCATTGAGAGTCGCTATTATTCTGGCCTCCGCCACCCTGGCTGGCGCCTTCGGCGGTGCGATCGCATATGGAGTGGGACACATGAATGGATCATCAGGGCTCTCCGCTTGGCGATGGCTCTTTATCATCGAAGGGGCCCCTTCTTGTGCGTCTGCAGTCTTGGTTTGGTTTTTTCTTCCCGATTATCCAGAGACCTGTCGCTTTCTTAACGAAGAGGACAAGGCGCTGGCAAAGCAGCGACTCTCCGTGGAAGGGACCAAGGGTAACGCCAGTGCCATGACGTGGGCTGATGCCAAAGAGATCTTGACTGAGTGGCGACTTTATGCCCATTACATTGTATGTGCGAAATTTTGCTGGAAAATAAGCCTTCTAATTTGTGGCTGTAGATCTACTTTGGTATTTCCACTCCATTTTCGAGTTTATCCCTTTTCACCCCGACCATCACCGCGGGTCTCGGATACGAAGGGCTGCTTGCGCAATTGATGACTGTTCCCCCATATGGCGTTGCATATGTAGTAACTCTTGCAGTTTCCTATTCTGCAGATCACTTCAACGCGTTTGTAACCTGCTCTACCTGAAATGGATGTTTCTAACCCAATGTTCTAGTCGCGGTCTTCACTCTGCTGTCATGTCATTTATCGGTGCCATGGGCTTCCTCGCATCTGCCGTTCTACCTGCGGATGCATATTTAGTAAGAAGCCCCTTTTTGCTGTATTCATCCAATTAGGCTAAAAGAGAAAAAAAATAAACTAACCATCGAACCCCAGCATCGATATGGATGTCTGATTGTTGCTGCTTCTGGTGCATTCTCCTGCATTCCTCCCCTCCTTGGTTGGCTGTCATCTAACCTTCACTCGACTGCTGGCGTGGGATTGGCCATCGCCTTGAACATATCCTTTGGAGCGCCCGGTCAGATTGTCGGTGTCTGGATTTACAAGTCTGATCAAGCCACGACAGGTTATCCGACCGGACACTGGACCAATGCCGCGCTCTTATTGCTCGTTTCTGCAGGGTGTATTGGTCTCCGGCTATATTATGGATGGCTGAACCGAAAATCTCTAGTGCAGTCTACGGTATATGCTTACTGAGACAATTTACATGCCTCTTACTACTGAATACTTTTATTTCTATTCAGATTAATGGATGGAATAGTCGAGAATTGCGTATCTATATATCAATTGATAATTAACTCTCCATGCTCGGTATCATCGCACTACCTACACATTGGAGGTTGCTCAAAATGACATAATAGTAATGTATCATGAAATACCAGGAATAACATACCTTGTGTGCATGCGATCGGCATCTCTGAACGTGGGATTTTGGTAGTCGCGACACGAGTTCAGATCCGTTCTTGTTCGTTGACTCCTAGTCGAGTGCTGAAGATGGCAGAAAGAGGGCTGACATCGCCTGAGCATCTGAGGGACCAAAGGTTTACCCGACCTGAAACAAATTTAATGCTCGGTGGCTCATCGGGTGTTGTTCAAACTAGATAAAGCTACATATCTTTGTGTCGTCCAAATTTTCTGTACCAGAAAGACCTACCAGGTCGCAAGTCACCTTTGATCTATACCGCCCTTCATAACCGCATAAAAATAATAAAGCTGCTTATAGAGTGTGGAGCAAAAATAGACCGGCACAATTTGAATAAGAGAACTCTATTGTTATAGGCTGCATAGCTATTCCTCGGCTATATACATGAACTCAAGCGGAAACAAAGATCGTCCCCTCAAATACCTTTCGAGCTGTGCGAAAAACAGTGACACTTTCGACATCGCTATCTTCTGTCACCTTAACATCAACATCTATAGTACCGCTATTGTGCCCGATCACAATACAATCGCTGTTTTTGCCATCGAAAGGTTGCACCTGTGGTGTTTCCATTTGATCCAAAGAACCAACGCGTGATTTTCTCATCTTCAGTCTTTCCACAACAGTGCCTGGAATAGTAGCCGCTGCCCCTAAGCATACGGCACCCGTCAGCTGTACGCTGGGATGAACTTTGCCCATGCTGTATGCGAGGACAGAAATATCTGGAGTATCCCTGCCGACGATACTCGAATTTGATACGACAGGGCTCGAAACTATTGCTATTTTCGGTGTTCCTTTTCTCAAACTAGCGGCCTCTATATCGCTCGCAAAACCAAATCTAACTGACCCCTCGCAGCGAATTGCTTCTATGATTCCTAAGGAAGCCTCAGAATCTGGCCCTGCGACGTAAAATTCTGGCGGCAGTGAGGATGAATCGACAAAGATGAATGGATTTGATACATCAATTAGCGTTGCCCTAACGGTGAATGGCTCTTGTAAAGGGCTACCACTACCGCTAGAACGCACAACAAGCTCATCTTGTCTATTGCCCGTTGGGAATGTTTTGCCAGTCATCGATCCACCTGGTTTGATGAAGGACACCTTGATTTTGCTGCCTGTGCCCTTGACACCACCGATGCGATAGTCGCCCTCTTCGAGAAAATGGCCGTTTCCGTCAAGTTGAATTGTCTCGACCAGCATGGATCGTGTGTTTGTATTGAATATTCTGACTGATATCTGAAGACACAACGAAGGAACATCAGCTTTCATATTTCCAGAGGTATGAATTTAAAGCTCTTAGATAGAGTGCTTATACTTACTTCCATTTGACCGGGAGCAGCAACAATCAACCCCTCCTCAAGCGCGAACGCCGCCACCCCAGATGCCATATTCCCACAGTTCCCCGTCATATCAACCTTTTCCTGTCCCACCGTAACCTGCGCAAAGGTATACTCAACATCGATGCCTGGCCGATCTGATTTCGCAACCACGACCACTTTAGATGTGGTTGACGTAGCGCCACCGACACCTTCGAGTTGTCGAGGATCATTGTTTTGAGATCCCATTGCACCGATCAGAACAGAGTCCCAGTCGGAGGGTGATCGTGGAAGATCATGACGATGTAGGAACAATCCTCTAGATGTCCCGGAGCGCATAAGGACGGACTTTAGACGGTATCGCTTTTGCCGTGAGAGGTCTAGTGCTGTGTCGGGTGCTTTTACGAGCAGGTGAGAGGACACCCGCGGTTTTTGTGTCTCTACAGACACGGGACTGTATGCTGTTGGCATTGCGGTTGCTGCTGCTGCGGCCGCTGTTGCTCGAAGACGTGTTGAGGTGAAAAGGGTTCGACTGTGGTAGATTCGCATCTGATTATTTTTTGAATGTATGTATTTGCATGTCGTTATCCCTTGTGCTCTTTGGAAGTGACAATTCGTTAAGCCTGAATCTATTTCGCGTTTCGAAGAAAAAATAGGGGATTACGGACATTTATGACAGTTTGTCGACATGACGCTATCCGATGATCCATTCTAGCATTGCATTCATCCCTACGTTTATCAAAATAACCTTTCATGTCTAATATCGAATGTTCGCAAATACAGCATACAATGGTATTGTCTTAGGGCACGGCAAGTCATAAGCCACGGAATCTCTAAAGCCGTGGGAACCCACGGACGACCATCCAACACCCCACACTGCAATATCTAGAAACTTGGTTCTGTTTTTCGATTGGCTAATTGATCACAGCTGAGAAAATAGCTCGATGGAGAGTTTTGATCCGGTTCCAAATGAATAAAGACAGGTGCGTGCTGGTGTGGATTCGGTCGTGTCCCCGTGGGGTGCATCAGATGTTTACCGGTCAGTGCTTCTTGCCTGCATCACGTTTATATTTCCTTGCGGGGATCCTGCAACATGCCAGACATATAAATCTAGGGGTTTCTACCTTGGTAGGTATACACTGGTGGACACTGGTGTTTGGCATTGCAGTCATACACTCTGATTGTTTCACTCACAAGTCAAGCAAATCTGAAAATGGCTGGCGGAAAGAACTTTTTAGGCCTTCGGGGCACACAGCTCAGGGTAGCAATGGTGCTGCTCGTCGTTGCACCTAGCTTTATTCTTTTTGGATACAATAATGGATCAACCGGTGGTATCGCGACGTTAGAATCGTTTGTTCATGTAAGGAACTCTTCTCATCAATTAAGCCCTAAGCTCATATCGCCACCAGCAATTCCCAACCATTGACACGGTGAATACGACCGGAGCTCAAAAATCCCACAACTCGACGATCAAAGGCGTGGTTACCGGATCGTATGATCTCGGTGCTGTTGTTGGTTCATTGCTCTGTATTGGCTATAGTGACCGTATCGGTCGACTACGAACCGTGCTCATCGGCCTCTTGTTATCTATCGTCGGTCTTGTTTTGCAAGCTTCTGCTTTCAGTCTCGCCCAATTCACGGTTGGCAGGTTGATCATCGGATCAGCTATCGGCACGATCAGTAGTGCCATACCTGTCTGGCAATCAGAATGCTCTACTACTGCCCATCGTGGAGCTTTTGTGGTTCTAGAAGGACTTTGCATTAGCAGTGGCATCACACTTTCAGAATGGGTATCTTTCGGCTGTTCATTTTCTTCGAACAAGTCTGTACAATGGCGACTACCCCTGATATTCCCGGTGGTTTTTTCGCTATTTGTGATTCCCTTTCTGTTCTTGATGCCGGAGTCACCACGCTGGTTGGCTCGAAAGGGCCGAGTAGACGAAGCTAGAAGTGTCCTCGCTGCATTGGAAGATGAATCGGAAGATTCACCAAAAGTGGCACAGGAGATGGCCGAAATCGAACGCTCCCTATCTCTCGTAACCGGCAGTTTGAGGGAGCTTGCTCACAATGGAGAAGAGAGAGTTTTACATCGCACGTTGCTCGCTGCCTGTGGACAAATGTTCCAACAAATGTGCGGTATTTCCGCCTTGGTGTTTTACACAAGCACAATATTCGAGGATCTGGGTTTCAAAGGCGACAAATCTAAAATCTTAGGAGCCTGTCTAACCACCTTCCAGTCCTTCTGTGCCATCATCCCACTTTTCCTAATCGACAGATACGGCCGTCGGAAACTCTTCATGATAACCGGCACAGGCCTCGCAATCTGCACAGCCGTCATCGCAGGAACAGGCGGCCAACCAAAAGGAAGCAACGCCGCAAACGCCGCTGTCGTGTTCGTCTTCCTATTCGACTTTTTTTACCCGATTGGCTTCCTAGGCCAAACATTCCTATATGCCACTGAATTAGCGCCTCTACGCCTCCGAGTCCCCATCACAGCAGTCGCCAACGCAACGCAATGGCTTTGTCAGTTCGTGGTCGCTCAGATTACGCCGCCTGGTACAACAAATTTGGGGAGTAGGTATTGGATTATCTTTGCTGTGCTAAATGCATCTTTTGTGCCGATTGTGTATTTTTTCTTTCCGGAGACGAATGGACGGTCGTTGGAGGAGATGGATGTTATTTTTAGGCAGTCGGATGGCATTTGGGATGTTGTGCGGAAAGCGAGAGATCATTCTTCTGCGGTGACGAGGCATGATGAGGATACTGAGGAGTCGGATTCGGTTGAGAGGGAGGTCATTGGGGGCCTGAAGCCTACTGCGCAGCAGAAGGAGCAGGTTTAGGTCGAGCCTAATATGATTACGAATGTCGTTCTTATTATCAATAGGTCTTTTGCTTGAGCTACCAAATTAAGTGTATTTTGATTACTACTTCTGGTATTTCCAGCTTTAAACCCACTAGATTCCTCGAAAAGAAGAGATTTAATAGAGAAATACGTTAGACCCTGGCTACAACGAAGAGAAGGCTCTCGCTTTCAAAATCCCGGCCCACTGCAGTGTCGGAGTGGATCAATTATGATTGGGAGCACCCCTGATCGCATGCCTTGAATCAGATTCAAATATGATTAGTATAGCTATAGAGAGAATTTGTGATTATTATATGCAGCCATTCTAGTTGACTCAAACCATGCTATCATCAAGCTCCCACCCAATTCCCTCCATGGCAGAACTATTAAATCCAAACAACATATCATTCGCGGAAAACTGATTTTGATATGTCGGTTGGACATATTCTATACCGTATGTATTGTCTCCGGATGATTGTGATAAATGCGGCAGTGTGGGAGGTTGCAAGGTCATCTCATTTGACATGAATGTTCCTGGAGCACTGCCGCATTCGTTATAGTTTCTGCTCGGTATAGAGCTAGTGGTGGTATTATGAAGTGTTGTAGTATCTCCTATTTCTTGATAAGAGGACGGAGCATATATTTCTTGTTCGCGGATAAAACTTTGTATGATGGCATCGATATCTAGATCAGAGGTCATTTGATCGTAAGGTCTTGTATTCGAAGGCGATAAAATGAGATCTTCACTTGAGCTGGTGATGTCAATTGCATGGTCCGTATTCCTATCTCGATGATCGTTGATCTTCGGATGATTCAAAGTTTGCTCTTGTTCGGAAATAAGGTTATTGTCTTGATGGCAATCATCGTTCCGAGATTGTTGCTCCACTGCCAACGCATTGAAGTCACTTTGACTGACTGAGACACCCATACGTTTCATCAAATTATGTATGATCCCATTCGCCCTTCTCACAGCCCAATTCGTTTCCTGATTCTTTTTAAAGACATCTAGAGAGGTCGCCAGACAAATATGAGCTTCAGAGCCAGGTTCGCGCTGTGCAGCGATACGCACATGAATCGTCGCGCTTACATATGTTGCATACGAGATCAGATAGGGAGCCCGCTGAATCGAGAATGCAGAGTCGTACGCTCTTAATATTCGGACTATTTCTTTTGCTGCGGTTGCGCAAACAAGAAATGAGTTTATGGCGTTGGAGGGACTGGAGTGAAGATCATTATCGGAGACGAATGGACGATGAAGCAGGATGCGGAGAACGCTATACATTGCTCTTTATCTAATTTTAGTATGATGGTCCGATGATAAAAGGTTGGATGAGCTTACAGCAATGATAACACATGAGGCGGAGGAATGGGCTTGGACGTATCAGCAGGATCATATGTGAGATGAGCAGGCAAGTCTATACGCCATTGATCGAGATCGGAATGTAACGACTTGAGGTCCTGCGTAAGCTCACTTTGTGTTCTTTTGGAACTCCTTTCACCGTAGACCTTATTTAAAATGCGGTTCATTATCAAACTCAACTTGCAGAGCTGAGTGAATGTGGAGACACTATAGGCTGGTGATCCAGGGTATTTCTGTGTTTCGGAGTATGCGAACGGTTTCCAATGCTCCAGTTCTTCGTAGTGGTCCATGAACTGTATTGAAACGTTGCATTCCAATTCTTGAAGGCTGACAGGCCGACCTTGATAAAGACTTTGGATTTTATCCACTACTGTATTTCTTGTTAGCAGTAGATCCCCTCCAGGGCTAATGATTGTAGAAGAAGATAAATACCGAATGCGCCCCAGAAAACCCGCCTTCGAATCTCAAGATCTTCATCACTGAATCTCCTTTGGTTTGATAGGCGAGAGCCATCAACATGCATACCCAAATCAATAATCATACGAAACGCGGTGCCTGCATAAAGCCAAGCGGCGCTTCTCTCATCACCCAATGCGAACAAAGAGCTAGCCATTACCAATAGAGCCTGTATGGTTGTAATATCGCTACGATCAAGGGCACCACCAAGCAATTCTCGGACTCGCTGCCGGTACAACCAACCTGCGGTCCGGACATCGTCCGGATCTCTGCGAACTTCAGGTCGAGAGCTGAATTTGGAAGCTCCAAAGTAGATTGCATTGAGAAGAAGCTTTGAGTAGTAGGTTCCATTACAGGCCATGTCCCGCATAAACGCTGGACGGTATGTGACTAGGAAGGCATGGTGTTGGCGGTTCCAATGAAGATCTAGCAAATGCATCCCTAGATCTGGATCAACGCCGTCAAAGTCGAGTTTCTTTTGAGAGTAGTTGATTGTTTCCATGTGTCCTGTCAACTATTCATTAGGATCATGTCATCATTGCCACAGGATATAGTACGCATACGTTGGCATGCTGCCTCGGCCATGAGCCCTTTCTGTATCCATGCCGTTGGAAGCCTTGGAGCAACAGCCATACTATGATGAACGCGCCGGTCTCCAACAGCATCTTCAAAAAGTGTGCTAGTTGGGCCATGATATCGCGGTTCCACATCGTTTGATTGGTTGCCAGTTCTAGATTCTGAGGGATTGAGAAGATTTCGTGCATTTAGAGCTGTCGAGGGCTCCCTTAAAGACGGTCTTGCAGCTTTTCTAGCATCTGAACGTGTGTCTCTGGTATTGATGTTGGCATGTTGATCCAAGGCCGGCTGCTGCTCCTGCTCATTATCATCCCTTGGCACCGATGCTGAGGATTCATGAGGGGAGGAAACGCCATCGGGGTTTAGCGCCACAGATGGTCCCTCCTGTCCACTTTGAGATTGAGAAATAGCTAAAGAAAGTCTTAGTCGCTCGTTTTCTTCAACTAGCTCTTTGATACGAGAATTAGATGGTCTATACAGTGTGTCAATTGCATATTAAAGTAGATAATGTATTGGGCCAGTGTCACCTAGGTCGCCTCGGAAGCTCATCGTAGACACAGAGCTTCCCATGAAGTTCACAAGCATGACATGATGGTTGGCGAGTATCACATTTCATCTATCAATTCATGACTATCAGCCACAATATCCACAAAGCCACAACTGGAATTTACGCGATGTATCGTCCTCAAAGCTGCAATACTAAAGGCTCGACTCACCTTCCGCTGACGGCAAAATCGACAAGCCTTGACGGCTCGTCTTGCTGGCTTAGGCATTGTCACGTAACCAGCAGCTGTGACATGATCTTCATGATTCATTCTTCGGAAAGTGAGAAAGCGAAAGAAGAAGATGGGATCAAAGCTGCAGCGGATGGACATAATCCGTGGAGCGTGAAAGAACAAGACGGACCAGCGGGAAGTGACTTGCCGCGGAAAGACGGCCGGCTTTCCTTCCGATGGATATCGGGCTTAGGGCAAGGGCTAGGGTTAAATGCGAGAGGCTTCTTTAGAAGTTTATACGTAGTAGGTAGTACGCCACCAGTCCGACAACTGGTATGCTCTCTGAGTAGAAACATAAATATCAAACGTTTTCTTCCAATTTGTGGTTGATCATGAGAATATGATCAGTTCCACAACTCATCAAGTAGAAGAGAAGTTACACCTCACTGCCCGGACGACGGGGCGAGCGAAAAGCGTGTTACTAAGATACCTACCATGCTACCATCAATTGAAACAGGACACTGTATCTTTGCACTGCTTGTGACTTGAAGCTATTGAAAGAAAAAGACAAATGAAGGAATGAAAAGACTGACAGCTGATTGGCTGATACTTTTATGGCCTGAGGCTCTCACTTTAACTTGTCAAGGTTAGTGCATAATCGAGACAGGTGATGACATCATTGTCTCATGCTTACCCCATACTACGACAGAGCCAATCAGAGGGCTGGATTGAGGCATCCGGCCTGGATTCCAAGGCTGGAGGTCTAGAATGCTACGCCGATTCTCACCACTTTCGTGTGAATGCTGAGCATTGAAGAAGAGAATTTCAGTTGAATCAATCACATCAAGCAGATAGAAGCAAGTCGCAAGGCTCGTAGCATATACATAGTATGTGTTGTGATGAAGCATTCAATTATACCTTGAAGTAGCTCACAGTGTTCGCTCTAGCAATGTGATGATGCTCTACTGCAGACCAGAGTGACAAGTGACAACCTCGGGTCGTGCCTAGGCTGGCCTTGTTCCACCCCACGTCATAGGCTTCCCAGTCCGGCCTCGCCTTTAAATACTTCTTCTTCTCTCTTACTCCACGAACTCCAAACTACAACTACTTCAACCTCCAGCTCCTACATTCCCAATAACACGCCACCAGATCACAATGTCTAAATCACGTCTTCCTCTCTACCTCGGTCTCACCGCAGCCGGTGCTGGTGGTTACTATCTTTACAAGTCCGGCGGTGACGTCGACGCGGCCACTGCGCGCGCAAAAGGTACCTTTTTTTATCGTATGCAATTGCTGGCGGAACATTGCTAATATCGAATCTCCTTGTCTAGCTGATGCCGAAAAAGCACGTGCCAAATTGCCTGGCACCAGCGAGGCCGAGCACAAGGGCAAAGAAATTGGCCACAAGACCACTGCCTATGTCGATGAGATTGTACTTACCCACCATTACTCTTATTTCTTATTAGATTACGAAGACAGGGAGCTAATATTTATCGAATAGGTCGACTCAGCACACGCCAAAGCCAAGGAAGCCAACAACCGCTTCGGTGAAGGCGCCAAAGAAAGCCTCGAGAAAATCGAAAAGATTCGTCAGGACACAGCCAAGCAACTGGGAACAACTGTTGACAAGCTAGACCGAACAGTGGAGGAGAAAGCATCGGAAGCGAAGAAAAGTGTTTCTGGATGGTTTGGAGGATCGAAGTAATTTCTGTTTATTTGATACCTGATGCGAAGAGCATATGAGATTAACGATATTATTGTTTCGATTAGTATGAAGCTTTTTGGCTTACTCTGGTCTTTGAGTCATATTTCATAATGTAATTAGGGCTTTTGCAATGCATGGCCTGTTTATAATTCCGCACAAGCCATTGTAGGCTGGCCTCCTTGACAATTCCTAAGTAGGTCGCCTTGATTTCCCCTTAACTACATCTAGTCGACTACTACCTTCATTGATTTCTTTTTGCTCGTCCGAATCTTGATCGCAACGCTGCCTTGAATAATCTATACAGTGAACCTAGGTAGTCAACCATTTCCGGTGAGCTACGAATACTAGAATCACGAGGTACGTCAACACCAACCACACTTCCTGTCCCATCGTAGCTGTCGTGCTTGGAAAGTCCCAGCCTGTTTCGGAATACATCAACATCCCAGACCGTCACAAGGTTCAAATGTATTTTGATCGAAGCATCACTTTTCCGGCCACCTCTTTTCCAAAGAATCACTGCTTGCTCCCAAGCCATTGCTTCTGTTTTGTCTTTGAATATCAAGGTAATGCCGTTTGGCTCGTTGAGTGATGGAGGACTGATGGTGATCTCTGGCGGCACGTCCATGAAGACTGCGGTCTGTGATGCAGAGAGTTCACATTTTTGAGCTTCATAAAAGCGGTCTTCAAGCGTCTTCAGATAGTAATTGTACTTCTAAGCACATTCTCTTTGTGAGAATGTAATGGTCATTCGGTTACCGTCAACGGTTGCACCGACTCGAAGGGGTGGGGGTGCCATGGAGGATTGATGGTATGTCTCTCAAAAGGTGTTCAAGCCTTATGAAACTTGTAATTTGAACTGTGGAGGTTGAAGGAACAACATCTTGGGATGTCTATTGACAAGGTTCTCAGTACGTGAGGGGCACAGCTCAGGCTGATACCGCTATCATACGAACCAACGTGGAAGGCTTGACTCGGATCCCTGCTCTCGATCGCCTAATATTGGATATGTGGACAATGATTCTGACCACGCAGGATTATATCTCTATCATATGAATCAATACAAAAACCAATCAACCAAGTCTTATAACATGTTCTGGCGAGTCGATCCCGAGCCTGATCTTGAACGTTCCGCTGGACAAGAAGATCTTCAATTTGATGATCCGTCCTGGATAATCGATCACCACCGCCGTAACATCATTTTAAAGATTTTCAAACCAGAGGGAGCCTCCTCGACAAGGTCTGGGGACACCCCGTCTTCGCTAAATGCTCAAGTCCATGTTGAGTCGAAAAATTCGCGGATTCACGATCAAAGAGAGAGAGAATATAGCTATCGTATCAACTTTTCCGAGCTGCAGCGGCTGTACTTGAGGAAACTGCAACACAAACTGGTTCAGAATGCGGTCGATTTGAGGTACAATGCTAGTGAACCTGCTGGCTGGGCCGAGGATTTGAGAGAATATGGTAAGACGCCATTGATTCTTTCCCGACATCCAATTTCGTCGTATGCTGAGTTACCTCACAGTACAAGCGCTGCAAGATTACGACTACATGGGAAAACACACCCGACTTTCCAAGGATCCGTTTTACGTAACCGGCGAACGGTTCATAGAACGCTGCATGTTGCACGCCGCCATGAAAAACCGAGAGAACGATATAGATCCTCTTCAGTATTCGGACTCTGTCGGCGAATGGGAAAAAGAAGGCATCCAACCGGTATCTATCGGTGGAACCCGCGACAGAAACTTTCATCAGGCTTGGGTCAAGGATTTCAGAAAACGCATTGGTGTAGCCATGGTAGGCGGCATTTTCCTGATAGCGCCCATGTGGTTGATGGTCCTGCACAATACTCTCTATACATCGCTGATTGCGACGACTGTGTGCGTGGCTTTGTTTGGGTTGTTGATGGCATCGGTGCTCGAGAAGCCGATTGATGTCATGTCGAGTACTGCTGCGTATGCTGCTGTGTTGGTTGTTTTCGTGGGATTGACGACTAGCAAAAGCGGTTAGTGATGTTCCCGACGAGAGGGTCCTATGTATAAAACTTCCACGCGGTACGCATGTTTTGTAATTTGATAACCGGTTGGTGCCGACTGGAATGATTCTCCAGCTTACTTTCATTTCGATTCACGCATATCATCTGGAGGTTTGCACATGGCTGCAAACATTCCATCCGGAAGGGCTATTGCTATGGTGACTCGGGGAATTTTAAGCGGGATGAAAACATACCCAAACTTTCAATGAAAGGAGTATATATGAAGTAATTGTGTCAATAGCCTTGTCATTCGTCTTATTTTGATTGCCAACAGTAGGACTTCTTTTCGCATGTGGTGGTGAATAGCGAAAGCGCATTGCCCGATTGGGAGTAAAGTGGAACGCGAAATCGACGCGACCAACGCGTGTTTGTTTACACGCGTCAGCCCGGCAGACCAGCCCCGGCGGGAAAAGAAACACCAAAAAGGGAGCAACCTCAACTACTCACACAACAAAGATCAATTCATTGTCAACATCCCACCTTCCCGTTTCTCTTCTTTTTTTGACAAATCATTTATTGAAGTCGCAATCGAAGAAACAACGACCGAGATAATAGTTAGTAGGAAGAGCAACCGCCAAAATGTCCACGGCAACCAGATCCAGGACTCGCACTCGCTCTCACCTGCCTCGCTCGCAGTCACACCAAGCTGGCATTCAGCAATTTGCAAAGACATCGAAACCCGGAGCTCTTCCTTCCTCCAAGTCGCTCTTGCTCGATGGCGAGAAACCCTCCTGCCAACTGACTGCGTCGCCGTCGAAGAAACGAAAACTTAATGAAATTGCTGCCACAACCATCAATGAAAATTCTACACAGTCCCGTCCAGATCTGTCTGTCGAAGACACTCCATCGAAGACTTTGAAGTTCTCCGATCTCTCCGTCTCGACGCCACGAAGCTCCCGAACGAGGCCAGTCGCAACCCCGACCAGAAGCAAGACCACACGTACGCGTTCACTACCGAAACAACCTATTTTCAAGAAATCCACTTCCACCCCGAATATTGCCCAAGTCACGGCTACCAAAACCTACCCAGCCGCGCTCGGCGAATTCCTCGATCTTCACTCTGCCTTTTTGAAAGCTCTGTCCCTACATTCCGCTCACAATGAGTACTCCGCGTCAGCCGACCTTCGAGAACTCTGCCCAAGCATTGAGAAAATATGGAAAAAGCGGAAGGTCACGGCCAAGGATGTGCAGAGACTAGTACAAGTGTGGGATGAAGCATGCAACGAAAAGAACAATGACGATCAGACTGAGAAAAAGTCAGATTCAAGCAACCTGCGATTCCGACTTGCAAATTATGGTTTGGGCAAAGTTTGTATCGAGAGATTAGATGTTTCAGGTTCGGGATCACAGGGAATGTTTGATGAGAACCAGTTCCAGGAACGTTTCGTGCAGATTATTGAAAAGAAATGGCGAGACCAGATCGATGCGCAGAAAGATGGAGAAAACAAAGACGAAACGGATACCCCATTTGAAATCGAAAATCTTCCTCTCGCTCCCATCCAAGCATGTCTCACACCCTTCAACACATTCCGCAAGGGCCAACAGCGACTCCAAGATCTCAAAGGCGGCGTCATCAAAGTCAAAACTGCCATGATGAAAGCCGCCTCCATCACCCCCGGAGAACCCGGAACATCATCTGTTGCCCGTGACCCAACTGCCGACCGCCGCAAGGGTCTCTTTGAGCGTATCAAGAACAAAGAACTTTTACAGTCGAAACTCGGCCCGGCACCAACAAAGGAGCAATTACTCCGTCGATCTGCGGCACAACGAGCTGAGGATGTGGCCAGAGTACTTGCTTTGTTAAGGCCTTCTTATACAACGACAGCCAACAACGACACTATCGTTGCTCAGAGGAAACCATTCTCATGGCAAACACTCATCCAGACCATCCGAGACTCCCTTCGCAATCCGATTCCAGCTGAGGAGATTGCTGCGTGTTTGGATATGCTGGCGCAAAAGGATGTTGCTGGTGACTGGATTGACGTTGTTACTATTGGTAGCTTGAAATCGGTGGTCTTGATGTCCGCTCGTGATATCTCACCGAAAGAAATTGGGCTCAAAGTGAGCAAGGTGCAGTTTTGAATATGCATATTCGTTCTATTGGAGTTATTGTACTTTTTGTGCACAGCGACGGCTAGGGCTTTTGCATTGAAGCGAGCGTGTATGGATATTGCATGTGTATTGACATAGCTGCATTTATATAAATAATAATAAATTAATGAACAAAAAGCGTATCCCTTTAAAGTATAGAAGCAAAGACATCATCGAGCCAAGAAATGTGCACTGCTAAGCCTGTCAAATGCGGACATGCAAATCAATTAGGCTAGCGACGCGTAGACGCGTACCACCCCTATAAGTCCGCATCTTTTCGTGACATCGTACTCCTTTAACAGCAACAAGAAGAAACGAAAACAATATCGAGTTTTCCAAAAGACAGCTTTATTTTATATCAAAATTCAATCCAAAGCATAATGGCCATTCTATCAGCCTATTCGTCATTGGCTACCAGCCGGCACTCTCGCCCGAAGCCGTTGTGGGAGACTACATCTCAAGACGATGCCATGTCCTCCGGAGTGTCCAAATTCCTCTGCAGAGAACGGGCTGGATTACAGCCACCGGTGTTCGAGCATCAATTCTCTCGAAAACGGAAAGAAATCAATGACGGTATGATCTCTCGTGTCTTTCACGTGGTAAGAACTGGCTAATGCTGTGCAAGACGAGGACAATTTTCCGACAAAAAAAGCCAAGTTTTCGATTTATGAAGTTATGGAACAAGATATTCGTATGTTTGCTAGATTATGCCGGTCTTGTGCTCGTTGGTTGCTAATATCTCAAAATAGCTGTTGATAAAGTGCTAGACATGATCTCAACCTCTGACCTGAAAGCTATCGTCAAAACTTTGTTAACTCACAGCGTTGCGGGACCTATCGTGAAAGAGGAGCTGCTCGCGTCATCTGAAGAATCCATAGTATACAGTATTGAGCAAGCAGAAAGATTGAAACAATGTATCATGAAGGAATCGGCAGACGCAATTAAAAAGGTCACTGAAGAGGCGTACGCATATGGAGGCATGGAAGACGGCAGCGCTTGGTCTAACGCACTCTCGGTATTTTTGCCCCGAATCAGGGAACTTGCAGACCAAGGCCGTCTTGTTTACGGCCCTGATCTTGCTTGGGAAGCTCTCCTTCGCGTTGCCAAAAAATGTATTCTCCCAAAGCAGGGTGGTGAGATCAGACTTCGAACAGGAGAAGAAGATTGTGACGATTTCCATAAAGAGGTGGATGAACTGATGTTGCATATTTGCCACCTCCAGGAGGATGATGGAAATACGGCATGGCTACAGGAATTCGCAAGGAAGAATGAAATTTGGGACCTGCAGAGCAGTGCAGAACCTCCCCTGGAATTTCAAGGGCCGGATTGCAGATATCGTTACCAGAAAACTTTGAGGTTCCTGGAGTACTTCGATACCGAGAAAATGATCGTCGACAACTGAGTGAAAGTGATTGATATCTCGGGTAATATCTGGTCATACGGACGTGTATAATATCGTTAGCTGCGGATATCCATGTTTTTTGGTTTAAGCTTTTTGATTTGAAATATCTGCTAGCTCTTAAGTTTCCCTTAAACAGTGCTAGTGGTTGATAATTTTGATTGTTGAATTCCATACATGCATCTCGGCCGGGTGGCTGGCGGCGGTTTCTAGTGTGGCAGGAGGGATCATACCAACGATTTATTCAAAATCACCTTGGTGAAAGCAGCTGAAATCTGAGGCGAGCATCCGCTATCCCTTTTGAACTTGCTTGTGGCGGGGCAGTCTGTGACTGCTAGACCACCGTCATGCGCCATACATGTTACCAAGTTACGTAGACTCTAGATATACACTTCGTGGATTGGTTGAAGCTGGACGCCCCTCCAATCTTTAGGTGCATCGACATTCTTGGAGTGCCCATGCACACGGGGATGCCAATTAAACACCCGTGTAGTGATGACCCATAAAAAGGTAGGGAGACATCAAATCACTGATCATGGTATCTGTTGTGTGATACACGGAGGCGAATGATTGGCTTCAAAATTATCAGCTATCATTAGTATACCTGCCTAGGTATCTTCATGGATGTAATGCCAAATCGCGGTCATGCATAAAATAGCCTGACTGTATAAAACTCGGCACGGGCTGCTAGTGACAGGCATACATGCACTGTTGGATGTCAGTTCTCAGCTGGTAGTTGCAGGGGTTGTCGTTTCGACTTCGGTAATCACTTGTCAGTTGCCCTCTAGTGGTATTACAGTAATTTATCGCTGTATCTTTCAGTGGGTAATGGTATGAGGCTCTTTCTTTTCCCAGTTCCTCTTTTTTTTCTCCAACTGAGTTCCAGAGCCAAGAGTTTATGCTACACCTTATAATCTTGTGCCCCAATACCTGACCCCAAATTCAGTGGTTATGGCGGCCAAAGATGAGATTACAAGTCAGGCGGAGACTGTTACCCAGTCTCACGACAGCGAAAAACTATCAGAAACCAAAGCTTCTGAAAAGATAGCCTCCGTGGCATCGCAAGGAGCAGTACCATCAACTCCGCAGCTTGAGGTACAGCCTATTACAGTTCTACAACCACCTCTGCAACAACAACAACAACAGCATTCCCAAACTCTTTCAAGTACACAAATCAACGCATCAATTAGCGGAAATGCCTCACCACAGCTATTCCAGGTACAGCAGCAGCCCGGACAAGCACCGCAGACAATGGCACTCATCAACGGTCAACTCGTCCCAGTCTCTACGGTTCATGTTCAGGTTCCTGTCTCAGGATCAGGGTCGAACTCTGTCGTACTTCCACAGGTGCAAGTTCAAGTACAAGGTCCGGCGGCGGTTAATATGCAAGCGAGCATCGTTCAGAAGCAATCGGCCACTGAAGGCTCTACGTCTACATCAACACAACAGAAACCAACTGTTCCAGAGAGCAAACAGGAAAAGACTGGACTAACATCCAATGTGCCTGCTACAAGTACGCAACCACAAACAAATAACAATGCAAGCCCGGCTTCGCGAAAAACACGAGATCCAGGATGCGGATGCGGATTCTGGGCTGCAATTTTGAGGTCATTCCAGCAAAAAGGTGACAACAAGAATGACACGAAAGAGAATCAGACCACGACAGCGGACAGCAATACCCAAAACGATAAGACAACAAGCCAGCCACTGGGAACGACTGCTGTTAACATGGCCATACAAGCCATTAATCCGGCTTCAACTTCAGCACCAGCCGCTCACGGCGATTCCTCACAAGCGAATCGAAGTACCGGCGTGACTGATGCTGGTCAGAACACAAACGCAAACTACTACCCACTTGGTACAAGCGATATCAGCACAGGCAACACTATGAACAATCAAGGAGGCTACGTTATCCCCACAAACACGATGATACCCGACACAGGACAATACTCAGTTGCGGCTCAGCAACCGTTGTATGTAGTCGATCCTTCTCAGGCAGCTCCTGCGCCTTATACAGAACAAGCACCTGGTCAAGCTACGGCTGACGGAACATATTATGATAGTGGTGAAGGGGATGACGATCCAGTTGATGATGTGTATGATGACGATGCGGACGACATGTAGGCTTAATTATTAGTTAAGACATATTTGAAATTTTGCACACTAATGTACTTCCCTAATTATTCATCTAATGTTGAAAGATTAATAAAGTCACATTTCTTACATGTATGTAACCTCCCTCGCATAGGTACCTGGTTATCAAGGTCAAGATTTTGTGTTTAACCGATCTTCATGTAATGCCTCAAGTTCCAATATACTCCATCTCCCCAGCTTAAGAAAACTGTAAGCATAGACACCACTAGATGCGCATCTTTTTTTTTCCCTTCCCGTCTTTCCGTCTCCCCGTACCTGCACTGCGCAATGTGCTGTACCTGTCATATCGCCAATCCATAATGATGGTGGAGAAATCCAAACCGGTAACAGCTTTTCGACACGGAAACAAGACAACAGCCTTGCCCTAACTCCGAGCTGAGAACAGATTGTGCGGAAATTTTAGTGGTCGAACCTCTCATCAACACACTCCACTCTCGTAGCATTAGCAATACGGAGTACATTTCCCGTCATGTGCACGGAGGTATGCACTCGCCTATGCATGTTACGTACGTATTAGGAAGGCTCATCCTCAGTCCGATTCAGAATTCTCCCTAGAGTTTACGAGTGGTTAAGTTGGTCGAAAAACCTTTTGGTAGACAAGTGACAGCAACGTCTGAACATGGCACATCTTGCCCCAATCGCTTTTTTGTAATTTCCAGCGATGACTGATTGTTTTCTTGTGACAGGATGTCGCATCTTTTCTTAGGTGAAGCGGCTGAGAGATGCGACTCTAGATTCGGTTATCTATAATCGACTTCAAATTGATTATATTATTACACGAGAATCTTATCATCAATTTTATTTATGCACACCGGCGATCAATGGTTCCCGCGGTAAACATGTAGGTATAACGTATCATGTTATTCTGGGTATGCATGATGTTAGGTAGTAAAAATGTGGCTTGTCATTATGAGCTGTCCATCCAGTATTATCAACTCCGATCCTATCAGTATGCACTCGTCCATTATAAGCTGTTTCATTCGTCCTACAGTCTCGCGTTCACTTCCATTATATTCGTACTTTACTTTTCCCTAAATAGGCAACCCTAGCCTAATTAGGAAAGTTAGGGCTTATAAACCGCTCAAATCAGTCGGCAATTCTGCAGAGGCTTGATCAGAATTTTCGATGGTATCACCAAACTATTATTGAGTGTTAAAGTATTGTTAATATTAGAAATCTAATACCTAAGCCTACCAGCGTACCAGGTGGGCAAGTGAAAATCGAGAGCTCGAAATCTGCGCTCGGAAAAAATCATCCATCTTAGTTCTACAGTGGCGGCCCTGAAGTGCAGGGCCTTTGGCTGATCAGCTATACTGCAGCAAAACTATAAGTCCATAAGTTATGATCCATAGGTTACGTACGTGATACGTAGCATCTTTCAGCCTCCCTAGTCTACTTTCAGAGTCTTTTACCGAGTACGAAACTCCGCATACGGCCATTTGCGTCCTACTTACAACAGACCCCTGTCGTTTCTTTAGTCTAGTCTAGCTGCATGCTGTCAAATGCTTAATTTGACTGGCTAGCCTGATCACCATCGTATTTCTACAGTAATGTTGTGTCTGCAGGGTTTATCATAAGTTAGGCCATTTCTACGTATTGATCCCTGCGACTTTCTCATACTTCGGCACGATTACTCGACACGGTCCGTCGAGATTGCTAGTATGGAATATGAGTTTCAATCTAATATATGCATGAGCAATCATGCAGTATTATTACATCAGCTACATACCGGTCTGTATTTTAAGCATATTATATTAAGCTGCGATATGGTTCGCTAGGTTTTAGGTCCGATTGCATGTAGCCTCGAGTTGAGTTCGTAATACGTTACTAGATCACCGAGCATGACTATTGTACAACTACGTCGTGGTACGTGGTGTGACTTTGTGCACTTTTCTGTAACAAATTAATTCTGACCAGATTGAAAGTGCTTAATCTGTCAAGTAAAAACCACCGAGTACGTATTAAACATTAGGCTCCAAACATGCATACAAACGGGCATCCGAATTCCTGCAGGACAAAAACCTAATTCATTTCGCGAAGTCTCCTTATCCTCTCATAGCAGCTTAAACCTCAAATCACAGCACTTTTACATCAACCATGCGAACAATGCATATGCAATCGATGCTGTAATGCCCACTTTTCCAACTTTACGATGAGTCGTGGCCATACCGGTGGATACAGGCACACTGGGAGATGTCGAGGTAGAAATCAGCTAGATAAAATGATAAATTAATTAGCAAATAAAGCATATCGAAATCGGGGGTTTTTCAGGTACATACGCTATCGACGATATGAGCCACCCCATTTGAAGTAATCTGGTTTGGCGCAATAATCTTTGCATTATTTATGTACCACTCGCCATTGCTGAACTTCACAGTGAGGTTGTTACCACTCTGCGTAGTAAGCACAGTGCCATTTGCGAGACTGGGCGTGTAACCTAGGAAGTTAGGTATGATATGGTTAGACAAAGTACTTGTCAAAGATGCCGTGGTCACGTTTGACTGAATGCTGCCTTTGTACACTTCATTTGATGTTGAGAAAATAGTAACACCAGTTGGATTGTCGATGATTGATGCAAGGCCGGTTCTGTTCAGTCCTGAGGCGAAAGATGTCGCATTGGTGTTTGCAAAAGTGTCATGGAAAGATTGAGGCAAAGTAAAGAAGCTACTTGAGTTAGCCTTTACGAAAGCCTAGCCAAAGGTAGAGAGTTGGACAAACCCATCAAGAGTGTGGATTACACCCCCATCATAAGGTATATCGGCCTGCACGACAGAAACGCTTTTCCCAAGGCCAGAGTAAAAATGAAAAGACTGGGTTGTAGAGCTACTGTGTTGTCGCTTTCGTTGGCTAGACGTGCCGTTTCCATTGTTCGATGCAGGAGGCATGATTACAGGCTGTGTCCTATCCGGATTAGAAGATGGGAAGAGTGTATCCAATTGTCTTCCAAGAGGATCGTCACCAGCCGATTGTCCGTTCAGAAGATTCGCATTATGGCAGGCTTGTAGTTGACCCTGATCTGACGGAAGATTCTGGCGAACGAGTAAGCGGCGTAAGCTGGAAAGTTTGCCGCTTTGATTAAACGTCTGAAACGCGTCGTCGACTGGTGCAAAAACCGTCTGGACCTGCGAGGAATTGTAGAGTGGTGCGAGCCCCGGGTCCTGCTCAACCCATCGTGCAAAGAGGCCAGTGTTGGATGACTGTAATGCTTCAAAGACAGTCACGGCAAGGACTCCGCGGTATAGCACTGAAAACGCAAAGAGAACGAACGTAAAAGGAGCCATCTTTGAAAGACAATGATTAATTGTTGCTTTCAAGAGGTAATGGGGCAATGAGTGACTCAGGTAGGACAACGACAAATGATGATAGCCTCTGAATCTTGAATCAAAAGCAGACTTCATCATAATTAGAAAGTTCCACGGAGGTATTTATACACTTGTATAATGAACTATAAGCTAATGGCATGAAACAAAACCCTATATTACAATACGAAAACTTGCAGGAATCCTGTCATTGTAAATTTGACTGGCAGGGGTTAAATATGTCAACAAGCACCCGGCAACAGGGGAAGCGAGCCCGGACCTGTACTTTGCTAAGCTTTCATTATGTCGATTTAGTTTCCCTCCCGAGTTTGTATTATGACTGGCAGCTAGGAGCTGCCAGCAACATTAGGGGCGTTCGCCATACGTCCCCATGTAAGCATACCGTCGAATGCATTCCCATAACAGGGATAGCATACGCCAATAGACACCAGGCATATGCGAAGCGAACTCGGACTTGCAAATCTGCCTAAGTACTCTCGGAGTCATGTCCTCTCTATGCAATACCACTGGTAGTCATGAGGCTAGGCACCAACCATTGCGAATTATCTGCAGAACGCACTTTCTGTCACACAACGACAACAAATGTAGGGCAAGCTATAGTACTGCACTGCGAATCAAATCGTCGATGAGTCGACGCTGTAACCCGGATTACAGGCCAGTCAGATTTCGATATGGCGCTCGCTATCTGTATTTGTGGTCGTTCCGCGGAAATCACAGCAGAGGTGGCTGTCACCCACCCATCAAGACAGGGAGGTCGTTATACTTGAGTCTGAAAAGATTGTTTCTACTTATAGTTGATTGAGGCTGAAAATCAGCCCATATTTGATCACTGGGGTTCTTAGTGTAAAGATTGTGGTCTCAAACTCGGGTCAAAAGCTACCACAAGCTCCTATTTAAGACCTACCTGATAGCTGCTGCGATATTTGAACAATCGAGCATCTATTCTTTCAAGAACAGATCCAAGATGTCTTCTCTGATTCCTGCACGGGATACCTACACGCTCTTGAAGCGGTTCTCCATGCCGCACGGAAACGGTACAATAGATGCCGTTGCCGTGACGAGCTCGGATGGCCTTGTACTAATATCGTTCTACACCATCATAATGAAAGCCATCATCACTCAGTTTTGGATGGGTATTGTTCTTTTCGGCGTTGGTCTCTTCTTGCACCGAAATTCCAGCCATGATTCCAACTCATCCGATTTATCCGACTCATCTGCCACAGCAACAACCATTGGGCTCTGGAATATCAGGCATTCCCCGCGACAGGTTGTGTACTATATGACGCAGCGTACTTTCTCCGCGAGCCCATTTCGAGACATCTGGTATCCTTTGATCTGGTTTGCGGTCGCTGCCGCCGCTCTTGCAGCATCACTTGCCGTGCCCATTGTGAAAACCCAGAACCTGAAAGTTGGGATTGTCGCCCCGGTGAATCCAGAATCAGTGTTTGTCCCCAACTTTGATGATCCCAATTCGACTGCACACGAACTCGCTCAACAACTGACTCCTACTGTACCGGCGGCGCTGCGTGCCGTTGGGGGAGCCGCCGCAAGCATTCCACCGGATACGGTCTACATCTCTAATATCTCAACACCGTCAAGCAATGGTACTGTTGTGCAATTCAATTATACTTATGGTATATCAGGTAGCGACTTTGGGTTGCAGAAGACTCCGGATCTGTGGCTGAACGTGTCAGGATCTTGCATCACGGACTATACCTGGTACGCTGGATTCGACTCGAGCATTAAAGCAGATGTGTATTACAGGTGGAACGACCCAGACAACGCAACCGACGTATACCTTAGCTCAGATGATGGGCCTGCTTTTGCTTCACCTTGGTTTGGCTCTGCGTCGAGCACCGTCAATTATACTTTCGGCCTTATCGTGTCTTCTCTTGGGCGGCAATCTATATCTTCATCAACAGATCCTTGGTATCTCACAATTGATCAGCAAGATTCGATCTGGCCTTACGAGGTCAATGCCGGTCGACCACCCTTGTCGTGCTGGGAGACAGACGTGTGGTCGTTCCGCGGAAGTACTTCCAACGCATCAGAATTGAGAAATCTCACCGATAATCGCCTCTCGCTTCCTATCTCTATTGCGCTATCTCAGAATTTGTTTGAGCCCATGATCCTATCAACGACACAACGGTTAGGGCGATCCAGCCTGGCATCGTCGTTGACCGCTTATGGAGCAGGCTTTGACGCCGCAAAATGCAGTGTTGTCGCGGATATGACCCGTCTCGTCAACAGCAGCTATATCGCAACTCGAAATATTCTGTCTGACTCAACCACTATCAGTGCAGAGGGACAAGAGGGCCTCCTAAATACATATCGTGGTGACAACGGGACCATACTTCCTGGCTCGGATGAATTTGTTATTTCAAGCCCGAACATCATCACGCTTTCCGTGAGAATTCTTATCATCGTTCCTGCGGTATTCTTTGGAGTTCTTGTTCTTCTAGCAGTTCTGGCATGCCTCCCTGACCCATGGCGCTCAAGCAAGGAGCTCAATGCCACCAGAATCCATGCATTGAAGAGACAGAGTACGACGACCAAAACAAGAAATGTCAGAGTTTCAAAGTAAGTTGTTCGGGACATTCGTTGACAGCTCTCTCAGCTAAACTCATTTGCAACAGAGGTAACGGAAATGATAAGCAAGATGGAGGTGATGGAACTAAGGACAATGGCGATGGTAATAACGGTGATGGTGGCAATGTGAGCAAAGAGGTGAATAATTTTGTAACCTCAATTGATGTTTGAGATAAAATATCAGTACATATCACGTCATTTTCATCGGCAGCTCAGGGACTCTCCTGGGAACTATCAGCGAGATGGGCGACGATCTCTCCCAGTGCCAGTCATCTCCATGAAACGAGGCTTTGGGTCCTGAAATCAACTCAATGTTGTTGCTCTGCAAATTTATTGCTTTGAGATAATGAATCTATGTTACTTTCTCATCTGTGTTTTCGTACGGAGACACTCACTCAATTCATCGTTACCTTTTCTCTCCCTATTTTGCCATTAAGCATGCCAGTTGATCTCAGCTCCCGTTTTGAATAACAATAAAGCCTTGATACAAGCTCCGAAAAGGTTTGTTTGTTGCTGGTAAGAGGCCGTCACAGTCAAACAGACGGCGTTTGCCGTGTAAAGGGGGTGGTTCTACATCGTTACCAGACAATGCACAGCTGATACTATGTTTTTTACATCTTTCAGAGCATATGATTCAAAAGATTACCTTACAAGCGCAAGCCACACGAGCAGCTCCCTAAAAGCAAACACTCTTCTTCCCTCGCTCTTTCCCTCTTCTTTTCTCTCCTCGCCCCCTCCTTGCTGCCTTCCTCAATCCCACCTTCATTTGTGACTCGCATCTATCCCAGTAACAGAAGAAAGCATGGCTAACGATCATCGTAAGTCGGTTCGTTGAATTGATAATACACTGACCTCGCTAACTATACTCATATCAGCATACCTAGACCTTCCAATACCCAAATATGCGCCGATTGAGCTACGTCCAACACCAGGCAAAGGATGGGGTGTTTTTGCCACCAGAAACATCAAACGTGGATCCCTTATCATGAAAGAAAAGGCTATGTTCGTTATCCCAAAACCGTCTGAGAGTATCACAGAGCAAGATATCGAAAAGGCCATCGAGAAGTTGAGCGTCTCACAGATGCACATCTTTGCTTGTCTGTCTGGAAATAGACCACGCGAACTATTTAATGGTCTAATGGACAGTGGACCGTTGGACCTTGCGGGGATCTGGGGTAAAAATTGCTTCTCTCTCGAGTCTGGTGTGGAGCAACGACTTTTCGGGAAGTTTGTCGTGCAGAAAAGATGGGGTCTATTTCCTTGCCATTCACGTTTCAACCATTCATGTCAAGCAAACGCTGGTATTCCCGAAACACCATCAGAGTCACAAGTTGGGAAAAACTCTATGTCTAGCTATGCAGAAAGAGACATCGCTGCCGGAGAAGAAATCACGATATCCTACAAGAACGGCTTCCACAGTCGCACTTTGTATGAACGTCATCGATTGCTTGGATTCAGATGTCGCTGTACTGTTTGTGATCGAGCTACAAAAGATAAGACATTCAGGCAGGTCAGTGACATGCGACGAAGGTTGATAAGAGGATTGATCTATCTTTTGGACGGCATAGACGAGAATAGCGAGTACGACGACAACGATACGCACTCACGACCAGTCATATGTGATCCCGCTATGCGCAAAGCAGCGGACAAGTGCGACATCCCCCTTAGCGCTAGACTGATATATGATCTGTTACTGGTAGCCCTCAAAGAAGCAGAAGGAACACTTGACGTGGAAGAAGCAGCCCGAACTTGGACTCACGTGTGGCGTAGGGCTTGCTCGTTCGGTACAGAAGAAAATCGCAAGATCGCCAGGCTTGCTGTACAGCAAAAGACATGGACTGAGAGGCTGGGCATGGCGTTCCAACTCGATGGGAGAGCTGATGCGGCTGATTATCTCCATACATTAGCCTATCGTCGAGTGAAAGGGATGGAAATCTGAGGTGCATGTCTGTATCAACTCAGATTGTTGTTAGTGATGCCAATGATGATGAATGAAGCTATGGAGGGTCTGTGGCGCTTCAAATTCGTTATAGTTCATGGTGTTTTCAAAGAATTTTTCTCTTGTGACATGTGAGAGTGTATGGAATATGTCAATCTCTACCCTTACTATTCGATTATTCTATCTGCAGGCTTTTCTCGTTTCTAATTCTGAGAGCGCTTTCTCAGGTATCCTGAGACTTCTCCGAGAAACGGACATTGTAATGAATATTAGATACCTGACTATGATCGATATCTAGGACCATAATTAGTTCTAGCACCGCCGATAAGCGACCTGATTCCTCCATATACTCATCTTGCTCCTCCGTATCTATCTACAACATGGTGAGTGGTAGGTAGTAGAGTCCTATACGTCCTATACTCCCGCTTCCCCTCATATTTGACATGGAAAACCCAACATGAAGGAACAGATCAGATCAGGGGCGGGCCTTCCCCATTAGGCAATCTAATTAAACGCGAACGCGTGATCACGTGATCCGCGTCCATCCTGCCTCGCGTCTCCCCGATTAAAGTTATGGAGAACATTCAACATTCAACCTCCGTCCTTCAAGCTCTCAATGTATGGGGTCGCCGTGATTACAAAATAGCAAATTACGACAAAATGTCTTCACGCCCGGAGCTTAAAGTAAGTTTGATATGTTACTAATCTCATGGTGTTCAATATTGCTTTGTTGTACTAGAAAGCTTCGATACGGAAGCTGATTCATAACATTACAGGTCGACGATGAAAACGGTTTCATTCGCTTTTTTCGATCGCTACCTTCTAAAGAAGTCGTCAACGAAAGTAATCCGACGACTATTCGCTTGTTTGACCGTGGCGACTGGTATACAGCGCACGGCACTGATGCCGAATTCATTGCCCGCACAGTCTATAAAACCACTTCGGTTTTGCGAACGTTAGGCCGCAGCGACTCCGGTGGCTTGCCTTCAGTCACTCTGAGTGTAACGGTCTTTCGTAATTTCTTACGAGAAGCTCTTTTTCGTTTAAATAAACGCATTGAAATTTGGGTGTCTGCAGAAAGTGGGAGAGGACAATGGAAATTAGGAAAGCAGGCCAGTCCGGGAAATCTGCAAGATGTTGAAGAGGAACTCGGCGGTGCAGGTGGAAATGCGATGGATTCAGCGCCCATCATCCTTGCCGTCAAAGTCTCCGCTCGCTCATCGGAGGCTAAGAATATTGGTGTTTGCTTCGCGGATGCTAGTGTTCGTGAACTTGGTGTTAGCGAGTTTCTCGACAACGATGTTTACTCCAATTTCGAGTCGCTCGTTATCCAACTTGGCGTGAAGGAATGTGTTATTCAGCTTGATAGTACCAAGAAGGACGCTGAACTGGCGAAACTCAGGGCAATTGCGGACACTTGTGGAATTGCAATAACAGAGCGGCCTATGGCAGACTTTGGCACAAGAGACATTGAGCAAGATTTGACAAGACTATTGCGTGATGAAAGGTCAGCTGCTACATTACCTCAAACAGAATTGAAGTTGGCCATGGGCGCCGCTGCTTCACTCATCAAATACTTGGGAGTCATGTCAGATTCGACCAATTTCGGTCAATATCAACTTTACCAGCACGATCTGTCGCAGTATATGAAGTTGGATGCTTCTGCTTTACGTGCATTGAATCTAATGCCGGGCCCGCGAGACGGAGCAAAGAATATGAGTTTGTATGGGCTCTTGAACCATTGCAAGACGCCTGTGGGAAGTCGATTGCTCGCCCAATGGCTGAAGCAGCCTCTTATGGATCAAGCACAAATTGAAAAGCGACATCAGTTGGTTGAAGCATTTGTCGTGGACACAGAATTGCGGCAGACTATGCAGGAGGAGCATTTACGAGCAATCCCAGATTTATACAGACTGGCTAAGCGCTTTCAACGTAGCCAAGCTAATCTGGAAGATGTGGTACGAGTTTATCAAGTTGCTATTCGCTTACCGGGCTTCGTCCGCAGCTTTGAGAATGTCATGGACGAGCAATATCAAACGCCTTTGGACGAGCAGTACACAACAAAGTTGCGCAACCTATCCAACAGTCTTGCAAAACTCGAGGAGATGGTCGAAACTACAGTTGACCTCGACGCACTCGATAACCACGAATTCATCATAAAACCGGAGTTTGATGACAGTCTTCGGGTCATCCGCAAAAAGCTAGACAAGCTTCGCTACGATATGGACTTGGAACACCGCCGGGTTGCTAAAGACCTAAATCAAGACATGGAGAAGAAACTTTTCATGGAAAACCACCGCGTTCACGGTTGGTGTTTTAGATTGACCAGAAATGAAGCTGGTTGTATTCGCAACAAGAAAGAGTATCAGGAGTGCTCAACACAGAAAAACGGAGTCTATTTCACCACACGAACAATGCAAGAACTCCGCAGAGAGCATGATCAGCTGTCATCAAACTACAATCGCACTCAATCAGGTCTTGTCCAAGAAGTAGTCAACGTTGCAACTTCATATTGTCCTGTGCTTGAACAACTAGCCGGCACTGTGGCCCATCTGGATGTAATTGTGAGTTTTGCCCACGTATCGGTTCACGCTCCAACGGCGTATACTCGCCCCAAGATGCATCCACGAGGCACTGGAAACACCATTCTCAAAGAAGCCCGTCATCCATGCATGGAAATGCAAGATAATATTTCATTCATCACAAACGATGTTTCACTTGTGCGAGATGAGTCCTCATTCCTCATTATTACAGGACCGAATATGGGTGGTAAATCCACCTATATTCGACAGATCGGTGTGATTGCGCTGATGGCCCAGATTGGCTGCTTTGTGCCCTGTACCGAGGCAGAGCTGACAATATTCGACTGTATTCTTGCTCGTGTAGGAGCAAGTGACTCGCAGCTAAAGGGTGTGTCAACCTTTATGGCCGAAATGCTTGAGACATCAAATATTCTGAAGTCTGCCACATCCGAATCGTTGATCATCATCGATGAGCTTGGTCGAGGAACTAGTACATACGATGGCTTCGGTCTCGCATGGGCCATTTCCGAGCACATCGTCACAGAGATAGGCTGTTTCGGCATGTTTGCAACTCATTTCCATGAGCTAACAGCTCTAGCCGATCGCTATCCGAAATCTGTGAAGAACTTGCATGTGGTCGCTTTCATTGGAGATGCCAAGGAGGGAGAGAGCAATAAAAAGAGGGAAGTCACGCTTCTCTACCGTGTTGAACCCGGCGTTTGTGATCAGTCTTTCGGTATTCACGTTGCGGAACTCGTCCGCTTCCCGGAGAAAGTGGTGAACATGGCACGACAAAAGGCAGAAGAATTGGAAGATTTCACCACAGCGACCTCCGACAACACAGAGAAGAAAGAAGCTTCAGCACTCGATGGCTATTCTCAAGAGGAAGTAGAAGAAGGCAGTGCACTCTTGAAGTCAATGTTACTCAAGTGGAAGGCGGAAATTGAAGCTCCAGGAAAGGAGAACCTGACTGCAGAAGAAAAGCGTCAGATTATGCGCGACTTGGTCGCAGCGGATAGCAGTTTGCAATCAAATAAGGTCTTTCAGGGTATCAAAGCTCTATAGACACTCGCCTTTCGTCTCATATATGCAATCTACAAGCTCATTTTATCATTTCGGTTATCGCGTACTAGGTGTTTCATGAGGGAAGGCTTTCGGGAAGGTCTGGGCATTGCAGTATTGTTATCATGTACACTATCTATAATGAGAAATCCATTGTCGTCAATTCGTGCTCCGCTCGTGGGTGACGATGTAATCGTAGAACTTAGAGTCGTCGGAACACACGTACTGGCTGTTAGCGGCGAGTCTTTCAGCACGCATCTCAATCCTCTTGATATAAATGCATTTCCATAGCTCAAATTACCTTGATATGAAGAACTTTTCGATAATCAATTGTTACGAGTAGGTCAACAAGATGAAAAGATTTCCACGTGTCAAGGACGGAAACGATGATCGTAGAAACACGTGACAGCGACGCAAGCACCTGTCGAAACTTGGAAGATCGAGACACATCTCTGCTTTGAACACAACAAACAGCTTCTCATTGCTGGACGTTCCTTTTCAAAGTGAAATTACTACCGTTTTCGCTTTGCGACCTAGTCGTGCAATCGACCAGAAATCAGAGCTACTAATTGAACAGGGAATCGTTCGCGATTATCGGACTACATTCATCCTCAACTCCGCGCCGCCATGCCGTTACCCTGAAATTCACCTCACTTCACTTCACTTCAATTGACATCGACCACAAAAGAACTCAGACCGGTCCAGATTCATGCATCCCTTCTCCGTCCTGACACTCGGAATCTTTGTAGCGGGCTACATCACTGCGAGGTGGGACTTGGTTACTCGCCTATACGATCTGGCGATCTTTGCCTGGGATCACGGCGTCGTTACTCGAACCGCGAAGGGCTTCGTACTGCTCTCAATCATACTCTTCATTTTCATTATACCGCTCCACTATCTCGCATCAAAAGAAATTGACATACACCCCCGTGTCGTTCAGCAAGGTATATCTGCGCGGGAGGAGTTGCGCCGGAGAGGCTCCTTTTAATTAAAGCGAATTGAAGCAGCGGTGCATGAAAGGATGACAATATGATAAATGGCGATGGCTTACTGCGTGTTTTCTGGCCGAATGATATACCACGCTCATCGTCGTCCGGGGTTATTATCGGCTGGCGCAACTCGGACTTGGATTTATTTGTCGTAACTGTGCTGGAAGATGTCGAGGTAGGTGAAGCGCTAGATACTGAAAAGGGGCTGTTCACAATGTTAATAATTATTGCTCTCCAAGGCCAAAAGTGTCGATAATGCGCTGCGAACGGGCATTCTGTTTCGCAATTGCCCTCACCCGATCACCCAACTCTTCGTTCTCTGTGGAAAGTCGGCAATGCACGTTTTAGGCTCAACCAACCCAGCTGAGCCGCCAACAGCTTTCGATGCCGGCCATCTTTCAGTGACTACGAATACCTCTTATAAGATCCCCCGTGTTTTCTGTCCTCCAGAAACGAATGTCTCGATTCAAGTGATTATGTTCAATCGCCCTCATCCAACCCGTATGCAATATATGTCATTGGAGCCGATATCTTTAGCGTTGGTCGATAAACAATCGAATCATGGAAAGGGTGTGTCCTTTGCTCCGATCGATGCGGAGGAGGAAGAGGAGAAAGCTCGGTCGAAGAAACTGATAGAGAAGCTGAAGTGGCATACGGTCGTCCGCCATGTCCCGTCCCAGAAAGAGGTTGCGCTACCTATCATACTAAACCAAGTGAACTGCGCATTTGAGGTTGGACAACTCATTGAGAAGAATAGCCGACTAATAGGCACGCGTCCAAAGAGAAGCATGAGTGTCAGCGAACGTGTCGTTGAATCTGCCACAACAATTTGGGACTTTTTTGTTGACATCTTCTGGCAATGGATCTGGCCAGTTCTTACAAGATGCTTTGTCTTTGGTTTAGTCTGCCATCGCGCAGTCGCTGAATTAGTACTACGTATGCTTGAATGGCGAGCCCGTCCCGATGCTGCAGCTCTTAAGGATATCTCCGCCACAGCGCAACAAGTCGACATTCGATTGCAGCAATTTTGCTACTGGCCTATACAATACGTCAAACTTCGGCAAAGAAAGGATAATTGGGAGAGTGTTACAACCAGTCATCCGGATTACATTCGCTTCTACAATTCACTTTGGCTCGTTGCAAACGATGTCATTATCGGCATTGCTTTGGGCTCTTATATTATTGATAACGCGCAATGGGTGGCCAGTCAAATAGACTATCTCATCACAGACTGGACTGTTGAAGGTTTACAGAGAACCATCTCATGGCTGATGGGATGGCCAGCCGGTTTGAAACTCAATAATGAACTGGCTGCATTCCTGGGAGATCTTTTCCTTTGGGTCATTGAACATTGGGCCGGTATTTCATCGTCCTTTTCATATAGTAAAAGCCTCAATACTGACTGCTTTATATATAGCCTGTATCGCCAACCTGCAACCCTATTTACCACACCTAATATACATTATTGGCTGCTCGAGTTTCGCCGGTGCCAGCATGCCAATTGCTCTATTCTCCGATTTACTTTCAATCATCACCATCCACATTTACTCATTCTACATAGCATCGGCTCGCATATTTAATTGGCAACTTAGCATTATAATATCCCTTTTCCACCTCTTCCGCGGCAAAAAACGGAACGTCCTTCGCAATCGAATCGATTCCTGCGACTACGATCTCGACCAGCTTTTGCTAGGGACGATTCTGTTTACCGTATTATTCTTTCTTCTTCCGACAGTCGTCGTCTTTTACCTCGCATTTGCATCGGCGCGGATGTTAATCATCTCACTCAAAGCGGCGCTGGATACGTGGTTGGCATTTCTGAATCACTTTCCACTGTTTGCGCTAATGCTGCGCGTGAAGGATCCCGGACGTTTACCTGGTATGATCTTTTTGAGAAGCTAAATTCATTTCAAATACTAAAGAGCATCATAGGCGGGGTCTATTTCTCGCTACGAGAAGAAGTTATCAAACCATCATCAAAACAAAAAGGCGCAGAGGCAACCAGGATTTCCTATATCCATCTAAAGGTATGTCATCCTAACGGTCCTGTCAAACATCCGAATTATACTGACAATCAAACAGTCCATGCCCCTCTCCCTCCGCGCCATGTTCGACCAATACTTCCAACTCGGCCATCGCCTCCGCAAACACTACCTCTCACCCAGCGTCATCCTGTGCCTCGTCACCGGCCGCTTCGTACCTCCAATCCATCGCCGCAATCTCTACAGTATGCAATACAGCATGCTCCCAGCCCACCGCGCGGGCATGTTCGAGGTGTGGAATCGACTGACGGAGAAGAAGAGTACCTCAAATGGCTCAAGCGGTGGTCGAGGAATGAACGGTAGTATGGGCAATGGACTTGTCAAGGTTCCGTCGAATTATGTATCTAATGGTGGTGGTCGTCGGGGCCACCGATGATGACTGTAATGTATTTATTGTAAGATATACTTTTATGTTATACATAACTTTTTTGCGAGTGCCGTCCACCTTCAATGAACCCCTTTGATCGTCTTTTCAAGACCACAGGTCAACCACCTACAGTCAACATTTCGAAGTATGTATTGATTCGATATCCTTTTCGAGATAGCCATCTGTTTCGCCAGTACCTATTCTATAATACAGTTGGCACCACGCATCAACGTACCCCAGTGACAGCTTCATGTCTTACTCAAACTCAATTTCTCGAGGGACATATATGTATATATACATAGTCCTCTATCGCCTTTCCGCACCATACAATGCTTGAACCCCACATGCAAGATTAAAATGCACGGGAGAGATAAATTCAATATTACTTAAAATCTTACACCAATACAGTACATTCATTCCCAATTGATAACTGATTTTTAGAACTATCTTGTGGGGTAATGCAGGCCGTATTAATGTCTCTGTAGAAACCTTCTAGATAGATACAGTGGGATGAAATATGTGTTCGCACCCCCCCATATCCGACCGCTACCCGAAGCTTAATAATGTAGTGATTAACCACCCGTGCCGTAAGGGCTTTTAGAGGGTTCAGAGGGTACCCAGGCCGCTAAGCCCGCACCTAATAGCACCTGATAGTACTTCGGTTTCCTCGGCAGAATACCCGGCGGTGTGGAAATTTCGGATAGGGGGGGTGCGGAAACATTTTTCGTGGTACTGTATATACTCCGAATACATATACTCCAGATACGTATCGTCCGGGGCAATAGATTCTTCTGATATTGTGCGCGTACAAACAATCATGTACTACCCTTTATGACTTCATACAACCAAGTCCGTATTGACTTTGCATGGTTCAACATCTTGACATTGAGCCAATCGACCTCCTTTCGCGAGTGAAAATACTGCAAAATAATTGCAGCACATACTGTAAACGTGGTCAAACTAAAGAGTGATACCCAGTACTTCCACCATGGAACGTCATCCGCAACTTGGTTCATGCTAAACATTGCCTATACAGGTATTAGCTTATACGTCCAAACCCCCATCGTCCGCGTTGTCTTTGACTGACCGTTATCAAACCTAATGGCAAATATATCTGAGAAAAATAGTTAGAGGTCGAAACTGAATCCCCTACAGTGTTCAGATCTTACAATTGTTATATGGGTGAGAAGCTGGATGTTATCACCCTGCTGAGTTGCATTTATACTCTCTGCAAGTGCGGACGCATTCACAAGCTAAAGTGCCTAGTTAGCCGGGCTTTCAAGAAGGCAGACTGGAGGTAACTTACAACATCGGACATTTTCTCGAGAGTCTCTATTCTTTGCTCTATGATCATATGTAAGGCTTTGAGCTCTGCTATGTATCCATGTATCTGATAGAACTTGTCCCGAAAATTCTCATAGAGAGTCCCAGGTTCTTCTAGATTGAAGTAGACACTGTGGTTCGTATCAAACTCCATCCACGTCGTCACATTTTTAGCAAGGCAATTTTTTAGGCGCCGCAAAGTCCCTAAAACCCAAGTGTATTCTTTCGTTCGTTTCAAGTTCGGGTCGTCCTCGAGAAACTTTGGGAGAGACTCTTGATTTATTTCGCCCTAATGATGCGCGAAAGGTATCGTCGTCAGGGAAAAAAATATTAATCTAGGAGACTTGTAGTAGGGGCTGTCACTCACATGAGAGTCCAGATAGCTTTCTAGTACTTGCACTAGCACTGTCCACTCGGCTGTGACCTGGTACATTCTTATAGAAAGCACAGTAAGAAAATAATACCTTGGGTCCCAGATGGGCAAGTTACATGGTGTTTGGCCGGCAGACGGACCATCTGATCGTGTTTTGAGGAATTCCTCGACTGTGTCTTGCCCCGTGTAATAAGTATCTCCACAGAAGTGGGCAGTCCAGAAGAAATCATCCACGACACAAATTATCAATGATAGTTGTGATTCGTAAATACAGTCTTGCAAGATTGTTCCTGGTGGTCGGAAATACCTGGCCTTTCTCAATCCTCTAGGATCAGAGTGGTTCGTGATGTCGGGTCGTAGAACGTAGTGTGGTAAATGAAACTGTAGAACGATTTTTCGATTCTTACACCACCAGCTTTAACTCGCACCGTCTTTACACTTAGTTGGGGTCCGAACCACTCACGTGAGAAACATTCATATAAGCCTGAAACTCGATATGTTTAGATAGAAACAAGCGGAAGTCTGGGAGGTGTAAGGTGGATATGTTGCAAATTAGGGCTAAGGCCACTCGTGGCGTTATATCTGCAATATAACTTTATCATCTTAGCTTGTTATGTTCGCTGTGTTGGGAGGATTGAAATCCGTACACGATTCTACGCTCTGCGTTCTGTTTCCTCTGTTGGCATTATTAGATGAGGTTCACCAATGATGGAGGGAAAGAGAAATAGAAATAGATCAAGAAAGACCGATAGAGGAGCTATTATTTTTCAAATCTCATCTGTTTACTTACAGAAATTTTAAGGCGCTCGAATAATGTTTTCGCATCTGCTCCATATACTTGGACGTTTTCTCCTTCTGGCGGATACTGATTATACGATTTTGAGTCCCATGGACGAAGTATAATACTTGCATTGTCGGAAATATTCAGATTTACACAAGGGTCACATCTGTCGTCAACAATGACTATTGTCCTCCGATCATTTGTAGGAGCTTGCAAATCTTGAATGGAACTGGCGTCTGACTGTTCAAGGAAACCGCGTAAAGCTTCGTGAAGGCGAGGAGGTTCAAGATCACTTATGAAATGACTTAAAAATGAATCTATGAGAGTTTTCCCAGGTTCGATCTGAAGTCGCTCATCTTGATGAATGTATAAGTTCGGCTGTCGCGTGGTGAACGATTTCCACAAATTTTCGTTTCGGGGCCTGTCATGGTTATTTATTCGAGATCGATCCATTGGCCTCCGTTATTTTTTCGAGATATGCGTACAAAACAAGCTGTCTTGTACACCCTTGGATTTTTTTTTGGCTGAGGTGTTTGAGGTCGCTTCGAGCTTGTGATGCTATAACTATCTGATCAACTAATACACGTAGATCTTCTGTACTTTCGAAAGATTGTGCAAGTCCTTCTCACTTGTGGAATTCTGTATGCTTCCAAGAAGGCTTTGCTGTGCATTCCTTTTCGCTTATTTTTCGAGTTGAGATCAGCCTTGCTACTTCACACCAAGACGATAAGACTAAATAACTAACAAATAGTCGGGTGTTGCCCATTACGGATTTGGGTATTATTGAGCTACGCGTGGCTCACTTTGGTCCATTTGTGCTTGCCACGTAACGTGGCTAGGTTTTTTAATCGTAAGGCAGCCAATACCGTCTGAAACATACATTCAGACCAAACCAAGTTGAAACCGGTTGTTACGAACCCTGCCCTTTGTTCGACAATAGCAACTCGTGACTGTCCGTATCTCAGAAATATCCAAAAAAGTACATGAGGCTGAATCCGCCTGCCACACCTATTTCTTTCCCATGATATTTTGATACTTGATTTTTGGCTCTAGCCTTGAGGCAACCTCATAATAACAGCTTCCGCGTGTGCTGAACAGCAGATGTAGAGTACCGAATGGTGAATATTTACATCTCATGTTTTAAGTGAAAAGTAGGCATGGTTGATATAGCAATGAATGAGAACAGAAGGCCTGGTGATTTCTTGATTGGGGTTTCTCTCAGTTTATCTGCAAGTATCACTTAACAATCATACAATCTCTACATGCTTGATGGAAGCAGGAGCTACACTGGGGTGCTATAACGTAATCGTACGGTCCGCCATTACACTGACACTAGAAACCAAAATTTATCTGGTTAGCATTAAGATTCTGATAGGAAATCCCAGTCACTGCGCATATGGAAACACCCTTACACAGTAATACCTCAGAGTTCCACCCCACAGGCTCACTCCGCTTGCTGCTTGGGTGGGATTCTTGCACTTGGTACATTTCGCGTGCTGACATGATTCGCATTTGGATGCCTCGGCTTTATTGTATTTGCTACATTGCTCGTTGCACTGTTTTAATCAGCACCGGAGCGCACATTTCATCTTCGTGTGCCTAGGTGTACTCACACAGTACCAGTCTTGCGAAGTTCTTCGTATCAAAGGGTGCAAATCAATGTTGGACTCAATATACTCATCCAGACCACCATCCGCTCGTAAATGTCCACGGAATAAATCCATCAAGATACTTTGAAAAGCCCAGCCTGGTGCAATAGTATGAGCAACCCGGGGTTTCTTGAACAGGAGAACGTAACGTTTATGATTCTAATTGTTCGCTCTGCGGTGCGAATTTTGCTTTTCGGCTATTCGTGATATGATTGAGTCATTACGGTAGAGATTTCTTGGAGGGAAGGCGTAATCTAAATATTTTTTGGGCAGCAGCTCTAACGCGTAAAAGTACTAAAAAAGTAAATTCATCCGATCGCCGCAACTGCGGTCCATCTGCAATCCCTGATTTTAGGTCGAAATTGGGGCAGTGCCAGGCTGAACGGTCTGACATGGGTATGACTTGTATCTTCATTGGAGCAAACAATATTCCAGCTTGTGTATACGAATGTATCATGTTCATAATAAATCCCAGGTATTTTTCTAGCGTCTTCTTCGACAAAACCCTGACTCACTCAGATATGCCTTCAATCATGGTAAAGAAACAGGCTTATCGAATCCATTCATACTGGAGTCTGGAGCCAATAATTGATGACTAGTTAATGCGGAAAAGAAAGCCGAATTAGACGTTGACGCAAGAAGATCTCTCAAGAAGCATTCATAGTCAGTTTGTGCTCGGGCAGTAATGGATTTATATGTGTAAGTTATTGATGATACTAGTGTAAGACCGTGAAACAGAAAGTACCTAAAGCTACAGACATATATTTATTCGTCTATTCATGCACTACGGTAATAGAATAAGCTTATGCTAAGGCTCAATGATCTGATTACGATGCTCAGGGACGTGCTAAGTTCTACCCAGTGTTCAAAAGCGGCGACAGTGTGAGCACTAAAATGGAAAGGGAGTGACATGGCGCGCCAGGGGAAATCCGGTACATAGGTATGTGGATATGTAGTAACCCCATGCCCCTTAATATGTAGCGCTGGAGTCATTCAGACTCTAAATCGAACTGCTACTTGCATTGGTGTGGCTTCTCATGGTATCATAGATCCATTGTTCTGTAGATTTGTCCTTCCTGATATGTGCTCCTGGGGTGACTCCATGCTCTTTGATTCTCACATCTAGAGTTAAATGATAACATATAAAGCACTTCAAATTTATATGCTTTATGAATCTATTGATTTTGATAATAGCTGCTGGTGTCCTTCAGATTTAGAAATAGTCTAATATCAGGTTTTCGTACAGGATAGGAGCGCGCTTCAGTTCTACATGCCTTGTAAACCTATTCTCTTTGGTATCCCTTGCTGGAGTGCTTCGGTATACTATGTTACAGAAGTCCGAGCTTCTTGGATAATAATCAGGGTATTGAGGACTTGCACTTTATCTAGGCCTGCTTCTCTCATTGTAGGTCGGGGGTGGCTTCATGCTCTTTCTTCATATGAGAAATGATCTTTATCTTCATAGCACGTGAAGCACTGCGAATCTACATGCTTTGTAATCTGAAATCCTTAATATGGGCTGCTGGAGTCCTTCTGAGCTGGAAATATCTTGATATCAGGTCTTCACATGATAAGAGCGCGCTTCGGTTCCGTAAGCCTTGTGAATTTATTATTCTTAATTACATTGCTGAAGTGCTCCTATACTAGATTAAGACCCTCTTCATACAGCTGAGGGACGCCAAAGTTATACATACCTTGAAACCCTGCTCCTCTCAATGTATACTGCTGGGGTGCCTCAGGTCGTCAACATCTGCCTCTGCACAAAATCGTGCGCACAAATCGCCGAGCCCCTAGTCACACACACACACACACACACATTTATATCTGAGAAGGGTGTCACTTCTCTTTTTTTCTTCCTCCTTTCTTCATCCTCTCACACACCCCCAAGACCACCACCTGCTGCCGCCACCGCCGCCGACTCCGAAACAGAACCAAGAGCGCCCCCGTCCCTTACCTTCACGTCTTCAACATGGCTCATGGACGCACGTGGACCCTCGACCAGATGATATATCTGGTCGTCATGAAATTGGCCTCCAGTTATGGATGGAAGAGGGTCGCGGAGGCCTTCAGAGCGCGATTCGACAGTCCAGCAACACACAAGGACGTCGAGTCGAAGTTCAATAAGGACTTGAAAAAGTCCAAAATCCACCAAATCGTGGTGGATTGGATGGAGGCACAGATTATCCCAGAGGACGACCCCGACGGAGTCTGCATCCTTTTGGATGCACTCATGATGATAGGGGAAATCCCCTTGGAGGACCGTCTGGCCTGATAGTAAGTGAAGTAATTCGATTATTGTCATTTCCAATTCACTTCCACGTCACACACACAGATAGGAGATTTTTCATTGAGCCATGTCTTCGTTATCTCGTTATAAAAATACAATTTTTGGTGTCGAGTGAGTGCTATGCACCATCACCGTTTGAGATGTTCAGCATCACTTTCTTTTGAGCCCTGTTTCGCTTCTTCCAGCATAGTGTCGATGCCACGATCCTTAAGTGCTTTCTGTTGGGTTTTTTTCAGCAGCAGTTTCTGTCAAGAGTGTCGCTCTAGTACATACCATGAGACACGAGTTATACTTTTTGAAGAGCTCGGCACACTCATCTTTGGAGTTGCCTCTGAGATATTCTAACCCCCTCATCAGCTTTGCTTTGGTTTTGGATGAATATATGTTTTCTCACTTTCGCTGTACCATTTGAGAAAACATGTGTCGTATTTTCTAACTCACTTGTCAGACAGATTAAATACACAGCTCGCCACCCTGGGACTCACTCCTTTATTTCGTTGCACTCGGGGGCCAGGGACGCCGACATGATGAAAATGTTTCTGACCGGTAATTCCTTGTGCTCTCCCTTGATGGATTCGAGTTCTATTCACTTTCTTCTCACGATGAGATGCTGTCGTTGGACAGAGCTTGGTTCGGAAGCTTGTCCCCACCCATAACCTTAGCGCCGGTCAAATGGTTTTTCCTGTGAGTTTTTATGCCGCTAATTCTTATCGAAAGTTTTGACAGTTCATGCGAAACTCATATCTGTGTTAGACCATGCTCATTTTTTTATGATCGATTCTTCACATACCACATTCATTCATGCTTTGTTGCAGTTGGAACCCTTTCTTCTTCGCTCACATCCCCTCCTCATTGAGCCTCGTCTCGGCTATCCTCCATCATGGATAACTCGGCAGACTTTTCCTCTTTCCAAGAAAAAGTGACAGCTGCTTTGATCAAGAGCACTCAGACTGTCAAGAAAATCGGAGACGAGGACGTCGACTTCCACCGCACATCAAGCACTGAATTCGCCGAAAACCTAGACGAACAGAGCACCCGGATACTTTCCCTCACCTCATCCTTACTCAAAGTCGCGACTGGCGGCACCGACATCAACCCCCCCGTTCTCGAAGATGAAGACGCGATCGAAGACAACTGGCGTGGCATTGTGGATGTCATTGATAATTTGCTCGAAAAGGCAGATGCATGTCTTGATGAGTTCACTGGCATCATCAAAAAATTGAGTCCTCCACAGCAAGATCGCATTCGTGAGGCGAGCACTCGACAGCAAGAGAAAAAGTTTCCGACCATTTACGACTATGGCCCATCCAAGATTCCTAAACCACAGCTCCAATTTCGCAATGCACCAAACAACCACGACACAGCGCCATTCCGTCCTTTACTCAAATCCAAGCCGCATGCCATCGTACCACTAGAGAAGTCGCTTCAATTGGTCGAGACAGAAAAGAAACCAGCATTGTACGCCATTTACCACTTTTGTTGACAAATCAAAACTAACATTCCATCTAGCTACCCAAACCCTTATGAAAAAGAGATCCGCGATGCCAAGTATCCCGAGTCAGCCTACGTCGTCGCACCGCCAGTCGAGTTCGGTCCTGTCGAAACCACACAAGCTGTCTGGGTCGATACTCCCGAAGGAGTGACCGAAATGGTCAAGGAGCTCAAAAAGGCAAAGGAGATTGCTGTCGACTTGGAGCACCACGATGTGCACACGTACTATGGACTTGTTTCATTGATGCAAATCAGCACTCGTGACAAGGACTGGGTAGTCGACACACTTCAGCCATGGCGCGAAGACTTGCAGCAGTTGAATGAAGTTTTCGCCGATCCCAACATCCTCAAAGTCCTTCATGGTTCTACAATGGATATTGTTTGGCTTCAACGAGATTTGGGTCTGTACGTCGTGGGCTTGTTCGATACATATCATGCTGCGGTAGCTTTGGGATTGTCCAAGCGAAGTTTAAAGTTCTTGCTGGAAAAATATGCGCATTACGAGGCGGACAAGAAATATCAAATGGCTGACTGGCGCCTGAGACCGTTGACAGAGGAAATGTTGAAATATGCTCGTGCCGATACCCACTACCTTCTCTATATCTACGATTGTCTGCGCAATGAACTCCTGGAAAGGTCTACACCAAAGAGAAACCAGATCGACTATGTGTTGGAACGATCAAAGACTGAAGCTTTGCAGCGCTACGAACGACCTGTCTATGACATGGCTGGTGGACAAGGCGCTGGCGGCTGGTACGACCTATTGAGCAGAAATTCGGCACTTTTCTCGAAAGAACAGTTTGCAGTCTTCAAAGCAGTTCACGAATGGCGGGATCGAGTTGCGCGTGAGGAAGATGAAGGCTTACAATGCGTTTTCCCTAGACATATGCTCTTCAAAGTGGCCGTGGCCATGCCTGTCGATAGGCACACTCTTTTCAAAACACTTTCGCCAGTTACTTTGATCGTGAAAGACAGAATCAACGAGCTGCTAGCTCTTATTAAGAAGGCGAAGATTGAGGGTGCGACTGGTCCTGAGCTACGCGATGTCATCAAACCAAGGAAGACTGTTGAAGAAGCTATTTTATCCGCTACTAAGCCATCCCCACTTTTGACCGGAGAGCCCACTGTGGTTTCAGTTGTCCGAGCAGACTCGTCGCAATTCTGGGGCGCGGCATTGCAAGCAGCGGAGTCAGCCGTGGTTCCACCTAACTACAAGGTAGCGGCATCACTTGAAGCTCTGCGGTTATCTGTTCCTATTCCTCCCATGCCTGTGACTGTGTCTGAAGTTCGCCAAATGGTTCAGGAGACGACCACTCCTGCTGTGACTTCCGTGGAACCATCACCAATGAACACACCTTCGACAAACAAGGCAGATAAGAGGAGTGACATTTTCACAGTGAAGGAAGTGGCCCCACGACACAAGAGAAAGGCGATAGAAGTGGTAGAAGACTCTGACGAGACGTCCTCTAGCGGCGGCAGTAGCGCAAGCGAAAGTGAGAGCTCAAGTTCAAGCGAAGAAGAAGAAAGTGAAGAAGAAATCCAAGTCCAAAAACCCCCCACCAAAAAATCACGCAAGGAGAAAAAACCACAGAGAAAGCCTCAAGAGGAGGACACAATCCCATTCGACTACAACGCGGCATCCTCAGTCTTGCACTCAGAGGACATGGCGGCAGCGGCGGCAGCGGCAAATCTACCGAATCAGAAGAAGTATTTCAACCCTTATGCCAAGTCCTTGAATGCGCCTAGCGGGGTACGGAAACAGAAGAAGGAGACGAGTGGACGGACGTTTACATTTAGATAGAGCGATTGGAGGAAAGTGTGGTTGAGCTGTGTGTTGCATCTGCATCTGCTATCGGACATGTTTTGATTTGATTTGATACCCGCATGAATCACATGGATCATGATGACTTTTTTTTGCATCTTGTTGGATTAGGTAGTTCAGAAACTTTATTCCTGGCAGCTTTTTCGAAAAGCAATGCAATATACGACATGGATATTCATTTCAGTCAATCATTGTACTCTCTCGGGATACTAAGCGACGATACTAGACTAACACTCTGATTCTCACCACGTTCCGGCCAGGATCAGACTCTCATCCCACGAACTATCCTTGACCAAAAGGCCGAAAACTAATCACGAGAATCGAGCTCTGGCCCATGACCAGGCCACCAGTATGTGCGTGCCTAGTCTAGTTCAACCCCTCAGCCCGGGAATCTGGTCAGTCAGTGAAACTAGCGTCAGACCAAAGACACAAAAAGGTCCGAGCTTTGATCTTTCCTTTGGATTATGCTTTGTGCAGATGAACGAACGGACTTGACTCATGGAAGACTCGGCTTGTTCTGATTCTTGAGATTCTTTGAGTTTGTGTAAGTCGTGCGTGACAAAGACGGGGTTGAGTAATTGAGCTGAAGAAGAAGAAGCTCGATACCTCCTCGTACGTTGATCGATCCCATATCAACTTCCGTGTCTTGCATGCTCGGAATATAAAATACATCATCGTCCAAGAAACGTCTAGCAAAAATCAAGGAAATACGTACCAAGTCTGTCTGTAGTACCTGCGTCTGGGTCCCTGCGCTAGTATGGTGGTCGGTGGCTGAGAGTCACGAGGATACGTACATAACTGCCGACGTACATGGTGTGTATGTGCCATTTAACTCGGTTGTGCCGGGTACCAGATTCATCGACCAGGACTTTGATCCATTCATCCTAATCTTATTCTTGGATGCATGCATGAACCGACCATCGGACCATTGAAGGTTCTGCAGCAAAAAACATTGAACAAACAAAGTGTTCGATGCTCGGCCTATCGGATTCCGGGATAATCATTTAGACTCGTACTCCGATAGACGCGCTAGTAAGCTAAGGTCAAGATGTTACTATGTATACTACGTAGTATATACCAATGCTATACTGTCCTGCGCCAAGGCCGGATGCATGACCTGTCATGTCCCCTTGCATCGACTGTACAAATGCTGTTCATGGTTATTACGTGGTAGAGTGAAGGATTGCTACAGAAAAGACTCGGATGACGGTGGAGACTGGGTTATTGCGGATAGCGGGAAGTCTGCATGATCATACCCGAGCTTAGTGATAGACGTAGTATCTGGTAATGCTGCTAGCCTGTTATGCTGTAATAGCTTTTCACTTCGGATTGCACTCTGGATGATAAGCTTTTGTTGAACTGTAGATGATATACACCTTGACTGCATATGGTTCTTCGCTGATGTCTGCTCTCACATATATTCATACTATGTACTATGGTAGTATATCGCAAGAATGGCTTTGTCCACATAGTATGTATTCTACTCTGTAATGTATGGTATGATAAATACACTACTGCACCACGGCCCACTCACACGGCTGTTCCTGCATGGCAGCGCCAATCAGGTGCTGCGTAGCTTGCTTTATTCTTGGATATTCTCGGACGTATCCAGACTCAGGGGTAACAATCGAGGACGGACTGCTTGGTGGACTGTGTGTCTTATGCTTGTCACTCACTCGACTGTGCAGGGCTGTAACTCTTTCAACGAGAGCGTTTCAGCATTGTCTTGTCTCACCCTCTGTCGATGAACGCGACTTCAAGTCATGCGAGCACATTTCAAAGCAGGCATATGCCCCTATTTTACTATTTTGTGCCCTCGCTGTCCTGTCTCTACGAGTTGGATAACTACTCATTGACTGTGACTTACACATGAACCTAAGAGCCAACGCTAGTGCAACCTCAAACCTGATATCTGCTGCTAGGAGTCCCCATAATTAAGGCTCCATAACAATGTCTAGAGGATATACTATATACGTACTATGTAGTACTCCGTATTCCGCAATGCATACAACCACCAACGATCAGACCAGCTATGATGATTCAAGAGTCAGTGCTCAATTAATCGTAAGAGTCAGTCGCGCTACTTGGTTGGGTCCGTTCCTGTTAATTTCTTATTGTTGCATAGAAGAAATACGATTCTTGCTGCGACTGGGCATTGTTTGACTGTGTAGCCTCCTGCATGCAAATGTCTGTATCGGTGCCGGTCGGCCGGTTTCTCTGCGACGAGACAGAAATCATTTCGTACATATGGCAAGTCCATTGGTATTCATAACTCGATAAAGAAGAAAAAAATAGAAACGTCAATGGAAATACGCAGTAAATACAGAATACTATGTAGAAAGAACATTGGGCTTATCAGCAGCGTAATGACTGCGTGGTCATAAGTCAGACCGGAAACCCACACACCCCCGCTCTTTCCCTGTGCCTTTCCCCCTGCTCCTTCCTCTTATTCCTCGCACCCCTCCGCCATCCTTGAACTGTCGATCTTCGGCTTACTTCTTATTTTCTTTGCTCTCCTTTAATCTTCTTCTTCTCTCTCTGTACTTCCGCTGATATCCCATCCCGCTCGCTTCCTTCGTGTGTCGTCTCGTCGGCATTGTCAACGCTCTTTTACTCGGCTGGCATCAAAGTAAAAAGGGGCCAGCAGAAAAGAAAAAAGAAGCAACCTGCCGGAAACTGACACACAGCACACACTTACTGTTTCGCTCGCACCCGGATCCCTACCCAACGTCCCCTGCGTAATTCAACTCACGACCTTACGCTTCCACTGGGATGATAAATATCTTTACGACTATATTCGAACTTTTCACATCGCCTGCACCAAAAATTTCTACCATCCGGTCTATTACACGGGACGAGTCGGACGTAAATAAACAGCAATCAATTGTCTTTCGGCGTGATTCGACGGAATCCGACCCGTCCGGCTTTCCATGAAACAACTCTGAATTGAAGCCTATACATATATACCGGTAGCAGCGAAAGCGACTTTGCCAGTGATTCGCGATACATATTCGCTTTATAAACACTTATCCCGCCGTCGCGACCATTGCCATCCCAATGTCGGTAGCCACCATGCTTCAACCGGCATCGAGGGCATCGACGTCCTCTTCTTCCTCTTTCCAACCCGTTTCTCGTCAAAACACAATGTCCTCGCACGATACTAGGTCGGTGCGCGCATCGAAGCGCATGTCCGTCACGGCGCTATACCTGTCCATGTCCGCTAAGGATAAAGATTTGGAAATCTCGGACGAACTAGCCAAAGGTATGCGAATGCTTTCCTTCAATCGTCGGACTTGTCAATACTGATTGACGTGTGATTAGCGCAAAAACACCTCCGCGAACTCAAAGCCAAAATCTCGTCGCAGTCCAAAAAGAACTTCGTCCTCGAGAAAGATGTCCGCTATTTGGATTCTCGAATAGCATTGCTCATCCAAAATCGCATGGCATTAGAGGAGGTTTGTGCTATACTCGTTTCTATTGCGTTGTGTCGCGAGCTGACACGCCTTGTTTTAGCAAAATGAAATCTCTAGCCGCCTCGAGGAAAGCTTGGAATCATCCCAAGAGGGTCACTTTCCCAACGATGAAAAGACGCAAAAATACGGAAATCTGCTTTTCCTGCTCCAGTCGGAGCCGAAACACATTGCACATCTCTGCCGTCTAGTGTCAATGTCTGAAATCGATTCCCTTTTACAGACAGTCATGTTCACCATCTACGGAAATCAATACGAAAGCCGTGAAGAACACTTGCTATTGACCATGTTTCAGTCCGTCCTGACCTATCAATTTGATAATACCCCGGAATACTCGTCGCTCTTGCGTCAAAATACCCCCGTCTCGCGAATGATGACGACCTATACTCGACGTGGTCCCGGTCAAAGTTACCTCAAACAAGTCCTGGCGCAGCGGATCAACGCCCTCATTGAGTTGCAGGATGTTGATCTCGAAATCAACCCATTGAAAGTTTACGAGAGCATGGTTCAGAAGATAGAAGAGAGCTCCGGACAACTACCCGACTACTTAGCGAAATCAGTGACTGCCGAGGTCGCAGCTGAGAACGAACAAGTCAAAGCCATAATTGAACCCCGCCTGAAAATGCTGACCGATATTGCCAACACTTTCTTAACGACAATCATTGATGGACTCGAGGATGCTCCGTACGGAATCCGTTGGATCTGCAAGCAGATCCGCAGTCTGTCCCGCCGCAAGTACCCGGATGCTCAGGACCAAACCATTTGTACATTGATTGGAGGTTTCTTCTTCCTCCGTTTCATCAACCCAGCTATCGTGACCCCTCGGTCTTACATGCTCATCGAATCCGTTCCTTCTGACAAGCCGCGGCGAACCTTGACTCTTATTGCCAAGATGTTGCAAAACTTGGCAAACAAGCCTTCATACGCCAAAGAGCCCTATATGGCAGCGCTTCAGCCGTTCATCCATCAGAACAAAGAACGTGTAAACAAGTTTATGCTTGACCTTTGCGAGGTTCAGGACTTTTACGAGAGTTTGGAAATGGACAACTACGTCGCTTTGACAAAGCGTGATCTTGAACTGCAGATTACCTTGAACGAAGTCTACGCTACTCATGCTTTGTTGGAGAGACATAGCACAGCTCTGGCGGCTTCGGACCAGCACTCTCACTTGCACACCATACTTCAAGAACTCGGCCCAGCGCCTTCACAGCTTCCTCGCAAAGACAACCGTACAATTAATCTACCTCTTTTTAGTAAGTGGGAAACCTCTGTCGACGATTTGACCGCTGCTCTCGATATCACCCAAGAGGAGATATACTTTATGGAGGCCAAGTCGACTTTTGTTCAGATTTTGCGTTCGCTTCCACCCAATTCGAGCGTCTTGCGACGACCTTTACGATTAGACCGCATTGCAGAGGCCGCTGCCACGTTGAAGAACGATGCAGTCATGGTACGCAAAGGTATTCGGACCATGGAACTGCTCAGCCAGCTTCAGGAGATGGGCGTGATTGACCGCTCAGACGAGTTTGGTCTTTTGCGTGACGAGGTCGAGCAGGAGTTGGTCCATTTGGGCTCACTCAAGGAGAAAGTGGCCGAAGAGGCCAAACAGTTGGATGGAGTTTTCCGTACAATCCGTGATCACAATGCGTACTTGGTTGGCCAGTTGGAAACGTACAAGTCGTACTTGCACAACGTGCGAAGTCAATCCGAGGGCAAGTCACGCAAACAGCAGAAGAATCAAGAACTTGGCCCGTACAAGTTTACACATCAGCAACTAGAGAAAGAGGGCGTTATCCGCAAGAGCAATGTCCCGGAAAATCGGCGAGCAAATATCTTTTTCATGTTCCGCAGCCCACTTCCGGGCACATTCGTCATCAGTCTACACTATAAGGGTAAGTGACAATTCTTCGTGAAAAGCAGAACGAACCATGTATTAACTTCTCTAGGACGTGCACGCGGTCTTTTGGAATTGGACTTGAAACTGGATGATCTGCTTGAGATGCAAAAAGACGCCCAAGAAGACCTTGATCTTGAATACGTTCAATTCAACGTGTCAAAGGTCTTGACACTATTGAACAAACGCTTCGCTCGTCGCAAGGGCTGGTAATCGTCCGCCACTCGCCAGATGCATTTGTGAATGCATTGCGAACATGCTCGCTTCATCGAGCTTGACGTCCTGTGATMCCCAMCCCGCCAGCATCAACGTCTGTTGAATCTAGCTGGTTTCTGCACATATTCCTATTAATTGTTGTTTTGGTCCGTGGTTTTCATATGTTTGTTTACGAGTACTGTATGGACAGTACGAAAACTTCTCAATTTCGCTGGTCGAAAGATGAACTGGTTGTCGCGGCTTGTCCAACGTTGTTTGTTTTAAGGACGGCGGTTCACTATAATTTTCCGGCTTGTTATCATGTATTTCTTATATTTATACCATGTTGTTTTGTTTGTTTTGTTCAGAATGGCCGACGGTCCTCTTCATGTAATAATAATGTGGTGTTTTTGAATTACTTGAGTCATTGCATTGCTTGTATGGTTTGATTGTCAAGCGATATACTCTATGCTTATATCATACAATATACAGCGTTTGTGCCTTGATTAAATAGATTATGTCAAGTGTCGCATTCAAGATAAATCTACCAGTAAAAAGTGAAGAGCATGCCAGGTGATGGCAACACTGACGTAGCAGTGTGACCTGCGCTGTCATCGATGCCTCCCACGAATCAGGACTACCAAATCATCTGAAAAGTTACTACCCGATTCACTTAAGTAGTCATTCAGTGGCAATGACTGAACTCCGTAGTTATTAGTTAAGGAGGTACCTTTCCACAGCGTGGCTGAGGCTAATGACTTTGACTCCAAGCTTAGGTTCTGTCGTATGCCCGTCCCACTTTCCTCATAATTAATGTCACTCTCCTCTCTCAGCTTCCCCCTTTATCTTCTTCTCCTCAATCAACCTCAATTGGTTATATTGACTCTCTCATCTCTGCAAAGTACTGAATTTTTTTTGCTGTACAGTGCTTGGAACTACCTTAAGCTGAGCATCTATTTGTCATAAAGCTCGACCGTTGTTGTTGTTCTTGGCGAAGAAAGTTGACAGTTTCCACAACCAACCAGACACAACCCCTCCGAACAGCACGACCAAATACAACTGTAGGCGCCACCTACTTCTTCTTATTTTTTGAGTGACTAAGACAAGAAGAAGACATAAAGAAACCCCGCCGATACCACAAATAAGAGAAGAAAGTACAACCACCGCCGCCATGTCCGAAAAATCTCAAAACTTCGATCCCAAATATGACGACTACGATTTCCCAACTACCTCGCCCGAAGCACGACCCGGTCACCCCGGCCACACCACCGAGGAGCAGGATGCAAAGATCTTTCAACTTCGTGCTATGCTGGAGCAGGAGGGATACACGGAGCGCTTAGATACCTTGACTCTGTTACGGTTCTTGCGCGCTCGGAAGTTTAATGTTGAGGCCGCCAAGGCTATGTATGTCCCCTCCTTACCCCCAGCTACCAAACAATGGGTATTGACGTATCATATAGGTTCATTGAGTGCGAGAAGTGGAGGAAGGAGTTTGGCACAGATGAGCTCGTCAGAACCTTTGAGTACACCGAGAAGCCTGAGGTGTTTGCGTATTACCCGCAATATTACCACAAGACCGACAAGGTATAACCCATCTCATTTAGTTCATTCAACGCATACTGATTTGAGATTCACAGGACGGCCGACCCGTCTACATCGAGAAACTCGGCAAGATCGATCTCAATGCCATGTACAAGATCACTACCTCGGAACGAATGCTCCAAAACCTCGTCTGCGAGTACGAGAAACTAGCCGATCCGCGCCTGCCGGCCTGCTCCCGCAAAGCCGGCAAATTACTCGAAACCTGCTGCACCATCATGGACCTCAAGGGCGTCGGAATCACGAGCGTGCCCTCCGTCTACGGATACGTCCGTCAAGCCTCCGCCATCTCCCAAAACTACTACCCCGAACGTCTAGGTAAGCTGTACCTGATCAACGCACCTTGGGGATTCAGCAGCGTCTTCAGCGCTGTCAAGGGCTTCCTTGATCCGGTCACGGTCGACAAGATCAAGGTGTTGGGATCAAACTATCAGTCCGAATTGTTTGCTCAGGTGCCCAAGGAGAACCTGCCCAAGGAGTTTGGTGGTACTTGCGAATGTGAGGGTGGTTGTGAGTTGAGTGATGCTGGTCCATGGCAGGATCCCGAATGGACTCGTCCTCCTAAGTGGGCTGCTCCTGCTGCTGCTGCTACACCGGCTGAGGCTGCTGCCCCTGCCCCTGCCCCCGCTGAGACTGCCGCTGCCTAAACATAGAGAAAATCGACTACTTAATAATGACATTTGTGTTCATCTGCCTATCTATTTTATGTGATTCTTAATATCAAGAAGGATGTTCTTGATAGCTTGTTTCATGTATACATACATACAAGTCTTGGCTTTCGGCAAAAAGTGTCGCGGACAACAGAATCACTCGATACTGCATACACGAACTAGTTTCTTTCTTTGCTTTTTTCTCGCTTGTTGTTTTTTGCTGTTGTTTTTTGCTGCTGGCATGTAGATAAGATCATCTTTCACCCTCTCCTGGGTGCTTTTCTTTGGAATGACTAGATATATTATGTCTTCTTTGGCCGTGTATGAGGTATTTGATTAGCTGGAAGATAGAACGGCAGATGGTTCTGATGCGAATTATATTGTGTCATCTCGAAGTTATTCATCGCGCATTAGTAATATCGTATCCTTAACAGTCGTCAGCTCCATCTAAACCATCCTCTCCACAACATCAACAGCCTTCTCAGCCCTCTCCGCCGTCGCCACAGTCGTCGATATAGCCTTTTTATCACTGTCATTATGAGACGCTGCCTCTGTACTCGATTCCTCCCCTTGTAATCGAAGCAACGTCCGCAACGTATCCGTATAAACCTCCGCCATCTCCCCGCTCTGCCATCTCTCGCGCTCCGCCTGCGTACCAAAGGGTATATCCAATCTGAACTCTGCATCAATATTCTCTTGCACTTCCCCATCATCATGACCCTCCATATCTACATCCACATCCTTCCCCCCTTCTACCCGTCTCCTCTTCCTTTTTTGCTGCTGCTGCTGCTCATCAAACTCCTCGTCCTCCCTCTCCAACACCCCCCTCAAATTCGCCGCATACATCTTCGCTGCTTTTCCCGGCGCATCGCGTCTCAACTGCGCGACCGTCGTAGTCAACGACTCGAGTTGCGCGTACAACGAGCTTACGCGCGACGCGAGGTTACCGTCGTACGGCTCGTATTCGATTGTTTCGTTGGGTGCTGAGAATGCGGATGGGAAGGGGAATGGCGCGTCGCCTGTACTATTATTATTACCATTGTTCTTGGAGGTAGAAGCGGATATAGAGGCGGAATCGAATTCGAGGCCGTTGATGGTCAGCGAGTCGGATGCGTAGGTATATGTTTGTCTGATGAACTACACCTGAACGTTAGCATTCGAATCCTTTTTTTCCTTTAGGGGAGGAAAGACAAACGTCGTCGACAAGTTCCTTGACGCGCTCCTTCATGGGATCCGGCTGGTCGCCATTCGAGTACGCGGACGGCGGAAAGTGTAGATCGAGCTTTTGGCGCGATTCGGCGACTGCGTTGGTGTACAGGTATGTCAGGTCGGCGGGCGATTGCAGTTCGATTTTGCGGTAGTGTTCGGACTGCATTGTGTCGTTCTTGGGGTACTTGTAAGTTGGAGTATGGATTTTGTCAAGTGGTGCGGTCTGATTGTTCTGGATAATCCTTGTTTGTGTTCTACCATGCACCTGTTTTGTATCAAATAATGTGTTTAGACTATGAACCAATATAGTTTTGAACCCCACATCAATCATGTGACTTCCGCTGTTACTTTTCCGCATCCAAGATTCTCCACACTTATCTCAGCATCTCAGACTAACTTAACTATACACACATCACATCCTTCTAATTCTTGACGTCAAACTGATATACCCGACTCACTTCTTTTTCCTTTGTTTTTTTTTCCTCTCTTCGCTCGCCTTGATCTATAGCCATTACTAGCCACTCTCCTTGATTTCTGGGCCTTTACACCCCTGTCGATTGATTATAGAAATGACGTCAACGGACATTTCATCGAGTCATTGAAAGACGCACTGCGTCAACCAAGTCTTTTTCTTCTATGAATGCATACTCTCTTCAGTTCCTGCCAGCTCAAGGCGAACGAATAATGGCCACTGATGTCGCCAAGGGCATCGATTTAATTGACAATACAACTCCCTCCCAGCCTCTGGAGCGAGACCTAACCCGTTCAGAGACGCGCTCGTCTCATTTCCTGCTAAGGAAGAAGTTGACTAGAGACTCTGTCAAGAATGGGTTACAAAACCGAAAATATGCCAAATGGCAACACGAAAGGCTAAACGCTTCGGATACAGAGTCCAGTAGTCAAAGCCCATCTCGCGCAGCAACCAAAAACACCACAACAGATACCCAGTCATATGGCAAGGGCATTGACGATGTGGATATACTGAATATTGCTCCCGTGCAAACCAAAGCTACAGATAATCTCAAAACGGAGGACAATTTGGAGCCCGGCTCAGAGCTCGAATTACTCTACGAAAATCAACGAGGATGGTTCTTTTTCGGCATACCGTTCTACTCCTCTCGCTCCCTCCTCCAATTCGATCCTCCTGCCTGGGTCAATAAAGATTTTCGAGAGAGCCCCGTCAACATCACAAACGCGCAACTCCCCGACCCGAGTTGGGAGTGGGCTTGGCCGACCTGGTATGTGGATATGTCCGACGACGTTGACGAGGAAGGGTGGCAGTACTCGTTTTCGTTTTTACCGAAATTCGGCTGGCATGGAACTCACCCTTGGTTTCATTCATATGTGCGTAGAAGACGCTGGGTGAGGTTACGGGTCAAGAAGAAGTATGCCAAACTCAAGAATGGAGATGATCAAACGGACTTTCATATGGCTCATTTGCTGAATGAGGATTATTTTACTATTCACTCTCAGGCACTGGCGAGTGTGGAACCGAGTATTGCGCCTCCGACAACGACCAATGTTCCTTCGTCCTCATATATTAGAAGAGATCTCGGGAGGTCGCCGGAAAGGAATGCGGAGGATAATATCGATAATCTACCAAGACTAATTGAGGCCATGAAGAACGCTATCGTCGACCGTGAGAAGATCGAAGCCCTCAGGAACTTTTTGGCCCAAGGTGGAGAAGAGCTTTACTATCTTCCTGACAAGGTTCCTGAAGTGTTAGGATTGTTTGTCTTTCGAACTTCACGTTGGCAATTTCTCAAGCTTTTGCAAGATGCGTTGGACGATATCGCAGTCGACAGCGATCCTGACGTTGAAAAAAGGGAAGTGGACACTGTGAACCGAAGGCGCAACAACATTTCCAGAACCATTGATGCTGTTAGGAAAGAGGTTTCTGATTCAGATATCTTCGATATCTCTAAGGAAACCCTTGAAGGACTTCATGAATCTGAATTACAAAAAGCCTACGAATCTTCTCGTAGCAAAGGCAAAGAAAGATCGTGGACTGAGATCAAGGGCATACCGAAAGAAGTTGCCGTTGGGAAGGAGGGCCATATTTATTGATTGAGCAGCGAATTTTTGCATACTATTAATGGAGAAGGAAGCTGGCTTTCCTTTTTGTGTTTCATACTAATTACTGTCGATACATAATCAAATGTGTAAACCAAATTCATACCTCCGCGTGTTGAAGGCGTCAAGGCAGGAAGGCTCACCGCCCGGGTGGATACGTATTATCCTGAGCTCCGGCGGACTTTTTCAAAATTTCCGGCACATCATCAACCCTGAATTTACCTATCAACAACCAACCACAACAATCACTGTATATATGTTCAAGTAACGGCTTTCATGATTTCCATATCCACAGCATCAAACAGTTCGCTTGCAGCCAGAGAGGTTACCTCATGCTCACTTCTCCTCTCTGCTGCCACTCCTAATGATTACTCGAGGCAAGAGCTGTCTTCGACGCGGCAACTTGTCAACTTTTTTAGATAATGTCGCTATTCCGACATCAAACGAGCCTTTACACTTCCTGTACCCTCCTCTTGCAAAGATTCATTTGATCCGGGGTCATACATCGGAATCTCGAGCTTGCTTTTCTACCCGACGGCCCAAGTCGCGCGATCATACCTGTTTTCGAGAGCATAACCAATCAGTTGAACGCAAGTCCCGGAGATGGCTGAATCAAGAGAGTTACTTGTCTAGGGGCGGTAATGTCGAGGATGTTGAGGTTCGCTCTCGTACAGTGATTTCCGATCCCGAAGTCAAGCGTGATGCCGTCCTCGACCGGTTCGAAGACGGACAGCGAACCAGCCGTCTACATACAAATTCTCGTGAGCACGAAACCGGCGCACATAGTGGAAGTGAATTTGAAAATCTCCCCGATCTGGAATATTCGAATGAGCTCGTGGAACGCAAGAACCTGGGAATTGAGGACGTTGAATATGAGGATGTAGAGAATGAAAATCTCGATACAACAGATTCTATCACAATTCGGACGGTACAGTCCAATGCACCGCCTCCTGAAGAAAGGGAGCGGCGTGCTCTGATGCGCAAACGTGATGCGGAAGTAGCCCGCATGTCGGCCCAAGTCAAAACATCCGCGCTGTCGAAGAAAATGAGATATCGCCAGTTCATTGTATCGAAGCCCAAGGCGCAACATAAGAGATCTCCCCACTGGACAGAATTTATGGCACGCCTGGAGAGGATGCACAATGAAACGATCGTGACACCGATGAAGGGCCTACGCAAGGAAATCTTACTACGAGAGGAGACGGTTGCGTATTTTTCCGGCACTACAAGATCGATGGAGAATATTTGGTACGTCCGGATCCGCAACGGGTGCAAGATCCAAGTGCTAGATTCTCTAGAGAGTGAGGGGATTTATCGCAAAGTGATTCTTTCGGGTACAAGACGAGTCATTGAGTTAGTGGAGAAAGAATTTCAACAATACGATGAGCAGATTCGTCAGTCAGGATTACCACCTGTCGTTCCCTCAATGCTCGCTCTACGTCAGCAAGGCGTGATGACTCCCCTTGTTCGAAGTTGGTGGTATGCTGCCCCAAACAACAACAACCGTACAGTGGTCTCGGAACCAGCGCCGGGTACCGTGGTGAATAGCATTCGAAAGTTCAACAGATTGGTCGAGCAATGGGTTTATTTCGAGCCACCTGTAAAGGGATACTGGCACGCTACTCGAGTGAAAGACGAGCTTGTCGATTTGTTTACAAGGCCTGGAAATAAGCTGTATCTTTCATCTAATGCCTTACATCTCGCTCTTACTTGGCTGACTGACCATGAGTTTCTGGATTCAGCTCGCATGGTATTTGAAGCTGCCAATGTAGTGTCTACTACGAATACCTTCAATATTTTTCTCCGCGCAACGGCCAAACGTCAGGATCCTTGGTACTTTCGACATGTTCTCACGGAGATGGAGAAGGCAGGACTTCAGCCGAATGGACATACTTGGATGGCTTTGTTGAAGTCTCTTGTCTCTCCAGGTCCGAGAAGGCAATTGATGAGACGTATGAAGGAATTGGGATTGACAAAAGATATAAGGGTGCTCCATGATATGATAGAACACGACCTCTCCTTAATGGTGTCCACCTTCCTCGAAGAAGGAAATGACATTCAGGCATTTTTGGAGTCTTTGGAGCAAAACTATGGCAGCGATATTATTACGACGAACTTGTTTAACGAGTTATTGAATGCAGTGTTTCTGAGACGAGACTTTGATCTTGCGGCGGATATCCTCAAAAGCTACGAACGTTTCGGCCTCGCGCCAAATGCGAGGACGTTCACCGCGGCATTGCCTGTTTTCTATCGAATTGGCCCGGCTGTGGACACCATGACACCATATTTGAGAGATCATGAACACCTACTTCACCATCGCCATTACGACATGTTATTCCTCGATGCTATAGCCTCGAATGCAATCAACGCATGTCGAGTTATTTGGAGATATGCTAGCATGAGAGGGGAAACGAGCCCAACAATGCGATACATCGTTTTATCTTCTCTACTTGGGAAAGCTACTGGAAGAGGGGCGAAGAATGTCATCAATCCCGAGCACATACATCATCATATCGGCGCACTTGTTATCGGCTTGAATTATCCGCAGACACAACCCATGACGAAGGCTGCCTCGCTGGTCCCTTTGAAATATCAATCAAATCCAGTAATCTACCTGCTTCACAATAGGGACAAAATGACCGGGTCCGAAAAAAACAAGCTCGTCAAGGCGTTGATGGAAGATGATATCGACAGAGGCCGTCAATATCAGCCTCTCGAGCCATTTACGGTCATGCTAGATGCGGCCGTCAGACTCGATTCGAGTCCAGAGTATAGTTGGGACAGGCCCAAGGAAGAAAACTATGCTGGCATGAAGAATTTGCCTACGATGGAGATTCTCAAACATGTTATAGATGTTCCTGTAGAACAGGCATTAAAATCACTGGCGGATAAAGCCGGTTTGTAAATATGTACATTAATCTATACAATACCCATATATAATTCTCCTGTTCGTCCTCGATTTCAAAGCCGGGATAAATCCTATACTACGGGATATCCAGGAATCTGCACCTGTGGCTGTCCAGTTGGAATTGGTGGTGCCCCTGATACCGGCACCGGATAATCATAATTCGCATCCATTGATCCCACGCCTTCTTTAAGATATAACACTAGACGATACGCCGAGTTACCATTCAGGTAATATCGATGCAAGCGTTTGCTCCGAAGGAATCCTAATCGTTCATATAGCTTCATCGCAGCTGTATTCACAACCTCGGTTTCAAGCGCAACCTATTCTCAATCAGCTTTTGTTCCTCCCTTTGTCTCTCGTGCAGAAACGGATCAATACCTCATCAGCATCCCTCTCAATCATTTTATCAATCGCCATCCTCACCAACTTCGTCGCGATCCCCTGGCCCCTATACTCCTCCCTAACCGCCAGCATGGCAATATAACCCCTCAGAGGCCCGCCTCGATGAGGTTCCAGTTTTGATACTACCACACCCACGAGTTTATCGGTTTGATCCATCGCCAGAAAACAGAGATCGCCCCATTGATACAGAAAATAGCGGTAGACGTAGATGCTGTAGGGTTCGGAGAGATCTTTGGAGATAAGTTGGCGCATTGCGGTGAGGTATTCGTTTTCGCGCGAGGGGTCGTATTGGATGTAGCGTAGGGCGCTGGGCCTGGAGGTGTCGTTCGAGGCTGAGGCCATTTTTTGGTCTTACTCTGCGCCCTCTTTCTGCACGGGGAGGACTTGGGCGTTTGCAGGGTTTGCGCTTGAGGGGAGGTTGATCCTTGACTCTGTAAAGCGCAGCTTCTCCTCCCCTCGCCTTCCTTGAATGATGAAAGGACGGTATATCTCTAACAAGCTAAGATTGCAATGAACAAGTATTTTTTCAAGTAAGTGGCCGGCTGCCAGTGAAATGGCGGTTGTTCGTGTCTAGGTGCGTGTAGCTTGATGTTTGCGGGGAGTCAGACAACCGAAAATAAGAAAGCCAGGCAACTTATTTTTCGTCTCCGGTACATACAACACCTACCTATCACACCACCACAATGATGTGCAAATTCTTTTCCTGACACAATTGTATTGGTCTTCTCGTCAGAAACGATTGCCCCGATTGTGGGTCGTTGTAGATAGGTAAGATATCATAAGTTTCCGTACTAATTATCGTCTCGTCCGTCTCGGAGTGACGTCTTTTTTCATGTGATTGATTGACTGACGGTTTGACGAGATAAGGCCCAACGCACAACCAAACATTTCTTTCGCTTAAATAATTCCCTTCGTCCTACCTCCCTTGACCGATAGACTATACAGAACACGAAAAGGATCAACCGGCGCACGCCGAACGTATATTCTGGAGGATGTCTGATCTCCGGCGTCGCGCGGTCAAGGAGCCTCCGCGCGATGAAGATAACAACGGCGACACCAAAGCCGACGCTCAAGTCGAATCTGAGACGAAAAAACAGAAGCACCACGAAACTGAAAGAAATGAAGACGACGAAAAACCAACACTGAGCCCCATCGTCAGATTAAAGCGATACATCACAAGGCCCCGCGGAAAGCGCCGGAATAGTTTCGTTTTCTTGCTTGGTGGACTGTTTGGGATATTCATTGCGCTCTTTTTTGCGAATCATAATGAGGTGATCAGTCTTGATGCGCTGATGGATCTGAATCTTGATTCTTTGATTGATGTTATTCCAACCGGGATTTTGAGTGATGCGAAAGAGTTTACGGTTCGTACTAATCCAATTGAACTCCATCTACATATTGCTATGCTAATACTTTGCATTGGTAGAAACACGAACGAGATACAGTCAGCTATGACTCCTTTTCGGTCGGTCTTCAATTAAAGTCAGAAGGCATTCAGGCCAAACACCCCGTCGTTATGATCCCCGGCGTGATTTCCACCGGTCTTGAGAGCTGGGGCACCGATACCGAGTCCAGGCAATACTTTCGAAAGAGGTTATGGGGTAGTTGGAGCATGATGCGCGCATTGGTCATGGACAAGGCATCTTGGAAGAATCACATTATGCTCGATCGAGAGACGGGTTTGGATCCACCGAACATCAAGCTGCGAGCGGCCCAAGGCTTTGATGCGACAGATTTCTTTATTACTGGTTACTGGATATGGAATAAAATTCTGGAAAATCTGGCGACTATTGGATATGACCCGACGAATGCATTCTCGGCCGCGTATGACTGGCGCTTGTCGTACATCAATCTCGAAACTCGCGATCAGTATTTCAGTCGTCTCCGATCTCATATCGAGATGACGGTGAACACTAAAGGGGAGAAGATCACATTGATCTCGCACAGTATGGGCTCACAGGTTGTCATGCATTTCTTCAAATGGGTTGAGAACGACCAGCACGGCAAAGGCGGCAAGGACTGGGTCAACCGTCACATCGACTCCTGGGTCAATATCAGTGGGTGCATGCTCGGTGCTGTCAAAGGGCTGACAGCCGTACTCTCGGGCGAAATGCGAGATACAGCCCAACTAAATTCTTTCGCCGTCTACGGCCTTGAGCGATTCTTATCAAAGGAAGAGCGAGCAGACATCTTCCGCGCAATGCCCGGTATATCGAGCATGCTCCCCAAAGGCGGCGATGCAGTCTGGGGAAACGAGACATGGGCGCCCGACGATCAACCAAGCACTACACTGAGTTACGGCAACTTCATCCGGTTCCGTGAGACGAATTCCTCCTGGAMAAGCCGTAACCTCACCATGGAGAACAGTCTGACGTACCTCTTCAACCAAAGCGAGGAGTGGTACCGCAACCAAGTCGCGCACAACTACTCACAAGGCGTAGCACACACACGCGCCGAAGTGGAAGCAAACGAGAACGATCCCCGCAAATGGCTGAACCCGCTCGAGTCCCGTCTGCCGCTCGCACCAGACATGAAGATATATTGTTTCTATGGCGTCGGCAAGCCCACCGAACGCACCTACTTCTACCAGGAAGAGCAGGACCCGCTCACCCGCCTGAACGTCTCAATCGATACAACCGTAACCGAACCCAACGGCGGACCCGACCACGGCGTCGTAATGGGCGAGGGTGACGGAACAGTTAATTTGCTGAGCATGGGATACATGTGCAGCCACGGCTGGCGGATGAAACGCTACAACCCGTCGGGCATCAAAATCACCGTCCATGAGATGTTGCACGAACCAGATAGTTTCTCGACTAGAGGAGGACCCAATACGGCTGATCACGTTGATATATTGGGTCGCGCTTCGTTGAATGATTTATTACTGAGAGTGGCCGGTGGGAAGGGCGAGATGATTGAGGAGCATTATGTGTCGAAGATTAGGGAATATGCAGAGAGGGTCAAGATTTATGATGATGATGATTGACATGTGGAACATCTCCTTTTGGCTATACGAAAAAATGAAGACATGTACACTACTTTAATATAAACTACATCTTTGAATAATCAGAAAGCAAATTAATGGTAATGTCCATATGTGCATTGAATCATATAATAATACTATCATTAACATTGAACAGACCACATACTTCCTTGATCAAAGAAGAGTAAGTCTGCATCAAAATAGAAAAGATTCAGCAAGTATGTCTCCGTCAAGTACATGCCTCGCAGAATCTAATCTCTCGTATGAATAAAAAATTTTTCTCCAAACGTCCCTTCCCCTGATGAACATGAACCCGACCAGAACTATCTCGACTACTCGAGGACAACCCGGTCAGCTCATACTAGGTGAATGCTGATCCACCTCCAAAAGCCGCGGCGAAGATGAGAAGTTCACCAACAGCCAAATTCTATAAGCACAGCGAGTGATGGTGCCGTAACGATGCAATCCGTAATTCCCAAAAACAGTGTTCCTTTTCCAATAAAAGAATATTTTCCATATCCCGTTCTCCAGGCACCGAAGTAAAGCGATTGACATGAAATTCGTTAAATAAAGCAATAGACAGTCAAGCTGAAGAAAAGAAGCGAAAATAAAAAAGCTTGACTGGTGAAATAGGGGCGTATACACGCTAAGAATCGAAGAGTCATGCCAATCATGGCAAGACGAATATTGTACAAGCGAAGGTCTCCAACGGCGAACTTGACATAAATCCATGGCGGGGAGCGAGTGAGTCGGATGAAATCGAAAAAGAAGTTGCCATAATTTGTCGCCAGTCGCCGGAATTAAGTATTATCGACGGAAATTGTGTCTATGAAAATCGCTTCAGAGACATTTAAAGAACCCAAAAGTGGCGTATATAAGCGCACCAATCCATGATGCAATGCATGTACAGTAACTCCAACACGCAGAAACCTGCGTCAAATCAAAGAGTAGCGAAAACCGTTATTAAATCTTCTGTACTGATGGAAAAAATGCCGTGCTATGATTCGCAAGCAATCGTGAGCCGACAGCGCTAGCAGAAACAACAATGCAAGCAATGCAGAATATCGACGGGAGGACGGCCATCGATGTTGGTTGTCTGGCGGAGTCGAGATGTAATATGTAGGTGATGTGTTCTGATAAGTCTAGCGCCCGGACTCAATGTCGGAAATAGAGGCGAGAGTTTCACCTTCCCACAGGTGTTGATCCTCAACGGGTGAGAGAGAGCCAGATGATATTGACGAAGAAGAGCCAACAGTCCATTCGTCACTGTCGGCATGCATATGGCGCTTGAAAGGAGCCAAATCGTAACCCTCCTCATCCGATCCACTGCCCCTCTCAATGTAATCGTAGTCCCAGCGGAACCGCTTGCCGGGCTGGACTCGCGGCAGGAATCGAGCCTTGGCAAAGTAGAAAGCCACGGCGGCCAAGATACCACCGCAGACGAGGTCCACGGCGTAGTGGTGGGACAAGTACATGGTGGCCCACCACATCCAGAGAGTATAGGTAACGAAGAGTGGCTTGAGCTTGGGGAACACATGGCTCATGAAGAGAGCAGCGAGCGTGGAATCAGCTGCGTGAAGGGACGGGAAAGCACCAAACACGACGGGCGAGGCGTGGAAACCGGAGGTATAGAGATCAATACCGAGCAAAGCATCGATACGAGCTAGTCCAGCTGGATCGCCTTTGATTGAGTAGTCGGCGGGCGCCAGACCATAGGTGTTTTCGTACCATGGAGGAGAGCAGGGGAAGACAAGTTGAATGCAAACGGCGGTCAAACTGATGTAGCCGAATGTTTTGGCAAACACCGGGACTGTTCCGGGCGGCCCAAAGACAAACATGATAGCCGAGCACACAAATGGTGCCCCGTAGTGGCAGAGTCCATAAGGAATCCACGCGAGCACGTCAAGCACCACGCTCTGGTGTGCGGAAAGGATGTTGCTGATGTTGGCGCCGTATAAGATGTTTTCCAAGGCCGGTAGGACGCGAACCCAAACACCGGGGCGATATTCAGAGGGAACAAACCTATGACTGTTAGCTGGCTGGTCCGGGTGGAATCTCGACACAAAACATACTGGCAAGCATAGAAGAAAATCAACCAGGCAGCGATCGGTAAAAATGGGAGGAAGAACTGCCTAGTAATCGGCAAAAGTAAGGACAACAAGAGAGCCGAGGCTACGAATGTCTTGCCGAAAGGATCCGCCGATTGAATCATACAGAGCGAAAATATACCAATAATAGCCAGAAGCAAGTATTGAAAGTCGTAGACGCTCCAGCGATACGACTGCAGAGATCGAAGAGTGTCTTTGGGCGAGAAGGAAGTCTGTAGCGACGCAATCGAAGTAGCGGGAGATATTCTACTGCGTAGCTTCGAACGCAGTCTTCGCCTCATGCGATGCGGCATGAGGAGTTTGAATGATCGCCATGGCATGGTTGGAAGTTGAACCTTGCTAAACTGTGATTTTTGTCGATCCTTCCACGAAGGAGCTGATATCGTCGGGTTCATCATGGTGATAACGAGAAAGGGCGAACGCTCGGAAAGAACGAGGTGTCACTTTCCTGACAGTTTTGTTGGGATTTCCAATCGAACCGACGCAAGGGGGAGACGTTATGGTATTGGTGTGTGGTGGTGGAAAGAGGCGGGCGGCGAGAGGGCGACAATGACGATGATGACAGTCGGACAAGGATATGTATCGACCTCAAACTCTTTTCACTCCAAGGAAGCCAGATCGTTTGCGATCATATACGAAACTTCGGCGCAGTCCTACTCTTTTGCAACACAGCCTCAGAAACGGGAACCACAGCCTGGTTTGACAAGAACTCGGCGTCCGGCGTAAGCGGTTAGTCAGGGAGCGAGATGTCGTCGAGTCAGAGTCGCACTGGCGGCAGGACCGTATTGAGGAAGACGAAGAACGTCTTGGTCGCGAATGAAGCTGACGAAGATTAATGCAGAGTGTGAGAAGAGAAGAAGCGTATTAATTAAGTATGATGGATGGGAAAAGGAGAAGAAAAAGGAAGAAAAAGCTATGACGGGGATTTGGAGCAACCAGTGGCAGGCCACGATGGGCGTAGGTTTTTCTTACTGTACCAATCTTTCGTCCTGTAATTTCAGTCGAAGACCCCAAAAACGGACTAATGGGGCGGCTGATGCATTAATCTTACGTATTATTACAGACGTACTTTCGTGTCTGATTGGTTGTCACACGTTAAGTGGGCGTTTTGGCAATACGGGCAGATCCAGCCGGTACTCGTATTACCGGGGTTATGAATGGCGTCAAGACTGTCCACTTTTACGCCCGTACTGATACTCTCTCTCATTTATCGTATTCGTATGCGATCACTGATTTCGACGTTGATATCAAACAGTTACGATGCTTCATATTGACCAGTTCAACTGATTCGATCAAACATGACCCTTACAGACGAGGCGAGCGGCAGTCACTCGACTCGAAACTTGCATCTGATAGCTGCAGGGCGCCACATAGTCATCATACGTTGTGCGAGTGACTGAAAAGAAGGGAACCGGATGGCCCGGAGTCTTAACAGTCACGCTGAAGAATTTGCCTGTGGATGCCAATATCCGTTGTCTACCGTTGTCTATCGATATGTCTTTACACGATGTTCATCTACGCCTGTACAAAGTGACTGGTATTTGTTACGATCAACAACAATTAAGGATCGTACTCATCAATAGACTCGAAATGATGTTATTAATAGCTTCATCCAGCACAAGCTTCAGGCTTCCACATTATCGATAATTGAAAATAGCTCGACAACTAGGGCAAGTTCAAGCACGACCAACACGTCCCAAACCTAAAGTTTAGGGAGAACCTGAAAAAAGGACCGCAAAGCTGAAGGCACTAGGCCTGCTTTGTCGATCGCCAATTTCGTTTATATGGGCGGCCAAGACCTCGCTTGGCTGTATGAGGAAAGAGTCGTTGTGATAACGTACCGAGCAATACGTGTATTCAATACCATCTCGGGAGTCAGGCAGGCCGTTATACATGATTCTTGCACCTAATTGGTTCAAGCAACCTTCAAGTCCGATCAGGATAATACGATAAAGACCGTTAGCGCTTTTGGCGTCCGCTAGTCGAGCAATCCGCTGATTCAGAGTCCTCGATCAGGCATGGCTTCTTTCATCGGACTTCGGATAGAAGTGTGGCCGACGCATCCGAATCGCCGTTCGTTCTTCGTTCGCTCTTGCAGTGATCAAAGATCAGTGGAGTATGCCGGTGATTGTTCTGATCACTTGGGCATGCATGTGTCGAGAGACGACTGGCTCTGTGAGGGTTATGAGTTGTAGCACGAGACCACAAAGTAAGTGACAAACTGTGCATCCGATCGCTTATTCAGCTCCCCGTAGCATAACTCCACGACTCTACCAGCATGTTGTAATTATGTCCAGCTTACCATACCGTATCGCATACGCGCATATCGTGCAGCCAATAGCGTTGCAATTTATACGTATTTTTAATTTCCTTTCACCTTCCCAGCCTCATCCCCATACATCCTTGCATCCTTACTTCTTTACATCCTTACAGCGTACGTATTTACCACGGACGGGTCTACGGCTTCGTTTCAGTTTGATTATCCGTCTTCTATGGCTTGCTTATCGGCCATTCGGTCTCAATTATTCTCCTCATTCTTACACTGACATTAAGAGCTAAACAAGGCTCCGTTTCAGACTGTAGAACCATCAGGCCGTGCGCTCGATGGGAAAGGTTTCCAGCCTCTCGCTTTACGGCCGTGCCTGCGTTTCGATGTCGTCGGGCTGACGGCCTGAAACTGAGTGAGCGTTCGAAGTCGCCAAACATAGATTTCTTTGTGTGCTTTGACTGTGAGACTTGATGCAGTTATCGTCAGAGTCGTACGGAAGTTGTACAGGTCATAAGTCTGAGTCGAGTCTGGCACGGCACGGACGGAAGAAGGATGGAGCTCTGACCAACGAACCATATCTATGGGTCGTGTCAGCCATGGACGTCTATTTTGGCCAATGCAAACTCTTGGTTGCGGGTGATGACAAGTCTTTTGAACTTAATGCTAGTGCATCGTTCTGGTGATAACATTGTTTGACGAATTCAGATCAGAATTACAACTACCTACCATATAAATCTTGGAGTACACTGATCTGGCTCAGCGGCCCCTTCAAGGCCAGTTCGGATCGACAAGCTGATGTTGATCGTCGTTGTTGTAGCTGTCAGCCGGGGGCCAAGATGCGGCTTGGTTAAAAGACCTGGAGCCGCCACTATTGTCGAGAATGCATGTTCGTGACAGTTCATACTTTCGAATGGCAGTGCACCGGCGCTGTTGAGGATTAACCAAAATCTGGATGGGGAGGTGCACGACATTGAAACTGGGCTTGGAAACATTCACGTCTCTGAAGCATCGTCTGTGGTCTTACGTCTCAAAGAACGGCAAAAATTGACCTCGTTCGCCCTTCCATGAGATCTAGAGCCCAAGCTGGGATAAACTGAGAAAAAGACTGCCATTCTGAGGTCTGCATATGGCGGTCGATAGCGGCATGAACAGACCTTTGACTCATACAGAGGCTTCTATGCAACAGATATCGTGAAATAGACGACAATTTACCTCTTCTTCATGTCCTTTTGGATCCAGTCAGCAGTGTCCGAGGTTAACGTCGTGGCCCTCCAACATATGGACCTGATCCGGATGCCTAAAATTGGAAACATTCTAGAAAACTATGGTTCCAGATGTCCCCGACATAGATGTAGATCATTTCTGGATTGTTCCACACTGTCGTAGACATGGACTCGTTTTGGCCATGGCATCGATCCAACCAGGACTCAGACAGACGCCGCCTCTACTTATGTGGTTGATCCCCTACCCAGGTAGAAGTCGCTGTACTTTTTTAGGTGAATTGCTAGATCAATTGATCCAGGATTTGGATTGATGCAGCAACCTCAAGTCAATACCATCTTCCAATTGAGATGAACTGTTAATTCGATATCGTGATCGTGCTCTAAATAACCACCAACGCCATCCAAACCAAATGTTATTATGTACATTACATTTCCGTAGACGCCATCCAAATCATAAACCTCAAATTTTCAACACCAAGCTTCTGCCCTACCGAGCCAGAACTTGGAACAACTTGACCAACCCCATGGCCGCTCCAGCCGCCACACCACCCACGATCACCATCTGCACACCCCCATAAACACCACCCTTGACGTTCTCGCGTCCCTTCCAACCGGTCACAAAACACGTCTTTCCATACCCAAACACAAACAAGGCCACCGCCATAACGGCAATAGACCATTTCAACGCACTAAACGCATCGTCCGGCCCCACGAAGAAATAAGGCACAAGCGGGACAAAGCCGCCGATGAAATAGCCCAGCGCAATCGTCAGGGCGCATGTGACGGCTCGCGAGCCAGAAGGTTCGGGCAGAGTGTGGTGGAAATTCATGAGGAATTCGGGCAGATTGGGGGAGTCGACGAGATGTTTTGTGAGATCGGAGACTGTCTGGGCGGGAAGGTCGTAGGGCGCGAAGATGTCGGAGATGATGGTTGTGGTGGCATCGAAGTCAGTGAGGGTTTGTTCGCGGGTTTGTTTGAGGGTTGTTCGGTATGATTGCCTTTTTTGAGTCTAATTAGTACATAACATATTTCGTGCTTCGAAGGACAGACGCACTCTTCGCTCTTAGCACCGAGATATCCTCCCAAGCCCATGGAAATAGCACCAGCAATCAACTCAGCCATACCACCAAACACGACGACTTTTGTATCTTCCAGCGTCGACAAACCAGCCGTCAAAGCGAATGGCACTGTCATCCCATCCGACAAGCCAATAATGGCGTCTGAGATCACTCGTGCGTCGACAAAGCTCTTCTTCTCGGGTCGACTCGAGGGCGCAGCGGAGGATCTGCCATCGCTGTGAAGTTCGAGGTCCTTGTCTTGACCCAGTGGGATCTGGGCTTCTTTCTCTGCGTCGGAGAAGGAGCTCTCAGAGACGGGCGAGTATTGGGTGAGTAGGGCTTTGACCGACGAAAACGACATTGTGTGCTGTCTTTGTTTCGTTCCAAGGGTTTTCGTTGAGACGGTCTGTGGTATGGATGAGGAGGACAGCCGAGTCTTTATCAATGCAATAGTTTTATACGACAGACGGAGATTAAAAGAGAGAAAACTCTAGCTAGGCCAGGTCCATCGCATCGACGAGCCACGAGGCATGGAAACAGCCGGCAAAGGCGTCGTACCCCATTGATAACAAGCCTTTGCTAGCCATGGTGCTACATTCCTGCATGGCACTCTGGCTGCACGTTGCCAGAAACACTGTGTGTGATTGGCTTAGGAGCATCAATTTAAGCTGCACAACGCTAACTTGTGGACTAACCTTAACTAAGCAGTTTAGTGGCTGTTAGTGCCAGCTCCCCCACTGCGATCTGTCTGCTACCCGCCAGTCAGACTCTGTATATTTCTCATCCGTTGTGCTCCAATCAGGGCAGACAAAGACTACACGTTGTTTGGTGCCTTTGTCCTGCGTGTCTATAGAGCACGTGCAATTATTGTTTGATAACATAATCATATTTTGAATCACCGACAGACTATTGGTTGAGGCAACGTCGCATTCATGCATACAATCCTTGCTTATGAGTTATGGCTCCTCCAGGAATGTGATCTGCCTTGCCTGCACTGAACAAGTCACACGACCAAACTACATATTATGAGTACACCAGTGAGTGAACATCTACACTAATATACATATACTTTTACAAAGCAGGCGGATGGAAATTATCGAGAAGCCTCTATTTCAAAGTCCTAGCCTAGAGATAATCTCCGCGCCTAGTCAGATTCATGCAGCTTTGGCACTAACCACATCAAGAATGGCCTGGCCTTCTTTGACAAAACACCGAGGCTATGTAGAACCTCGAGTATAGCATATTATCGGCGAGAGGTTCAAGCAAGGAGGTAACTTTATTCAAGGGAGGACTGAAAGGATACTAAACAACCCATCGCAACTTCACCTCCTTCCCATCCTTGACCTGCAGCGTCAACTTGCTGATTGAATCCTCCATCATATCCACCAGCCTCTTCCTCCCCTCTTCTGGCTTCTCATCTATCGTTAATGGCAACACTTCACATCGCGCGTGTCGAAACAACGTCGCCATGGTCGCCACAAACTCGACCTGCGACATCTTCATTCCAGGGCACACTCTGGGTCCGCCAGACCATGGCAAGAACGTATCTTTCGGAGGTTTGATGAGCTGATTGTTGACGTCGAACCAGCGCTTCGGATTAAATTCGGCTGCGTCCGCGCCCCAGATGCTTGTGTCGCAGTGCATGATTTGCGCGCAAACAAAGACGTCCATGGGTGCGGAGAGGAGGTGCGTTTTGCCCTCGGGGCCCGCGAGTAGTTGTGTCCCGTTGACGCAGCGGATTGAATGGAGGACGGGCGTGAAGAGGCGTAGTGTTTCCCACTGTTCTGTTAGCATTTAATCATTGTCTCTCAAGGTAAGGGCTCACCATAACAGCCAACGTCCGCGGACACAGCGCAAACCCCTTCTCATACTCATCCGCCGACACATTGGCACCGTCAAGTGCACAAAGCTCCTCGCGAATCCAGTCCTGATACTCTGGATATGCCGTAAGCAGTGTGACCGCATACCCCATCGTATTCGCCGTGGTATCAAACCCTGCGCCAGTAAAAACGAATAGATTACCACTCAACTCGTCTTCAGTCAAGTACAGCCCATTCGTAGCCGCGGCCTTTTCGCGGTTTTGCGAATATTGCAACAACATGTCCAGTACATTTTCTTTTCTTGAACCATTGCCTTCTGCTGGCTCCGCAGTGTTTTTGGTGTTTTGATGAGCTTCGAAAATCTCCCTGACGTACTGCGGCACACGTTCCATTTGACGACCGATAAACTGCAACGACTCCGGCATGAAGGGGAGTATCTTGATTCTATTCGGAATCAGGACAGCCGATATGAACGAGTCTACCACCAACGCAACTGTCTTGAAATACGCAATTCGGCCACTACCCCAGTTCTTTTCGTCGTTGCTGCTTCCGCCGCTTAGGCTTTCTGCAAAACCTGGTGACCAGGGCTGGCTATACCCATAAGCAGCCGAGCCGAGGACATTGATTGCGACGCTGCGCAGGCCGTCGAGTGTCTCGCCGCCGGGGTGGTGGACGAGATAGTCAATCATGGACTTGGCCTGGAGACAGGACTCTTTCCATACGGTGGCCATGATTCCTTCGTTGAGATGAGGGGCGATGATTCTTCGCTGCCGTTGCCTGACTCTGTAAGTGACATTCTCACAAGTAAAGAAGTATGGTAGTCATTACCAATCTTCGCCATTAGACTACACACCCATTAGTTCGTAATCACTGCTAAATGGCAAGGAGTACCTACCTGCAACACATTCTCCCCAAAAATCCCAATAAACTGCTTCACCGTGGGCGTCTGCACAAAATCCTTTCTCCGCGACAAAATCGCACTTCCGAGCGCTGGATTGGAGCACCTTCTCATACACATCAGCACTCTCCCCATCCTAATCAATCCTATCAAAAGAAAAAACAGAGGATAAAGCAAACCACATATAACACCCATCTGGCGATACAACCACAAACGTGTCCGCACCCACCCACCGCTGCACCTCGCCATCTCTCCACCTAAACTCCCATCCATGCACAAGCGTATCAAGCCGGATAAGTATCCACGGCGGAAGCTTATGTCTGAGCACAGGCATCAATGCCGGTGCCAGGACCTGCCATGGTAACGATCTTGAGAATATCGGGGTGAGGATCAGAGGGAACCCGGTGCGGAGACCGATTATGTAGAAGCGGATAAATGAGAGGAGTTTGTAGAGCAGGTAGACTGTTATTACGATTGTGGACAATTTGAGGAGATTCATCTTGAGGTCTGCTTAAGCGATCTGTTTGTACATACATAGAGGCAAAATTGAATCATGGCCTTGTCTTTCAATATATAAAGTTTATAGGACCATTAGGAGACTCTGGTATTGATCTCATTGGCCAGGACCCCGTTGTTTTAGGGCACTTGTTTTCAGCTCTACAGCCACCTACAAACTTAGCACTAATCAGAATCGATTCAAGCGGAGCGCACGCGCTTCACTAGTATACTACGTAGTATAGCTAGCTAGCTGCTAATTTTCTGTTCGAACGACACACAACAGAGTCCGAAACTCCGAAACAAGTCAAATCTGCGAGCTATCCATCAAAATTAGGGCTACGGCTAACGCGGGCCTCTAACGGTCGTGCTTCATACTGCTTATGCGTTAGCAATGTCGTAATATTTTAGCTATGCCGTACAGTATGACCTATCTTCGGTTTATACAAAGGATCAAGAAGAACCCCTCGACTCAAAGCAAACTACGATGCACAAAACCACTACGTACGTACTAACAAAGACGCAACCTGCAAACCCAAAATACCAACCAAAACCACCCCCATAAACGCACCTCCCCAAAACACCCACCAAGCCCTAAAATCCCTTCTATCAACCCACAATTCCCGCATCGAGGTCGGCTGTCTCGAGTCCAGATACATTTTGACTCTACGCAATCTAGACTCAAAGTAGGGAAATCGCACAAAAGATTCTGTTTCGGTCATGTCATTCTCCATGATGGAGAGGATCATGAATTTGATGTCTTCGGGATAAGTTGGTGGGAGGCTGGTGGTGGTGAGTTGTTGCATGGACGTTGAGGTTAGTTTGTGCTGGTCCCAGCTAGGGGTAATCCCTTTGACTGTTTTGTCTGGCGATGCGATGTTGAGAGCTACTTGGATGCTTGGTGGGAGGGAGCAGCGGTAGAAGCTCTCTGACAGGATGTCTCGTGTCGGATTTCGCAAGGGGTTGATGTCTAGCTGTTTTATGGCGGTGGTATCAACCGGTTTATCGTCCCATGGAGGCGTAAAATGGTGGATTGGGCGGCCGTCGAATGTGACCATATTATGCCACCGGATCTCCTGCTCTTCTCCCGCGGTGGTGTATCGTTTTAGTCGTCGGATGTTGCTGGACGACGTTGGTCGGAATAGGAGGGCATACGTCAGGCTTAGTTCAAAGTATGTGGGATGCGTATAATCGTGTGCGTCGCTTTTGATACATCTCTTGATTAGCCAGATATTGACTGCAGCTTGTCAAAAAAACAAAAATAGGTTTACCTGTGTAGATCAATGGCATTGTAGAAAAATGTAGGATGAGCAAAGATCCTAATCGCGTTCCGATTCGCGTAAATTTTCAAATGCTCCTTCAGACTGTCAGTCCACTCGATTTTCAGCCCTCCAAAATCTTGGAGATAGCGAATGGAAAAGATCTCCGGGTGGAACGTTGACCCAGTACTCTCCTGCAGAGGTAGTTCTGGGAACCCCTCGATTCCGACAGTCGCTTCTTCATGAGTCCTTATACGGTCAAAGAGCTCCTGAATGGATTCGGATCTGCAGCGCATATAAAACAATGCGCATAACGGTTCTCTGATTTCTCGATACCTTTTCGTGAAATCTAGCGCGGTTATACAGTCGTATACCAGCTCGCACTGTTTCTGAAAAGTTTCGACATCGTCGATATTCGGCTGGTCGAGTAAACGGCGTTCGTAACAGCTATAAAGAAGCTTCTCAAGTGACACTGACGACACGAGATGTCCGCCTTTGAGTGTCCGCGCTACAAGAGCCAGCACTTTGATTACCGTGCTAGCATCGAATGATCTCTCCTTGATAACTTTATCCGCCCCACAGGCACTCACGATATACACCTGCCTGCTCGCGATCCGGACGAGAATGAGAAGAAGTCGCGGAAGCCGCGAGAGCTCAAACAGTGCGCGCGATCGCTCAGACATTTCTTCAAAGCGAGACATCTGGAACACCTCGATTCTGAAGATGGACTCTAGCAACAAACTGCGAGAGTCGGTGAGAACGGACTCGTCGAACATGGCGTCTGCTTCGTCGTCGGCAGCGCCTCGCCAGCCGAGGAGATGGTATATCTCTGCAAAGCGGCTGAAGGCTGATGCATAGGCTTGGGKAGTTTTTTCCTTTTCTGTCTGGGTCGATTCATCGGTCTCTTTCCAGAAATCTGCAACATATGTCAGTTTATACATTGCAATCGTTTCAAATGTTGTAAGCGATGGGAGACACACTTTCGAGCTTTTGCGTGTACTGCTCATTCTCCTTCTCGATGTCGTCTACAGCCATAAGCTCGACTTTCTCCCAGTCCAGGATCTTTTCCGGCCGACCATTGTTGATTTGTTCGTGAAGCATGTTTACGACTGTGTCTTTTTCCTTGAGTTTTGCTCGTGATTTATCGGGGATTTCTGGAGTGAGGATGTTGCAGAGGTCTTGGACTTTTGTGGCCAGTTCACGTAGAGACGTGACTGTGTCTTGATCTGATGTTGTAGTCTCGGACATTTTGGCGATATGCTCAGTTTTTAGATGGAAACCATTCGGAGTTGTCGATGATATAAATTATTTATATGTGGTAAATGTCGTTTCGAGGCTGAAGGATTCTTAACAAAGCATGTGATGTGGGAGTGCCCCAACCAACCAACACAACAACCTGGCAAGGCACCTGATGTTTGCATTTAATATCCTTCTTTGACTCATTGCATTACAAGGCCATTTAATTCGTCCGTCTATGCCAGGCAGCAGCCGAAAATTCATGACTACAATTTTAAGGTGCACAGCCAAGAGAACGAGTTTATCTTAGGGCTAGCCGCGACTTATTGGTGCTTATATTCCAGCCGCTATTTTAGTCAAAAGCGTGGAACGAGGCTCTGGTAATGATACACTTGTGAAAGCGATCATATTGACAAAATGGACTCACAAGCACGTTCTCAAGATGAAATATTCCCATAAGGAAAAATGTACAAGAAGGACTCAAAATGATAGAAGCGAAAGGCAAAGTCCGCCGACTGATCGACCGCGCGGATGGACGGAATAGGATACACGCAGAAAAGAGTACCAAGTAGCCAGACGATGGTATCATCAATACTTCAGATTATTCGCGCATCGAAATAAATAGGCCCAAGAATATCGTCGAAAACGAAAGGAAGGAATTTATCGTCTGCCACGGGTCAGGTTAAAGTCTAAATCACACAGCAGTGAAAACATACCGTTTAGCATTCTCCTTATCCTTTGCAACACCATTATCCCACAGGCGAGACTTGTATGCCGGGAACGAAGTATTATTCCACACCTTGACCAGCACACTACCCATCGAATGTCAGCCTTGGATTTACCCCTCTCTTCCTTCCAACATAGCTAACAGGAAAACAAACCTCTGCGTCTGATCCTTATAATCCTCATCGCGCACCTCCTTCATGGACACCTTCAATCCATCCTTTGAGAACTTGATATTCTTCTTCTCCATCTTCGCCTTTGTCTTGTCGCTGATGTCCTGGACGATGGTGTAGACGACGAAGCCGATGACAGCGAAGAGGAAGACGACTAGCAAGAGAATAATGACGGGGACGATGCTGTTTTTGGCCATTTTGAAGGTTGTCGTGTGCGTGTTTACTGTCAGAAAGAGGGAGCGGGATGCGAGGTTGAGCGACTGGTGCCTGCTCGTATGGCTTTGTTGGTGCTTAGTGGGATTATGGAGGTCAATCTCGGTCAACGAGAGAACGGCTTGTAAATGGTAAAGAAACGTTTAAAGAAAGTCAGGAGATGTAGTCGATAGAAAAAAAAAGGTAGGAAGTGAAACAAACCGACCGAGGGGTCCACCTCCTTATGCCTTATGGGGGGGGGGAGATCGGGGCGGAGCCAGGCTTGGCCAATTAGTGTCTACAAGAACAGCCACGATCGATCTTCAGATTTGAATTTCTGTGAATACTCCGAATACACGTATGATAGATATGTCATTTTAGTATAGATGTTTTAGTACTCTGCGTTACACTGGATCATATTGTAGATTTGAGTACTGGCCTTATGAAAGTGTCGCATAGAACACCTAATAGATAGCATCTATCACATGCTGACAAGATACGATGGAAGAAACAAGAAGAGAGTAAACAATTTCCCCGAAACAGCCGTGCCTGGACTGCAACTTTAACTGTCTTTAAGAGTCTATGATAGACTACGTATTTGACATAGTCCATCACCTGATTCCTCAGGCCACAAACCCTGTCGATCAATATCGTCATGATGACTAAGGCCTGCTGCTCTGCCTTGCCCTACTCCAAAAACATTCACGACCTTCTCGATTCTCTGTGTCACTACATTGCACCCTTCAAACCCCTTGATTATAACCTTCAATTCCTCAATCTCAACCCATTCGGAAAGGCAACATGGTCGCCCTCCCCTTCTTCCCGATATGCTTCCAATGCGGCACAGACCAGAACCCCTGTCACTGCAAAGTCGTTGGTCCGACTTTAGGTACTTCTTACCACAATACTCATTTTTCAATTACAGAATATTCTTGCTAATAGACGATAGGATTCTTTGGATGCGTTATTGCGGGTGTATGTCTCCTCGACCACGAGGCAGCTAGTGAGCACTAACGAGGTGTAGGTAATATGCTGGCCTGCATCCATATTCTGTGGCTGTAATGCGACGCAGACGGGGAAAGAGTATGTCTTTTCTTTTTCTGGTTTGACAATTTGTGGTTGACTGCGGCTGACCTTTCAGTTTACTCGCATTTCCGGTCAAGTTGAATGGGGAAATCAGTGATGCTATACCTATTTGATCCCGGTTATAGAAGGTTGGAGGAATTATGTCGTGTTAGAGCATGTTTCATTTGTTTATGGATATCACCTGTGACGTATCAATCTAGTGTTTAATAATGTCTACGCTGTATCATTAGAGGTCCATGTACCAGTGGCAAGCCACATGCATTATAAATAACAATTAAGCCAACTACTTACAAACAATACAACGAACGTAATCTGCAGGAAACAATCAAACCATAAAAAAAAAGCAAGCAGACAAGGTATCTTGTGAAGAGTCGAGACAGCAGGCAAACATCAAACAAGTCCAGTCAAGTCATTCGTCGCATCACCGCGAATTATATAACGTTCATTCTTTTCGTAGACAAGAAACAATTTGCTTCGCAGCTCCGTATAATGAGAAGAAAATAAAAAAGTCTATTTCAGCTTTTCTTTGAGCTTCTGGAAAAATCCACTAGCGCGGTTCTTCTTCTTCTTCTCCTTGGCGTTGTCCTGAGTAGAAGCTCCGACGGCCTTGGACTCTTCCGCAGTGGTGCCAGAGGCGACACCGGTGGTTACGGTAGGTTGAGTTTGAGTGGCAGTCGCGGGAGGAGAGGTGGTGTTGGGAGAGACATCGGCAGAGTCGACGGCAGCAGTGGTAGGAGCTGTGGCGGCGGTAGCAGCGCTAGTGGTTGGTGCTGGTTCGCCGGATTGTTCAGTAGGGGCAACCTTTGACTGTAACTCCTGCTCAACCTCCTTCTTCTCTTCAACGACGGCTGCATTTGCAGCCGCTTCGGGGTCTTGGTGTGCCTTTTCAAGCGACTCCTTGACGACTTCTGGGACACCGCTAGCTGGGACGGCAGAGGCACCTGCGACCCCAACCTTGCTCTGGAGTTCCTTCTCAACCTCTGCCTTTTCCTCAACTGCTTCCGCATTTGCGGCTGCTTCAGGGTCTTGATGGGCCTTGGTAAGAGACTCCTTGACAACTTCCGGGACATCGCTGGCCACTTCGGCGTTCTTTTGCGATTCAAGAGGAACCTGCCCTGCAAGCGCAGAGGTGGTTGAAGTAGGGTGGGCAGATTGGATCGTCACACCAGGCTCAGAAGTCTCAGGGGGGTTCAAAGGAAGACTAGACTCGGGAATAAGACCACCTGCAGGCACAGGAGGGACTGAGAGCACATCGGCTTTAGGCTCTTCCTTCTTCAAGAAGGAAGGATCACTGGCGTCGGCTTCATAGCCTTCCTTGTCGGTCCTAACGGTTGATTCGACAGTGTTGGTGTGGATGGTGCTGGGTTCCGGGACGGGTTCTCCAGGAGCAAGCTTCACTGGGTTTGCGGCCCCATTGGTGGCGGGAAGAGGGTTGACGGATAGTTCGTTGACTTCAGTTGCGGGGGTTTCGGGGAMCCCGCCAGGCACTGACGAGCCGTTTTCCTTGGGGACCTCGCCTGCCAATTGGGCGGTAGTGGCTTCGGGGACGACGCCAGCCATGACTGCTGCAGCGGTATTTCCTCCGGTCAATGATTCAAATTCGGTGGTTGGTTTGGTGGTTGGTTTCAAGTCCTCGGGTAGGAGAACGTTGTTTATGTTGTTGTGTCCGTCGCTTTCTTGACGAGCGTCGCTATCAGTGACCCAAGCTCCGTCAACAACAAACTACAATAGTTAGTCGAAACTGTGGACTGTGGTCTTGAGAAAAAGAGTAGTGACAAGAAAAAAACGAAAAGGCAGGCAGCTGGCGGGGTAGTCTCAGCTTATAAAGTCAAAGAAGGGACTAATTAAATTAACGTGGTTGACTGATGCAGGCGGTGAAATGACGTCACGGGATGACGCCTCAACAAGCCGCAATCTCGACTGAAACACGGGAGTCATGGTCGCACGACACAATTTATAAAGACGGGACAGGAATGAGGTTCACTTCCTCTGCGTAGAATTTGATTCCTGACTGACCGGCCGGTTGACTACAATGGATGTTGTTGTCCTTCGGGATGTTCGCACCGCAATCGCCAMCCGCCAGCCGCCAGCCGCCATCCACAAGCAATCGGGAGGAAGAAGCACGAACGGAGACAGACGAAGACGGAATATGCAACGAGACGGTTTTAACGTACCTTGTATTGGACCTTTTCTTCAATAGCTGGAAGGTGCACCTCCTTCTCGAACACACTGCCCTTCTTTTCCAGCTGAACCGTCTTTCCCCAATCGTCGAAGGTACCGGTTACGAAAACCTCGTTTGCCTCGCGCGGCCTGCGATAGCTGTTAGCGACTACTCCGTGCATTTGGATCGATTGAGTTGGCAGTCATAAAAGCGTAGGAACAAATGGGTAGACGGCGCATGCTATACGCTGTCCGGTATTGTGCGGAATGGATTGATAAAGAATGCGCCGACGTAGAAACAATTGAAACATGTAGTATCCAGAGGAAAAAATAGACATACCATCGGAAAACGTAGGTGCCCATGATATCGTCGAATTGGCGCCACTCAAGTCGCTCTCAGAAAGAAGGATAATCGCAGAATAGTGAATTGTAGGAAATAGATTATAGAATGTGTGTGTCTCTCACACAATTCAAGCGCACGGTACCTGAAGAAAGTGATAAACGCAGAATGGGCTAGGTGGATGAGCTAAATATGAATTATGAGCAAAATTCTCGATTGTGATTCTTGAAAGTTCTCTCTGATGACGGGGAAGCGATCTTTTCGGCCCGCACGGACTGGGCTAGCCTGTGGCAGACAATGGAGTTCACCGCTCAGTGGGGTCGTCTGAAGAGCAGCAGAGAGAGACTGTGGTGGCTGGGATGACTTAGCATAGTATAAGTATTCAGTTGCTAGCATTTGCCGGTTAGTAAGAAATAAAGGTTACAGTCATAGTCGAAGATTATTGGCATTGTGCGGTCAAATCGGTCTGGCTGGGCCTGGGATGACGACGTGGACCAATCAGTGGTAATGGCCTTTCATAGACAGAGAATATTAGACTACTTGCACCTTGTTCGTCTAGAGTAGAGATATATATTGATCTTACACATGCTTCGACTGTAGTAGTATCGTTAACTCGCAATTGCTGTAGGCTCAACAATAGTTTGTGACTTGCAGAGCAGCTGTTCATGCCTCAGGCACCGATGACGGGCTAGCGGGAGCTTGGGCCTCTGACGTAGTCGACATCAGACAATCATGGACATACTACTATGGGCATACTACATACTACCATGTATACCATGCTAATACAGGGCTAGAGTAATTCTCTCGTAAAGCATATTCTTACTCTCCACCAGGTTCATCCTACCAATTGTTTTTCGGTGGATCAGTACGCTCAAATGTTGAGCAACCTGGACATTCATGTGATGCCGCAAACGGAGTAGGTATCATACAATTTGCCACCCAACGCCATGTCTTCCATGACCAGCACTCGCTGTGTTCTAGAAGGATGCGATAAGAATTATTCATTTTTTTTTCTGGTGACACTTTAAATCTTCGACTTGGAGACTTCAGGTTTTGCGACACCAAGCTAACCATAGCGACATGCCATCTAACAATAAGCATTAATTTGAGCATTGCTTAATTGAATATCCGATAATTGAATTGATTAGACTACTGCTCGGAAAGCTGGAAAAGCCTCCCGTAGACATTGCTATGTAGACATGGCAAAGATGATGCCCCGCACCTTATGCATTAACCTTCTGGGCACCATCCTTCAATCCTCCCCGACACCTCCATTCAATGTTAATTGATCCAAAAACGTCTAATGACTTGCAGAGACCCTTGCATGTTTCCGTCTTTTCTTTAAACAACTGTTAGTAGGAGATCGCTGTGTGTCTGCAGGGATCCTGTTTAGGATCCTCGTTAGAGAGTGCTCCCCACCTTCCCGTGCAGTTCTGCAGATCACGCGTCTTCTTGTGACCTTCCAAGGTTCTTCTGCCGATTCTTCAACCTCTTAGTACTCCTTCCACTGTCTACCCCAGACGCCTCGCTCGCCTCGCCTCGTCCTGGTCTTGTTCCTTTATCGTTGGATCTCTTTTCTTTTTCCTCTTCTCCGCACAATCAGTCCTTCTACATATCTCGCCTTTCCACCACCCCGCAATCGACGTCCAGTATATGAGCTACGACGTACCATCGGCTCTTTGCCTAGACGACAGCCCCTGTTTCTTTTTTTAAAGACGAACCAATCTTCTACTCACTCTTCCATACCCCTCGACTTTACGCAACTACTCGTCGTCGACTATTTTGACCTCACGTCGCCTACGTCACCATCAGCACGGTATTCCCCTCATTGACGACAGCCCAAGACGACTCAACCGGCCAAAATGGCCTCCAATTCCAGCTTCCCCGGCACGAACCCTTTTGCCCCCGGCTCTGCCTCGTCCTTTGCTAAAATATCCGAAGAGGAAGAATACGGTGTGACTTCGCCGACGGATCCTAGCTTCCGAGACGGGCATGCGGGGACGACGTCACGAAGTCCCTTTTTGAGCGTAGCCGAGCTCGACGACGACGATAAACTGCACAACGAAAACAATAATAGCAGCCAAAATCACGCGAATATATTTGCAAGCCCCTTTCGAGACAGTGGAGAAGGGTTTAGCGCGGCCGATCTCAATGCTGCTCGACCTGCTGCGGGCCAAGGAATGCCGAATAACTATGCTTTGGGTCGACGCACATCCGTGTCTGCCGAGTCGTTGAATCCCACATCCTCTGGATCAGACAGTTGGAGTCCGCCATTTCATCCGAAATCAGATGACCAGGTCTCGAGGTTAAAGAAAGCTGTCAGCGGTAACTTCCTGTTCTCGCATCTGGATGACGAGCACCTCAAGACGGTATTGGATGCACTGGTCGAGAAACCAATCCCAGCCAAGGATATTAAAGTCATCACACAGGGCGATGCCGGTGATTACTTTTATATTGTCGAAGAAGGCACCTTTGGAGTGTTTATCAATCCTACGGGAGCGGCACAGGCTGGTCCCGATGGACTCGGCCATCAGGTCGGAAGTATAGGACCTGGAGGCTCGTTCGGAGAGTTGGCATTGATGTACAATGCCCCACGAGCAGCCACTATAATGTCTCTCGATCCCAAATCGACACTGTGGGCATTGGACCGTGTGACCTTCCGACGAATTCTAATGGACTCAGCTTTTCAACGACGACGCATGTATGAAGCGTTCTTGGAGGAAGTGCCGTTGTTGTCGTCGCTGAAACCCTACGAACGATCCAAGATAGCAGATGCATTGGACACGATCAAATACGCTGCGGGATCAACCATTATTCGTGAGGGAGACCCAGGTGATGCCTTTTATCTGCTGGAGGCAGGTGAGGCCGAAGCCGTCAAGGCCGGTACCACGGTCAAAGAATATTCGCGCGGTGACTACTTTGGCGAGTTGGCGCTTCTAGACGATAAGCCGCGGGCAGCAAGCGTGATGGCAAAGACAGACGTAAAAGTGGCTCSATTGGGRCGCGATGGATTCAAGAGATTGTTAGGTCCTGTTGAGCAGATCATGCGCCGGACGGATTATGATGTTGATCCTACCAAGGCTACTTAGTGTTTTTGTTTGGAGTTACGACATTCGTTTCTATTTTATATCTAGTCAAATTATACTTCAAATGATCTAGTTAGGATGGTAGTAGCAGTGTTAATCTTATTTGACTTTACTCGATGAGTATGCCCTATTCCTACTGGAATTGTAGTTGGCTACTAGCCGCGTCTGGCATGTGTGCCTCATACGTACTTAAGAAGTATGATGGTATGGCACTAGCCGCAGTCCAGTTGACCGGCCGATATACGGCTTGTTGGCGGTAAGCCGCGCTTAGATTGATCTTCAGTGGGACTGTATCCCACAATCCTCCAGATCAGTTATAAGGCCTCTGACCATAAACGCAATGCCTAAGTCCGTCAGTCATTTATCCAAGAGCAAAGAGGGAGAGAGAGAGAGAGACATACACCCTCGAGTACATATGATAATTCAAATTCCTCAAATCCTTCCGCACCCCATCGAGCAGCGTATATATCCTGGGGGTATCCCATTTGAGCACCCTCGAAAACAGCGCCAATCCATACGGCTCAATCGACTCCATCATCTGCAGATTCATATACATCGCCAGCTCCTTGAGACGTCTATCCCTCGGCCAGGGAGACAAGGGGCATTTTTGCACATCTTCACGCACATTCGCAAACCCTGCATCGCATACAAGACGGTATATGTGTGGCGCAATATTCATTTCCTTACCGAACGACGCCGCTGCTTCGCATAGCGCTACTTGGTATTCGTGATAGGCCGAGTTGGTTGGTAGGCTGTTGTCATCGGTCGATGCCCAGGTCTCGAATTCGGTTAGCTCAATCCAGCCTCCCGGGGCGAGGTTGTTGTATGCCCTAGACAGAAGTCGAGGCCAGTCGGCTATACTGCCCGCCATACTCCTGATGTGAATATAATCGAATTTCTGTCCGTCGTCGGTCGACAGCTGATTATAACTCCAGTCTGATTCTGCGTCGTCAATCTCGAACCTCAGATTCGGCGGCACCCAGGTTGGTTGAATATATGACAGGTCTGTGGCGATGACCTGCGTATCTGGTCGCGCATCTGCGAAGTCGATTGCCCACAGTCCCGTGCCGCAGCCGATATCCAACGCTTTGTTGATTTTAGGTGGTAAGGGGGCACGATATAATTCGCCGCCGAACATCAACAAGTAAATGTGGTGTTGCATGTCCATGCGGTCTTGCTCTAGTTCGTCGTTTGGTAGTGGGTAGGAACCGGCGCGAAAGGCGTGGTAGCGGCGCCCATTTTCGTATTGGTAGTTGAAGATGCTGTCGTTGAGGGAGGTGGTGGAGCTGGCTTTGTCGTCGCCTAGGGCGGAGTCGTTGTCGTCGTCGTCTTGGGTATGGTAGTAGAATCCTGCTGGGGCGATGGTCGTGGTGTCTGCGATGAGAGTGTCGTTGTTGTTGTCGTTGTTGGTGAATATTGGAGTTGACATGGTGTTTTCATTAGGGTCCCGCCATCCTGGAGTATATTCAACCATGTTCAATGTTGATAGCCTTCAAGCGGGTGATGTAGTGTTGAAGAATGATATCGGTGTCAAGCAACCCGGAGAATATATCATCTGATCGAAACTCTCAAAAACAGATATTTCATCGTGCAGCAGCCACACAACCTTAGGCCAGAACTGACAGGTCGCTACAGTCCAAAGCTCAGCTAGCCACTCAGGAAATATTATAAATCCACTGTACGGAGTGTTAATGGTTCAATGATTCAAATTACTTGTAATCTGCACAACATTTCAACGATAAGACCCAAGTTTGCGACTTTCAGAGTGGATCATCAACGTATGACAGTATGCACTCCATGCTTAGGCCGATGCAAACACGCGATACTAGACAAGCAGCGAATGGCCAAAAGTCACCGGGGGAATGGGCCCCTTGTTTAGTGACTTTAGCAAGATTAGTTGGCTTTAGTGAATTTAGTCTGGCGGTGGCCGTGGATTTCTTGCTTGGGGCGCGACTTAGTGTCGTTTGGTCGAGATTACTACGTAGTAAAGGGTTAGTGGCTGGGAGACTAGCGTTAGTACGGAGTTGCACGGTTGCACCTGAAAAAACCAGGAAACTCCGTGCTTTTCCTTAAACAAATCTTCAGGCCATATTTGTCCATCGGAAAAGGACATGCGACAAATCATACACACGCAATTAAATTATTTGTACAAATCTGGCCAGCACTCAAGTATGTAGTGTTGTGTTGGACTGCTTTGTGACACCAGGTAGCCATGATGCCAAAAAAAAAACGAATATATTTAGGTTCATTATTTTTACACCGTTTGTCTGCTTCATACCGCGTGCTTTGACGAAATCCTATGTATCGCTCTAATTTATACCTACATAATCAAAGTATCCACCACCTCAATAATGGGTTCGTTCGTATCTGCTCCACTCGTCTCAAGTATTAATCTCTGCCACCGGCTCCTCTTGACTTGGACCATGCGGAGTGCGTACGCTGCAGTCACGACTCAGGACTGAACTGAACAGTGTAGAGAGTGTTAGAGACATCATTCAGAGATGTTCGATCATGACGCACCTGCACCATTGGCTGGCGTAGTGGCCACAGTGATCGTCTTCGCGGCCGTTGGTAGTGCAGCCCTCGCTATCTATCGCCTATGCTTCAGCCCGTTGGCGCTGGCAAGGGTGCCTGGCCCCAAAATTGCGGCCATCACGGCTTGGTATGAATTCTACTGGGACTGCGTGCAGCAAGGCCGGTATTTGTTCAAAATTGAGCAGATGCACCAAAAATATGGTCCGTGTCTTTGCTTTTCCCCATCTTTTCGCCCCATATGTGTAATACTTCCGATACGCCCTCTAGACTCACTGTTCCATCTGATACCTCTATCATGCAAGATGTTTGACTAGCTCGCTGTCAAATTTCAACTGTTCGTAAAATTGACATCTGATCTGACGTTGACAGGCCCCATCGTTCGTATCAATCCGTGGGAAGTCCACATCCAAGACCCCTCTTACTGGGACACCATCTACACCAACAACAAAATCGACAAAGATGCCTGGTTCTACCGCGCCTTTGGCGATAACAGAGGCACCGTCGGCACGGGCCCATGGGATCTCCATCGCCGACGACGCGCGGCCATGGCCAAATTCTTTTCAGCTGCCAACGTCGCCCGTCTAGAGCCCAAGGTGCTGGCACGCGTACAGAAACTGCTTGATCGGGTAGAAGAGTTTCGCCAGACCGGCGGAGGTCAAGCAGCGGTGCTGCCCATATCGCATGCATTCCGCTGCTATGCGACGGACGTCATCTCGGATTATGCAGCTCCGCATACGAGAGACTTTTTGAGTACCCCGGATTTCTCGGCTACCTTCAACCAAGTGCTGAGAGACTTTTCCGAGATTATGCTCTGGCACCGACATTTCCCGATTGTGTTTCCCATATTTGGCGCTATACCGCGCTGGCTGATTTCCATGATGGATTCAACGGGTGCGCAGATTGCGGTGCTGGATAATCAGGCCGTATGTTTTTGTCTATACCGATCCTCGGAAGCAGTAACTAAATGACAAGTAGAGCCTGCTTAAACAAGCGCAAACGGTGATAGCCACCAAAGGCGTTCCGCCAGAGAAGTCTTCGCCTACCGTCCTAGATGCCATCTATACATCCGATGTGATCGGTCCTGAAGAAAAGACTCTACCACGCATGATGGCCGAAACACAGGCTATTCTCGGCGCCGGAACCGAGACTACCGGCAATACATTGTCGAATTTCGTCTACAACGTACTATCCAACAAATCAATCGTACAAAAACTAACAACAGAACTGGGAGAAGCATCATCAGCTTCAGCTTTGCTCGATTACAAAACGCTAGAAAGATTACCCTACCTACAAGCATGTATCAAAGAAGCACTCCGTCTGGGCATGGGCGTCGTCGGCCGTCTCCCACGCATCAACCAAACCGAATCAATGACCTATACCACAAAGATATCCAACGGCGAATCATCAAGAACATACACCTTCCCACCCGGCACCGTCTTATCCATGTCCATAATTGACATGCATCTCAACGACGACATCTTCCCCAAGCCCCGCCTCTTCAAACCCGAGCGCTGGCTTGACAGTTCCCCAACCCATCTCCGACAAATGGAGAAATCTTTCGTGCCATTCGGTAAAGGGGTGAGAGGCTGTCTAGGGATCGAATTAGCCAAGGAAGAACTCACCCTAATGGCGGGGAATCTGTTTCGACGGTACGGAAGGAACCTTGAGCTTTATGAGACGTCAGAGAGGGATATTAGTATCGTGCATGACTATTTTGCGCCGTTTGGGCCGAAGGATAGTAAAGGCGTTAGGGTGGTTGTTCGTTGATTTATGTTGTGCGTAATGATTAATGAATGTATATATGTAGTACACGGCAATATGTATATAAACGTTTCTTGATAGAAACACAAAGAAAGATACAAACTGGAAATTCTTTGGTGTTGCATTGTTAGGGTTATTGCCGTCTTTGTCAAGTTCCCAAGCATTTCGGGACAATTTCTTCCAACAATCACCACACTGCAACACTCAAAGAATAACACATTCAACGAACAAACAAGTCAACCAAGATTATAAATAAGATGCCAGCCCAAAAACCCAAGAAAAAACCAGCATCTGCAACTCACTCCAAACCACAGCCAACCCCACCAAACTGGCCCCCTCTCCGCCCATTGGTCCCCTCCACAGACCTCTACCTCGAACCTCTACTCACTGACCAAATTTACATAATCCGCAATTTCTTTACAGCGAACTTGTGCAAATCATACGTCTCATTTCTGACGTCGCCATCCTCGGCGATTGAGTTGATTACAACCCCCTTAAAGCCGAAGAGTAGGGATCATGCGGTGCGCGTGAACGATCGGTTTCAGGTCCAGGATGCTTCGTTTGCGGAGATGTTGTGGGGGATGACTTGTTTGAAGGATCTTGTTTGTGAGATTTGTGAGGGGAGGGAAGAAGATAGGAAGAAGATCTGGGGTGGGACTCCATTGGGATTGAATCCGAATATTAGGATATATCGATATACGCCCGGGCAGTTTTTTGCTCAGCACTGTACGTTCCCTCTTTGCATATTGTCTAGTGATCCTATTGATGAACGCTAATGAAACTGACAGACGACGAATCCAACACTATCCAATTCCCTGACCAGTCAGGAAAATCAACATCGGCACATACAACATGGACTCTGCTCATCTACCTTACTACGACAGAGGGTGGCGAGACGGTGTTCTACCCCGAAGATGGCTCTGCGCCGATATCCGTGGCACCGGAAGTCGGAATGGCGCTTTTGCATCGGCATGGAGAGCATTGTCTGCTGCATGAGGGGAAGGAAGTGCGCACGGGGGAGAAGTGGGTGATTAGAAGCGACTTGGTTGTTGGATAACTTACATAGTATATAGCACACTCTACAATGTATCTTCAATGTTGTTTTCAAGTCTGGTCCATCGTAGAATCTCAATGCATGGCTCTCTCCACATTTTACTCCACTCCGTGCTCATTTGCGAGTACTGATTGGCTGCATTTGAGCTCAAGCAGGGCAAGCTAGTCTTGAACAAGAAACTCGGCAGGCTGTTTGACTGGATCAGATCTCCCATCCAGCCAATAATAGCCCATAAAACGAGAAAACGAAAAAAAAAGAGACCCGCAGTTTCCCATTCTGCTCAAGCAACAAAAGTCTTCTTCTTGCTGCAAACCCAATTCACGCTGTGCAGGCAGTAAGTTACGTGCTGAAAACAAAGTACAACGCCTGAGAAATCGGGCAGCAACCAGGCCAAGATCCCGCCTCGCATCCCTCGAGTCTCTGGTCAGCCCTCTCATTCGCTGGGAAAGCCGCCTTCCTTGTACGTACTAAGAAATATTTGCGGTTGCGATGGCCTCGACCTCACCGCCTGCTGCTGCTGTGCTTTCAACCCATCACCACCACCGCCCTTCACCACAGCTGCCCTGCAGCACAGCAGCGTGTTGTCATGTCGTCGTTGCAGACCATGACAGCGCCAGCGGTGGGCCATAATCGCCCGCCCGATCCTGGAATATCACCGACTAGTGCTACAAACGCTGCTGCGAGGACGAGTGATGCGATTGTTGATAATACGACCTCGAATAACGCCGACGACGTTTCGCGGCATGACTTTTCTCGCGCCGTCAACGCCAACGCCAGTGCTAATGCCAACACTGAGATTAATATCGACATTGACAGCAAGAATCGTGACCTTTCCACCCCAAATACGGATGTCGCAACGACGAAACAGAACGGTTCCGTCGACCCTGTGCCTCGACCACAGGAGCCGGAAGTGAACAAGGACGAGAGCTCGGACACAGTAGTGGAGAACAGGATAGAGGAGATTCAAGAAAAAGAAGGAGAGAGAAAAATTAAAGAGGAACCTCAAGATGCAGTACAGCAAGGAGGAGAGCAAAATCCGGCAGAAAACGACCAAAGAAAAGATGTACCGGACGACATGCCCAAGGTCAAGGAGGACTCGACAGCGGACAAACCGGCCGAAAATCACAATCAACCACAGCTACAGGATTCAGAGAAACAATCTGCCGCTACTTCCCTTCTTGCTCAGTTGTTGGGAAACGTCAATGCGCAGGCTGCTACTCCGGAGTACCTTCCTCGAACGCCGTTACCAGAACCCTTGACCGATGCCTCGACGCCGGTGGCTCCGAATGAAGACATCTCCTTGCCTATGATTAATGGGCAGACGGAGAAAATGGTAACGTCAACCCAGCCGGAAGTGCAAAACGGAGATATCACTGTTCCCAAGCACGAAGACAATCTTCTGACACAGACCCAAACCCAACCTATCTTACAAACAGACACACCTTTTGATATACCAGATGATTCAGCTGCCACGAGGATTCCCGATATGGTGACTGGGGTTATGGAGGATCCGCTTTCAAAGACAAGCCATGACCACAGCGCTCTCTTTGCACCTTTTGATACCGACGGTAGTATTAAAAATGGTCTAGACGCTTTGCAGCAGCATGATTTGCTCAGCAATGCATTCTTGTCTCAAGAAATCAACATGTCCGGTCTTCCCGATATATCGACTTACTCCCAGTACGATGTAGCAGCCTCGATAGCCGGATCAGAGCCGCGCATTCAAGCTTTTGCCAAACTCGAATTCGACGATGGCCACTTCTACGTCAATACCTATTCTTTCATCCTAGGTCGAGATGTCCGAGCAGCCCGTGCCGCTTTCCAACGTGAAGTGCAAGTTCGACAAGCAATGAGACCTTCCAAAAACAAAAGTTCGAGCGGAGGTAATACATCTCACACACCCAATCGTGTCAAACGCGACGGCAGCGCCTATGTCGGAAGCGTGGTAAGCGATCGAGGTGGTATCATGGGATTTGACCCCGATGTACCTCACCATATCTCACAAATCAGTCGCCGGTCGTCTGTCTCGTCTCAACCAGACTCTGTACTCCATGCGACCCCGGCACAATTACAGGCAAACCATACAGATTACAATGCACTTGCGATGCAGTCTCTGTACGACGGCAGTGCAGACGCAAAACCAGTTGATATGCTAGCTTTGCTGCCTTCACCAGATGCTTGTCCGACAATTCCAATCCATCCCCCGGCGACTACAGACGGCAACTCTGCTGGCCACAAGGGTATTTCTCGCAAACATGTGAAAATTTCATACAACTTTGACAAGAATTTCTTCGAGATGGAGGTCATGGGTCGAAACGGCGCGTTCATTGGTGCAGATTGGCTAGCACCGGGACAAGTGAGGCCATTGCACAGTGGCGACTATATTCAAATCGGAGGAGTCCGTATACGGTTTCTCCTGCCAGATGTACCTATTGGCGAGACCGGAGCCGATCGAATGGAGGAACCTCTGCTAGAAGACGGCACTACTGTAACCAGAGAGGTTACTGAGGCTGCAACTGGCGACATGGACGTAATGGAAGAAGACTCTGACGACGAGAGTCAAGATGGCACAAAGAGACCGAGAGTCACCAAACTCATTCTCAAAACAAAATCACAGGACGAGTCTGCAAATGTCGACTCAGTCGATGGCAACGGCGACTCACAGCCGAAGAGACGAGGACCTGGTCGTCCTCCCAAGGACGGCATCATGTCGAAGCGCGAGCGTGCCGAGATTGCTAGGGAGCAAAAATTGGCCGCAAAACGCGAGGCCAATGGTGGAGTCACACCTCCTCCTCCGATCAACCGTCCAAAGCCGCCTACGACTACCAAACCGCGAAAGGAGGATTCAGTGGAGGAAGTTGTGGCCTCCACTTCTGCTACACCCGCTACCCCTGTTACTCCTTCTAAGACAGTGGAGAAGAAATCCATCAAGCGCAAACAGCCTGACGGATCTATCGTTGACGTTCCTATCGAGTCTATTGAAGGTGGTGAGCAACAACAACAACAGCCACTACCAGAGCAACAACCTGTTGTGGAATATCCGAAACCACCTCCTCCCAAGAAACGCAAACCCTCGCGGTCTCCATCGCCTGACTATCCTCCTGAATCCGCCTACACACAGGACCAAATGGCAAAACCTCCTTACAATTATGCGGTTCTCATTTTCGACGCTTTGACAGAATCACGAACACCAATGACGCTGAAACAGATCTACAGGGCGCTCAAATTGAAGTACCCGTATTTCAGATTCAAGTGCGAGACTGAAGGTTGGACATCTAGTGTTCGACACAATTTGAATGGTAATCGACAACTATTTGAGCATGCAGAACGAGACGGCAAAGGTTGGTCATGGCAGCTCCGAGCTGGAGCATCGGTAGAAAAGGAAAAGAAAAGAAGACCGTCACCTCCACCTCCTTCGTCACATATACATCAGCCTTCTCATCACTACATGCCACCGCCGAGCCATTCATATACCAACCAAAGTCTCCAAAACCAGCAATTCCAGTTTTCAGCAATGCCCAATACCTTCAATCCTCCTCCACCTCCTCCCGCGCCTACCTATCGCCCTCCAGTTCCTCCGGCACCTCCCATTCAGACACCTGCACCGAATCCGTACAAAAATATCAATCTTCCCCCCGCTCTCACAAACTCAGGATCTGCAAAATACGTCTCACCCTATCCCTGTGCATTACCGCCGGATATCCTGCAGCTGCAGCAAGAGAACCAACCGAAGCCGCCGGCACAATCTGCTCCTTCACATCAAAATCAGCCACCTCCAATGCAGATGCATCAACCTCCGCCGCCACCATCACAACCACAACAACATCCACAATACAATCAGGCACAACATCAGCACCAACCACCACCTCCTACTCACTACACTCCTAATGGACCACCATATCAACAACCGGCCAACAATCAAATATCCCAGTACCCTACGCAAAACCAAGGTCCATCTCCATCACCATCCCAGCAACCTGCACAGCCATACCAGCCATCACAACAACAACAACCGCCGCCGCCGCCGCAACCTCAGGGAGGTGCGCCAATGATCAACAACGGCAGTAACAGCGGCAACAATAGTACCAACGAACAAGAGTCATCCCTCTCCTTCCTCGAGCGAGCAAACAAAGCCATCGATGACTTCGAAGCAGTCCTCACGGAGGACTACGACGACAAGAACTACATCCGCGAAGTCCTCAAAAGCGCCCGAGCACGCGCCCTGGGTCATGCTGACAAGAGCTCTTTTGCGGATGGAGAGCCCAAGGATGAAGCTGTGTTGTTGGATGTGTTGCGGAATTTGATTGGAAGTTTGAAAGACGAATAATTATCTTCTTCATGCGCTGGTGAGTTGGACTTGCATGGTTCTGGTATTTGGCCTGGGTGCATTGGAGTTTTCCTGCTTGTTACATTTGATTGATTAAGTGGATAGGTCGCTTCGCGACCTACACGAACACGAATTTAATGACCTGCTATGATGGATGGAATACAGAACCCTTTTCATTCTTATTTTCTGATCTTCCAAAAAATGGTGTCATATAACAGGGGCGTTCTTCATCCTACCAGAGAAGATGATTCTGCCATGTCGTCTTTCTTCTCTTGATTTCACTTCGCTTCTTTTGTCATTGTTGCATATGATACCTACTTACTACTTTCCGACCTGATTGTTTGAATATGTTTTAGAATTGAGTTAGTGATTGATGAAATCCTAACTATTACCTTTTATACTCATCTTGGATACCGTGTAGCAGGTCAAAGTACCTAGCTAGGTAGGCGAACGAATATAAATTCCACATAGCATTAATTGATAGTATAGAATTGTAAACTGATGAAATGTTTGATTCTCTTGCTTTACAATTAAACACCAATGTATTCCAAAGGAAAAGAAGAACAAAACAGGCAGAATCCCTCACAAAAAAAACGACAACAGCTATGGAAGGGAGAAAAGATTCGTGATGATGGTATGGTAGTAGTTGATGTTCTCAATACTCGAACAGCGCCGGAAACACAGAAAAAAAGAAGGGAGATAGGTAAGGGCCGTCTAACTCATGGCCATCTCAGCACGCAACTTCTCCAATTCTGCCTCTTCGTCTTCTTCCTCCTCAGTTTGTTTCGCTTTGCCTTTGATGACTGCCATTATTAGTCTCACAGCTGCATATACATAAAAATGAGAGAGAGGGGGACGTACGCTCTCCATTCCCAGCGACGGGTAACCGATTCAATTGATCCGCAACCGGTACCGTGCCTGTCTTGAGCATCCGCTCGTCTATTGCCTCCTGCTCCAAATTTGCCAATTCGTCCTCCAAGTCGGCCTCGTCGACCGCTTCGCCGAGCGGTGGGGCCGTGATGATCGTCGCGATGTCGTCGGCCAGGGCTTGCTGTTCTCGTAATTTGTCCCTATTCCCATTAGCCACATACTTGCTTCGCTTGCTTTGGAATAAGGGGGGAAAAGGGGGCAGTACATCATATTATCGACCTTCTCCATTGTAAGGCCGGCGTGCATGCGTTTCATCGCATTTCCGGCGTTGTCCATGGCGTACAGGGTCTCTTGATTGATGTTTGCCGCTTCGATGGAATACACTTGTTGCTCGAGCTGCATGACCTGGTTCTGGGTTTGTTCGAGATTTTTCTCGTGCAACTTCTTTCTTCGCAGGGCTGCTTTGGCGGCTGCATAATTCCGTAATTGTTAGTCTTATGTCTTTGATTTCGGAAAGGCTCAGGGCGTACCGTTCTTATTCGTAGTGACATTCTTCCTGGCTATGGCTTCTTGCTCCGATATCTGGTTTTCGAGGTGCTTCTCGCGCTTTTGGAGCATGTCGAGCTGTTCGCGGAGACCGAGGATTGCTTCTTTGGGCGCATCGCGGCGCTTTTGCGCGGACTGGCCACCGAACCAAGACCACATCTTGCGGATGGTTTATATGCTTGGATCGAACTCGTTCGCGCAGAGGATTATTGTCGGTTGTAGCGAGGTATCAATGAGATAGTATCTGCAAATCGGCTCTTTTTCTGATATTCAACTGATATTCAACTGGAAGGTCAAGCTAAAGGAGGGGAACGTTATCGGCAGCGGAACAGCACCACCACCTCCTCCAAGTCAGTTCTGGTGCTATCAGTGAGAGCTCGTACTCAAGACTCAAGATTAACGGTGTATAGCAGTTGAGATGTTGTGTGTGCAAAGCGTCAGTCGAAAGACAATATGGTAGCCTGATGAGAGAAAGTCAGTCCCCTCTTGCAGTTGGTCTGCCCGTATGACATCTTCAGGTTCCCGCCTGGGCCAGTCGGAGTCCTCCCGCCTATCGGACCAGAGAGGTCACGTGCGATCTCTGTTTCGTGACTTCTGGAAGAGTCCTCGTCTTAAAATTAATGATATTAAAATATATTGAAGTATTCGAGGATGTTACTATTACATTCTTGAGCGACTTATGATGAGTGGACCCGTTCCGACTCGTCTCGTCTTCCTCCACGAGCTATCGTCTCTCCCTCTACATACAAAAGTTAGATTCCTAGGGTGGTATGTCAACAAACTATTCATCGACAAACGATTGACTAACATGAGAAGCGTCACGCGTTATGATGTTGTGCGAGGAAGACTAGAGCTTGAGCACAATTATCCGCCAGTACAAGGAAAGAAGAAAAAGAGAGATTCGCTTGCTGCATCAAGAAGAGTATCAGTGGACATTTACCACGTTCTCAAAACGATCACTAGAGATCAGTTGCAAGTCGGCAGCTGGTTGAATGTCTTTGGTTACGTCAGATCTGGGATGCAGGGAAACGAAGATGCAAACAACAGCCAGCTCTATGTCGAGGCCGTTATGATCTCGGACGCTGGTGCTATAAGCATTGCAGAGTATGAGCAGAGTCTCGCGGACATGCAAGCAATCACCCGGAAATTACCATTGGATTGAAAAACTGATTAATGGGTATGTATGCTACGGCTAAGAACAAATGGCAGGACAAACAGCTTTTCGGAAATCTGATTATTCGTCAACTTTGACATGAGCACACTTTTCGATATCTTGTGGCTCGGCACTTCCTTCGAAAACGTCTTCAAGTGTTGCATTTCTTGCTTCCCTGGCTTCTCTTTTCCCCTTTAGTCGTCTCTGATCCTCTTGCATCGACCGAATAAACAAGCTCTTTTGGCGGATTTTATATCCGTACTTCCAGAAGATGAACGGAATCGGGATGCAAGCCACTTCCAACAATCCGAGCAATGTGCCGGCCCAGTTAGGCCCAAGGCTGTTGTACATGTATGTCGCGATCAGCGGCATAATACCACCCATGATACTTCTGATGAGCGAATTCCCCGCTAGCGCTGATGCAGCGAAGATACCATAACTGAAGGTCATGTAGTTGGACGAATAAATGAATACGCAAGTGTTGCCGGCGCCAAAGAATATACCTGCAGCGATTGGAGCAGGCCATGGAATCGAGGCGGGCGAGCATGTCCACGCGAACCACAGCTCACCGATGGGAATAAGGATTGAGCCGATGCAGACTACGGACACCATCGCTTCGGGGAATACTTCGCCAGTTTCGGGATCTTTTTTGTGGCTCTGGATCATCCGGCGGAAGAATGGTTCGCACACGATTGTTACGATCGTCCCAATCCCGATACCCAAGAATGCCAGCCCTGATACCCCGAGACTCCAACCTCTGATTTCACCAAACACGATAGGATACGAGGTGAAGCACAGATACAGGATGCCATAAACGACACCAATGTACAGATTCCAGAAAATGCTGTCAGAGTCAGATTTATGGCCATGAAAACGAGACAGGCAACGAGTCAACAAAACATACCAAATAGGCTCCAACACAGCCATGACGAAAGGACGGCTCAGATTCGTCTTCATGGTCTCCTTCAACGGCACCTTGTAATCATACCGACACCACCATCGAGTGTCGTCCGTTTCTTTGCGAAGACGAGCAGCTTTCTTTCGCAAAATGACTGGGGCGTACGTCTCTCTCATGATGCAGGAAAATGCCAAAGCAACACCGCCGAGCATGAGACTGATCCAGCAAGTCCATCGCCAGCCGAGGTATTGAGTTACGAAACCGCCGAGAATAGGGCCAACCACTGTCAACTATCAGTACACGATAGGGATGTATCCGCGAACGACATACCTGGACCATTGATGGGCCCTATACTCCAGATAGAGAATGCAAGAGCTCGCTTCTGGGGTGGGATGATATCGGCCACCATACCTGGCGCACTACTGATCATGACACTTCCGGCAATGGCCCCGATGAATCGAAAGACGATGATGACGGGCATGGACTTGGCCACAGCAACTGGAATGATCATCACGTTAAAGACTATCATACTAGCCATCGTAACTGGTTTTCTGCCATAGATCTCACTGAGCGGAGCCATGACCACGGAGCCTAATGCCAGACCTAAGAGGTAAAATGTCAGACCCAATGTGACGATTGTTTCGGAGATGCCGAATTCTTTGGCAATCTGCGCCGTGCCGGAGGTATAGCTAGTGGAAAATAGGACACTACAAGACAGTCAGCGGATGAAAACATAATCTCTCATGAGCATCATTCACATACATCACCAAGGTATTGTACGACAAAAACGCAATACACATCGCGGTATACGGCAACGACCAATTCCACGGATTCTGGGGGTCATCCTCATCGTCCCAATCCACCTCAAAGTTCGGATCGGTTGTCCCCGTTGTGCCGCGTGTGGTGGCTCTGCGTGCCAGAGAATTGTGTGACATTCGTGAGATTTGGGGTGTGAGCATTCCGTCTCCGGTCCCCCTAAGTTCTGGATGGACCTGGCGTTCGCTGCGAACAGGTTGGATTTCGTATAGGCTTTCGCTCTCGGAGGAATCGACGGACTGTTGTCTTTGTTGCTGGCTATGCTGGTGGCTGTGGGTTGGTTTTTCGTCCTGGGGCCATTTCTCGGGATTGTTGCCCTCCCCCTGGGTGGACTTGGGATCGGAAGACATTGCGCGGGTATTCTAATCGGATTATTTGACAATCTTGTCTTATGTAGACACTTGCTGTATATCTCCCATAGCAATAGACTAGTACGCTGCAGCTTTCTGTACAAAACACCACGATCCCGCTATTGAGCGAATGAGCCGAGAGGAGAATATGCCAATTGCGCAGAATAACGTATATGTGAAGCAGAATGTATGTCGAAAAAAGAGCAGCTCAATTCCTAATTCACGTACGTAGTATTTTCCACTACATAGAAATGGAGACTTCTCAACAACCGTATCAAGTATCAACCCAATAACAACAATAGATTATATCAGGTTATACTAGAAAATGAGTCAAACAGAGAAACAAAAAGAATCACAGCTTGATTACATACGTTGATAAAAAAAATACGACTTTCATGTAGACGAAGGATCTAGGTGGAGACAACCCACCAGCCTAATCCTAGGGACATCGCATCGAAAGCCGGCGTGGCTACGGCGCATGTAGATGAGCTGCCTTATTGGGTAAAGCACTGGAAAGAAATCCGGCGGCAATCGCCATCGGCTTAGTGTATGGGGGTTTAACCTAGGCACGCACACGCAGTGCTGAGTCTAGAAGGTGTTGGTTAGGTTTGGCGCCCAAAGTTCAAAGGGCCAAATGAGTAGCCCTGTCTGTTCTCCACATGAAAAAGCGGTTATCACTTCTACGTGTGGATGAGTCAGGTCTTTTTTGCTGACTAGGGGGTTTTCCGTTGGATACGAAGTACGTACTACAATGCATATACATCCATCCGATGTAGTTGTAATCTGCTGAACTATGTCACGATGATCTAGATGATGGATTTTGGAGAAGATTGATGAAGATGTCATGAGTATCTCCCTGAACGAGAAATTCATCCACGTACTACTCAGTCCAACATCAACTTGCCATCGAGATATGTGAAAGTGAGTCACCGCTTAGTCTCACTCACAGTATATGAGAGGATTCATCTTTTCCCTCTCTTTGTAGACGGTACATACAATACAATAGCGGCAACATGGTATTCGATTGGATGTTTTGTTCTCGACATCCTCATTTTTCCGACTGCATGCATATCAGTCTGTGTGATACGACAAGCACATGGCATGCGCAACACGAACATCTATGGAGTATTTCAATGCTGACCGGCCCCTCATACATTCATTTATACATCACACTTAGCACGTCTCGAATGCATCAAAAACGAAGTCAAAACGCAAAGCCGGCCTCTTAGAAATTAGACTGCTGAGCCAAGTGTTGATCAATTGCAGAATTCGTGCCGGTTTGCCGGTCACAGGACTCCGCCGAGCCCTAACTCTTTGAATGCTCGGAATCGGAGTTGCTCAAGCTCTCGGAAAATTCCGAATATAAGTTTCCGCGAGACGCACGTGCTTTGTAAGTTTGATATTGAGATTTTTTATTTTCTCTCGTAGGTGGATAAGCTGATGGTTTATCTTAAACAATCGTAGAGACTGAGGGCCAGCTGGGAAAATATTTTTCCAAATTTCTAGGACATTGAAACTGTTACGTACTTCGCACCGCCCTGGTCCCTATGGTGGATTCCCACCACAGAAGCCATATCCAACCGCCTAGCAGCCCTAACTTGTGACCCATACTCAACAGTTCTCTCTTTCTCTCCAGTCTTTCTAGTAGAAGTCTCTACCATCCTATTTGTATACTTTCATCCATATTGCTTATGTCATCAGAGCACGTTAGATCAGCGGAAGATCGCCGGGCTCATAACCCGGAGGGTACGTCCTTCTTCTCTAGGATAATTATTTGTAACAAGAAACTAACTCTTCTCCAGCCTCTGGATCGAAACCAGAACGTGCTATTCTGAATTGTCTTTTTTTTTCCTTTTTCTGGTTGTTGTTTTCGACGTTTTGGATGTTGACTCCCACCAACGTTGTTGGAAATTTTTGTTACGTGGTACCGTGACCTTGCTACATGTTTGCGGCTCAGGTTTTAGACCTGTTCAACAATGATTTCAATAATAAATTGATAATAAGGTGATACGGCTGTATATAGCGCCCTCATAAGACATTCTGAGCGGTCATGAAACGTGGTTGAGATGGAAGGGTCAAAAATCCGAATCCGACTATTTGAGAATTGCAACACCCAGGCAGTTGCTCATGTTAATGATAGGGATATGGCCTGGATTTTGGGAGGTTTGTCGTCATTGAGACCACGTTTCCAAGTAGTGTTTTCTGCGTTCTTGCCGGAGCAAGCCTCGTACAGAGGCCAACGGAACCACAATCGAGGAGTGACAAAACCGCTAACGAACCCGGCGTGCCCTAAGACTAAGCTTGTGGCGCTCTCAAAGGAATCTTTGGCAGGTTCTCAACGCGAAGTAAAATCTCCTCGAGGTAAAGACCCCCTTGTTGACGAATGCTGTTCGCACTTGACGCGTTGTTGGCCAGTAGAATAAGACAATAACGTCTCTGCCATCGCTATGAGCGCCATAATCATGCCAAATACTGGAGATTTGTTTAGTGAGACTGCTGAGCTTGCTGACGACGTCGCTCAAGAATCTGCTGTCTCAAGCCTTCTGCCGCAACTTCAACTTCCAATATAGAACCAACTCCGCGTCTCCAGGTATCTTCCAAACCGGCAAGTTCTCCGTGACCAGACTCTTGCGCCAGCTTCCTCTCCTTGTGAACACCCTCCACAGCCTCTTTGGTCTCCGCCAATTCCTTTTCAACACTTCGCAAGATTTCCTCTAGTTGAGAGTTGCCGATAAGCCACGCATTCTTTCCATATTCTTCAAGCAGGGCAAGGTTGTTGTGTCGAATTGACAAATGCGAGCTGGAAATATAAGCCTTCCGTAAAGTATCTTTCCATTCTTGAAGCATCTTAGAAGCATCGTCCTGATTTCCGGATGGCCCTTCTGGCGCTTCGGGTGCTTCGTAGCGAGACAAATCGATTCCTCCAGTCATGGGCTGACCAGCTTCTTTCCGAGCGAGCTCCTGTTCGATAAGCGGCGAAAAGCGGGATTCGGGTAATGCGGGTATGGCTGGATGGAGGGTTGAGGCATGGTCGGAGGACAGCTCTGCGGAGATGAGCTTTTGAGCTGAGGCGCGTGCTTGCTCTCCTGGCTCTCCGTCGATGTCTGGCGATCTATTAGCTCGGTTCATGGGAATAGTCAGCAGAAGGTACATACAGGGGAGAGAAGAGTGGTATTCAGTGATCAGAGGCATCTTGATCGAGTATGACGACTATTGTTGTGATAATATAAACGAGATGGTGTCGGGAAGGGCTTGATGTAAGGCCTCAAGGCAAAAAGCTTAAATATCCCGCTATGTATTACGTAAGCATTTCTGATCAATCATATTCTAGTATTAAATACCGGGACATTCAGCTAAATCTAGAATACTTCAAACAATACAGATACTACAAATATTCTCAAAAGCTGAGTCCTCACAATGATGCAGTATACAGACGTAGATGACCACATTGATGGCACTGGGCACTCCAGTGCCAACACGGACGACACTCTTCCCGGACAGCCACGACGTAGGCCCAAAAAACTGTTTCATAAAAAGTCGAGAACGGGCTGTGCGACTTGTCGCTCTAGACGGGTCAAGGTAGGCTCTGTATAGTTATTTCGATGATTATGCTAATCGAGTAGCAGTGTGATGAAGTCCATCCTGTATGTGGAAACTGTGAAAGATACGGAGTAAATTGCTTTTACGATAGAGTTAAGCCTGTTGTCGCAGGATTGCAAGGTGGACAAGCCCAAAAGACTCAGGATACGCCAACAGACCAATTATCAGCCTTTGTTGCAAGCAGAAGCTCTAGACATTTGCTTGAGCTTCGTCTCATGCATCACTTCACGACTCAGACCGTGGACATCCTGCCTACATCAGCAGAGCCCAGCTTAGCAAAAGTCTGGCGAGAAAACTGTGTCGGACTGTCTATCAAGCATCCAGCTCTGTTAGACTCTATCTGCGCAATCGCATCATTGCATATCGCATTAACCGAACCTTCGAGCAATTTATTTGACGCCCATTGCCAATACATGGACTCGGCGCTCAGAGGCCATCGCCATGATATCTCCGACGTAAACATATCTAACGTTGACGCAGTATGGTTTACGTCCAGCTTGCTACGAACCGCACTCTTTATTCGACTTCAATATCGAGACACGAGTGAACCTTACCAACTCCCCGAAGAATGGTTGTCTCTGATCGCCATGGTACGGTCTACCTTTTTATCTATTTGGTCAGCAGTGAGATCAAATCCGGAAGCGCCAAAGACTTCGGTCATGGTCTTGTTTCGTGACGCTACCATGGCGCAGCGCTGGTGGACTAGAGACCTCGACGAGGGAAAAGCCCAGGTATTTTCGCACTTGATTGAGCGGGTCATGCCGCGCGATCAATTCGAACCGTGGGATCCAGATACCCGCGAGGCATACATGTATGCACTGGCAGCACTGGGCAACCTCAAAGAATCGGCCGATTCTATGCGACTGGTAGGATTTCTGGGGCTTTTACCGACAAAATATAGCCAGCTGTTACTTGAAAGACAGCCGCGTGCTCTCGTTATTTTTGCGCATTATTTCGCCTTTATGGCAGGGCATACTCAAATGTGGATGATTGGCAAGACGCCACAAAAGGAGATAAAGGGTATTTCTTCGCTGGTGCCGGAGGAGTGGCAGCCGTTGATGCAGTGGCCGTTGTCGGTTCGCGATAGCCTAGTGTCAACTTCGACAATGGCGGGCTCGACTATAGATGTGACTTGATTGTTGGCATTATTTTGTTCGAACTTGACCCGCTTCAGCGAAGTTTGAGTACCCACCTATCAACCAACTCTTTGGTTGATCTAAAGACACAAGGGGGACAAGCGATCAGGTATAGTCACCTCAACGTCAAGTCAGCTCCAGCAGGCCAAGTCGCTTGCCGACTTTCCGGCAAAGGTTTCTATCCATGCCGCGCTTCGTACATATCATATTGGATGAATGCCCGGGCGATAGGACATTATCTTATCGATCATCACATGGCAGAAACGAAACAGGTATACCGATTGGGAGGAAAAATACTCGTATCTTAGGTGTATATTAGTGAGCAACTAAGGACATGGATCTTTTTTCATGCCGCTCTTTAATGATAAGCCACGGAGACTACCTTGATGAGGTGAAGTCTCCAGTGCCTTCTTCCCTCGAGTCAAGGATGTTAAATGTGTTGGAGCGCCTCTGACGGATGTGTCGTTCTAGACTATGATGACATCCCTGTACGGCTGTCACGAGTCTTCATTACCCGACGCGACATACTGAGTAAGAGGAATGGCATGTACTAACTACTTATGTATGTCTTAATGAACTTCTTATCAATCAATGCATATCAAATTAGTCCCATCTGACCTTGATTGTACCTGTTAATTTTGGACTCGTACAAAGTAACGTCACAAGCATATATGCTAACGATACCATTGGCTCATACTTACTCCAGATTTGTTAAGGTAGCAGCGTCGCGGGGATCGACTGATCGATTCGGTTCTACTTAAGCAGTGCTACACAGATTTGAATCGTGTAGCAACGAGTCTATGCACAATGACATTTAGTCGGAGTCTCGACTTCTAGCGCATCTTACACACTAAACGAGGAAGTCAAACAGGGCTAATGTATACTATCTAAATTAACCAGCAAGTACTTATTATTGATAATTAAAAACAGTGGCTGAGTTTGACCAGCTGGCGGGTTGCAATACTCTAACGAAACTAAATCATACCCAATCACACCCCCCTAAATTGGATAATGCGAAATGAAAACATCCGCCTGACGATCTTTCCCCTCCCCGCATTCTTAACCTGACAACTTACCAGATAGCTACTACCTAGGTTGTCTGCGAGCCAATGCAGTCATCAAGGCCAGAAAACCAATCCAGCACTAAGCTTATTAGTGTAGCAGTGTTGGTCTTGTTTTCCTGCAGGCACCAAATGGTTAGATGCGATTCGTTCGGACTGAGAAGGGGGGAAGCCTCAGATAGGTATATCATGTGAAGAATCGCCCTTTGTCGCGTTCCCTTTTCTTTTCTTTTGCTCCCTTAAAACCTTCGATGCAAGAGAGCTTAATTTTTTTCTGACTTGACGATTAATTGTTGTATCGTCGGTGTTGTGGATAAGTATAATACCTCTTGCGCAGTAAAAAGCCGAGATGGCGCGCTCCGGGTTCATAATCGGCCTGTTGGTGAGCGCTTCGTTAGGGCTGTTGCTACTCTTGCAGGTCATAGCGAGCATCGACTTCGGACAATCTGCCCCTAAATTCAGAACAAACAATCCAATTCTTCAGCAAGCTTCAAGAGCAGATGATAGTGTTTTTCTACTAGGGGCTGGAAAGGCTGATATTACAGGGCAGGTTATCTCCCTTCCCCTGTTGGTTCACACCACTGACCTAAAATTATAGACCTGTGGTTGAGGTTGCCTTGAATGGATACGCAAATCTCAGCCAAATCGGAACTGGGCTACGACAGCGCATATACTCCAAAGCATTTATCATCGCTGATCCAGATGACACCAATAACACTTTCATCTACCTCGTGCTCGACGCCCAATCCGGCGATACCGCTGTTCGGAACGGCGTTATTCAGGGCCTAGCAAATCTAGGCGGAGAATACGCCCGTTATGGCGAGCACAATATAGCCCTTAGCGGAACCCATGCGCATTCCGGTCCTGGTGCGTGGATGAATTATCTCTTGCCTCAGATTCCGTCGCTAGGCTTTGACCCGCAGAGTTATCAGGCGCTTGTTGATGGTGCGCTGTTGTCCATTCAGCGAGCGCATGAGAGTCTTACACCGGGACAGTTGAGTCATGGTACTATCGACATACCAGACGGCAACACCAACAGGAGTCCATATGCCTACCTGGCCAACCCGGAAGATGAGAGGGCTCAATACGAGTACGACACGGATAAGACGATGACCATGTTGCGATTTGATCGCACGTCGGACAGCAAGACGTTTGCCGTATTGACTTTCTTTTCTGTGCACGGCACCTCGCTATATGAGAACAACACCCTTACTGCTGGTGACAACAAGGGTGTTGCTGCATATCTGTTTGAGCGCAGTGTCGCAAACGATACCCGCTTTGCGGATGGCTTCATTGCTGGATTCTCGCAGTCAAGTGTTGGCGATACCTCGCCAAACGTCCTCGGCGCTTACTGTGAGGATACCGGACTGCCATGTCGATTTGAGGATAGTACCTGTAACGGACAGACGGAACTCTGTCGCGGACGAGGACCATACTTTTTGGAGAATGATGCTGGAACAAAGAGTTGTTTTGAGATTGGTCGCCGCCAGTACACGGCCGCCAAGGAGCTTTATGAGCAGCTGGACACCAACGGCACTCAAATCGTTGGTAGTTCCTCTGTCTCGTCGTTTCATGTGTTTCATGATTTTACAGGATACGAGTTCCCGTCACCGTTCAATGGATCGACGTTGACTACCTGCTACGCAGCGCTCGGATACTCCTTTGCGGCTGGAACCACCGACGGACCTGGAGATTTTGATTTCACTCAGAATGGCACCGGACCAGCCGAGAGTAATCCCGTGTGGGCCGTTGCGCGGGCATTTATTCACGAGCCATCGGCAGAGCAAATAGCCTGTCAAGCCCCGAAGGATATTCTCCTTGATGCTGGAGCGGTGAATTTGCCATATGCCTGGGCACCGAATATCGTCGACATTCAGCTCTTGCGTATTGGGCAATTGATTGTTATAGTGTCTCCCAGTGAAGTCACCACCATGTCCGGTCGACGCTGGAAGAACGCAATTCTCAACGCATCTTCTGAGGTTCTAGGAATCACCGACCCTCTAGTCGTTCTGGGCTCACCAGCCAACACATACGCTCATTACCTCACGACCGAAGAAGAGTACGGCGTGCAACGCTACGAAGGTGCATCCACCTTATATGGACCCAACGAACTGGCTGGCTATATCAATCTAACCCTGACATMCCTGCCATATCTCGGCAGTGAATCCGCTGTGGCGAAACTAGCCCCTATCCCTGCCGGACCTAACCCGCCCATCAACACCAACAACTCCCTGGACTTCATCACCGCGGTCGTATATGACAGTGCACCCATCGGACAATCCTTTGGCGAGGTCACCGCCTCATCTCCCAATACAACTTACGGCCTCGGCGACACCATAAACGCAACCTTTGTCGGCGCCAATCCGCGCAACAATCTGCGTCAAGAAGGCACATTCGCGGCTGTGGAGTTCCTTAACCCAAAGACAAACGAATGGGAAACCGTCCGCACAGACGCAGATTGGAATCTGATCTATCAATGGGAACGCACGAACACTGTCTTGGGATACAGTAGCGTAATACTTTCGTGGCAAATTGAGGATAGTTACTATGCGATCGATGACCCGAACCCGGTGCAGAGTGGTTCGTATCGATTCCATTATTATGGGGATTCAAAGTCGATTCTGGGCACGATTTCGGCTTTTGAAGGGGTGAGTGGTGCATTTACGGTGAAGGTTTAGCTGGGTAGTTGAGTATGGGGGCATATGAGTGATGATTTGATGCTTGTGGCTGCTATGCAATGAAATGAACCAATTTCCACATTGTCACTTGGTCGTAATCTAGATCGAGAAGTCAGTCAGTGACTAAGAGAGTTGAGACATTCTGAGAAGAGACTATATTTACCCCGATCTAGAACCGGCTCCATAATAAAAATGTCCAGCGAATCACGGAGGATAAACCAGAATAAACATTGAAACTCTAACAGCTCAGCCAATAGGATCAGCAGAAGTGACCCATCCCGGCGGCAGCTGCAACAGGACCCACCTGCCGACAGCGCCTGCCGTGGGTGACTTTGCATCGCTCCTTCCCAATCATTGCCCGCCCCATGCCGTAGGTTGACACTGGCTGCTCTGCCCAGTACCTACAAATAAGTACTCACTATGAGGCTATACTTAGTCCTCGAATGCTTCACATTCACGCTGACTGTCCAATGATGATTCGTTCCCTGGCATTACTACTGACACATTCTCTCTGTTTCATGACTTGTCGCCGCCCAGAAGGCTAGAACAATGCTGCCGCTTGCCATGGCTGGTGATGATGGCGCGTCTATTCTGAATCATGCCTTTTAAATACTCATACGCAGTCCACTTCTAGGACAATGCCTCTCTCTGCTTCTTTCTTCATGTTCGTTTGTCTTTCGCTTTGAACGCCCAGTCTCTCACTTCTCAGCGTGCCTTTGTCGACTCTCTTAGTACAAAGGCTGTTGTCATTCTTTCTGAATACATTTTATATTTCTATTTTTCTTTTCGAAATTCTGACATTCTCTTTCTTTTTCATCTGCATAAACTTTGCGACTTTAACTCCCTGGCACTGCATCATTGTTCAGACTCCAAGTGGTAGCCCGAGTCACAAATTCAGTCAAACGATATCTTCACCACTCAGTCTCTGCATATCTCTTTGGCTGGTCCAACGAAAATATATTTCTATTTTCTACTATTCCGCTGGCGCTGGGTCTCTCGATACATAAGGAGTGGCAGATACAAACCACAAACCTGGTATCAGACATCCGTCGCGCATCTATCTTTATCTTGATACTTTCCGACTTTTGTTTTGGTGGCTCGGTCCTAGTATAATGAAATTACACACATCATTTCCCTCACTCCTGCTATTGTTGACAGCGATAGGCGATGTCTCCAGCGCTAAACCCCTCTCTATTCCTCATCTCAGGGGCAGAGATGCTCAGCCCAGCGCGTCGTCTAGCGCAGTCCAGGAGAATTCAGTTGTGCCAGTCTCGTCTGTAGGGGCTACGTCGATAGACCCTACCTCAGCTGCTCCTACGTCGACAGATCCTACATCGACAGGTCCTGAGTCTATTCACCCTACATCAGCTGCTCCCACGTCGACTGTCCCTACTAGTTTTCTAAGCACAGGAACATCTACAGCTCCAGCTAGTTCGCTTTCTCCAGATCCAACGACAACTAGCCCGCCACACGCAACCGATACTGTCGCTACTAGTCTGGCCAGCACGGAAGCATCCACTGCCGTAGTCGGTATATCTAGTGCGCCAGATACGACCCCAACAAGTAGCCCGCCACTTGCGACTAGTACTGTTGCTACTAGCCAGGCTACCTCCAAGGCTGACTCAAGTACGCCAGGTACTACAACTCCGGCTGCAACAGGCACTGCTGGCGCAGCAGAGATGACCATTTTACCCAGCACAGAGTTGACTGGCACACCGACTACAATTGCACCTACTACTCCTGTGTCTTTTGCTGCGTCTTCAGCTGTGATCTCAAGCACACCGTTGACATCTCCCTCTAGTCCTCCCTCTGCAAAGTCTTCATCCTCGGCCGTGTCTTCGGCTATAACCTCGACATTCGTCACAAGCCCATCTTCAGCACCCATTCAGACATATGCCTCTCCTGACGCAAGTTCTGTCGCGATCAAGTCTTCAAGCACCCCTGCGGTTTCTACATCTTCCCCAACAACGGTGACGACGACATCGCCGACAAAGATACCCGACATTGGTTCTATCAAGACTTTGACCACACCAATATCACCACCAAGCAGCAAAGGTTCAAGCACGACTACTACTTTGACCAGCCTGTCTTCTGCGCCTGCTATTTCGAGCGTTACCTCAAGTACTCACACTCCGACTCGCCCCCTGTTGAGTACCTATGAAACATCAGGGACAGGCTTAATAACTATTGGAGCAGCGACAGCAGCGTCTAGCGTGGTCAAACCGACCACTTCTCCTTTCCATTCTTCCCAGCCAGCTGTTGCGTCCAGTGCAGTGACCCAAGGGACCACAACTCACTCTTCGAAAGTACTGCATACCGCTTCATCCGCCATCGTCTCGGATATCTCTGTTATGAGCAGTCAACCAGTGACGACTCAATGGTCTCTTCCGTCTACAACTTCAACCGTCAGGCCACTTTCACAAGCAAGTGTATCATCTGTCGGTTCCTCGTCTGTGCCGGCAGTGACTGGTACGCCCGGCTTCTCATCTGCAGCATCAGCCGCAGCGGGGACGGTGTATAGTGCCTCTATACCTGCAATTCCGGCCACAAGCGTTGTGCCTACAGTTACTGCGCATAGTGTGCCTGCAGTGCCAATCACAATTGTGCCGTCAATTTTGGAACCATCGACCACGTTGACGACGTATAGTGTTCCTTCCACTGCCGTTGTGCCTACGTCTATACCATCAACTACTACGACAGCGCGAACTACACGTTCGTCCTCAGCCGCAATTGTTCCGACCACTACTTCCCCTGCAGTTGCAGGAGAAGGAGCTGGATCAGCCGTGACATCCGACACCAGCGTCCCCGTCATCGAACCAACAATACTCAGTACCACCCAACCTGAGAACACCGTCAAACCTGTCCCACCCATTTCAGACGTCGGTACCGAGCTCCCGAAGACAAGCGCACATGGTATTCCATCCGTCGCCATCGAAAGCTCGACATCAACCACGTTTGTTGCCGCACTTCCGACAAGTTCAGCATATAACCCCGACACAGACGTTGTACCGACAACCACAGAACCGGAGTTGGTGACTACCATGACGGAAACATTGACATCGACCGAGACATCAGCAGAGCCAACGACTACACTAATGATGACATTTACATCAACGGTATTTGCGACCGTGACAGCTCACACTCCCTCCTCGACACCAGACCAGAATAAAGTTGCACCAGCACCCAATCCCTTCATCACCACGCCCACACCTGATGTCAACAACGCCGCGGCCTTTCCCACAGTGACAGTGACAGCAATAAGCATCCAGCAAATCACGACCACGGTCACATCCACCACTACGCAGATAAGCACTTATACGCCGCCGGCGGTTACGGTGCTTCTGCCCACGACCATACCCGGTCCACAGGTCACGACCACGCGGACACACATGGTTACGACGACGGTGGTACTAAAACAAACTCCATCGCCCAGTTCTAGTCCTGCGCCTGCCGCTGGTATGGGTGCGATTTGATGAGGGCGTTAATCGTGCTTTTTTCGTGGGACATCACCATATAGCATGATATAGCTAACACATGATCTTTGAACATGTATATCAAGACTTCTCTTTTTCTCATTATGATTTTTGTGTTTCCTTTGACTCGAAAAGCCAGCTTGACCTTGTGTACACATACATGTCCATCTTTGTGGGATTATCACCCCTTAATACGATTCCTTTTGCGACTTCTACTTTTGTTGATTGAACTAGACTAGGTACTGAGATAGAGCCCTCATAATACAACAACCTGACTCAAACGTCGTTCGATTAGCTGGTTCACATTAAATAGGATACAACAGCCCCCCATCCTCCACAAATGTCTTCTGAAACTCCTTCAAAGTCGCCCATTGCCTCATCTCCTCTTCTTCCTGACTACTTACCCCGTCACCTGTATAGCTCATCGGCAACAGAAACGCTTCATTATGATTCGGCGACGGATATGCTGCGGCCGCGAGTAGAGGGTCGTTTAGGAGGGCTGTTGTTGCTGTTACGGCGTTGCTGATGTTGTTACTGCCGTCTGCTATATTGGTATTAGTAGGGTCGAGGAGGGTGGTGTTTCCGGCGGTAGCGGTGGGGTTGATGGTCATGTCGAGATCTTCGGGTTTGATGTTTAGATTGTCTGTGACGGTGTTGATGGATTGTAAAGGATCGCCGCCTGTAACGCTGACGCCTTCGAGGCGGACTAGGATGTTGAGGAATGTGCGCAGGTATTTTTCGGCGTCGCTGGTGGATAGGGGCTGTGGTCCTGTAGGCGGTGTTGTTGTTGTCGTTGTCGTTGGTGTCCCAGTTACAGGGTCGACGGTTAGGGGTAGGGTTGTGCTCATTTCTTGAGGAAGGTTGAGGAGTGTGGAGGCTATTTGGCGAACTTTATGGCACTATTTGTTTCTGATTAGAATATTTTCCATCAAAGATAGAGAAGGGGACGTACGAAACTGGCGCCGTTGGGCTCGATGTGGATCTCTTGTACGCTTTTCAGCAAACAGAGGAGATCCTTGATTACCAAACCACGCTCCTGCCTCATCGTTTGTCCTATATGATCTGTTTGTGCGTGGAGTTCCGCATCTGGCGTCGACGTTGTCGGTTCGCCCTGCATAGCAACGTTGGTGCCCGGAATGAGAGTTGGCCTGGTATCAGTAGAACCGGCTTTGGCCTTTTGAAGTCTGATATGACCTTCAAACAGAGTCCAGTACTTCTCAACGAGATACGACCTCGTAGACAGTTGACTTATATAGATGTTAACCTTTTGGATTTCGTATTGTATTTTTCGACGTTCTTGGTCTCGATTCGTCATGCCCGCCCCGAATGATAGAGGCCAGCCACCTATAACCGATGGAGAGGAGAGTTCCGAGAACTGCTGTGAATAGTTCAAAGAAAGTTCTGGAGGTAGTTCTGCGGTCACGCTTTTCGCTTTTTGTAGCGAATCATATATCAATCGTCTCTGTCTTTCCCAGCTAACCACCTCGCTGTCGTGAAATGCAATTTCTAACGCTAATAGCGGATTGTAGCACTGAAATATGCGCACATTCGCATTGAACCCAGTAATCTGAGAAACAATACCAGTAGGCTGCGGCGCAACTTGAGTTGCAGAGATGTATTCATCATCCACTTCGAGAGGAAGAGGGGGATGTCGATTCGTCGGCGTTTCCGGGGGTATATATGTTCTCCCATCTGCCGAGCCCAATTGGTGCAATGTCTGCAACCCAGCAAGACACACATAAAACAATCGTCTCCCTTGCTCCTGAACGAGAAGATTCTCTGTCGTTTCAGCGAGATCGTCGAATTGGCCCCGAGGTTCAGATACTGGTGAACCGGTCGCTATTCCCCCGGTATTAGTCGCGCCTTGCCTTGAAGGCTTGTATAGTGTGTATACACGTAGAATCGTCATACACTCGCCGAGGTACAACCGACTTCGTTGAGGGTTATAGACGTAGCTGGAACAGAGCGAGAGATGGTAACTAATAGCCGCGTCGTCAACTGTAGTACTCGTATCGAGATACCCCAATCCTCGCGCTTGAACTGCAACGTCATGACACCGCTTGGCCAAAGCCATTGAATTCGAATATAGAGACCCAGCAGAATCTGTCCTCAAATGCAGTCTCGGCCGCCGCGGAAAGGAGGCTACCAATGAGCCTACAACAGAAGCCAACAAAGCCAGAAATCGTCCATTAGTCAGATCTTCTCGTCTCGCGAACGCTTCGCGAAAGGTTGGTTCGTGCGGGACAGGGATGAGTGGGTGGATGAAAGTGAAGTAGTCGTCGACCAAGAGCTGAAGTGTTGGTAATGGACATATCGATTCGCCGGACAGGGGCAGTATTTTCTGGCTTGAAATTGGGGTATCTGATGGTCCGGCTCCGCCTGCAATGATAGTCGTAGGGGCAGTGAATGGAACAAGCGCAGTGGGAGGTGCTGTTGATGGAATTGGCGATGGCGCTGTAACAGAAACAGAGGGCACGGTTTCCGGTGGAGAAGTTGACGGTGCTGCTATCGTGGTGCCCTCTGCTTTTTGCTTTTTGAGTGCCTCTGCATGTTTGTTTGGCGGACCACGGCGTTTTTTAGGCCGGTCAAAAGTGCAGGGGATGTCTAGAGCAACACATGACTGGCATGGTGGACCGCCCTCATCGCACTGCGATATTCATGTCAGATCGCTTCTACATTACTAATAAGAGGACATATCTGACCTTGACTTTGCGGATGTTGCATGCATCGCATGCTTTTTGTAATCTGGACTTCCCGTCCATTACACGACATGCCACGGGTTTTCTGTACAGCCTTTTTCATAAAATCACAATGGTTATGCCAATTCCATCTGTGGCTGTAAGAGTTAAGGTTCAAATGACAATGACAATTGTAAGTCGTTCAATGCTCTCTGTCTAAGCCATCGGCGTTGAAGGCCGAGAAAGACTCGGTTGTGACGCAAGAGCTGATAAGAGCAACAACGAAGTGCTAGATTAATAAAGAGAGAAATAAACAGTGACTACATGAAGCTTGCTGACATTAATTGACAGCTTCTCGTCGCGTTGGACACCGACATGATGCTGCCATTGATTTAGATTGATTTTCGCATAGAAAAGCTTCCGGCCGCTTGTCGGTGAGCATCCGTGAGAAATTGAGTATGTGGTCACGTGTTGGTACATTAGAAGCACAACCTTCACTTGCTTTTAAGGAAAGATTCTTTTCAATAATACAGTAGTATTTACTACGAGGACAATGTACGTTTGTTGCAAACTCCAAGTGTCGTGGTGAACACCTAACAAACTCCAAATCCGATAAGATATTAGTACAAATGCAATATCGGAACGTTCATGTCATCATAACTTCGTATAAACTTATAAACAGATGATATACTCATGCAGGATCATCATGGTATTCTTCCCCCGTCTCTGACCGGTGCGTCTCGAGGTACGCCTTGTGTTTCTCCATCTCCGCCGCCCAAAGAGCCGACCCAGCTGCACTGGTGAGCAGAAACAGCATCGAAAAGATGGGAATGAGCTGTAGGATCAGAGCAATGGTGCCAAAACTAGAGACCTGTTAGTTTATTCAAGCGTGTGGGGAAGTATTACCTACGCTGTATATTTCAACTGCCGATTGCGAACAAATCGCTTCCGCTTATCCTTGGTAAACTCCAAAAGCTGAAAATATCTCCAATGATGAAACGGGCCAGCACGGTAACCCGTCAACACCAAGAACATGGGCACACCCGCCACAGGCACAAAGTTGAGCGGAAGCAGCAAGATAAATTCAAGGATCTGCCTGAACGAAAAGGGCGCGTAGACCGCGCTTCTGGTCGGTTTTCCGAGTCGCTGGACTGGATTGACGCCATCAGGATGGATGACTCGCTCTTTATTGATCATTTCCTCAAATCCTTCATTTATAAGTACGGCGTCAAAGACGTCAACTAATGTTTCATCGACGAAAAATGCTTCAAACAGCAGTGCGACTATCGCGGATCCTTCGCCAAGGACCAGGAATGCGCCGTTCACCCAGGCACTGTGGCCTTGGAAGATGGCAAGAAATGCGACTTGTGGGAGGTAGGCGAAGAAAAAGAGAAGCGTGTAGATGAAGCCGGACAGTAGGAAGATTGGGAGTAGGCGACTGCGGAGAAGAGGCCATAGGAAGGGATGCGAGGCGAAGTAAACGATTCCCTAACCTCAGTCAGCTTGTGCAAAATTAGTAGGGATTCAACTGTGAACTGACCCTGAGGGGATGCAACCACGTCGCGTTGCGTAGCCTTGGTGAGCCTGGCATTATGAAGGTATATTGATGTACCAGATATTATTGGTACAGCGTTGGAACTGAACTTGAAGAGCTATTTTATTCGACTTGAAGCATTAATATGACCGCCTGCCGAGGCAGATGCCCCAGGCCGCAACTTAGCAAACTAGTCCTCATTTGGTATAATTAGTCACTCGCAAAATGCTCACCATTCACTTTACAAGTTTACGGGTGATCATATTTGTATAGATAGTTGCTCGAAAGGACAGCTAATACGAGAATGAACGAGGGATTGTACAGACACAGTTAACGCCTAAGAGACGCTTACTATCTGTCGAATACACCGTAGGACTAATAGGCAGCTCAACGAAGCTAGCCGCTTATCGATAAGCGCACATATAAAAGCCCGGCAAGATTTTCTTCCTTCCATTTCTTCTTCTTTTCTTTTCCAATCATTCATAAAACAATCACCCCTTCCTATTCACTCTGGATTCCACATTTGCTCTCATGGAATATCACCAGAGGGGAAATGGAAGGGCAGAAGGAAATTGAGCGTTGCTACTTACCCCGAAACTTCCCTTTTGCGTGGAGGATTTTGGAAATACATACAGCGCGACAGCCTACTACTATCGATCATGATATTATCGTCAATTATGGATAACTACTTGCCAAGATCGCTCAAGATCGTCTTGATAACCTCATCCAGACTCTTCCCAATAACTCGTGGTCTCAGCGCCGGTGCTGCAGCATCCTCCCACCCCCTGCCGTTGCGATCGAGCCAAGCAGCCTTGATGCCGCATTTCGTAGCGCCAACGACATCGAATGGGTTCGCAGTAATGAGCCATATATTCTCCATTTTTGTTTTCGTACTCGCCGCCAGGTGTTCGTAGACCTCCGGCGCCGGCTTGAATTTTTGAACGGCGTCTACCGTAACCAAATCCGCGAAGAGCTCTGCGTGAGGCGAAAGACTTTTGGAGCGTAGTACGGAGTTTGAGACCATCTCTTCGGTGCCATTGGAGAATATGACGGATTTAATGTCTGGCCTAGAGTGTAGGTTTTGCAAAGCTGCTATTACGTCTGGGAACGTAGATAGACGGTCGTATTCGTCCATTAGCTGCTTGACTTGTTCCTCATCTAATTGGACACCCGCCTCGGACAGCGCATGTCTCAATGCGTTGCGGGTGATGTTGAAGAAGTTATCGTAATGTCCTGCACGGTCAGCTGTATTTTGAGAATTGATCAACATGTTTGATCATACCCATACAGGTCAACCTCCATGAATATTCCAGCTGGTACTTCCTCCATGATGCGGCAATCTGCGTGCCTTCCTCCTGTGAGCCAATGATTTCGGACAATCTCTTGGAGATGGACTCGGTCGATAGCAGAGTACCGTAGAGGTCGAAAGCAAGAACAGCTGAGTGAGCCATGATGACTATGTTCACAAATACACGGTCAATAATCGTAGAGTTGAGCGTGTCCTGCTTATGTACGACCCCGCCCATCTGGTGCGTGGGGTCTCCCATACCCCAAAAAGTACGTCGAAATAACAACGTCATCTCTTAAGACTCTCTTCATCCTTGTCCATGCCTCGGGAGCTTTTCGTAGATCAACGTTATATGTGATTAAATGAGCGACAGTGGGAATAATTACGAGGTCTTCAGAGAATGTGTCTCGGGCACGATAGTGCAAAAGTCTCAAGCCGGCCGCAAGAAACGTAAGCTGAAGGGCAAGAAGCGAGGTGATCCGACGGTGAAAGATAAAGATGGAGATGTTTCTTTTGGTTTAGAGAAACAAGATCCAGAAGAGCTCGCTGATTTCATTGATGTATGCCTCCTAGCCATTGCGTATTTAGACAAGAATGACTGACGAGAATAGTTCATTGCATCTGAAGTCTTCGAAGCGTTGCCAGCAACACTTCAGACTCTCTCATATTCCAAAATTCAAAATGATGCATCGCTAGCAAAACAATACAGCGATGGCACAGAACTCACTGATGCCGACCTGGAGACTCTAACAGCACCCATCCCCGTCTCCGTCTCAGAATCGCTCTCAGTCTACGGCATCCTTCCAGAGTCACTGGACATAACAGCAGCTTTCCTCCGCCCAGTCCTCACAGACTACATAACATCTGTAACCGCAGCGCCACCAGCATGGGCCACCACTAAGACAGAAGCCTGCGAGATTTGCGAACGGGACTGGATCCCGCTGTCGTATCATCATCTCATTCCGCGAGAAGTGCACGCTAAAGCGCTCAAGCGTGGGTGGCATGAAGAGTTTATGCTGAATAGTGTTGCGTGGTTGTGTCGGGCTTGCCATAACTTTGTCCACAAGATGGCTACCAACGAGGAATTGGCGAGAGAGTACTATACTATCGACCACATTCTGGAGCGAGATGATGTACAGGATTGGGCGAAGTGGGTTGGACGAGTCCGTTGGAAAGCGCGATGATTGATGCTCATTGTTGATTGTTCTGGTGTTTTCCATGTTAGTAAAGCTTCATGATCATGTGAACACTGAAAATACTGAAGCAAACACTGAATGATTGAATATGTGAAATGACTATTTAGGGAGGGTTGCTCTTACATAGTGAGAGTGCGCCCGATTGTGAGAAATGTCTCGTTTGGCAGGTGCACACTCAACAATGACACACCTCCTTCCTCTTCCTCTCTCTGTCTCTACAGCACTGTCATCTTTAAATAATATCCTCTTGTTTCTTGCAATATCCTCAGATTAGACATGGTCCAGCCTACCTCTACAATCTCATTGCAACCACAGATTTCTCTCATCTGATCCTGAAATCAGTTCAGACAGCATCACTTTGAGACTGAAAATCATCAACCTAACACAAGATGGCTATTCCAGACGACATACCCAGCGTAAGTACCGACCAATCCTTACCCAGGGCAATTTATGTGCTCAATCCATTTTATGTTGAACATTAGTCCATCACCACACCCCATCTCTTCGCCCACATCTATGCCACGCACGCCCAGAAAATCATCGATGAGCACATCGCAACAGATCAAAAGGACAAAATCAGTCGCGCCAAAATTGAGTTTGATATCATTCATGTGATGGACGATGATCCAGATCTGCCGTTGAAGTATAAGATGTCTTGTACAAGCATGGTTTGTCAAGCCCCTTTTTCTGAAATGAGGATGCTCAGATCACTAAGTATGAGATGTGTTTGAGGGGGCAGATCCTGCATACAGATACCTTTGAACCTTTCTGGGGCGATCAGAAACTGTCATACAGTCTATCCGCAAAATCACTCAAGAGGTTGAAGCCGGATTACAGACTCATTGACCGGCTTCCATGTCCCACTGTCGAGGACTCAACTGCGCTTGCACCTTTGCAGAGTCTGACGGATAAGCAAGGTAACTCCCGAAACCAGCCAACAACGGCCAAAAACAAAGGAAAAGGCGGACGTGGCCTAGCTGCTCCCGCAAAGGCCAACGGTAAAGCACGTAGGAAAGTGACGGCAGCAGCAGCAAATCGAAAAAGGCGAACCGTCGCTCAAAAGGCGCCCAAGACAGCAAAAGCTGCTACGGGCAATGGAGTATCGAAGCCAAACGCAAACGCGAATGCAAATGGGACTGTTGGTACTACCACGACTGCCCCAGCAACAACTGCTTTGCGGACTAGACGCCCCGTGGGGAAGACTGCTCGTGAAGCGTACGTGGAGCATATGGCCAAGGGAGATGACATGCATTTGCGTGGTCCCACGAGCGATGAGGAGGAGTCGACTGCTGATGAAGATGGTAGTGACAGCGAGTGATTTCCAAGGGTTGAGGGTACGCAATCTGATGTTGAAAAATTTTAATGTCTATGAAACAGAATCAAGCCATTCTATTGTACCTAGATGATGTAACGCCCTGACCATGCATGTACATGACAATATCCAAGCACAAAGCTTGGGGTATCTCCCAAATATCCATTATTCACACAATCGTACACGTCTCAAAGAACCTAGTAAGATAAGGAGTAGGGGGGTGGAACTCAAAAAAAGTTAATATACAATAATATACGAGAAGAAAAGAGCTTCTTAATGAAGATATCTTTTCTCAACGACTTCTTCATAAGACTGTACATGGTCACCGACTTGGAATTGGAACCAGTCTTGGAAACTGAGACCGCATTCGGTATCTTTGCGCATTTCCGTAACGTCCTTTTTGACGTTGCGCAGGGATGTGAGGGATCCTGAGATTTTGACAGTCAGTTTTTGTTGCATGCTACTTTGGGTTAGGAGGTCGAAAGAACATACCTTCGTAGATAATTTCTTTATCTCGCAAAACACGCACTTTCTTGCCTCGACTGATGACACCATTACGGACTTTGCAGCCGGCAATTAAGGTCTTGTTTCGGCCCTTGATGGTAATTTCAAATTGCTGAGTGATTTCAGCCTCGCCAGTGACACGGTACGTGATATTCGGTGGGAGATGTTCACTCAGTTTCGCTTTGACGTCATCAATCAATTCGTAAATGATATTGTGATTCATCAGGCTGACGCCCTGGGCTTCGGCCATGCGCGAAATCATAGGATCAACAGCGGAGTTGAAGTTGACAATACTGGCTTCGGAGGTTGCGGCGTGTTTGATGTCGAATTCCGTGACTTGACCGACACCCGAACGAAGAATATGTGCTAGGACTTCGTTGTTGCCGATACCACTAACGGAGTTAACGACGGCTTCAACAGAGCCTGACACATCTGCTTTGACAATGAAATTGATCTGCTTGGGACCTGTCGGTGTCTCCGTATCCTCGGCACTTTCATCGTCGCTAGATCGGCGTCGTTGTTCAAGGGTTTCTTTACGACTGACGTTGATTGCGGTTGTGTCTTGGCCTAGCTTCTTGATATCTGATCGTTCCAGACGGTAATCGACAACATCCTTGGCACGCTGCTCGCTAGCAGCTTGCAATACTTCGGAACCTGCTTCAGGCTGCTCTCGCCATCCATCGATCTCGACAGGCATCCCGGGGGTAGCCTCCTTAATCAAAGCACCAGCTTCGTTCTTCAAAGTCTTGATACGAGTCCAGGTGGTACCAGCGACGAGAATATCCCCTGGGCGGACTGTGCCGCGCTTCACCAAAACAGTGGCAACTCGGCCGGCCTTTTTCGTGGTCGCCTCAACCACCCATCCCTCAGCATTACAGTTCACATCAGCACGATGATCCAACATTTCTGATAGTGTCACAACCGCTTCCTCAAGGTCAAGCATACCCAGTCCGGTTTTTCCACTGACAGGGATAGCTTGGACATCTCCACCGTAATCCTCCACATCAACACTGTGACGAGCCAAATCTTGCTTGACCTTTTCAGGGTTCACGCCTTCCTTGTCCATCTTGTTGATGGCGACAATCATCGGAACATTGGCTTGCTTGGCATGCTTGATAGCTTCAATTGTTTGTGGTTTTACACTATCGTCTGCCGCGACTACCAAGATCACAATATCTGTCAGATCGGCACCTCTTCGCCGCATATCCAGAAAAGCAGCATGGCCCGGCGTGTCCAGGAAGGTGATGGATTTTCCAGACGGCATGACCACAGAGAAAGCACCAATGTGTTGAGTAATACCACCGTGTTCAGAAGCAGCGACAGAAGACTTTCGGAGCCAATCCAAAAGCGTAGTTTTACCATGGTCAACGTGACCCATGATCGTCACGACTGGTGGCCGTTGTGGCAAATCGAATTTGTCTTCAGGCTCAGGAGCAGCAACCAGGTCTTGCTCGCTAGTCTCGAAAATGGGATCGAAATTGTACTCTTCTGCAATCAGMCCAGCCGTTTCTGCATCCAGCACGTGACTGTGTACCACTCCTTCAAATCCAACATCCTCCAAGTGGTCGATGAAGTCGGCTTGTCGAATGCCAAGAACATCAGCAAGATTGCCAACGCTGATAAACTCGGGAAGATACAATGGACTCCTTTGTGGTTCAGCGACTTCTGCAGGCCTTTGCTTGTGTTTGCGTTTTTCCTTCCGTTTTTGTCTTTCCTCGGGATCGTATTCGTCCTCCTCGCCGTCGCGAGAACGACGCTTCTTGACGCCTTTAGCCTTATCGGATCGTTGAGGCTGCTGGCTATTCTGCAATTCTGCTTTCTTCAGTTCTTCTAAAGACGCCAACCATTTGTCAAAGTCGTTGATATCTCCTTTTTCCTCTTTTGCGGGCTGTACTTCCGCCTGCTCCACAGGTTCGGCGCCTTTAATTTCGTCCTGAGCAATGGGCGATTCTTCAAGTGGCGTTTGATCTTCATTGGACTCTTCATATCTTTCGACCGGTAGACGGTCGATCGCAATCCTTTTCAATTTGATGGAGCCCTCTCTTTTTCGTGAACGGACATTGCCCTTTCGCCATTCATTCAAAACGTTCTCTCCGAGTGTTTCAGGATCGAGCTTGGGCGGTGGAGGTGGATTAGGATGGGGTGTTCCACATTTCGGGCAAACATCTCTCTGTCCGTAACACACAAGTTGGCAGAGGGGACATCTCCAATTCTTTCGTTGTCTGGAAATAGGATTCTTGGGTATCGAGGGTTCCAACGGTGGCGTCGAAGGAGCTGCTGATATGGCCTTTCTGCTTGCTGATTCGGCGGCTGTAAGGCTAGCTGGAGCTCTCCGAGTTGTCGATTTCAAACCTCCCCATGACACCCTTCCGGAGACAAGTGTTTGCGAAGCAGCAGGTGTATCCTCTTCGGGCTTCAGTAGTTCCGGTGGCGGAGCAGCTGCTTTGAGGGCATGTCGACTGGCCAACTCGGCAGCTGTCAGAGTAGCTGGACCTCTCGGTGTTGAAAGTTTCGCACCCCATGCGCCGCCGAGCTTCGGTTTGAACAATGGACGAGATGTGGATTGCGAAGGAGTCGACTTGCCATTATTTTCACCGTTACCGGCTGGAGTTTGAGTTTCGCCCTGGAGCCATGAGGATGATTTGTGAAATTCACGACAACTTCGCCGTGCTACGGGATAAGCCGAGTCGATGGACGGACACCGACATATCTAGAAACTGTTAGCAAATTGCAACCGATCCAGTGTAGCGACCAGGAATGAAGAACTCACCCGTCGAAAGACTCTTCTGTGCATGGTAGTGACCTCTGGAGAAGGTCCGCCAGTCCGCAAGCATCAAACAATTGTCGTCCGGCGCGTTTATTTCGGTCGCTCCTTCCTTTTTTCTGGTCTCCGGCCGCTTTCCGCGGGCTTGGCAGGTCCTATCACGTGATACGGCGCGACGGGCCAATCAGACCGCCGAAACTGATTGCGCAATCGGGGAACGAAGAGAAGATAAAGCTCCTTCCAGCGCTCAATTCTATATTCCTTTCCACAACCGACAAAAAAAATTGTTCGGTGTGAAAGAAAGTCCGTTGGCCTGTTGATCCCAAGTGTATTTACGCCCTGGCCATGGGGGACATCGAAAAGGTTGAGCAGGCGCTCAATGCAGGTTGGGTGCGCACAGCAAAGGACTTGTTCGCCGGTGCTTCGGGTGGTATAACACAGGTGTTGCTCGGTGAGTGATTGTACCACGCTTTTTAATTGCTCTTTGTTCGGGTTTTGGTGTTTTTTTGGTACTTGTGTGAATTTCCGAATAGCAAGAATGTATCAATAAGATTGTGCCAATCGCTGTCATACATTTGAGCCCTAATCGATGGCTGCCATTCACGCATGCATTGAGCTAATCCGTCTACAGGTCAACCTTTCGGTATGGAGATCCTCTCAAGGTGTCTTGGAATGGATCGATTTCTGATTGACCGTTTTAAAAAGATATTGTCAAGGTCCGACTACAGACAACATCTCAATATTCTAGCGCTCTGGACTGCGCAAAGCAGATCCTCAAGAATGAAGGGCCTCTCGCCTTCTACAAGGGAACCTTGACCCCATTGATTGGAATTGGAGCTTGTGTAAGTCTTTTATCTTGATATTTTACTTCTCCTTCTGATTATGTCTAGGTGAGCGTTCAATTTGGCGCCTTCCACCAAGCAAGAAGATATTTTGAAGAGCAAAACTTGAAAAAGTCTCCGATCAATCCCGGTCTCTCTTACGCACAATACTATCTTGCCGGTGCCTTTGCTGGTGTCACTAACTCTGTCATTTCTGGACCCATTGAACATGTCCGTATCCGACTACAAGCACAGCCTCACGGTGCTGGACGACTGTACAATGGTCCCTTGGATTGCGTGCGCAAGATTTCCGCTCACAACGGTGTCCTCCGTGGCCTTTACCGCGGCGAGGTTGTAACTATCATCCGTGAAGCGCAAGCCTACGGAATGTGGTTCCTGACCTTTGAATACCTCATGAACCAAGATGCCAAACGCAACAACATCAAGCGAGAGGAAATCTCCAGTCTCAAGGTCGCCACATACGGTGGTCTTGCCGGTGAAGCACTATGGATATTCAGCTATCCATTCGATGTCATTAAGAGTAAGATGCAGACTGATGGCTTTGGTGCTGATCAAAAGTACAAGAGTATGACGGATTGTTTCAAAAAGACTCTCGCGGCTGAGGGATATGCGGGCTTCTGGAAGGGTCTTGGGCCTACGTTGCTCAGGGCTATGCCCGTTTCTGCGGGTACATTTGCTACGTGAGTCTCTCTCTCCTCATCAAAAGGCTCGTGCTAATCTTATTACAGCGTCGAATTGGTCATGAGAGCTATGGGCTAGACTATGAATATAAGACAAATAAAAATACTATAGAAGAGGCGACTCTTTCTTTGTTAAATGACTTTCTGCGAATACCCTAACAAATGACCTGCCGCAAAATTGCTTATGAGTAGGTCTCTTAGTCCTGGGCTGGCTTAGGGCTCAAATGGCATTCAGGTTGGGGACTTGTATCTAACCTACTACGCTATTACATTGTCATCAATCTTATTAGATGGAATTGATCCTCTAGTCGAGCAGCTGTCTAGTGAAGACGCCAGATGGATCCCACTGTTTCTTCAACTGTCTCAGTCGAGCGAGTCTCTCAATGCCGCGATATCTGCACTCAATAGGTCCATCGCGAGTACCATTCTGATAGTTGACCAGTTCAATAGGGTTGGGACCTCTCATGATGGCAATGCACCTGTCGTTATATTCGTCCACTTTTCTTCGATTGCGTGCATCAGTGTGCCATATTAGATTATTCCTAGTGATTAGAATTAGCATGTTTGAGCTAACAAACTAGTGTTGATGCAACTCACTGCCAGTAACGAATATCATGAAGCGACATGGCAGACTCAAAGTCCGGTTTTCTGGGTGGTGTCGACCACCATTGAAAGTTGAAAGCTGTATTGATTGCATCCGGGCATTCGGCAATCAGCTCCTTATATAGCTCGACTGTCTCTAGGAATGAGTTGACGTTGAAGCCATGAAGGCCCACAACACCGAATCGCTTAAAGTCTCCCTTGGCACCAATGGCTGCACGACTGTCGCTTGTATTTTGTATAGGTACTGGTCCTCCGTTAGCGATGACGGGGCTCAGTTTATACAGAGGTGCGTAGGCCTTTTCCGCATCGTCTGGATTGCCTTCATACCGCGCTGCTATAACCAGAGCCGGTCTTCGATCTGGCGGCGGTGCCATGACCATCATGAGACCTGCCGTCGCATAGCGGCCATCATCCATCAGATCTTTCATGACAGTTGCTACCTCTTCCGCCCGATCGATAGGAAAAACAAAGCTTCCTACCCATATCGCTCCGGCGTCATTGCCCAGCAAGGAAAGCGGCAGTGCCTTGATAGTCAATTCAGTAACCAAACCGAAGAACTGTCCGGCACCACGGATCGCGTACAAGAGGTCCGGGTGATTGTCCTCATCGACGGATAATAGCTCGCCATTGGCGGTAATGATACGTGCTGCAAGTATCTGATCTGATCCGAAGCCGGTAGTTGAAGTCGTAATGGCGACACCGCCTCCTAGCATATATGGAATTGCGCCCACGTTGTTGCCATTTCCTAGCGCTAGTGATTTAAATTCGTATTAGTCAAGGACTTCTTCATTTAGACCAGCCAAGAGCAATTAAACTATGTATACCTGTGAAGAACCCAGCCTCTGCAAGAGAGACAGCAACCTGTTTACTCAAGATACTGCCTCGTAAGACAGCAGTCTTGGCTTCTGCGTCCACCTCAACTCCAGAAAACCGACTAAGATCGATTATCACTCCATGTTTGTCAATAGTTGACCATTCACTATGGCCGCCACTTCTTGCCACAAAGGGAATCGACGAATGCAACGCCCATTGTACCTACATTTGTCAGTTGGCCAGTAGTTCATTCACTGCAACAGGAAAAACTCATACAGCTTTCAAACAATCGTTCTCAGAAGAAGGTAGTATGATAGCTGCGGGCTCCTTGCGATCGATATCAGTCCAGCGTGCTAGGAGCTCCTGGAATTCTGAGTCCTCAGGTTTGATCAAGACGTCGCTGCCGGGCGACAGCGTCTGTCGCAGCAAGGGTATATGGTCAAGGACTGTCATCGTGTCTCCTGCAATATTCAGAGTAGCGACTTGCTATGTATCATTAGAGACTGCATATGTCAAGGTGGAGATGCCCTTCATATATAGTGATGACTCGGCGGGCCGTAACAACACATCTGTGTAACGTCTGAACAAGTTTCTTTGTTAGCTTTGACAGGGGAGGCTACCGCAAACTTCCGATCGATATTTCAGCTGAACGAATCAATGCGGCTACATCGAGGGGGACCTGACCAATGGCGAGAAAACGAGATACTATTGCACGGATTTAGGAACGGCGTTTTTTGAAGTGTTAGCGCTTACTTTAACAACATCAGACTATTCACTATGTAACTAGCTTTTAGCTTTTATCGCGAACACGATAGTGCTTACGCGCTAGCACGAAGGTAGAGCAGGCTGGAGCTGACCTAATTTCTTGGTTGGAAGCTTATTTGTATGATACTATCATCCATGTACACATCAGAGCAACGCAAGGATATGAATCGGTACAAAATACGTATCTTAGTATGACACAATACCGCACTACCTACGAAATGAGTTTGCAATGCGGTCTTTGAACACGATGCAGGGCTGAGCTAGGGGGTCATTTGGTGATGCCAGTTGGTCAATTGATAACTTTCCTAGGTCCCGTCCCACGAAATCATGAGAAATCCTTTTGAAGTATTTTGAGTATGTGTATTGATATCCTAGGATTTAGAGCAACGGCAACCACGCCCTAGTTATGTCTGACGTTGTTACCCTAAGGGTTACGTATGGCGACTCTTCAAGTGTTGAGGTACCTATTAGATACCCTACATGAACACTTTCAGTAACTGGGTCAAGCAGCAAATCTGTCAATATTCAGCCAGAACAAGCATGAGGTGGTGGTACAGGCACTGTAAGAGAAAAATCTCGAGTATCATCTGGTACAATCAACCTTGGAACCACTTCAAGATGAAGMGCTTATTTGTAGAATAATCGCGCACCATAAGAAACAAAAACTCAATCTCAGCAAACTTTTATCAAAATGTCACGATCATTGATAGAGTATGCAACTCCAAAAGCAAAGTCAATAGCCGAACACGCAATAGCCGACGATGGAGCCATCCCACTTTATGAGGGGGGCAATGCGGAGAGTCCAAGCCAGCCACTCCCCCAGATTCTCACGGCTTGTCCCAATGGGGCAGTCAGCTCTGCATCTCCGGAGGGAACTCCTTCTTACGCAGTCTCGACAATGCACGTGGTGGGGTGCGTTGGCTGATTGAAAAAGATGCCCATTCCCACGATGGCTCTCTTCTTTTTCTTCGCAAGACTCATGTCTTTTGAAAGTGTGTTGCTACCTAGGTATACTCAATTGCACAATGCCGCAACGAGAATTCGTCCCCAAAAAGTATGAGTTGTCGAAAGATGGCAACAACTCTATACTCGCTCTTCGATCAGTCGGCGGAAAACAGAGCTTCGATTTCACCTTTGAAGCTGTTCGGCCCAACCTGTTTCGAGTGAGATTCACCTCCGACGCTCATCCGCTGCCTCCATATCCTAGTGTCCCTGAGCCTACGAAAGATGATTCTATATCTTCCTCATTTACCACCACCGATGCCTCCGCGACTACTGAAGTCGGTGGGGTGACGGCCACAGTTGAATGGAAGTCTACACCCGTTGTGTCTCTGTCGTTCTCCGGATCCAAACAACCTCTCCATCGTGACTTGCCAGGTCGCTCTTATGTCTCCGACTCCAGCGGCGTGTCTCACTACAGTGTCCTCGACCGAGAAGCTCTCCACGTCGGTCTAGGAGAGAAACCAGCTCCTATGGACCTGACGAATCGAAACTTCATCTTGTCCGCATCGGACACTTTTGGTTATGATGTCTACCGCACAGATCCTTTGTACAAGCATATTCCGTTGCTAATCAAAGCGACCAGTGAGGGAGTCGTTGCGATTTTCTCGTCTTCATACTCGAGAGGGACATGGAGCGTTGGCTCCGAACTAGATGGTCTGTACGGTGCGTACAAGGTATATCGCCAGGACTATGGCGGTTTGGAGGAGTACTTTATCGTGGGCAAGACATTGAAAGATGTTGTTCGCACATATGCAGAACTCGCTGGGTTTCCCCTGTTACCTCCTAGATGGGCATACGGATACATCTCTGGTGGATACAAATACACCATGTTAAACAACCAAGCCTTGCTAGACTTTGCCGCTAAGCTCAAGCACCACGATATCCCCTGCTCGGCTCATCAGATGAGTTCCGGATATTCGTTTAGTGATAGTGAGCCCAGTCTTCGCACTGTATTTACCTGGCACCCAAAACGATTCCCAGACCCGAAAAAGTGGACTTCTCAAATGCATGCTGCTGGATTGAGATTGTTGTCTAATATCAAACCTTTTGTCCTCTCGTCGCATCCAGACTTTCCGAAGCTGAAAGATGCCAATGCTCTCTTTACGGATCCAGATACAAAGCTACCGGGTTATATGGATGTATGGAGTGCTGGGGGAGGTGAAGGTGCCGAAGGCTGTCATATCGACTTCTCTTCGCACGATGGATTCAAGTGGTGGTTTGAAGGGGTGCAGAAACTGGCCAACGCCGGTATCGATGGTATATGGAACGATAACAACGAATACACTCTCCCCAATGACGACTGGACATTGAAGTTGGATAATAAAGATGTCAAGATCGGGAATCGTGCGGATGCTCCTAACTCTGTTGGTCTCTGGGGACGAAATATGCATACTGAGCTTATGGGGAAAGCCTCTCATGATGCTCTTGTCAATCTGAGACCGAACATGAGACCATTTGTCTTGACCCGAAGTGCGACTGCTGGAACGTTGAGGTATGCAGCCAGCTCTTGGAGTGGTGATGACGTTACCAGCTGGGAGAACTTGAAGGGAGCCAATGCCTTGTCGCTGAACGCTGGTTTCTCCCTCTTGCACTGCTATGGACACGACATTGGTGGGTTTGAGGGTATGTCTATCCAATCTTGCCGTTATCCAGATATCAAAAAAGCTAACTTCTTCAGGCCCCCAACCGTCCCCGGAACTTCTCCTCCGCTGGGTCCAGATTGGCATTTATTCCCCTCGCTTCGCTATCAACTGCTTCAAAACCTCGCCCGCTGATAACCTCCTCGGCGACGTAATCGAGCCTTGGATGTACCCTGAAATTACCCCCTTGATCCGTGATACCATCAAACGCCGCTACGAGATTCTGCCATACATCTACTCCCTTGCCCTAGAGAGCCATCTATACGCCTCCCCACCCCAACGCTGGATCGGATGGGGCTATGAATCGGACCCTGAGGTCTGGGCATCTAAAAAGCTCAAGGAGGGCGAGGAGCAATTCTGGTTCGGAGATAGTCTGCTTGTCGGCGGTGTCTATGAGCCGGGCGTGACCAGTGCAAAGGTCTACTTACCACGAAAATCTGATGGTCTATTCGACTATGGATACGTGAACTTGAACGCTCCATATGAGTATTTGGCATCAGGTCAATGGACCACTATCGCATCAGAATGGCAAAACAGCATCCCGCTCCTCGCACGCATCGGCGGCGCTGTACCGGTCGGCAAGAGTGTAGTAACTCGCACACCAGGCGAAGAAAATTCCGACGATGCAGCAGGCGGTATTAGCGAACTTGATGACTACCGCGGCATTGAGATCTTCCCGCCTCAGGCAAGTTCGCACGGGCATGTTTTCTCGACTACGTGGTTGGAAGACGATGGTTACACCCAGAATGCGGGTGTGTCGTCGTTCACGATCAAGTATAGCTCTACAACGGAGAAGGTGACTGTTACATTTGAGCGCGGAGATGGGAACAAGTATGTCCCTGCTTGGAAGAGTTTGGATGTTGTGTTGCCGGTAGGGGGTGAGAGGCATGTTGTTTCGTCTAAGTCGGGGCAGCCGTTGGAGTACGTTGGAGTTGATGCTAGGGGAAGGAGGGTTTATCGGTTGAGTGATATCTAGACTCCACAACATTGAAGCAGTAGCTGGCGTGCAAAAGTCACATATAGAGAACGGTATCGACTGGAAGACATCAATTGATACAAGAACAGAAATAGTAATATTCATACACGCTGCACCTAGCCAATCTCAAAATAATATTTTATCCATACAAACAAAAGTAAGACAGAGGAAAAAGTTACTGCTCACCCTCCGTCGAAGGTTTAATATCCCTCTCCTTAACAGGCGTATAGGTGAACTTTCCCCTCGCAGCCTCCTCCAACCTCAATCTCTGCCCTTCCTCTCCTGCCCGACCAAGTGCACCAGCAATGAGTTGCACAGACCTCAAACTATCATCATTCGCCGGAATCGGGTATGTAACTCTCGTCGGGTCTGCATCTGTATCTATGATACCGATGGTGGGAATATTATGCAGCCCGCACTCATGCAAAAGCACCTCATTCTCAACGGGATTGAGACAAATAACCAAATCAGGCTTGAGCACGGGTCTCGGCGCATCGGCATTTGTCGAGGTGGAGATGTACTGTTTGTAATCCTTGAGCTCTTGATCAAGCGCATTAACGACTTTGATGTCGCAGTTGCCCAGGATTTGTTGCCCGTTGGTCAGACTACCGGGAATCCAGCGCTCAAAGATGTGGTACCCCTTTGCCATCTCTGCGGCGCGGACAACGCACTCCTTTTGACCGGGCCGGGTGCCAGCGAAGAGGATCAGGCCACCGCGTCGAGCGACTTCTTCGACGACCTTGGCGGCTCGACGGAGATATGCGGCTGTCACATCGAGACTGATGATGTGCACACCTTCGCGGATACCGAAGATGTAGCGCGAGTTTTGCGGGTTCCAGCGTGATGTGGTGTGGCCCAGATGGGTTTGGGAAGCGAGGAGGAGCTCGAGGGTGACTTCGGAGGGTTGAGGGGGCGATTTGAGGAGGTGGTTTGGGTCGTAGGTTTGGGAGATTGTTGTGCCGATGGATTTTTGTTTTTGGCCTTTCCGTTGTTGAGTTAGAAGATTGGTCAAATTGGGATGAGAGGCAATTGGGTGGACTCACGTTGTCGGGCAGCTTGCATGAAAGCGGCGCGACTCTTCAACGCTGGAGAAGCTGTGGCTTCGGTGCCGGACACAGCTGTGGTTTGTGTTGCGGTAGAGCTCAATTGGCTATCTTGACTTATTGGGAATGCCTCCTCTGCCGTGATTGTCGTGGTGGTCGTGGTGGTCGAGGTTGTGTTGGTAGACGAGAATCGGAGAAGTCTTTGGGAGACATTGCGGCCTGGACATCAATTAGCCGTGACCTAGCGAGAAATAGTTCTCCCAATAATTCATCTCACCCTGCCGCAGTCCAAATTGCCGTACTATCATGGTGCTAATCGTTGTCTGAAAGTTGTTGGATGCTTCTGTCGGAGATGAAAGTTCCCTTTGCGAAAATGATTTGGCCGATATCATCTAACCTTATTGGGAAGTGACCCGTAGTCGTTCGGCTGATGATTTGCTGAGACCGCTGCGTCTGGATGCGCTTGTCCTTTTACGGAGTTGTCTATTTCTTGTCTGTTTTTGACTTCCCAGGCCATACTGATCTACTTGGACTCATGACTTGTTCATGCAGTATGGTCATTCGACACTTTGACTTTCACTATTTCACTACGACTATGCGGTTTTACGAAATGGTTTTGATGAAATATTGCAGACAGCAAAGGCATCCGCGATCGCGATCATTCATTCAATGTGCGTAACAGTAAAGCAAAGAACCAGAACGCCAATTCAATCCCAGACCCGACTGATTTAGAAAAGACAAAGGAAAGTCGAATCCTTTCATGTGAAAAAGAGAAAAGAACGACACAAGAAATTCGTTAGTCTTAATAGAACACTATCCGGTCGACAGACACATTGCGAGCGATGGTCTATTTGTTGAAGAAACCGCCAAAGGAGCTTCCGGAACCACCCTGACCACCCTGGTATGGGTTGTTGTCGTTCTTGTGTTTCTTGTCCTTGATGAAGTCTTCAGCGATACTGCCCATGATGGCACCACCGATCGTTCCCAGGATACCGTGGTTTGCCTGGTGACCGGCGAAACCACCGGCGAGACCACCGGCAAGGGCACCGCCTAGACCACGCTCGCCGTCCTGAGCACCTCCGGGAGCAGATTGGTCATATCTGTCATGCTGTTAGTCGTGTACAACCACTATAAGATCCAGGGAGAAAACTCACCCCTGACGGTCACCATACTGCTGTCCCTCCTGGCCATACTGGTGCTGTTGACCCTGACCATATCCAGATTGGGTGTGGTCTTGCTGGCCGTAACCCTGTTGCTGGTGACCCTGCTCACCGTAGGTGGGCTGCTGACCACCATATCCAGACTGGTTGTAGTCCTGCTGACCGTATCCCTGTTGCTGGTGATTGTACTGTTGACCTTCTTGGCCGTACTGGGGCTGCTGGCCATATTGAGGTTGTTGTTGACCGTACTGCTCTTGGCCGCCGTMCCCGCCGTGCTGGGATGGGTAGCCGCCTTGTTGCTGGTCGTTGTAGTAGTTACCACCTTGGTGACCGTACTGCTGGTTGTTGTTGTATTGGTTATAGTCGGACATTGTGAATTATATCGATATGCGATTTGGTAGATATTGATGAGTACGGTTGATAATGGGTTTGAAATAGGGATGAACGAGCTGAACTGTGTTCGAGGGATTTAAATGTGCTGAGAGTGGGGTTATAGGGAGGGCAGGGCAGGAGGCTCCTTATATAAGTTTGTCCTCGGGACTTGCCTGTCATCAGGTCCGGCAGGCATCAGCTGAAAAGGCGAACCGCACAATGTCGCTAGTCTACAGGCCAAGACGCTCTCAGGCCACAGGGGGGCTTCACTGCGCCATTACCCAGTTCAATAATCTATGATAGACGTATGGATGAACCACAGTCTCTCCGGGGTCATTTGCGTATGTAATGACGCATGTTAACCCACCATAGCAATACGAGGACGTAGTAATACATGATGCATACCATAATACTAGTATCACATACAGCAGACAACACGGAGTTACGAACCACACCCCTCAGCCCTTCCTCGTGCATAGTCCTCAGTCAGTTATACATTAGCCGACACACCATTTCAGTAATTGTTACGCCACCAAATACGGAGTAACGAAGCAAACACTAATGTACATATTATGTACATATTCAATTTCATGCAAAGCACCGAGTACGTAGGTAATAGAGTGAGATCTTACAGTACCACACTGATACAAACTACGGAACACTCGGCTCGGCTAGCGGTTTGTACTGACCTGGTTTAGCGGTAATCTAAGAAAGATGCCCCGCCATCGTGGCTGGAGAATGTGGCCAAGAGGTGGCTTTGCTGCTGCCAATTTTAGCATTGCAAGGCGGCGGTGCTGTGGCTTTGTTTTCCTTACATCGTCATTTCTCGTCGAGGCCAACACTGGACCACAATCTTACGGCCGACATCAAGCTCTAAGGTATGCGTCCGGACGATCGTGCCGATTACTGATCAGGTACATCGCCTTTCCCGGCTTCTCCTCCATGGCACATATGGCAGCCACCCATTTGGCGCCCAGTGAACACTGAATGCGCATGAATCGCGCGAACAAGTATATTCTTCAAACTCTTCAGCAACGTATCATCCCATCTAAAGTCAACAACATCCGCTGAGCGTCGTTGCCAGCTGTGTCGCCGCTTGTGGCCCAGTATTGTCTCGATGCGAGGACTTCCTGTTCGGCCAAACGAACTGCATTCAAGCTACTAAATTTCCAGGTCCACATAATTCTTCAATCGACTTTCAAAGACCAACCAGAGGAAGAGTCCTGTTACCATATAACCGAAATGAAGACACTTACGTTTGTCGCCACGGACACCGGTAAAGAATCAACTAAAGTCTTCATAAGACGTTCATATGAAGCTCAAAGGTAATCGCACTCCGCCTAGTCAACATGTCGCTGAGCCCACGACCAATCCAGTCCACAGCGTACACTTCGTATCCACGTTTCGCTAGTTGAGGTAGAATAATATGCTTTTCAAGATTTCGGGAACCGATCTATATGGCATGTTATGTTGAGAGAAGCACGGTTGTCCATCTTGGCTTTTCCATCGTCATGCCCAATGTTACTTGGAGTCTTTTGTTACGTCGGATACCCCTCATGAGGTTGTCCGAGACCCCGCAATATGCTGGAGCTGGAGCTAGATAACAACGCACGACATGCTATCAAGATGCTTGTAGAAGCTTCTTTCTGCTATTAGCCTAGAAAATGTCCCTTCGAGGTAAAGTATACGCCGTAACAGGCGGTGCAAGCGGCATCGGCCTTGCAACAGCCAAGATTATCTCAGAACGCGGGGGAACAGTCTGCATTGCCGACGTGAACCAGGACGCCCTTAACGCAGCTGAATCGTATTTCGGCTCCAAAACACCGTGTGTTCCGTATAGGGTCACCCAAGTTGACGTTTCGAACAAGCAACAAGTAATAGACTGGATTGCCGGCATCAAGAATACATTCCATCGCCTTGATGGGGCAGCTAACATTGCTGGCGTCATTGGAAGAGACCATGGAATCAAGGCCGTGGCGGAACTGGATGACGATGAATGGGACACTATCATCGGCGTGAATTTGACAGGAATGATGTATTGTCTACGAGCAGAGCTCAAGAATATCGCTGACGGTGGCTCGATCGTCAATATGGCATCCATCCACGCGACGACCGGTGGGCTTGTAATCACAAAAGAAAAGGTGCTGAATGGTTGTCTAACAATCGCTAGGCGTTGCAAATCATGGTGCCTACGCTGCAAGCAAACATGGCGTTTTAGGCCTAACTCGGGTCGCTGCCAAGGAGAATGGCCATCGCGAGGTCCGAGTTAATGCTGTTGCCCCAGGGCCAATCTATACCGGGATGATGCAAAGCCATTGGGACCGCATGGGACGCCCATCGGATGCGCCGTTTGACGATCCCATTGCATTCCGACGTCAGGGTACGCCTGAGGAGGTAGCGAAAGTGGTTGTGTTCTTGCTTAGTCCGGAGAGCTCCTTTGTGAGTGGAAGTTGTTACTCGGTTGATGGAGCTTGGATATGATGCACTTTTAGAGTGAAAATAATGTTAAAATACTTGGCGAATCGATTGAGTCGGGTAAAAGACAGTCACGTGTACCGAGGTTTGGCTTAAGAATATATGAATCAAGTCTCCATGCCATCTATCTGGTTTAGGTCGGGATTTCCTGGCCCTCGGTACTCAAGAGCAGGCCACAACATTGCATCCTCTGAGAAAACCCGCACTTCTTTCTCAGGGCTCAAACCTTCAATGTTGGCCCCAGTCAAACCGTTTCGATATCTTGCATTGATATAAGCTTCCCATTGCTCATCTGTAGCGCCCATTGGACCTGTTTGTGTCGTCCCTTTCACCTCCTAATCTCATCAGTCTTGTGTTAAATACTTGATGCTGTACATTACACTCGTACTTCTGTATATGAGCCTGGAAAAGTAATGATACATCCTCGATAGCGACTCACGCGATAAGAAAAACGACTTAGCCATGATTGGGCGAGAAAATCGAGCTAACTCCACATTAGGCCAAGCACGACCGGGCCGCGCCAAGATTTCCAACCCACACCAATTTTTTTCTCATGAAAGTTCGATTTGACTGTTGATAGACGTCTCTCTGTCCTATTGTTGTCGAATGTTGAGATAGTTCTTTACGTCTCCATTCGCCTTCTTGACAAGCCTTACTTGCTAGAAAATCTTGATTGACTTTTCATAACAGCGAGTCACCATGGCGGATATCGAGGTGCGTTTAGACCGCCTTTTTTCTTCTTCCTTCAGGCACTAACTTGCCTCGCTCTAGGAACGGCTGCGAAGCCACTCCGATGCCTTTAGCGGCCTGATGTCTTTGATTCCTGCTAAATACTACTATGAGGAGGACCATAGTGTGAGTGTTGTTGTTTGTCGTTTTGTCATGATCAATAACCGCTCACATTACTTGTCACGCATAGGATCAATGGCAGCGCAAGAAACAGACAAAGGAAGAAGCCAAAAACGCCAAACTGGCAAAACTTGATCCGGACTCTGCAAAATCGGCGAAGGATGTCATGGATGAGAATGCGAGGAAACGGAAGCGGGAGGAGGGGAATGATAACGACGAAGATAATCAGAGCCAGTCTGCCGAAAGCGATTTGGGTTCTGAGTTGCCCAAGGAAGGTCTAAAGCGAGGAGAACTCAAGAGCAAGAAGCAGAAACAAATAGATGCTGCCGCAGAGAAGGATACTCAAGCGTCGAACCGGAACGCAGAAGCCGAAGAGCGACGAAAACTGAAAGCAGAGAAGAATGCGGCGAAAAAGGCAGCTCAACGTGAAAAGAAAAAGGCCAAGCAGGCAGCGAAGTCTGATAAGAAGCAAAACGAAGAAGACGAAAAGCTTGAGCCTGCTGAGTCAAAACCTACGCTCACACAAAAGAGTTCTTCGGATACCAAGTCCGAGAAGAAACCTTCCGTAAAAGAGAATGATGCCGAGCAAGAAGAACTGGAGATAGTCGAAGGATTAGATCTGGAAACGAAAGACTCTGCATTAGAAACAATATCCACCACATCCTCTAACCCAGGTTCGTCAACCTTCGAAATGTCAAACAACAACTCCGGCACATCCTCCACCTCCTCCATCATCCCACCCAGCGAGGCTCCTTCACAGACAAAACCCACCCTCAAACAACTCAAAACCACACCAGATGAGCTCCGCCAAAGACTCCAAAAACGTCTCGACGAACTCCGCGCTGCCCGCCGCGCAGATGGCCTCAATGGTAAACCCGCACGAACAAGACAAGAACTCATCGAAGCTCGACGGCGCAAAGCCGAAGAACGCAAACAACACAAAAAGGAAGTTCGGCGCAAGGCCAAGGAGGAAGAAGAGCAGAAAAGGGACGAGGAAATGCAACGACGGTTTTCGCCCGGTGGCTCAGGTTCATTGCTTGCTTCGCCTCGTTCGCCTGCTGAGTCGTTTACGTCTAATTCCAACAATAATTTTGCGTTTGGACGAATTGCATTTCCGGATGGGCAACATGCTGATCCTACTCTGTCAAAGCTTCTCGATGACAAGTCGAAACAAGGCCCTCGCGATCCTCTCGCCGCGCTCAAAATTGCCGAAGCCAAAAAGACACGACTCTCAGGCCTTGATGAGGAAAAGAGAGCCGAAATCGAAGAAAAAGATATGTGGCTCAATGCCAAGAAACGTGCTCACGGCGAACGAGTCCGCGACGATACTTCCTTACTCAAAAAGGCACTGAAACGCAAGGAATCAGCAAAGAAGAAATCCGAGCGTGAATGGAATGAGCGCATCGAGGGTGTTGCCAAGGGCAAGGAATTCAGACAGCAGCGCCGCGAAGATAACCTCCGCAAAAGGAAAGAAGATCGTGGCTCTGGCGGTGGAGGCAAAAAGACCGGCGGAAATAATAATAAAGGCAAATCCAAAGCTAGGCCTGGGTTTGAAGGCAGCTTCAAAGCGAAGAATGGCAGTGGGAAGAAGAAATAAGACGATTGAAAAAGCTTGTCGAAGTTAATATGACAAAAAAGTTTTGAGCGTGATATACTATGCTTTTTCTATCCTATTTGCTGTTTTGGTCTTGATTCATCATGAGGGATGGCGTTTATGTCTACTATCTGTATAGTGCTCCCCACTGGGATCGGGATGTCGAACCATGGCGTTAGGGTTGATTCTATACTTTCCATACTTGAGTGATCAATGAAATAAAAATTGGAAATTTATCAGATTCTGCTTTTTAGCCTAGAGCATAGTATTCATAAGTTCAGCGGGAAATCTCCTTCTCTCCCTTCATTTCTGCTAGGCAGATACATGGTGCATTCGATACTGGCAATGTGATACCCATTTAATGGAGTATTCATATTTCAATGCGGCTGTCCATACGACCCTATAAGTGTATTCAGCAACGATTAGATAGCATGATGGAGCCAATAAGCAAGAAAAAAGCACCAAAGAAAAAACTGTTATCTTCTTTTAACACTATTGAAACAGACAAGAGGAAAACGATTTGTCCTCTAATTCGACAAAGGAAAACAACAAGTAGAAGAGCAGACGACACTCAATGCCCTATGACAGGGTAAGCTTTCTTTTTTCTTCCCGAGTGTCAGCAGAAAAATCTTAGTTCATTTGATATGTACATTAATTTCGACAACCAGATCCCGATTCCCGATCCACGATCAAATGGCCAGACAAGAATCGTCATGGCCATTTAGACTCACAACAACCGATCATTCTCTATCGGTAGGGAGCGTCAGCACGAGCGACGGCGGCCAATTCAGGTTCCCATTTGTCTCCGTTGGCGAGCAATTTCTCCTTGTTATACAGCAATTCCTCTCGGGTCTCTGTGGCATATTCGGCGTTGGGTGCTAGATTTTTGTCAGAAATGAATCCCGGGTGAGATATAAAGAAAAGGGAGCCTTACATTCAACAATAGCATCCACAGGACAGCTCTCTTGGCAGTAACCGCAGTAGATACACTTGGTCATATCAATATCATATCTGGTTGTTCGTCGGCTGCCGTCTTCACGTTCTTCGGCCTCGATGGTGATGGCCTGAGCAGGGCAGATGGCTTCGCAGAGTTTGCAGGCGATGCAGCGCTCTTCGCCAGAGGGATAGCGGCGGAGGGCGTGTTCGCCACGGAATCGGGGGGAGATGGGGCCCTTTTCGAAGGGATAGAAGATGGTGTAACTTGCCAATGTCAGCTGCATGAACGAATTGGACAGTGTACAGGCTGATGGCCTTCAATTGAGGATATGGCGGCGGCTGTATGAGGGAACTCACGGTGGTCGGAAGAATTGCTCTAACACGACGTACATGCCGCGAAACAACTCAGCCATGAGGAAGTACTTGGTCGCTTTGTCCAAAGACGATTCATCGCCCTGATCCCATCGCTTCGGAGGAGGCAGTCTGAAACCCGAGGGGGGAGGACCAGAGGGCGTAGCTGCGCGATATGCAGAAGACGAGAAGTTTGCGGTGACCACAGCTCGGAGAGTAGTCGAGGGCACGGCGACAAAAGGCCGGCGAGAAGCAACTAGCCTCGCAATCGATTGCGGCGAGGCCATTGTGAGAGAACGGGTTGTTGAAGAGGGTGAAGGGAGGGATGGAGGGGGGATTGTTGGACAGAGACAAGTTCTTTGAGGTTGAAGACGGGTGAGCAATTTGGCTTAGGTCATTCCCATCGTGTGGCCGCTGATTGGCCGGGGCGCTGCCGAGTGGAAAACGCCGGAGAGGAAGGAACGAAGCAACTTCAAAACCTCATCTCTTTTCCGCGTCACCTCGATCAATTACCAATTCCTTCCAACGCTGCCTCGTTGCACCCATTTTAACAGAAAATTTATTTTTAAATAGGCGATCTGCTTTAATTCCATCAAAATGTTCCGCTCTGCTATCGTGCGCTCGTTGAGAGCTTCCGTTCCTCGCACCGTTCGGGCTGCTGCTCCTCGCATTCAGATCACTCCTGCTGTTCGCCCATCTCAATTCGTCCCCGTCTTCAACACTCAGACTCCCCGTTTCTACTCTGCTCCTGCTAGCCTTTCCAAGGACGAGGTTGAGGGCCGTATAGTCAACCTGTTGAAGAACTTTGATAAGGTGTGTACAGCTGTCGATTCAGCCACAACAGTAAACTAATTTGTTCTTGTGAACAGGTTTCCGATGCCGGCAAGGTTCGTTATTTTGATTCAACGATAATTAGACATGATTTGCGCGACGATATCGGATAGTCTAACATGGAATATCTAGATTAACGGAACTTCCCACTTCACAAACGACTTGGGCTTGGACAGCCTCGATGTTGTTGAGGTCGTGATGGCCGTTGAGGAGGTATGAATTCTCTTCGTGTGATCCCAAGAATAAATGCAGCATACTGACTGTTCACAGGAATTCAGCATCGAGATCCCCGACAAGGACGCCGACGCCATCCACAGTGGTGCGTTATATCCGTCTACAGCTATCGCTAATATACGCTAACTTCTTTCCAGTCGAACAAGCCGTTAGCTACATCCTCTCCCAGCCTGATGGTATGTAATCAATTGATGTGGCCGATATCACTTCAACCGCTAACATCACCCAGCTCATTAAACAGCATAAACGACAGACTTCGCTACTTGGAATTCGGTGTGTCATTTGAGAATCGTTTAGACAAGGGCGCCTCTTCGGTTGGCGTTCTCTTGTGCACTTAATCTACTCGTGGTTCTTGGTACTTTGTACCCTTGTATATCATCAATCAGACCCATCTTCATAAAACACCTTACTCGTTTTCTAGATCGCTATTCCTCTTTCAGTCCATTCCAGAATGAAAAGATAATCATCGACGCTTTGAAGATAAGATATGGCTGTATTTGATATCGCAATCAGTTAATGCTCGTAAAAGTTCGTAAACAATAATTTGTAACTATTGTAATATTCCGTGTTAGTCAAGGTGTTGGCCCACCGCCGCAAGTCGGACCGCCAAGGCTACACTCATTCAGTGACAGTCCAGAAGTCAACTTAATTATTTCTCAGACTAGCGGCTCTCGACTGGCAACTCCAACACTAAAAGGAGTCAAATTGAATATCTGCACTCAATTGACCTGCGTCCAGACGAAGTCAGAGTATCACCGCGATTCTCTGTCTGTATTGGCTTTCGTGCTTGTTGTCCTTGCCGGTCTCAGCTCCTCTCCTTAAGTCGCTCTCGTGCGCAACTATCTGCGGAGCATCCTGAACCCCCTCAACGTTGCCTATCGAACTCCTGCAGCTACTACGCCCCGTTGTTTCGCATCCACTCTTGAATCGACATCGGTCTTCGCTTATACTTTTGCTCTATATCACCAACTTACCAACCTTCACTTAATCACACATGGCCTCAGCCGGCGGATTGACACGCCGACGAGGCGGTCGAGTCGGCGGAGAAGACAACGAGGAAGGCAGTCGAGTCTCATCGCCCGTACCCAACAACAGAACAGCTGTCGATGCCCGTACACCAGAGACGTCCTATACCGATGGCGAAAACGGACACAAAATTGCGTTCGATCCACGAGACATTAGCGAAAATGAAGAGCGGACAAAGATGCCCAAGTTGACCTTGATGGATGAGGTGTTGCTGTTGGGACTTAAAGATAAGCAGGTATTTTCTCAGGATAATGACAAAGGACGAGTAAACGCATGTTTTAATCAATTACTCTCAGGGCTACCTATCCTTTTGGAACGAGAATATTTCCTACGCTTTACGCGGCTGTATCGTTATCGAACTCGCTTTCCGCGGCCGAATAAGCATGCAAAAAGACCCTGCCCGCAGGAGATTCCCTCTTGCAGACCGAGTGATTGAGGTGGTTGACGACACACTTACTGGCGAGGTCTTGCTGGACGAGGCACTCAAGATGATGAAAACGAGTGAAAAGATGAGCGTGAGCACTTGGATTGATCTAATGAGCGGTTCGTTCCCTTTTGACTATTAGCGCGACACCATTACTGATTCTTATAGGCGAAACATGGAATCTGATGAAAATCGGCTATCAATTGAAACAAGTCCGCGAACGAATCATGAAAGGTCTCGTGGACAAAGGTGTCCTTCGCACAGAAAAGCGCAATTTCCTCCTTTTCGATATGGCAACCCACCCCGTCGCCGATTCAGGCGCCAAAGAAGAACTCCACAAACGCGTTCGCAACGTCTGCAGCAGTCGTACCGTTATCCTGTCACCCAACCAGTGGCTCCCCGAAGATGTTGAATTCCGTTTCCTGCGAACTATAAGCATGGTGTGCGCCGCATATGCGGCCAATGTGCTCGAAAATGCATTGGTTACTATGAGCCATGAGTCTAGGGAAAGAGCATTCGCTCAGGTTGATGAATTGCTAGCCGAATATTCGCAATGGCCTTTTGCTCGCAAGTCCGGCGCTGGCCAAGGTATTGGAGCGAATTTGGCACAGGCTATCAATGATGAGGTTAACAAATCAAAAGATCGCGAGTTGCAGCTAGAGGTGTGTTCCTTATTTTCCTATTGATTGAACATTGCTAACACGATCACAGATTGTTGCTGCATGCTTAAGTGTGTTCACACGACTCGACTCCCTCCTGTAATTTACCTCCACACCATCTTCACCTACCTTCCTTTTTTCCTATGTACGCCGCATCTCCTCGGTTCACTTACAGAGATCCTTACTCAATAATCTCCCGGCATTACGTCTATTTGGTTGCGTTTCCTTCTCCAGCAGGCGGTTTAGAACATTATCCGTCATTTGCAATTTCTCTTCTTCATTGTTGTTGCTAGGTGTTGTTTTCAAATGGGAAAATGAGTTGCTCGAATCTTCTTGCCCATTCCTTTTACTTCTGGGCAGTCCACAATCACGCAAGCAATTTACTGCTGATATGCGAGTCAGGACAAGTCTACATTTCTTTTCTCTTCTTCGATGGACATGTATTTTGCTCATATTGTTGTCGCAGTACTTCATATTGAATTCATTATAATAAGATGACACTACGTTCACTTCTGATTTCGGATTAAAATTGACTGCCAACCGGATCAATTCGTAACACAACCTTTTGCTCTCCAGCCTTCTCAGCATAAACCAGTGCCTGCTGTCCATGCAATATATCCTCCACTTGATAAGACACATCAGGCTTCAACACCCCCTTTTCAACCAATTGTACAATCTTGGCGAGTTGCTGCGCATTAGGCCTGACATCAATAACCTCACTGGTCAAGTTCCTCGTCATTATTTCGGTGCGTTCATCCCTCTCGGATGGTTTCTCGGGGTGTCCAGACTGAGGCCGTCGAGGCGTCAAGATATGCCCATGATCCTTAACCACAACAGGTGAATGAGCTTCTCGAAACAAAGCGCCTCCAGCACCTGTGCAATCAAAGACAATATCAACTGGTTTCCAACTGTTTTCCCGAAACGCAGACGCTATATCCGTCGAAGCCGTAACCTCATCCGCACCCAACTCTTTGAGGAGGTATTCATGCTCATGCTTCGCACCCGTAGCAACAACCCAAACAGCTCTCTGCATTTCTCCCATACTCGCACCACCCATAAGACCCATAACATGATGCGGAAACAACGCCTGACATTTCAGCAACAACGTCACATACCTCCCCACATCCGACTGCGCAGCATTCGTCACAAGAACCCTCAACGGTCCATCAGCAGGCTTATTACAAGGCCCATCATCCGGATCCAGCGTCGCATATCCAAACAAACCTTGCCATGCAATCAGCGCCGCGTGCGGAATCGTAACCGCCTCTGCCGCGGACAGATTAGTCGGTTTGTACGCCAACTCATTCTCCGTAGCGAGCGTGTAATCCGCTGCTGCGCCATCGCGGCCTTCTATATTGCTCAAAACACCGATTACTTCGTCGCCGACCTTGAATAAGGGCCCCTTGGAGCTTGCGTAGTCTTCCCGGGGTGTACTAATTACTTCGCCGCAGAATTCGCGGCCTGGGATGAGGCCGTGGATCTTGTCGATGCCGTCCGAGGTCGGTCTTTCGAGGAACATTGCACTATCTCTCACGTTGGCTTCTTGGCCCGAAGGTGTGGTGCAAGTCTGCTCCAATTCATCGATCGAGACGCAGGCTGTACGAACTTTGATCATGTACTGATTCGAACCCGGTTTGGGCACTGGGCGCTCATTTTCGTATTTAAGGGATGAGGCACCGCCAGGTGTGGCTTTGTTGGTGAATGAAGAAGGGAGATGGAGTGCTTGCATGTATTTGGGGATGCGGGTTTGTTCGCTCATTGTGTTGGATGTCATTTTGTCCTCTGTCTTGGGAATATATGGTTTGTGCTGTGTCTTCCAGAATGGTATCTCACTGGTCACTTGTAGTCCTTATGTTAGCTTGAATCTTGGATACCGCTAGTGTTAGTCAAATGTCATGATGGGAATAAGTTGTGTGTATATTTAAGACCACTTGAAATATTGCTATGTGGCTGAGTGACTTATGTCCTGCCTGACGTTTGGATGATGCACAGCGTCTCACCACAACTATACGATGAACATATCGATTCGGTAAAACGCAGCCCTAAATACCCTAGAAGAGAGATATTGTACATAAGATTTGTAAAACATGGTAATGAAAACAAAAAGCCACCCTGATTTTTTGTATTCCGCTGCCCGGCGGACATTGTAGGCTTGATATAGCTGTATAACATCTCGGAAATGAACTCCGGTGGACAATATATAAGATAACAGGATACTGAGATATTCGCGACACGCCAATGTCAAGATCGAACAGTCGGCAACTCAAAGCTGAGTCTCGCAATAGACTCGTACAATTCACTTGGATGCTCAAATATCCTCCAAATACCATGCGGAACACCCGCAAACGCCTTCTGAAACCTCAACGATGAGTTCTTCTTCGCCATATGTGGTATATCGGTCACTTTGCGGATGAAGATAGCTTTAATCCAGCCTTCATGTTTTTTATACATTTCTGCATATACCTCCGGGTCACTCTGAGTCGAGTCACCAACACAGATGACTCTCCGAGCTGGAAGCCAACTGTGAATCTTGTCGATTTGCTGCATTTTGTACGTTCGAGTTCCGGTATTGTAGGATCTGACAAACTCTCGAAGATCTTTCCAGGTAGCTTGCCGTAATAGCAAAGTACCAGGAGGATAAAACGAGTGCAGGAAACTACGCAGAAATGTGTACAGATTGTATGGCGATGCTGACAGATACATCCATGTTGGATCCAATTCTCTGTCTATAAACTCATATAGCTCCGGCATGCCTAGTATTGGCTCGGGGTCTGTCACAAATGTTGTACGCAATATGCCGGCAGCCTCTGAAGTCAAAGTGATCTTGATGGAGTCATCGATATCGGATATCAACAGCCAACCATGCGGAATGGCGAATCTCGTTTGCATGCACACCTGTCCATTCGACCCTGACAATTCAGATGTGATCACACTCCTGTCTGCCATATGGCTTTGTGGTAGAGAAACGGTCTGTGTGATAACTCCATGCTCATTCGTAGGACCCAGATGATATCTTCGAACTCTCCCATCGTACAAAGGCATGTTGACTGGCAAAGTACGATTGGGGGCGACGACATATAGCAAAGATCGCAAACGCTGGATTATACGACGACGAATAATAGGATCCTCTCCAAATGCCCCATCGAGCCCGATAAAGTCAGCGATTCTTGCAACGAACTGACTAATATTGCGGCGTTCGCGGCTAAAGACGCAGGCCACTATCTCGGCTTCCCATGTCTGTCCGTTATGAAATCGGTGTATGGGTTGGTATGCTATGTTGTCAAAGAGCCACACAATATGACGGCCTGATTGAACTGGCTGTACACTAATAATCTTGTTTTGAAGACCTATAAATCTCAGGATTCGTCGGATATGTTTTCGAGAGGACTCTTTTTCGACCGGATGAGATTGACCCCTATAGACCTCACGTAGTGTCTGACTAGATGTTTGTATATCTGTCATACTGGGCATACAATCTGTCGAGGTAAGATAAACTTAGAACGTAAATTATCGTTATTCTCTCATGGAACTTTGAGTTCCCATATGCTGGAACAACGTGTAGGAGGGCTTTGAGCCATGTTCTCCACGCTCTGACTGCCTGCGAACGCAGACGTATTTCTATAGTCCGGATCAAATAATTTACACGCTTGTGCTAAGTCAACCGATCATATCAGGTCTACAAAATGCTAGAAATAAAATTTTTAGCCTTACCTAAGAAGAACGTTCGGAACTGCTGCAATGCCACGAGATGATATGATCACATGAGCCACGCCACCAGCACGTTACCACACCTCATGGCATACATAAATTCGCTCTCCATTCCAGATGACTGTATGAATCAACATGAATATTGTATAAAATAAAATATCTGGGGGTTTGATTCACGTGAGGTAGCAGGTGAGGCTCTTACCAGGAGATGCACGATCAGTCGTGTGGGTCAGGGGTACTGATAGATGTTTGGACGCCGGAAGCTTCAAGGATATGAGCGTAACAAATCATATCGCGATTTTCGGCCAGGTTCTCCGACCAGGGGCTCTGGTATGAAGAAATTCTGGGGTCTTCAATTGATGATCATGGAGTGTGCGTAGTGTTGCAAGGTGGAAAGGGTGGAAAGGGAGACGTCCCTGTGTTCACTTGATTTTACGCGCGGACACCTCCTTCCTCGACTCTTAGTCCTTCCCAGGCTCACTTCTCCCCATAACTGCTCTTAATATACGAGTGAGCTGATAAGGTTAGCTATATTATTTTTGAACGCAGGATACTGTATTCCAATCCCATGACTGCAAAGGAAATGAAGGGGAAGAATTCCCCTGAGTTAGGGTTACATGTTGGCTTGCTAGGCATAAGAGGCCAGCACCCTAGTTGTGCAGATATTAAAATATTAGACCATCAATAATATTATATCAATACATTTTAAATTGAATTTGATAAGCAAAATTTTGATCCGACTTTGATTCAATTTCAATTTAATCACCGTGACGCACCGAATGGCCATCTCTGCCCCCCTCTCGGCTCTACCCAAAGCACGAACTTCATCGTCCGGTTTTCGATGGCAAAGACAATCATCGGACGATATTACACTTATTCAACCAGATTATTTTAAGCCTAATCCGTATCTATCCGTCTGGAATGGGCATTCTTTCACACACAACTGGCCTTCACATGAGTCCGAAACCTGTCCGCGATGTAGGAAAGGATGGTATAGCGACTGCGCTTTTGATACAACAGATGAGGATATGGATTCACACTCTTACGAGATAGAAGAAACAACAACAACATATTACCATGGCATACAATACCATCACCATGAATATAACCAGCTTCACCGTAACCATGAAAACAGTCAACACAATCGCAACTTTTCCGCTTCGTTGTTGCTGCGGAGAGAGACGATATCAGTCACGTCTTCTTCGTGGGCCGCTTTGCTTGGTTTGAAAAGGTCTTGACGGTATTATCTCGTCATATGCCGATTGCTTGATATCTCTATCCCTCTCGACGCTTTTGGAATATCCCATTCAAGAACGACTACATCCACCACTGAGGATTGTTATCCGTCTCAGCTCGACCAACCTGATCCACCCTTTTATCAGAATTCCGTTGCGCACCCATGTTCCGTGCAAAATCACGGCGTTTAACCGAAGAATCTGCTATATGCCCATATCGTTTATAACTTCCATCCTTCGTTGGACTCGGCGTCGACCGCGGCGGCAAAGACAAAGAATCCTGATTAAGCAGTTGTACAATCTTCCGATGTAACGTCTCAATCTCATTCTCCTTTTCCATGAGCAGATCTGCGGATTTTCTGCCATCGAGTTTATACCCTTTGATGTCTTGTTTGAAAAGTCGGATTTCTTCTCGGTACTTGTGCACTTTGTTCTCAAGGGTTGCGTTGATAAATTCTAGTTCTATGACTTGAAGTCTGAGATTGGAGACTTCGTTGGTGTAAAATGGGCATTCATGTAGATTGTGATCGTTGTTGGCCAAGTATGGTGTTGGGTCGAAGCGTCGGGGCTGTAGCTGATATTCGTCTTGGTGCGAGTCCTGATGTTCATGTTCGTTCTCATCATAATGATTGTTTGTACGTAGAGACCGTCGATCTGAATAAATTGAAGGAGATACTTGTTCAGCCTCATCTTTAATTTCACCCGCGTTGTCCTTCGGATATGAGTTTTTTAGTTGAAAGTCGACGGGATGGTCAAATGGAAAATTCGTTATGGTCGCTTTATGTCGTATTTGTAGACAGGATTCATCGGAAGTCTTATGTCTATGTTCATCTATCTTAAACTTGGAGTAAGAGCAAAGAGGGAACTCAGGATTTGCTTCACTTCTCTTGATCACCATACCAGAGTCAGCATGAAACCATGTATCCTTGAGGTTTGGCTGAACTCACTTGCTGATAGTTTTCATCGCTAAATATGGGCTCGCTCGTAGAGCTTGTTCTGGGATCTGGTATGAGTGGCGGCAAGGGCGACTTCTTCCTCACCGGCCGGTCTATTTCCTTGTTCAAGGAATCCATCTTCACCATGGAGAATCCCTTAATCAACGCTTTGGGTGTTCTCGATGAAGCCTGGGTGGTAAGCTGAGGTCTTTCCGGCTGATTATATTTCGTCAACATGGGAACTGGAGATTGACCGAGTTCAATATTGAATCGGCTGCAAATAGTTTAAGTGTTGTAATCTGTCGACACCAGGAAGTAAAATGTCGGAGGGTTTTGCAACGCTGTGAAAGAGCGCACCGTTGCTAGGAAATAAACCCAACAGCGAGCGTGGAGCATATTAAATCTATGAAGAAGTCCTTGACGATCCCATCTATTGTTAGTAAAAGTAATGTGCCACAAGTAATCTTTTCTCTGTGCTTCGTCCGTCAGTGGTGGCTGGTTTCTTTGTTTCGATTGAACATTTGGAGATCCAAAGATGCCTCATATGAGCATGTAGCAAGATACGAGACAAACAAAGAAGCTATTCCTGGCCACATAATCCGAAGGTCATGCTTTGAGCTATAAACCAAAAAGACAGTGTGTATACTTTCCATACCCGAAACTTCCTTGGCTCTGAAGAAAGGAAGAAGCATATGGCTATATTGAGATATTTGTTTTGGCTTTGGCAATGCCCCCACTTTGGAAAATGTGATGTTCATTGAATTGGCTCTACGGATTAGACCCTTAGCATAGTAGGTGGTTTCTGAATGAAGACAGACTATGATCTTTATGTCTGGCATGGATGCGCTATGTCAAACAATGCACTTTATCCCACAGGTCGATCTCCACACTTGGACTGGAGCTTTATGTTATCTTGAATATAACAATAAACGAAGAATCAAAATTTCTGTGAGACATTAAAGCACTGCATAAAGTCAGAAAAGCGCAGACTTCAATGTAGAACTGATCCGAGAAGAAATGCCGAGTAAACTGAAGTAGACTGTTTATGTCAGTTCCTACCAGTATTCAAGCAATCATCGGAGCATTTAGTAATTGCTACTCTATAGGGAATATGTGGAACATAGTATGTAGTTTGGTGATATAATGTGGATTGGATTGAGCAGTGGTCAAACGGTTATACCGACGATGCGTTGTCGGGGGCTATCAGTTACTACAACGGTCTGCCGCAAGACGCTGACACATCAACTTTTGCGCTGGCCTCAAGGCAAGTGAGCATGTGACTGACAAGTTGAGCAAAATCTGGGATGATATCTGGGGATCAGTCTCGGACGATGTAACGGACGCCATTAGCTCGACCTCGATATTACCATCAGCCTGTGATTATCATGTCGGACAAGCAGGATGACACGAGAAATCCTTTCGGTCCCGTCAGTACTCTCTATCAAGGCATTTCTGATAGCGATGTAGAGAATTAAAGATACAGCATTTTAGGGCCAGAAAAGGCATTTTGGCTGGTGGTTACAAATAAGTGTCAGGAGTTTGAGTCTAATCACGAATTCGAACAATATATGAAACTGATCCAGCTGTTCAGTGCACTTCTTGGCATTACATCCCTGAGCTCGACTGCAGACCAGTGGGGGTTCTCAGCTACACTGCACTTATCGAGAGTGCATATGATGGCTACGACACCAACCCCAACCCTGATGGTAGTAAACTGGCACCCGATGTCACTTTTGGCAAGATACCCTAGGCTAACGGCGTGAACACGCCTGGAGTCATCGAAGTGCTTATTTGTGATTATGATACAGCAGAAACAGCAATCAATACTGTCAGCTTTACCAGTAGTCCATGTCCTGCATGTGCTAATCATACTTGCTGTTCTTGCCGGGGACTAAGTATTATTTGCAAATGAGAATTTGTTTGTCTTGAACCTTCTATCATCTCCCAGTTTACTTTATTATTCTTTCTTTTTCTTTTTGTCCTTTTCTTACTTCTCATTCGCTTGCCTCGACAGCAAATTTACTTAGAAACATTGTCGAACTTTCTGTAGTGGCATTTTCTCATCCCCCAAGCATCCTAAGGTTAGTTCATATGTCCATGTTAACAGCCTCCGCTCTTTCTCTACAAAAAATTTAACTTGTCTGTGTACTAAGCTATACGCTTTAATACAGAAAATACTTCGATACAAGATACAACCCTATGTCGTCGCCAGTCGATATAGGGTTAGGGCTCATCACGTGTTGACACCGGTCTTTTCAGGCGGAAAAAACAAACAAACACCGCGAAACCATCACGAACACTTCTCGATTTTCAACAATGAATCGGACTCATGAATTTTTTCACTACATGCGCTGAACGATTAGACGGTCACTAGAAAAGCCAATGTCTTTGGACACGCAAACTGAGCACCCCCACAGACCTGGTGGGACAGGAGGTATCTTGGAAGAAAATGGCCACAGCACTGGGCTTTATCAAGAGCATTGCATGGGAGATCGATTCGCCATTCCTAGATGTGGATTATGAGGAACCAAATGCTTTCGGTGTATCAACTTTGAAACACCTAGCCACAAAGAAAGTCTTGAGCGATCAACGAAACATAGACCAGAGCCATTTTCGTCATATTCCCTGGCCGATTGCCGAAGAGCTTTGGCAGTATCTTACACGAAGGTAAGAGGTGATTTCTACGATCTTTAGTGGTAAAGTAATAATTGATGTGACAGTGGTAAGCGGACTTTGTATATGTGGAAAATATTCTGCGCTGCTTATCCTGTTGAGTTTCGACATCTTTCGCAACATTGTGACTCTCGGGTTGGGCATCCTCGATATTCTCTGAGCGGGTATATAAGTCTGATTAAGAGCTCGAGTGATAGTTGGGCTACTAGGTTGAATATCTGGACCGAGTTTGCTCGGGTGCCCGAGCTGGTCGAACTTGCTGATGTGACTAATCTTGTTTCGCTGGAAGTGAATACTTCTTCGCATCTACTCGAACTGCAAGATCATGAAGTCGCGTCTCTGAACGACCGTATCCTGAGAACATGGAGTGAACTTGCCAAAACAACTGGTGCTTTCAAGCACCTTCAAGTAATAAGACTGTACCAGCAACGAGAGCTCACTGAACAGTCCTTTCGTTACCTATCTAAGCTTCCAGCGTTGGAATACTGTGTTTTGGCAATGTGCGATCGAATGACACAGGAATCCGCCATCAAGACAGCGATATCAGAGGGTTGGAACGTCCTTGAGGACGTTTTTGACCAGAAGATACTTCAATTTTCTGGTCGACCTTCTTCGAAAAATCGTCGTGGGCAGATCAAATGGCGTGGAGACCGTCTGGATGGGCACCTATCTGCCTCGCTACCCAGCGATATACCAATTCTTGATTTCTCTGTTGGACAGAGACACGAAAAGCTTAGAGATCGCGATGTTGTTGTCATGCAGCGCAAGGATACCCACAAGGGAAATAAGCGTAGTTTGGTCGAGACGGCGTCAGTGGAGAACGACTGGGGAGCCGAGAAAAGGGCAAAAAAGCCGGCCATGAAAGAGCGCGGTAGGGATCTGTCGGGGATGCTAGCCGATTTCTTGTAGCAGCAAGTTTGGCTGTAAATAAATTAATTGATGAGTTGAAAACAATAAAAGCAATATTGAATATGAAGCCTTAGTGTTTACCAAGGGTTGAAGCTAGCGGGAAGACCCGCAGTGGTAAGATGATAAGGATTGTGGCGGTGACGGTGACGGTGACACAACTCAGGCACTCACGTACCATCAACACAACAATCACGGATTCTCTCGACTCGTTGTCAATGGAAACATATTAGCGTACTACAGCAGGCCTTAGAGATATCCTTCCAAGAAAGTATTATCGCTGCTGACGAAAACTTGAGATGGCGGACCAGCCTACCCACGCGGGGCAGGATCCTCCCTCATCGACCGAGTCTGCCATTTCCTCGCCACGAACCAGCACCGATTCTCGCTCATCCAGTGCTACGACTACCCGACAACAGCAACCTCCACTCCGCCTCCCTCACATATCGCCATCTCCCAACACTTCGCATCGACAGAGCTTCGGCGAAAGTCTTCGAAACACCCCGCAATCCCCGCGCAACCGCCGACAGCCGTCGCTGACTCAAGCTGCGATTCAGGGCTTGATTGATAACCCGCCAGCACGTAATCCTGCAGATCCCGCGTTCTTGGGCCGAGATTGGCGGCATATTTCGATCGGGGAGCTTGTCAAGCCGGCAGATTTGCGGTTTGTGGAAGTGGACACGGGCATTGAGGAGGCTACAAATGTTAGTTCTCATGACAATAAACATACGCAGGTTGATTGACGTTTGTCTCAGAAATTGATCGATAATGATACTACGGTCCTTCTTGTCCGTGAAACCGCCGAAGACAAATCCGCTGTTGGAACATTTGGATACAATGATTTGAACGCATATTTGTTGTTGGTGGTTGGGCTGGCAAAACCCACCGAGTCGCAACTCACATCCTTCCAAGAGGTTGCTCAAAAGGCCCGCGAAGGAAGCAAGATACCTTTGAAAGATATTAGAGATCTTGTCCCGAGAGAGCCATTGACGACGTTGCCGCAATCAGCAAATTTGATGACAGCCGTGGAAAAGTTCGGTGGTGGAGTGCATCGTCTCGTTGTGTTGAAGGAAGGCAGCGACGAAGTCGTTGGAATCGTCAGTCAATCTAGGCTGGTTAAGTTTCTGTGGGAGAATGGACGCAGTTTTCCGATTATCGACCAGCTTTATCCGCAACATCTGAAAGATCTGCGACTGGGGTCTCAGCAGGTGATTAGTATCAAGTAGGTTGCTACCCCTATTGTATAAAATTATTCTAACGAATTGCAGCGGAGATAAGCCACTGTACCACGCTTTGCAGCTTATGAACGATGAAGGAATTTCTTCCTTAGCTGTGGTGGACAATCATGCCAACGTTGTTGGTAACATTTCCACTGTTGATGTTAAGGTCTGTTGTATGTTATATCGAATTAGTGGGGATAAATGCTTACATCAATAGCTATTGACAAAATCAACCGCTCTCCCACTTTTACATAACACATGCATTCACTTCATCTCTGTCATTCTATCGACTCGCGGCCTGGTAGAAGGCAAGGACTCTTTTCCCGTGTTTTACGTGACACCTACATCAACATTGGCTCACACAGTGGCTAAAATGGTTGCTACCAAGTCTCACCGGTAAGTTTGTCAGACACATCACTGTTGAATATATCTAACAGCCACAGTCTATGGATGACCGATCCTCAATCGCCATCATCATCTGGACCGCCAACACCAGCTTTGGCCGCCTCCTATTTCTCCCCGAATCCTCCTTCAGTAAATAATCAGCCACCACCCTCGAATCACGGTAATGGCGGCGGCCCTGCACCACCTCCCAGTTATACCTACCCTCATCACCCGATTCCGCCCCAAGCATATCAAAGTCCCACTCCAGGTCTAGCACCATCGCCAGCCATACCAGCTTCGGCACTACCAGGCGCAAGTCTATCTGGTCGATTAGTTGGAGTCGTCAGTCTAACAGATATCCTATTCTGCTATGCTACAATCAGCGGCCTGAATCCGAACGACCCTGCTGAGACGCGCAATCGTCGTCGACGAAGCAGCAGCTCGAGCCTGAATGTGCGTAGAAGTGGAGACGTTGCGCGTGAGCTTTTTAGGGGTGGAGTCGTTTGACCCTAGGGCATGACAATAGATGATTTACGTTTTTCAGGCATGATGACATGAGCGTGCTATGGTTTCTTAATTTCAGAATATGTTATGACACTCGTAACGAGCATTTCGTTGATTGGCAGACCAGCCATGCGAATCAGAAAATACTTGGATGATAGCAGCGCCGAGTCATGAGAACAATTTGAATACGAGTATTCAAATACGCACTGTCCAATCATAATAGAACAATGAGAAGACCAGAATCATTCGTACCACGAACCAAGAATTCAGTAGATAAGCGACCTAGATTTGGAGTGGATAATCTCTCCGCTATCCCAGCTTCCTCTTCTTTCCAACCGTCTCAACTAAAAAATGGTAAGAACAATCAGACGCACCGTGCACGAGTATATTGATCTCATTCGCTTGTTTTAAAGGCGAAAAAAATCTGCTCACATTTTCAATATAATTTCAATGAGATAATGAGATGCGAGGACCCTGGGGATCGCATCAATTTGACGTACACAGGACTAATGCATGATTAACCTGGGACAGACATCTGTATCAGGTCTAGTACACCTCATTAGGCCCTACCTAACTAGCCCCTTCTTATTATTTTCGAGACAGATGACCACCTCCCCATCTAGGCATGTACATACGTAGTGATAACGGAATAATTTTTTCCGAGATCTCGACTTCTCTAGCTAAAAATGTACCTGCTAACCCCATTAGTAACTTCCCAGCTGAACGAATAGAATCAGAAATCTCTAAGCACGGACTGAGAGTCTAACCTCCCATGGCTCTGAGTATCCGGCCTCCTCTGGTTAAGCTTTTCAGGTAGGGTTCGACCCTTCTTTGCGTCTTCCATAATTGCATCGCGTCGTTGTTGTTGTATGTACAAAGTAGGGGATTACTTTTCCTGTCGCAGTAAGTGGACGGACGTGTACATATTAGCATTGGTCGTGGTAGTAGTGGAACGTAAAGTGGAGACGATGGTGATCGATCACCCCGTTCTTAGGGCTGCAGATTCAATCAGATCACTGGCCCCACTTTGCCGCTCTTAAACGACATTCGATCGCTTCAAGGTTTTATCTTAAACGTTGTAACTGTAGCGTTCTGATTTTGCTTTGTCAAAAAAGTTTATTGACGCAAAGAAATCTTGCAGGTTGAAGGAGGGGTTGTATGCCTCAGGCAATGAGTTAGGCGGTTGAGAAAATGCCTAACTAATCGCGGGTTGCACAGGTCGAGATCTAGATCCCACCTCGACATGCAGCTTGTACGACATTAGATTGTCGACTACTACTTCCGGCACGATTGTACTGACTCAGAACAATAACGAATAGAGTTGTGTTACATCATTTATCCCTATTCGAGGCTGAGTAAAGTAAAATCAAATGTCACCTACCATATTCAACCAAGATCCTCATGTCATATCTCTAATTAGTTAGAGAAAATGAAAAGGAAAATGAGAATCAGTGGTGACTGTCCCGAACGTCACGCAATCATGCGTTGGATTCTATCAAAATGTACCTACACTCTCGGGTCAACCTTCGTTCTGTAGTTGCTCGACCCAAGCACTTTACAAGCACGCAACCACGTACGATACAATGATAGGAAGAAAAAACAGACAAAAGTTAACCTTTTTTCACAATTTTTTTCCCCCTCGGAGCCTCTTCCATATTTACACATCAAAATTGTCAAATTTGACCCAAAAAATGTACAGTGGTAGAACATTGAAGAAAAACGGCGAAAGATTTCCAGAAAAAAGGAACAAGGTTCGGGAAAACGCAAAGAAAAAATCCCGCAAATCCAGACAATAGTAATAAGATTATTAGTAAGTTTGTATAATAACCTTTCCAAAGCGCCTCGCCGAGATCCAAAGAATAAATCAATGAGCAAGTATCTGGGTACCATTAGGTCAAATCGCCGACATTGCCTTTGAAAAAACGAGAGTAAAAAGGGAATGCAGGTATCAGAAAGCAAAATCTGACACGTTTCTCATATCATAATAAGACATAGCATAAAATAAAAAGATGGTCTGTCTAGATAGATAGACTACCTATATATTCCAGACTGAGTCAACTCGTAGTCCAATGTTTCCAGATTCATAAATTCCTCAAAGGGAGTGTTGCCCATGGGAAATTGCCATTGGTCTTCCATGTTAGTTGCAAAGTTCAAAAACTCGTTGTAGTCTGGATCTGGGTTTTCGGGTGATCCTAGCAAGGGCTGTTGCTTGAAGAGATCTGTATCATTAAATTGGACCTGCACAGGCGGTGCTACTTGTGCTGAGAACTGTGTGTTATCGCCACAGGTGTTGCTTTGAGAGGAGTTCGCAGTCATTGACGGTGGCGATAGAGCAGGGCTGGGTAAGAGACCGTTGTTCTCCCGCATGGTTGTCATGACTGGGACAGTCGCTGCTGGAGTAGTCGAGAGCTCGCTAGATGGCTCGGAGCTTGCTCGATAATTGACGGTTGCGACAGTCTGGATTGGTGTGACCATTTGTGTTGCCTGAAGCGCAAATGCATCTGGATACGACGCAAAACGCTGTCGGGGATATGGAACAGCACGTGGAGTAGCGCCTTGGGCCATAGAGGCGGACCTCATATGCATAGTTTGCATTGGGTTCATGCACTGCTGATACGTGCTGTTTCTGGGGCTGACAGATGGTGACATCAAGCCAGTGTCAATGTATTGAGGACATGTCATGGGTGTCGGCCCATAACAGCCGCTAGACGGTGTCTGTGCGAATGACGAAGTGTCAGACGAGGCAGAGGAAGAGACACCGTACATATCAAACACGGGACTCGTCGGACTTGGTACAGTAGATGAGGTTGCGGTTGGTGAGACGGGAGTCTCGGCCTGGCTGTTCATGCTATGGTTTTGTTGTTCAAAATAGCTCACAGCTGAGCCGACTGAGGAGGTGCGCATCTTCTGGATGCCACCAGTGGGGGAGATACGGGCTTGTTGCTGCTGTTGCTGCTGTCTGCTCATAGCCATCGTAGCCATGAGATGGCGATGGAACTGAGCTTCCAATTGAGTAGTGTGAGCTTTGAGGAGTGTGAGGCGTTTCTCTTGATAACGCTCATCTACTTCCTCGTACATGGCTTCTTTCTCAACTATCTCCTTGGTGATGTGGAGAGCCTTGCCAGTACGCTTCTTGTGGAGCATAGAGGCTCGATTTGCCGATTCGAGTCGTGCATCGAGGCTGCGATCTTTGCGCCGAGAGGCGGCTACGAATGCACTGCGCAAATCAGTATCGAGTTTCATCCGAAAAAAGAGGCTGGTCTCCTACCGTTCCTGGTTTTCTTCTTTAGACCGCTGCACAGGACTGGCATCAAGGTCCAAATCACCTAGAGACCCCATAGTGTAATCTTAATGGATGATGAAGGTATTCAATGTGAAGAAAGGCAGAGTGTAGTAGATATGAAGGCGAAAAGGTACGTATGAATCAATGAAAATATAAGAACAGATTTTCTCTCTGGTATACTGAATATTTAGAGATTGGAATGGAGCGCTCGGACAGTAGATATAGAGAGGGGCAGCGCAGCCAGAACCAGAAGACGGGGTAATTGAGAGCATGCAATCGAGAGGGGAGCTGATCTGGAGATAGTACGGAACACAAGGGTCCTGCTGGATTGTACGGTACTGGCTGTGGTCGAGAACCTTACGAGCTGCGGGCAGTCAACGGACTCAGAGGCAACATCGAGTCCCCAGAGGCAATCGAAGGGCCACCAAAGGCAATAAAAGGCAACAGCGGGGCTGGCGGGCAGCTGTCAGTTAACTGGCACCTGCCTGTTCGATAGGACTGCCTAGCTGCCAATCCACTGCCAACCAACCCATGGCGTGCAAGAACTTTACCCTCCGAGTGCTACTAGTCCTGTAGCGGTATCTCTAGCACGGTGGCACGATACGGATTGATTGTATAGGCAACCTTGGCTATAGGCTACCAACCAACGAGCCGAGCGATGGTTACCCGCTTTAGTTTCCATGGGACACCGCCATAGACTTGGTATACAGGGCGTGGAGTTGCAGAATACGGTAAGTCTGTTTTCTATTCAAATGTCGAAACATTACAGGAATTTATCTGGTGGTCTTCCCGAGAAGAACATCCTGTCAATGTTCCGCAGAAAGTTATGTAGAGTCCAGAGTGACTGCCTTGCAGTATATATACTTGGGTGTACAGTAGTAGCATCTCGTGATTGTGGCGTGCTACTGGTAGAGTCGCAGGCTGTAGGGTGCAGGGTGCAGGCTGTAGGCTGTATACAAAGCATCCACGGTACGGATGCTGCGGATTCTACGGAAGATGCGACGATTGACGCCCAGGCTCGACCCCCGCTCAGCGGCCTAATCTAGTCTAGTGCGTGGCAGATACGAGCCAAGCCTCCCCGCATTAGGTCTAGTTGCATGCTAGCGCAGCACTCGGACCGCGCTCAGACCACCGATAACCGCTGCCGAGCCTCTGATTGGCTCTACCGTGGTTAAGGTTTGAAGGCCTGAGGCAAGCGTGCAGACCTGTCTGGGTGCTAATGCATCTTGGCATGCACCCACAGACCTCATGAATGTCTGTGCTGCAGCCCACTAAGCCGCGACGGGGCTAGCTCGGGCTTTATCGAGTCGCTGTTCTTAGCAGTTGCCCAAGATGCCCACACATCGTCACTTGACGTTCACGGCCAGGCCCGTCTAGAACAATAGATTCACTCCAACAGACTGGCTGGAAAAGTGCTTTCACGATCTACTGCAGGGGTAAGTTGCAACAATGCTCTGCTACAGCACGTACGATCGTGGACTCCGGATGCTCTGTCCCGAGAATGGACTGCACGCTTTGAGACGAAGCTCTGACTAAGTTAACAAAGTCTCTCTGTTTGTCAATAGGAGTACTGCTAAACTATTGGATATGTATTTGGAATTGGAATCTGGCTGCAAATGGTAGGACCAATTGCCTCATTCATTGGACCCGTCTGCCAACAGTGCAGCTCAACCAGAGGATGATATTCAGCAACGCTTCACATCGCTGCGGTGGTGCTTCGGCACCAGAGTTTACTCTGCCGAGCTGGTCGGTGTTTGCTTCCAGAGATGAGAGAAGCCTCCATTGCAAGTCTGGTCGTCGCAGCCGACGCTACCCATTCTCCTATCTATTGCAGCACGTTAATTGACTTTCAGCCTCACCTTCAAGGTTCAAAGCCTTCTACAGCTAAGAAGCCTCGAATCTACCTGTATCGTGTCACCATATTGTGACTGTGTTGACACTTAAAGATTCTAATATAAACATCTAATCACAACACAAGTCCGAGCACGTCCGAGGCCGATCCTCAGACTCTTCTGGCCGCTTCCCCGGATTTTCAGCCATCTCATCCAACCATCGGCTTCGATCATGTAAGACGAATTCCTCTTGTTGCAAGAGGAACTTGGCCACACACAGACCCTGGACTATGAGACTGCACACAGTGCATGGCGAAATAACTTTCGCCACTACCTGAGCAAAATATTCTCTCCGCTTTTACTTGGCTGATGAGTTATCATGCTAGCCACTAACTAAGCCCATTCTGATCTTTTGGGTGCGCAGTGACCAACGACCCAGAGATGCGTCCCTTGGAAGTCTGGTAATCACTTCCATTGCACAGACCAAGAGCGTCGGCCGTGGCCGATGCGTGAAAATATCATAGCGAATAGGAAACAATTACTGCTTCTCGACATATGTAGCGCTGTGCTTGTCAGCATTTAGTGCTCTCTGTAATCTTTCCCCTTGACAGGTATAGAAGGGAAAGCTTCATGTTTCAACGGATGACAATACCAAAATCTCAAATATCAGAACCCGAGCCAGACGGACCCATAGTCCGTCCTCGTAGTTTGCGGGATCGCGGATAATGATTCCATTTCCCCGACTATCGAAACTAATGAATAACCGAGTCGGGAGGGACGAACGGGAGTTTCTCAATTTGTCTCTTTCTGACTCAAAATTCCTCTAATTGTCTTACCCTTTCTGTGGCTGAGCGGGTTACGGAACAGCACTTCCACGACTATATACGTACATAGCCACAACTTGCGACCACGTATGGAGCCTTAGCCGTATAGCAGGCACAGGGGTTTAGTCATCCTTCCAAGATGGGAAGCTGCTTTGCAATTCTTTTTTCCCTGATCTTGATCATCGGAGAAACCTCGCACATTCGTCGCACTGAACACATTACGGAGCCACCGTCTACGGAGTCACCGTCTACGCCGCCATGCATCCAAGATAGGAAGGCCCATTACAGTTCTTTTTATCTGATCGTGATTATCGGAGATGCCTCGCACAATCCCAGCACTGACCCCTTCCGGAGTCACCGTCTACGTGCCATCCACCCCATCTATCCCCTACCTACTGGATCTTCGCTTTACCGAGCACTAGCGGGGATATCTAACGGTGGCAAATCATCTCATGCCCGCCCAGGGGAGAAGCAAGAGATCATGCAACGGCCATCCTTGGCCATCTTGGCTTACACAACTGGATTGATATCCAGCCCTACACGTATAGACTTCTAATGTCTTGGCTCTAACAACTTATCTATACAAAGGGGGTACGTATGTCACCTCCACTCGTACGCGCGTATATAGGAAGTCTGACATAAAATCTGAGTGCGTGTAATTGGACCTCAAAATCGTTTAGAACCCAATGCCTCGAATCATACTTCTTCACGTAGTGGTTGTTTACGGAATGTTCCGCTCCTCCTTGTGCCCCAGTATCTACCTCGTACCGAGGTCAATTATCCTATTCTAGTCATGTCTTCTTCTACAGGAAGGTAAGACGAGTTTGTTCGGAAAACGGATTCCGTGCCTTCCGCATTGGGTAGTGGTTGCGAGGGAAGACATGCATGGGAGACATCTGGAGTTGATCGAACTATTATCGGAGTTTAGGGCTATCTGGTGGCAATGTATAGACAACCTTTATCAAAGAAGTAGAGACAAATTCGGATTTTTAAAATGGCACTTAGTCATAGAGTTGATATGTAATGGGGAAAAAAAGTTATTGGGAGCGTGGGAATGCGTTAGGGCTCGTACTGACAAGTTTCACGAATAGACGACACTGACTTTTCTCATATGAGCACTAGATCTAGAAGAAAAGGTATATACTTCATCTCAAAATCAAGCAGCTATGCAATTGCCTCGTAAGCATCGAAACAAGCCCGTGATCAAAAACAGAAAATGAAACAGAAAGAATCCTTTCGTATTGACATTGATATCAAATTAAAACAACCCAACAGTCAAACCAAATCAGATCCAAAAAGTAGGCTGGAATGATTGATAAAAACAGGATGGACCAACAAAACAATCGATTTTGATAGTTATGGTACCTACTTACATCACGAAATACCTAATGGCGGCACCATACCCTGTTCCTCCTTGGCCTGTCCGCCGAGTCGATACGACACTTTGAAGCGAATCTTGATGGAGTTACCTTTGCCAGCGTCCACATTCTCAATCTGCATTTCTTGCTTGACGCCGACAGACTGGAGGGGGGAGATGTCTCTGCCGGTTTGGGGGTTGAGTTTTAGATGATATGCCTATATGACTGTTTAGTATGATACATTCGTTATGGGCAAGAGAAAAGACGGCCTTACTCGCTCAACGGCAACTTGAAAGTGAAGTTCGGTCAAAGGCTGGCTACTCTTGTTCGAAAACAAAGCCATGATTTGAATCGTCCGAGGTTCGCCTGGTTTCCTTCGAGCCTCGAAATCGACGGCCAGAAGAGAATCCAGGACGCGCACGCGGTTTGTCGTTGGTAATGCACTTTCGGTCGGTAGCGCTGAAGTGAAACTCCACTCATCGTCGGCTGGGGGGGTGGCTATTCCACCAGCAGTTTTTGATGGTGAGCCGCCGCCCATTAGGTCTACGAGAGCCGAGGATGATGAAGGTTTCTGATTGGAGATCATTGGAGATGCTGATCTTGAGCTTGCGGAAATCAAAGAAGCGAATGGATCGACAGGTGGGGGAGGAGAAGTTGGCTTTGATGCTTGCGGTACAACTGGTGCCGGTGTAGATGATTGAGAAGTTGGCCGAGATCCTGAAAGAGATGAGAGAATGTCGTAGTTTCTCTGGAAGCCGCTGGCAGCTCCCTGAGCAGGCACCGATGGAACGTTGGAGGGCGCTGCAATGGGGGCATCTACATACTGTTAGCATAACCACACATACATCCTTGAGGGAATACATACCAAAACCCAGATTGACAGGACCAGGAGTAGATCTATCTGCAAAAGACAATCCAAGCAGATCGTCCTCCAAGGAGTTTGTGGCAGCTTGTTCCTGCCCATTCGAGGGGGCCGATTCCTCGGGATCAAAATCAATCAACGACAGCTCATTGTTGGCATTCTTTCCAACTCCGGTCGTTGTTCCCAGTGTCCCCTTGGGTATCCTGGCAGCACCTTCAAAGTCGCCATTTTTGACCAATTTGTATCGCTCTATAGTCCGTTGAATACTATCGTTAATCTGCTTGAGTTTCTCAACTGCCTCTGTATCCTCCGACTCTTCCTCGCACATCTTTTGAATCTTTGGGTGCGCACTTTGCAATGCATTGGCCAGTTCCTAGACACAATTAGTCATGCGCTTACACGCTTCGCTCTAATGCCATACCTCGAATACATCCCCGGCAGAAATGGTATCACCTGGCTGAATGCTCTGCAACATCTCCTCCAATATCTTAGCCTTCTGTTGGATGTAGGAAACTTCCTCGGCAGCCTTAGCCCGGTAGTCAGTCTTATTCCGTGTGTCGTATCCAGCCATGACCTTCATCAGACGATTCGCTTCCTGTAGATCCTGCGGCGTGCCTCGTCGAATGAGTTCCTGAAGTTTTGCCGATTGCGCCGCTCTCTCCTCTTCCTCCATTTCTTCCGCTGACCGGAGATTCTACTCATTGTCAGTAAGCCTGGTACCATTATCGGTTCAAGAGAGAAATGCTGACATCACTCGGATTCAAAACCGCCGCATCCTCATGCCTCACTTCCGGAAAATTATACCCCTTATACAGTAACAGACGATGCATATCCCTAATAAACCCTAGATCTTCCTTGTATCGCGAAGTTTGGCATATTGTTTGCCGCCATTCTTCAATCGATTCGAGTATCCGATGCTGTACCCGTGATGGCCGGATGGGTGGCCGTTCGGGGAACCGTCGGACCAGCTCATTGAGAAATTCCTTTGTGCTGATTTGAAGATGGAAGGGATATCCGCAGTTTTTCACGCATATATCGAGGAGCTATGTACATTAGATACTGACAGTGCGGTACATTCACTGAAGCCTAGAGCAGGCCGGGGGAACGAAGTACGCACCGCCAAAGCCAGGAGAGAGACATTCTGATTTCGGGAATTGATCAAATGGACAATCGCAATGGCAGCTTCGCGGGGTCTGAAAAGAACGCAAATGTCAGCTTCCGAGTAGTGAATATCATTAAATCGGTCGACCGTGGAGGAATGCCCCACTCACGCATTGCCTTTCTTCTGATTTATCAAATCTGCGACTTCGAGGTTCAATGCGAGATTCGGTTCGTAGTTTGTCGGTTCGCAGGCATTGTCTGTCAAGTGGCGAGTCAGCTAATAGAATCGCCGATTATTCCTGAGGGAGACCTACGTATAGCTCGTTGAAGTGGTGATAGCGACGGGTCAGCGAAAGAACCGAATCGGTCCCTCGCCGCCATACGTGCTGAAGCAGCCTCCAGCTTGGAGCTTGGAGCTTAAAGGAAATGCGAATATAAACAGAAAAAGACAAACACGCAACGGAAATGCGAGAAGGCGGGGGTCGCAGTCAGACGGATGGATTGTTGTTTAGTTAATGGACAGCTTACATCGGGTGTTTCCATGTGGTGGATCTTGGGCGGGCGGGCTGAGCTACGGTTGGCTCTGCGTCTACGTACAACATCTTTTTAATCCAACCTTTGCAACGTTACCAAACGCTCAATATACTCGTTTCACACCAGATTTTGACTGTTTTCAGTAATTCTTCAACAACACATTCGACAAAATGGTCCGACACAAAAAAGACAACTTCTCCCGCGGCGGGAAAAAGTCAGGACCACCCCGCCACCGTCCCTCGCCCCGCGGCGGCGCTGACGAGAATAACGACGATGCCTCAGAAAACGGCGCAACGAGACCAGCTTTCAAGGCCGCATGCTGGGATTTGGGGCATTGCGATCCGAAACGGTGCTCAGGAAAACGGCTGATGAATTTTGGGTTGATGAGGGAGTTGCAGATTGGACATAAGCATGCTGGGGTTGTGATTTCGTAAGTCTTTTGTTCTCTCTCTTGGAATGCGCATGGATGATCTCGCTAACGCGTTTTTGTCAAGGCCGAATGCGAAACATGTGCTTTCTCCCGCGGATAGAGATTTACTGGATCAATATGGCGCTGCGGTGGTGGAGTGTTCGTGGGTCCGCGTCAAGGAAGTCCCCTGGTCTCGTATTGGAGGAAAATGCGAGAGACTACGTACGGAGAGCCGGGACCATAGCAAACAAAACTATAGCTAACGATTCAAATAGTGCCATATCTCATCGCCGCCAATTCAGTAAACTATGGCCGCCCGTGGCGCCTAAACTGCGTCGAAGCACTGGCAGCCTGCTTCTACATCTGCGGCCACGAGGATTGGGCGGAGCAAGTACTATCACACTTCTCGTACGGCGAGGCATTCATCAAAATCAACCAACAACTCCTGAAACGATATGCGGCGTGTTCGAGTGAAGAGGATATCAAGCGCACGGAGGAGGAATGGCTGGACAAGATTGAGAGGGAGTATAATGAGAGTCGCGCGGAGAGGGAGGCGGGTGGTGCGGATGATATGTGGCATAGAGGGAACACGAATCGTTTGGAGGTTCCTGATTCTGATGACGAGGACAACGAAGACGATGATGACGAAGAGGATGGAGAAGGGGAAGCGGAAGAGGAGGAAGATAAAGATCCCTTTGCGATTTCAGATGACTCCGACGACGAAGAAGAAATGGCCGAAATCCGACGCAAGATTCTCAATTCGAAGAGCTTTCAGAATCCGACTTCACAACCACCGCCACAAGAGCAACAACCACCACCTTCGTCCAGCGCTCCACAACCTACATCGATATCGACATCATCGAAACAACTACCGATAGACTCAGACTCAGAATCCGGCTCTGCGGAGGCCAGCGACGATGACGACGAAGCATTCGATAACATCATCAACGCAACTCCGGTAACAGATCGGACGGGTATAGTCGCGGCGAAGAAGCAACGGAAGGCTAATGATTCTCTGACTGCATCGTTTTCGCGGACAGTAATATCTGCGCCGAAGAAATGGTAATCACTCCTTGAATAATGTTCCATACTACGAAATAAAAGTGAATGAACAGACTATCAGGCAGGATCTAGAACGTGATATATGCTTCCAGTCGATTATTACATAATTTTCCCTGCTAAAAAAAAAAAAAAACATAACCCTATGATCCATCCTAGCCGCAAAACCAACAAGCAAACAATGCATATCAAAACCGAGCTTCGTATGAATAAAGACAACAAGCAAAAAACGCCGGTATCATTGTAAACAACGCAAATGAGGGGCAGCAAGAATGTAGACGTAGCGATCGATCGTGCTTTTCGAATTATTTCCATGTCCAGCGGAAAGATGTGCATGGCATATTTACATGACATAGAGGAGGTTGGTATCTATATTGAAATGTTAGTATCCGAAAAGAAATAAAAAGAAAAAGGACCAGAGCCAGCAGTGGAACCAGGCAGGAAGGTTATATCGTACCAAGAGGATGACTGCAACTCAATTGCGGCTTCTGAGAATACTTTGCAGCAAGCTCATCACGAATACTGTTGAGCAACTGCACATAACTCTGCTGAGGATTCTTCTTAAGCGCATTGATAAAGGCCCAGGACATGGCTCCGGTGGCTTGACCGTTGATCGTGGCATCCTGGCTCGTCTGCTCATCTTTACTGCCAGACCACATGATAACGTCTGCCGGGCTGGTCTTGGTCTGAAGCGTCTTTTGGTATGCGCCGTCGCCCTTGGTGGCCTTTTTGATGAGGCCCATTGCCGCGGAGGCCATGCTGCCCATGTCCCCGCGTGCGTAGGACGATACGATGCTGAGAAGACCTGCGCCAGCTTCCTTGGCCAGATTGGGTTCCTTGAGCACACCCTGGGTAGAGTAGATATATGGTAGATCCAGAGCAGAGCCGGAGTGGCAGGAATCGAAGATGGCTGTTAATCTAACGCCGGGCTGGAGCGGCTTGACCATGATGCGGTGCATTTCGTCGTCGACAATGTGTCCTGCAACACGGAAATCAACCGGGTAGATAACCTCGTCGTATCCGTCATCTTCATCACCATCCAGATCGGGAGTTTGACCACCGTGACCTATCCTCGTTAGAATCACCCTTCCTGCCAAAGTGCGAGAGACATACCAGAATAATGGAAAAACAACGAATCGTTCGGCTGCGCATCCTTAACCAACCAATGCATCGCCCTCAAAATATTAGCCTTCGTCGGCTGACTCATGGGGTTCTGCTGATCATCTGTAAGAAGAACCATATCCTCTCTTGCATAACCAAAGGCCTGGTTCAGGTACGAGGACATGTTCTTTACGTCGTTGATACATCCACGCAACTGGCCCTTCTGACCAAAGTAGTTGATACCTATTAGTAGCGCTTTTCTCTTCCCGGTACACTGTGAGTAGCGAAAGTTGTAGCCTTGCGGGGCTCCTTGACCGAACGCGACAGATTCGTTTGGCGGGGGCGGGGGGTGACCGTATGCTATGTGATGTTAGCTCGACAGTACCATTCAAATGGCGATGAAAATAGAATGACATACCTTGTCTGCCATACCCGCTGCCATGGGATGGATGGGGAGAATGTGATGGAGCGCCATATCCGGGCGCCTGAGGTGGAGGTCGCTATAATTTTATCAGCACTTGTGACATTTTGACGCGCAACTCAAGTATCGCAGCGGTTAGAAGGTGGCCTACATCGTATCCACCATTGTTATAAGGCTGAGGAGATGGAGTGCCATATCCTCCATAACCGGCGTGGGCAGGCGGCGGCGTATGATGATAATGCTGCTGGCCCTGGCCGGGGTAGCCGCCATAGTTCTGTTGTGGACTACAACACGAAGTCAGTCTCACTATTGCACACACATCGTACGAAATGAAGCGTAGCGTACGGATATCCTTGTTGTGGTGGGTGCCCATAGCCATTTGGAGGGKATTGTTGCTGCGGCGGGKAACCACCACCACCTCCATACTGAGGTGGACCAGGAGGAGGGTAGTAGGACATTGCGTGTGGTGTTTTATTCAAAAGGAAAAAAAGAAGCAGTCGATTTGCGTTCGAAAGAGAGGAAGGAAGGATGAAGAAGTATTATCTGAGTAATGATAAGGTGATTGTGATGTGGTTGACTCTGATTCCTGTACGTACTATGTAGTGATGTCCGGACTCGACTAGCGCATCGGATCAGAAGGAGGAACACGCGGAGTGGGGTAGGCTCATGTATTTCATTACACAGATATACGCTACTTCTATAAGGCGTCGCTGTAATATTACAAGCCAATACACTATACCACGCCAGGAGCATCCCAGCTGAACCGACAGCGAATCACCAGCGCCAACAGGGTGAAAATCTCCAGCCTTATGTTTACTACTCTTAGTTCTGTCTGTTATAGTAGTTTGACACGACAGGTCAGTACGGAGAAGTCCGAACGAATCTCGGAAATCAATTCTGCTCTAGGCCTGGCTCTATATTACCAGAACCCGAATTTTCAATAAAAATTTTCTTCATTTGACTGCAAGACACATGAGCATAGCCACTTATCGACGGGAACCCCGAACTAGAAACTTGCACTGCAGGGGCTTGCAGACTACTTTCATTGGGCTTCTGTGTGCCATCATGGCTATGACAGTTATGACATACGTAGCTTGTAAAATTTTCCTCGTGCATTTTGAAATATGTACGTACTAGATCTGACACGACTGAGAAAAAGTCAATCGAACTACTTGTCAATCTATAATATCATTATGTATGTATTTTAGAATAAAACCACATATTACATGCAATGCATACGTTTTCTTATTCTCATACGAGCTCTCTCCTTCGTACTTTTGATGTAAATGCTTCAACCTCATCGTCTGGGCATGCCCCGTCCACGTCCGCCACCAAGAGCCCGCTGAGCTGCACCGGGTGGTAGGCCTCGTGTCGGAGCTTGGGGTTGAGCAGATTCTTCGTTTTCTATTCGCATGTTAGCAACTGTCACAAGTCGAAAGGTGCATTGGACGTACTAATAGTCTCATCAACACTCAAAATCAAACAAGCAGCCTCGACGGCAGCTTGAATAGCATTGACCTTTACAAGACTAGGCTCCCAGACAAAGGCCTCCATATTATCCCGGATTCCTTCATGATCAAAGTCCACACCAGCCCAGACGTTACCCTTTCGGTGCTCAGTGCGTAGTCGGTTCAAAATATCGGTTGCGTCAAAACCACCGTTGTCACAAAGCTGTCGAGGAATGACTTCAAGAGCCTTGGCAAAGGCTTTGACGACTGCTTGCTGTTTGTGGGGGACGTTGCGATCGGCGAAGCCGTGGAGGTATCCAGACAGTTCCATTTCGCAGGCACCACCACCAGCGACGATGGTCGGGTTGCGGATTGCTCGCTTAACGATCATGATGGCGTCATGCAGACTTCGCTCAACTTCGGCAATGAATTGTTCTGCGCCTCCACGTAGGACGAGTGTACAGGTCTTGGCTGCCGGGCAATCTGAAAAGAGGTTGAAGCGCTCGCCGCCGATTTGTCGCTCTTCAAAGGCACCGCATGTTCCGAGATGGCGCTCCTGGATGTCGGAACAAGTAGACTGTACGGAAGCACCGGTTGCCTGGCAGACACGCTCCATATCTTCTGAAGCAACACGGCCAGCACAGAATATATCACGGTCGGCAAAGTACCTATAATCATCAGCAACTTAGCTTCCTCTACCAAAATGGACGTAGACATACTGTGTAGCCAGATCACCAATAGGCAACTTGCTCAGTACAACCTCGGCTCCAGTCTTGTAAAGAGCCTCCAACTTATTGTAGATAATCTGCCACTCTGCATCCACAATAGCCTGGTATTCAGAGACCTGTTCCACTCGCACCTCTGCATTGTCCTTTTCACTCTTCAGTTCCAATTCGACATTCAGACAAACAATCTTGGGGTTCTTGAAGTGTTTGGGTTGCTGCTCGAAACCGGCGTATGAAAAGGTCTTTTTGAAAGCGACACCGTCGACAAAGAGCGAATCTTGGAGAGCACCGCCGTGGACTTTTTTCATGCCGATGAGTTTCTCGTTGAGGTCATCTTGGTCGAGGGACAGGACGGCGTCGACGACCACTATAAATCAGTGTTAGATTGCTCGATATAACCCTGGAGACTGTACTTACTCTTGGTAAAAAATTCCGAGTTCCTCTTAATCAATTTACTGTTCATCGCCGTACCTGCAAGGCGTCTCAAAGTCTCAATCTTCTTCTCCTCGCTGCCGGAAGCTTCCAACATATCGATCGAAATCTCCTTGATTTTGTTGACTGCCATGGCCCCGGCTCGTCGAAGACCCTTGATGATTGTCTGCGTACTGACGCCTTGCTCAACAGAGTCCCGAACTTCCTTGAGAATTTCTCCGGCCAAAACAACGACCGAGGTTGTTCCGTCGCCAACTTCGGCGTCTTGCGAGCGGGCAATATCGGTGAGGATACGGGCTGCGGGGTGGACGATGTCCAGTAACTGACAAGTAGAGCTTAGTGTTCGGTGTAATAAGCTAGTAACGGGATAGAAGTACCTTCATTACAGTTGCGCCATCATTTGTGATGGTCTGCTTGCCGTTGGAGTCGACAAGCAGCAAATCACCTCCGTATGGACCAAGAGTGCTCTTGATGGTCGACTGCACCGCAACGCAAGCATTGATATTCGAAATGATTTGACCTTTTCCTTGTGAAGCATCCGTCCCTGCAAAGTACAAGCCGAGTTTAGTCTTGGATAATCGTCAAAGAAATATAGGTCACACACCCTCTTTCAACACAATAATTGTGGGTGTTTGGCCGGCAAAGGCCATGGTTTGTGCGTTGGAGGATTATAAGAATAGTACTGCAAAAAGTTCAACGAATTTCAAAAATGGAACAATAAAGTGTCGATGGTACACAAGACGACTCGTTCGTAAGTCTTTCCCTCTTGTTGATTCAACGCGGGGTTGCTTTTTAATTCGTCTCGCCGGAGGATGCTCACCAAAATTCTGATGGAGCTCCGCGGGCGGTCGGCAGCCACCCAATCACAGGAGAGTTTTTCCACCCCTTTTAACGGCCTGTCAATAATGACTTGTGCAGCTAGCAAGCTAGAATATATGGAAATATCAAAGATGGTAACGCTATATGGGTTAAATGTTCTATGTACATCCCGAAACTCCTTCAAAGCACCGTTCATGTCAACCAACATCGATCTCAAGTGAAATCAAGCTCGTCATCAGATCGATCCACATATCTAGACAACATTTCCTGTTCATGTTGCGAGTCTGTCAACTGTGTATTCACCAAATTCAAGGCATCCCCCTGCAACGCCTCCGCCTCGGAATCATCCGTAACCATAGATTGATATTCATTGTGGTGATGAGCCCTGAGCTCGTCCTCAAACACCGCATGAGGCAAACCATGGCTTTGATCGTATCCCGTGGACATACTGTGATGATGCTGGAAGCGGGAGAGATGACTGTTCATATCAATCATTTGCGGATCGAGGGGTAGATGCGTATAGTCGGGTAAGCTGTCATCTGCCATTGTATGTACTTCGGTCGTATGCGTTGATGTGAAGGGACTGGCGTGGACGTGGGTTGCATCTGCCATCAGATGCTCCGTATGTGAGATCAGACTGTTCGTAACAGCAGTCTCAATCTCACTGATAGGCTTGATACTGGGAGGTTCCGAAGTTCTTCCGCCATTCAATACAGGAGGAGCTTTGGAAGCCTCCTTGCACTTAGGACAGTCGCGAATAACTCGACTAACTGTCTCCTTGATGCGGACCCAGTGGTATTTCAATGCCACCGTAGCCGTAGTCTTGTTAATGCCACCATGTTGTTCCAAATGAACCTCCCGAGCTATTTCGTACTGCTGCTGAGGATCGGAGACAACCTCTTTATCCTTGAGCATCAGCCTTTCTGGCTCTCCATCTTCGCCGCCAATGAGCTTATAGTGCGTTGCTGCGCTCCTCAAGCGACTCTTTTCGGCACGGTCTGCTCCTCGGGGGTATTTGGCATGTTTCAAGTAATAACGAATCTTATCGAACCTCTCTTGGGTGATGGATTCGTCACCCTCGAGGCTGAGATCACGTCCATAGATAATGCCGTCCACTAATTGACCTGGGTAAGACTTTAAATGGCCAGCACCCGGGACCCTGCCGATACGCTTAAATCCCAACGAATCCCACATGCGACAGGAAGCGATGTTACTCTCGTACACGAGATTGAACACGCAATATGTGTAGCCCTGTAGAATTTTTAATGAGCAATGATCTCCAGCCAGAAGCAGGACGCTTACCAGTCTCGGCGCCCATTCAAGAAAACCCTCTCCCATCAACTTACCCACACCCTTGTTACGGGAGGCATCCGTGACTAAAAACATACCGTTGCACACATGACTGCTACGACCCGGGTAATTCGGTCTAATATTGAAGCTTCCCAGACACACTTTTGTCCAGTCGGTGCCACTGTGTTCCATAAGCTGGACATCATGTACGTCTTGAATATCGCCCAAGAGCATAACAGCGCCAATATTGGCAAACCACCACGGCGCGAACTTTTCAAGCGGGATCGGGTCAATCATGGTATATGTATCGCCCTTTTCGATCTCCTTGTTCAATTGGTCAGAGAGATACCCCAATAGACCGTGGGGGACTTGAGCCACCGAGATGAATGGCACCAGCGTTGCGACGGTCACCCGATCCCTAAGAGTGAATTGTCGAGGACATATTGTCCCTGCATATTCTTGCGGATTCGGGATCACCTCCGATCCTATATCTTCATGGACGCCGGGCATGGCTCCTCMCCCTCGCGACACAAGTCACGGGACTATATAGACCTGCCGTGTTAGTCGCGGTATCCAGACTCTAAAGTACGGTGTGCGAGGCATGGGGGCCATTCTTCAGCTATCAGCAGAATAGCAGTGAATACAATTGCAAGAAACAGGGAATACATGCACACAGAAACAAATAGCAGCAAAGGAACATTACCAGGATGGCAGAACCAAGCGTGTAGTTAGGGCTTCGGCTCAAGGGAATTTGGATTGTCTGATCGTTGCAGCACTTCCAAGAACGCTCCGTAGTCTGCAGTCCGGAACAATCTGAACGCGCGGGAGAAAATATCGTACCGCTGTCACGTGGTGCACTGCTACACTGTATTGGGTTAGCTCGACACCCACCACCTCAGGCCAACATCTTTGCCGTCTCCTGGCAGCTAGTCCATTTACAGTATAACGCCGTTGTCGCTCTTTAGTCCCCCTTTTCCTTGGGTTGGCCATTCGTCTTCTTTAGGACAGCCTCAAATTTGAGCTCGGAACTTAGAGCTGACCTATTGAGCTACTCATGCGATATGAGGTAGCCCAAAAGTCTCGCTGCCAGATGGTTGTCTACGTGGTATATCCTACACCACCGAATGGCGGAACTCCGCCATCTAGGCAGTGTATCGAGATCCACCGCATATCACTTTTGCTTTGCTTGAGCGGGGATGGTTGGAGCCCAAATGGATCGGCATTCAGCTATATGTGCCCATGTTGATACATTATAGCTAAAAATTTCCTAGAATTGTGAGGCAGCCTCCGAAGCTATAGACTCTTCAACAAGCAAAGATGGAACCAACGCGACCACAATTCTATCCCAATACGCTGCAGCCATCGGAAATCAGCAAGGCGAGTCTGGAAAGCATGCTACAAGAGCTACAACTAGCCATCAAAACCAGTGTAGACATTATTGCAAAGAACTGTCAACGTCTAACAGATGCCAGCACCTACGGCAACATCTACAGCGGAACACCAGGAATCGTTCTTTCGCTTTTACGACTAGAACGCCAGAGATTATCCATTCAACAACAAACAGATCAAGATTACTTTCAAATAGCGTCCGACTTGATCATACAGACGCCGACAGATATCGAACTTGTCGATGGCCGTCTATCCGCCTTGGCCTCGAATGTAGGGCCGTCATTCATGCGAGTCTTAGCTTATTGCGAACAACTCAATTTGCGACCAGAGGCAGACCTGACTCCAGATCCAGAAGATTTCAGGCTCTTTACTCAAGCGGTTGAAAGAGCGACTCTTCACGGTCCAGTTTATACTTTCAAGGGCTTTAGACTGGGTGGTGACGAGCTCATCTTCGGTCGAGCAGGGTTGCTATGGGCTTTACTTACACTGAAGAAGCATGTGACTGGGACATCTGGACCTATTACAGCACATTTAGACACAGCTTCACAGAGCATTCCCAAACTTGTCGATGCGATTATCGCAGGAGGTAAGCAAGGCTCCCAGGACTTTGTCAAGCTATACGGTTCCAGAGACGCTCTACCTCTCATGTGGCAATGGATGGAGGGATACTACGCACTCGGCGCCATGCATGGCGCAACCGGGATCCTCACGATGCTACTCTCGTGCGATCTCTCAGATGAACAGCAACAAGACATCGCAGACACAGTCACCAGTCTTTGCAAAATTTGTATAGGCAAAGAGGGGCATTTCCCCATGTCTATTCCAGATCGTCCCGATGCGGCGACGAGATCTTCACCTTTTGTGCAGTTGTGTCACGGTCCGCCTGGTTTGCTTGTTTTGTTGGGCATGATCTATGAGAAGGCTTCATTTATGGAGCGGTTCTGGAGGCCGGAATGGGATCGTGCTATTCGTCTAGGCACGGAGAAGATTTGGGAAGAGGGGTTATTATCGAAGGGTGGAAATGTATGTCATGGGTTGACAGGGAATGCATGGTCTTTGCTACCTTTGCATAATGCATATGAGTACCATGGGCACTCTCTGCAAGCAGCAAAAAACAAGAGAATGGCAGAACTTGCAAAGTCTGGAATTATCAGCGAGACAGAAAGGAACGAAGGGCTAAACGGAGACTATTTCCTGTCTCGTGCACTACCATTCATGATGCTCGCCCGCGAATCGCCTCCTTACAGCCAGGAAGTTGACTTGAAGACAGCTTTTGACTTTCGCACACCAGATCGACCATACAGTTTCGGGGAGGGTCTAGCGGGACAAATAAGTGCATGGGCAGAGACATGTGCCGTCATTAAGGCTCGTTTGCGGAAGATGGAGKTAATGTCAGGCGATGTGCCTTATGAGAGAGACGAGTCCCTCAGAGAGTCGTTGACGGAACAACTTGGTTTCTTTGGTTTGGCTGTTAATGGACCGAAGACTATTTAGTCGGTGTGACTAGGTTAGGGCTAGTGTGAAGTCTCGAAGGGTAAAAAAAATATCAAATTACATGTACATATTTGCTAGTTCGTAAACACTGATGATCCCATCCATCATTACATTCATAACATCGTACAATCAAACATGAGACGATATATCCCACAACGCCACGCCTTTACCCTCGCCATCCCTAGCCCATTTCCCAGCAAATCTATCTCTTGTAACATCTACTAAGTCAACGCAAACCCAGTGCGATACGTCGGCAACCCGCCAGCAGTCCTCTTCACAAATTCAACCTTCTTCGGGAAAAAATTCGCTCGTGGGACCTGCACCACCGGCAGCTTCGTATCCATTTTTGTCGTTTGATGATGATGACACTTTTCTTGTCCGGCATGAGTGACTCTGCCACACGTATCACATTTCGTAAACTGATCATCATCGTCCGCACTTTTGGTCGTTCGATGAGCCTCTATTCTCGTCGCGGCTGCGGTTCGATTACTCGGTTTCGGCTCCGATTTGCTTCGCGCTCTGGTCTTGCGTTCTTGTTCTTCACGCATTTGCCGTACGACGAATTCATTGATTTCTTCCTGGCTTGGTCGTTTGCTATGTCTTTTGAATTGTGTAGCTGGTTCTGAACGTTGGGGATTATTGCTGTTATGGGTGTGGCGCATTTGCCGAATAACAAATGAATTAATCTCCTCTTGCGTGTAGTTCTGCAACCGACCCGTATTGTTTTCAGCGTGCTTCGCCCTCGTCCTCGACCTCCCCTTTATATCTCGCTCGTGCTGTATAGCTAACTCCGCCAGTTCCGAAAAGGACATAGTCTTGCTCGAATCGGAGACGTTTACCCGCTGATTGCGAAGCATATTCCGCGCCCAATCGTTCCATTTCGGATGCGCTTGGAGCTTTGACAGAAATAACAAATTGATGTGGAAGTCGGAGACGGAAAAGGTTGGATCGATGCGACTGAGACCTTCGCGGATGGCTTGTATAAGGGCGATGAATTCGGCGATGTTGGTGAAGGATTGGGCGTCGAGGTCGAGGAATTCGCTAAGGTAGTGCATTACACGGATGGATTTTTGGGAGGTTTCCATCGTAGCGAAGAGAGATGCGGATGATGTTGAGTGCTATTATAGTGTCTGTCAGGTCAACTGAGAATAATAGGTGATTGGCATGGTTGTTAAAAGGATATTAAAGGCAGCTGAGTCTAGCTGTTTACGGTCCTGACGTACCTCTGCCGTTGACGTCACTGGCTAAAGTATATTCAGACCATTCTGTCATATCGAGTGCATCTCTTATCAAAGTAAACTCAACGACAGTGTCTTAGGCGACATACTATGTATAAATTCTATATGGGAAGTCAAATTGTTTTGGGACGTTGAATATGGGAAGACACTAATCAAGCTCTATTGATGTGCGTACTTTTTGCATGGCATAGATTCGCGCAAAGAGCTACCCGCTTTTATTATGCCGCTCGAGCAATGTTATCATGAAATAAGTCAGCAAATAAACAAAAAGATAAATCCAGACAGGCAAATGCTAACAAACATCAAATGAAGCTTTACCTGTTCCTGTCAAAACGTTCCAATGGATGCTTCTGTGTGTTTTCGTCCTGGCACTCTCATTGGCCAATCTATGAAGCAAGCGCTCCGCTGACCAAGTGACGTCACGGGGTCTACTGAGGCTGAGGCCGAGCAGACAACTCACCCACCTCCATCGCCTCTTGGTTGCGGATACCCTCGTCTAGTCTCTGCGACGACCCAATTACTGTTCAGAGATGCTTCATTAATGCAGCTACTCATGTAGACTGCTGCACAAAGACGTATTCCGCGCCGGGCGTCCGTTCGTTCGTGGAGCGCTCCTAAATATTATGATTTTCGATCTGCTGCGGGACCTACCTAGGTATATAAGATCCACAACACATCGGTTTGTACAGTATGGACGCCATACCTCCTTCATACGAGCATGCCATCATGAAAGATGCTCTGGCCATAATAGCAGATTACATCCCCTCGGCCGATCTGTGCTCAGCCTCGCTGGTGAGTCGACGATGGCATGCAATATTCAATCCACATCTTTGGGGTGACCCAGCATCACATTTCGGCACCCAGAATGATGCCGTTTACGTTGCGTTGACCCGGTTCAAACGAACCCTACCGCATGCACGACCTGAAGTTCGCAATTTGACTCATACACTGCACCTACCGCCGGCGTTGTCCGAGATATATGGTGGACCACGCGCGCCGTGGCTCAAAGATCTACTGGACTATCTGCCCCGTCTGCAGTCTTTGATAGTATCAAAACTGCCCTTTTTTGATCATAATGCGACTATCAGTCTCAAGGTTCCTTCAGACCCCGAACAGACACAAGCCTATCGTCCATACAACCTTCGATTACTTCTAGCGGAAGGAGAGCCGAACACGACATCCATTGGAATTGCGACTGCTCTTTCTCGGTTTCCTGCATTGGTGTATTTGGATTTGTCCCGCACATCACCTGCTAGAGACAGGCTTGTGTTATCTGTTCTGAGCGAGCTACCAGACTTGCGAGTATTAAAACTACGAGGAATAGGCTTGAAAGATACTGATGCCGAGTTTTTGGCAAATGCAATCGGGACTCGCGTTCGATTACTAGATCTCCGGAACAATGTGCTGACAGATAGGAGCGTGAGGTCACTCCTGCAGGCTTGCTTCGCGCCGAAAGGGACAACTGAGGCGACTAGCAATGCGGACGAATACCACCCGACCCATGCTCCAGTCTTGCTGCAAAATCCTGGCCTGGACATAGACTTTCTCGATCTTCTCACACGCCCTCTTACAGGTCGTTCTATATTCGAGAATTTGCCAAAGTCTGGAATTACTCATCTGTATATCTCGGACAATCGGCTCACAGTCGAAGGTGTTGCGGCTTTGCTCGCGTCCAAGAGACTCCATCTTCTTGACGCTGGGAGTGTAGACACTGCTCAGACTCTGAAAGATGACCAGCCTCTCCTTTCTCCACCTGGTACCAAAACTGATTTCAATACAGTACCAGGAGCCGAGAAGCTAGTCCCTATACTTGGTGCATACGCCAAAGACGGATTGACATACCTCAGAGTGAACCATGCAATCGTTACCAAAGATGCTCCAGCCACGAGCGAGGCTTCTATAACCGAGCTCCTACCTGAGTTGCCGGCTGAGGAGTCGAACATTCATCACTATCACGCTGAGCTGGATACCGCACACGAGATATACGAAATGCCTGCTGAAGATGTCCCTTTATTTGAATTGGAAGACACTTCGATACCATCTTCTTCATTAACTCGTCCCGAGTTAGTAGCTAAAAGTAATCAATACCCCGATGAACCTTTGCTTCCGCGCCGTGGCTCAGCTTTTGCTGCTGAAGTGGCAATCCCCGAGCTCCCTGCGGATGAAGATTTGCTGGAAGATTATCACACCCGAAATGAAGGAGGTAGTATATCAACCCAACGCAGCCGAAAAATCAAAGAGCTTCTAGCTAAACGGCCAAAGACTGAAGTACTGACCCTACGGCATGGAAAGAATCGCACAACGTTTCCCTACCTGCATCCATCTCATATTCGCCATGTCCAGACCCTAATACTCACCGATGTGCCCTCTCACGTCTCATCGAGCTCCCCTATTCTATCTTCACTGACCCGCTTCATAACCGCATGTTCAGATGAAATGCTCCTCGCAAAGCTCCAAGCACGAGCAGACTACTCCTTCCCGCCAGGCCGCGACCGCGCAAAGGCTGAGCAACAACACGCCAGATCTTTGTTTGCGCTTGAATGTCTAGTTCTGGAGATAACACCATCAGTGAAAAGAAACGTAGATCCCCCGAGAGCTCTAAGTCCCTGGAAACCACATCAAAATGGCCAAATCAGCTGGAAGTCGACGACAGGGGATTCTGATTCTGAGCGTCTCTGGTCCGCTGCCACAAACGACTTTAGCTTCTTTGGGAACGAGGAGTGCGGAGTTCCTGAGCCGCATGAGGAAATTGCGACAAACATACTAAATGAAAGGGTCCGTCTCGTCTCTGACGATGACTCGATTCACTCCGGCGTCTCGGAGCTAGAAGGCTCAGACTCCTCGAATCTCAGGCGACAGCAGCCGATACCTCGATCCTCAGTCCAAGACGAGCCTGAGATCGACCTCGTCTCTGCATTGGCATCGTTCAGACGGACTAAGAAGAAAGAATTCGAGGACCTCAAGCAGGCTAGTCGTCGCCATTCTACCTCGGCGTCCTCGCCTTGCCCGTCACCATTTGATAGTCAACCTGCGCATTATGCTCTTCCGTTACATACAGAAGGATATTGGCCGGGGGAAGTAAAAGTGATACGTAACCCGACGCCTAAAGGGAGGAGCGGAGTGGTTGATATCTATGGAAATTATTTTGAGAAGGGGTATTTGTATCCATAACGTCATTAACGTATAACGAGAACTGAAGTCTTTCTGAATTATTACCGTCAAGGAAATACGTAATGATTGGAGTCAATCTTGATAGATATATCGAGAAGTTTAAAGTTTACTTCTCGATGGACTAGAATCCCATCTTTTTGTTATGTTGGATAAAAGGGAAAATCATTGTCAAGACATTCAGAGGTCTAGAAGAATTGATATTTTGTAGCTCCCTTCTAATAGAATCCTCCTCTCGGAAGAGACCGAAAATCACTTCAATCTCTCCGACACATTCACTCACACTCTCGCGCTGCCGGACTCCCTCTTTTCATTTTTTTGTTCAAAAGAAAAAATATCCGTCACATTTCCCAGTTCATCATGATGGTAAAATAATAAAAAAGCCGTTTTTAAGGAAAATGCAAACAAACAAAAGAGAACAATACAACTTTCATTGGAGTATATCCCTTTCTAAGTTCATTTAGGCGGTCTTAGCGGCTTGCTGGGGGKTCAATTTCTTGCCATCCTTGTTGTAGCGAATACGAGGAGGGGGGGCGCGGTTGCGGCGACCTTCGCGGGAACGAACACTATCCATTTCTGTTAGCTTTTTGTGGTTTCCGATGTTGTGTGTATATTTCGAGGCCCGGTGTATCTTGCGGGCACATCGCTGGGTCAGACGTACCGGACAATCTTGCCGTGGATGGCGCAGGAGACGCAGTACTGGAGCTTCAAGTACATCTTGGGGACGGCGTAGTCGGTGAAGACGGAAGCATCAGAGATATCACCTGAAGAAACCACATGTTAGCCACAATTCCTCCAAGTAGAACTCTAACGGTATGGCGATCTGTGGAATGCCCAGCTCTTTCATGTCGTGTAAATTTGATATTGATCGGTTTCTTTCGACATATATTTCGAATACCCCATTCCAGCAGATTTCATAGCGTATCGAGGGAGAATGATAGACGTACGGATAGCGGCGGACTCGACCATGTTGCGGATGGTGAATCTCTTGATGGCCTTGTCCTTGGGAGTGCATCGCGAGCAGTTGGAGCATCGGATGGGCTTGACGTGACCACGGCCCTTCTTGTTACGTCCGCTATAGAGAGAGAACTCGCATTAGTACATTTCGACCAGGTTCGATGTGTGCGTATCCCAAAGCATGCAATATATTGTCGACTCGAGATCCGCAATTGACGAAACAAAAATGGTGCATGCTTACTTGGACGCTCTCTTCTTGACCATTTTGACTTCTGGATGGGCGACCGGGTCGAACAGTAACTTGGAAGTTGTTCTGCAAAGAGGTGGTTGTCGCGGAACTTCCAAATTGTCGATTGTCGGTGTTGGCGGGTTAGTCGATAAGCCAGCCCTCTGCAGTGGCTGCCCCGTGTGTGGGAGCTAAGCGAGGGCAGTCACGGGATCTACTCTGGTTCCTGAGGCAGCAAGGCAGCAAGGCATCCTTTCAGGAGCTTCTGCAATAGTGGGGCAGTGACGGCGCCGAACTGATCTAACCCTAGAGTAGCCAAGCGCATTCTGTACTCATTGGAACCCCGTGCCCTCCCGACCCACGGCTTCCTCCAGGGATTGTTTATCCTTCTTCCGTGTGAAACATGCAACGCTTGCCAACACTGTCTTTGTTATAATTTCGTTCTTCCGACATATATAATCCTAACTAACCCTCTACGGGCCATTAGCCTCGCCTCCGACAACATGTCTGCCACTGGCACGTTTCGAGGTACTCCGAACAAGACCATTGGTCGAGGCAAAATGCCCGACTTCGACATCAACAACAGTCCGTCGTCTGCCTCTCATATTCCTCGTCCCAAACCTGACTCGGCAGTAGGTCAAAGCGATGTAGGAAGCTCTGCTACTGCTGCCAGTAGGCAGAGACAGAATCAGTCTAAGCGGGATGAGGTTCGTCTATTGAGGCTGTTTGCTACATTATGACATAAAGATTGTACCCTAACAGTTTTATGACAGGCCATTCGCAGAAAAATGGAGGCGGACCTCAACAAAAAGCGTCACCATGTGCAACGCCCTCGTCATAATCGCAAAGCTCCCCCCGGAACCGTCTTGGCTCTGAAGCCCAGTCAGGCTCTGCAGATCAAGCCCAACACCACCGTGGCCGAGGCCGCACAGTTGATGGCCGCCAAACGAGAAGACTGTGTTTTGGTTACTGATGACGATGAACGCATTGCTGGTATTTTCACCGCCAAGGATCTTGCTTTTCGTGTCGTTGGAGCTGGCTTGAAGGCTAGGGAGGTCACCATTGCGGAGATCATGACCAAGAACCCTCTATGCGCTCGCACTGATACCAGTGCCACCGATGCTCTTGACCTGATGGTCCGCAAGGGTTTCCGTCATCTTCCTGTCATGGATGAGAACCAAGACATCTCCGGTATTCTCGATATTACCAAATGTTTCTACGACGCCATGGAGAAGCTCGAACGTGCATACAGCTCGTCCCGTAAGCTCTACGATGCATTGGAAGGTGTTCAATCAGAGCTCGGATCCAGTCAGCCCCAGCAAATCATTCAATATGTCGAAGCTCTACGTCAAAAAATGTCCGGTCCCACCCTCGAGTCGGTCTTGGATGGTATGCCACCGACTACCGTGTCGGTGCGAACCTCAGTCAAGGAGGCTGCTGCTTTGATGAAGGAGCATCATACCACCGCTCTTCTTGTCCAAGACCAGGGCTCGATTACTGGTATCTTCACTAGCAAGGATGTGGTTCTGCGTGTCATCGCTCCTGGCCTCGACCCTGCGACTTGCAGTGTCGTCCGTGTGATGACTCCTCACCCTGACTTTGCGCCAACCGATATGAGCATTCAGGCTGCTCTACGCAAGATGCACGGTACGTTCTTTGATTATTGATCTATTCGATAACGATTGCTGATTGTAGGACAGACGGACACTATCTTAMCCTGCCGGTCATGAATGAGGCTGGTGAAATTGTCGGCATGGTTGATGTGCTCAAATTGACATACGCCACACTCGAGCAGGTTTGTTTGATATCACATGGTTTTGCACAATAAGTACTGATGTTGTCTAGATCAACTCCATGAACACCGGTGATGATGAGGGCCCTGCTTGGAACAAGTTCTGGCTGTCCATGGACCATGAATCCGACTCTATGGTCTCTGGCGGGGGCAGTCATCGCCCACACACCCCTCATCGATCTGTCCTCAGCCCGGACCCAACCAAGCCTGGCTTTGATCGCGGCGACAGTGTTTTGCCCAACGAGTCAGCTTCGCACCATGGCGATGACATGCATTCGGAAATTCTTGAACAACACGTCGACGATGTCAACACGCCCTTCGCATTCAAGTTCAAGGCGCCTAGCGGCCGCGTGCACCGTGTGAATGTTGTTCTGTCAGAGGGTGTCTCTGCGCTTGTTGCGAGCGTTGTTGCTAAATTGGGCCAAGAAACCGAAGCTGTTGGTGGTGAACCATCAGTCGAGGATGGAAAGCTCAGTAGCACTGGATTTGCTTTGAGCTATCTTGACAACGAGGGAGACACCGTTTCCATCACCACCGACCAGGACCTGTCAGACGCTGTTCACCAGGCACGAAAACTTCATCATGAGAAGGTTGACCTGTTTGTTCACGACCCTTCTCAGCCMCCTATCCCTGCCACTGTCGAACCTCAGCCTGCTCTCTCGAAACCTCCTACACCTCCCGAGTCTGTCCTCAAAGAGCGCGCCCCCAAACACATTGAAGAAGACGAAGAGGAGGAAGACTTCAGCCGATCGACTAGGGCAACTAAGCATGCCGTTCCTCAACAACGCTTGCCCGAGGAGCAGCTTATTGCTGGAGTACCCAACGATCTTTTGTTGCCTGGTGCTATTGTCACACTTGCCGCAGTGATTGCCGGTGTCTTCATACTCAGCCGACCAAGTGGTAGATAATCTCGTTGTGCATTCCCTCCTCAAGTCGAGGACCGTATAGATATCCTTGTTGTTTTAAGGACTGTTTGTTCTCATTGTTTTGTAGCCTTAATTAATATCGCATCTCTATTTCTTATCATTGTCACATTCTCACATTGTCAGCAGTCACGCAGTTTAATTGTGAATAGATCGAATAAATGCACATAACGAATATTCAGGCCAGCTCCTACAAAGAGTAATACATGGACATGTAGTGAACTACAAAAGTCACAGGGTAGACAAATTATGCCCGATAAGCGTTAGCGCGGAACGCATCGCGTGTATTGTGTTGTGCTGGCTCCTCCGAGGCGGGCGGAATTTCATTCATTCATCCCACTTCATACAAACTGATCTCTCACCTCTCACTCATCTCTCCGCCTCCTGTTTGAGTCACGACAAAGACAGGTTGTCTTTTGCGCTGGGATGCAGACACTGCATCTAAGCTACTCGAAATATTTACACACTTATTGATCTTCCAGTCTAAGTGCTTTCGATATACCCATCTCACCTCGACAGAAAAAAAATAAATTCAAGGGTCAAAAAGTACGCAAAAAAGTTCCCGCTTTTCAATAACAAAAACATCCAAAGCGTACAACGCCCGCCGCAACGGGCGCGACTTCATCCCAATTGTTTTTACTTTATTGTTTCGTTTGTCGTTTGTGTACTATACTTCTCGAATCTAACTGGTGGTATAGCTCGTCAGGATGTCCTTACTCGCGCCCGAAATTCACTCCGCCCTTTCGCAGCTTCTGCAGGCTTTGGCCACCCCCGACAATACCATCCGATCGCAGGCAGAAGATCAGCTCAACAATGACTGGGTTCAGAACCGTCCGGATGTGCTTCTTATGGGATTGGCCGAACAGCTGCAGGGAGCAGAAGTCGCGGCTGTAAGTGAAGTTTCACTCGAATTTTGAGGCTGCATCTGACCTCGGTTTTCTACAGACACGATCGTTCGCCGCGGTTCTTTTTCGACGAATAGCTACCAAAAACACCAAAGACCCGCGCACGGGTGACACCAAGGAGTGTTTCTCGAATTTGAGCCCTGAGCAGCGCGTTGCTATCCGTGAGAAGCTTGTTGGTTGCCTCAGCAGCGAGCAGCTGCCCGACGTGAGGAATAAGATTGGCGATGCTATTGCTGAGATCGCCCGTCAATACACAGATAATGGTGCGTTGCATGCCTTTTTGGCAGGTCGTACAACAGCTAACAAAAGGATAGGCGACTCGTGGCCGGAGCTTCTTGGAGTATTGTTCCAAGCTAGCCAGTCTCCCGAATCAGGTTTGCGCGAAGCTGCATTCCGAATCTTTACTACCACACCTAGTATCATCGAGAAACAACATCAAGAGGCAGTTTTGAGTGTTTTCAGCAGGGGTTTCAAAGATGACCACGTTTCAGTACGTCGCCCGCTTCCATCTCTAGAGTGCGAGACTAACGTGTCTAGGTGCGACTTGCTGCAATGGAAGCTTTCTCTGCCCTCTTCCGCTCTATACCGAAGAAACAGCATGCAGGTTTCTTCAGCCTTGCTCCGGATCTTTTGAACATCCTTCCCCCTCTCAAGGAATCCGAGGAGGACGAAGAACTTTCCAAGGCTTTCATCTCCCTTGTCGAATTAGCCGAGTACTCTCCCAAGATGTTCAAGAATCTTTTCAACAACCTTGTGAAATTTAGCATAAGCGTCATCGCAGAGAAGGATCTTAGCGACCAAGTCAGACAAAATGCGCTCGAACTTTTAGCCACGTTCGCCGAATACTCCCCGAATATGTGCAAAAAGGACCCAACTTATGCTACAGAGATGGTTACCCAATGTCTTAGTCTAATGACAGACGTTGGTGCTGATGATGACGACGCGCAGGAATGGGGTACTACTGAAGATGTGAGTTTCGGAATTTGCTGTTCTTGAATTTAATTAATGAGTAATGTGACAGCTCGAGCTCGAGGAAAGTGACTTGAACCACGTTGCTGGTGAGCAGACTATGGATCGATTGGCAAACAAGCTTGGTGGAGATATTATCCTTCCTGCTACTTTCGCTTGGATCCCACGTATGATGTCGTCTTCCGCTTGGAGAGATCGACATGCCGCTCTTATGGCCATCTCTGCTATTTCCGAGGGCTGCCGTGATCTAATGATCAGTGAACTGGACCATGTTCTCGCTCTTGTCGTGCCCGCCCTTCAGGACCCTCACCCACGTGTCAGGTATGCAGGATGCAACGCTCTTGGTCAGATGAGTACCGATTTTGCCGGGATCATGCAGGAGAAATACCATGCTGTGGTGTTGAACAACATCATTCCTGTTCTCGATTCTACAGAACCTCGTGTGCAGGCCCATGCTGCCGCTGCTTTGGTCAACTTCTGCGAAGAGGCCGAAAAGAGCATTCTTGAGCCATATCTCGGAGACCTACTTCAACACTTGCTCCAGCTTTTGCGAACCGACAAGCGATTCGTTCAGGAACAAGCTCTTTCTACCATCGCCACCATCGCAGATTCAGCAGAGGCAGCCTTTACTCAGTACTATGAAACATTGATGCCGTTGCTTTTCAAGGTTCTTCAGGAGGAGCAGTCTAAGGAGTACCGCTTGTTACGTGCTAAGGCCATGGAGTGTGCTACTTTGATCGCTTTGGCTGTCGGAAAGGAGAAGATGGGACAGGACGCAATCAACTTGGTCAATCTTCTTGGAGCGATTCAACAGAACATTACAGACTCCGACGATCCTCAATCACAATACTTGCTTCACTGCTGGGGTCGTATGTGCCGTGTCCTTGGTCAAGACTTTGTACCTTTCCAGGGTGCTGTTGTTCCACCTCTTCTTACACTTGCTGCCGCCAAGGCCGATATTCAGTTGTTGGAAGATGACGAACAGGCCGAAATGGTTGAGCAGGATGAAGGATGGGAGCTCATTCCATTGAAGGGCAAACTTATTGGTATCAGGACGAGTCTTCTTGAGGATAAGAATACAGCCATTGAGCTTCTTGCAGTGTATGCTCAAGTCTTGGAAGGATCATTTGAGCCCTACGTTGCCGAGTGTTTGGAGAAGGTGGCCGTTCCTGGGCTTGCCTTTTTCTTCCACGACCCTGTTCGTGTGTCTTCCGCCAAATTGATTCCCCATCTTCTCAATGCATACAAGAAGGCCCACGGCATTCAATCACCCGGATTTGCCGAGATTTGGAGTAATGTCGCTGGAAAGATCATAGAAGTTCTCAGCGCTGAGCCTGCCATTGATACCCTTGCAGAGATGTTCCAGTGCTTTTACGAGTCCGTCGAGGTGGTTGGCAAGAACGCTTTGACTCAAGAGCATATGCAAGCATTCATTGACTCCGTTCAATCGTCCTTGGAAGACTACCAGAGCCGAGTCAAGGAGCGTGCGCAAGAGGAGGCAGAAGCCGAAGATAACGACGAGGAGAACATGTCCATCGCCTATGCTATTGAGGACGACCAGGCTCTTCTCAGCGACATGAACAAGGCGTTCCACGCCGTTTTCAAGAACCAGGGATCGACTTTCTTGCCGACATGGCAGCGCCTGATGCCTATCTATGATTCATTCATCAACAGCACTGATCCTACACAGCGCCAATGGGCAACCTGCATTATGGATGATGTGATTGAATTCTGCGGCCCTGATTCTTGGGCTTTCCAAGACCATATTTTGCAGCCATTGATACGCGGGTTGCAAGACTCCAATGGTCCCAATAGGCAAGCCGCTTCATACGGTGTCGGTATTGCCGCTCAAAAGGGTGGTCCAGCATACGCCGACTTTGTGGCTGCCGCTATCCCCAGTCTTTTCCAGGTTACGCAACATCCTCATGCAAGGACAGAAGAACATGTTTTTGCTACTGAGAATGCTTCAGCCAGTATTGCCAAGATCCTTCGCTTCAACAACGAAAAGGTCCAGAATCCACAGGAGATTGTAGCAAACTGGCTCAACACGTTGCCAATCACAAACGATGAGGAGGCTGCTCCATATGCCTACTCTTTCCTCGCTGAGCTGATTGACCAGTAAGGCTTCCCTCATTATTTCAACTCGTGCAATATACTAACATACATAGACAAAACCCCGCCGTCCTCTCCAACGCCGACAAGGCATTTGGATATATAGTACAAGCCCTCGACAACGAAACCTTGCAAGGCGAGACAGCCAAGCGAGTCGCTGACGCCGGGAAACGATTAGTACAAGCAACAGGCATAAATGCAGAGGCGATTCTGGCGGGTGTCAATCCAGATAATCAGGAAGCAGTGAGGAAATACTTCCAGTAAGCAAGGAGGGCTGGCTGGATTTTTTTCTTGATATGAAATTTTTCTCTTATGTGTAATTCTCCAGGACCTAATTAGTTTATACAAATGGTTTCACCCCTCACATTTTCAAATACATGATTCTTTTTTCTGATGCGTCTTTTATCTTAATGTCTTGTCACATGGAACATCTTTTTTGACCGGCAATTATTAGACATAGGACTATTCCAAGTGCTTTGAAAAGATGTGGCAATGAATTTCATACAAAAATGATGATCATCGATATTATTTCTTGTGTATCGTAGAACGATGAGGGCCCCAAGAACGAGTATGTGATCCGCCTAGGAAGCAACATTGATATTTATCTTACATGTATGTATGTACTCTGTAACCTAGTTTCCATAAAAAAAAATAAAAGGATCGCCTAGAACTAACAGACCATCCGACTGTTCCAGGGTTGGGCTGAGGAATAGTACAATTAGGGCAAATCTCGAATTGATCCACATTTCCAATTCAGTTTTTTCAGCTCGCTTCAATGCTCGGTCTAGGATTGAGAAAGAATGGAGAAAACCACGTACGTCAGACAAATTTCACACAAGCGAGTTGGACTTACAATAAGCGGTTTGATGTTGGTTGATTTGGAGACTTTAGGATTTGATCAGCGCTGAAGAAGCGTAGCAGTAGGTAGACTGGAAGGGCGATTCAATACGCCGATGTATTTATTGTATACGTAGATTGGTCCGTCATTCATCAGATTTCTAATTACAGAAGAATTATTTACCGGCGCACAGTACCATTAATTGAATCATGACTGATTCCCCCTAGATGATGAATTATCCAATATACTGCCCACATCATGCAACTGCAACGCCTCGGCATCGTGCTCGTTATATCTCATTCTGGGCGACTCAGCCGGTCGCCCATTAGCACCGGCCCATAGAAGCCCTAAATCACGTGGCTGCTGGTTGACACTATCATCATCACAAGCACTACCATTATGATCATCTTCATACTCAATTGTGAAATGACTTGTTTGCAGTATCGGGAATGGTCCGGCGGGCATTATGTTGTGATTGTGACGACGACGACGACGACTCCTCCGGCTTTTGCCTCTAGTTCTGCTATTACTCGGACTGTCATTTGTGGTTGGTAAGAATATAAAAGAGGAGTTCGTTGTGGTGAAGCCATCTGCGTTGCGGGTGCTGTTTCGTGATGATCGACCGCTGCCGTTGGGTGGTGAGAGTGATGTAGTCGGCGTGACAGCTACCGGGGGAGGTTGAGGCAATTGATATGACACGGATAGAGACGATGAAAGTGGTTGGGAGGCAGATGCAGATGGTTGTAGTTGATCACCGGCTGTAATAACGGTTTGATAAGTAAGTCGTGAGGTTGACATGGGGACGAAGTCCGAGGCGAGCTGCTGTTGATCCAGACTGGTCAGATCAATGCTATCAAAACCAGACGCTGTTGTGTTGATGGTAGAACGAGACCCAAAACTGAATCTTGTGGCGCCACTGGTGCTGCTGAGATGGCGACAGTGACGCTTCGGTTTATGTGACTGCCCTGAGCATTGGTTGCTGCGAACGGTGGTTGGCCTGGACTCTTTGTTGTATATACTGTTACCGCAAGGCTTTGCGTTGAGTTGATGGTGCATAGATTCTTCATGGTCGTCTGCCACTAGGATATGACGGCCGTGGATAGAAGATAGACGAGTCGTTGTCGCCTTTCTATTATGATTGGTTGTAAAACACCTGAATCGACAAATGGAAATAAATTTCTTCCATATTCGAGACTTTCTGAGAAGTTGGTAGGTCACCAAGACCACAGGGCGGATCTTAGGCAATGATGCTGTAACTATGATAACGGTATTCTCAATCCTATTTCAATTTTAGTAAGGAGAAAAAGCCGGGATATCCATGTGGCACTTACGCATACCAGTAATTCCAACTATTGAGACGATCTATGACTCGAGTCAGCAACGGACCGAATACGTAGTGCTCCAGTATACTCACATGCAAGATCAGAGCCTTCCTGTCTGGTTTGGCTACCTTCGACGGCATCGACGATTTCAGCAACAGTGGCGCTATTGAGTCAGTTCATGAAATATGCTGATTAAAGGTAAAAGAACTCACATTAAGCTGAGAGAAATCAGGACACCAAGACCTGCCTTAATATATCCCGGAGCACGTATCTGCAGGACTAAGCCCACCGCGAGGATAGTGAGGCAAATATCTGATGCCGCATTGATGGCTACAAAAATCAGCTCTATACCTGCCCAATTCTAGAAGGGAGGTGACCTACCACCCTGCAAATATTCAATCACCAACACCGACTCCGACGTCCGACACGATCCCGAATCCCAGGACCCAGTCACTGACGGCGCACATTGTGCCAGAACAATAGCCAAAAATAACACATTGATCACCACCTGCAACACAATTATGGCCCAGACTAGATATGTCCGGAGGCGAGAAACTCGTTGAATGAAGTACAGCAAGAAGACTGCGAACGCTACTCGACCGAAGATTCCGCATAGAGTGCCGAAGATCATGGAAAACATTTCGAACCTCATGGCGTTCTGAAATGCGTGTTTACTGGAGAGTTCCCAGTCGTGCCGGCCGAGGCCCCAGTAGATGGCAATTGTGGAGGTGATTATTTTCACTGCTTGAAGGATCTGCACCAAAAAAATTAGCAGTCTGTTACTGAGGATGGAAGAGTATACGAACCCATGCTATAATCATCAAAATATCATCCGCTCGAACGATCCGCAAAATTCCGCACTGGGAGATAAGTCGGAGTATCATGACCACGCTTGAAATGCAAAATAGTACCCATAGACCAATTAGACTATCGGTTTGGTGTATATTGATCCCGTGTTGCTGCTGTTGACTGGGATCATTTGTAGATTCCATGACTAATGGAAAGGAATGAAAGCTAGCAACGCATTTGAGAAGAGATGAGGAGTAGAGCCCAGTGATGAGCTACTACTGAATCCACGCATCGAAATTCTGAGCAGTGGCTATGTTGATGGTCTGTTAGTTTTTTGGCAATCAATTGAAAGACCGACGGCAGGGTAATGGCTGATATTAACGACTTTAAGATAGAGAATGAAAAGTCCAAGAAAGTATATATACTTACCTATGTATGCTACAAATGCTTGGCAGCAATTGAAATCGATGTTAACTCGGGACCGAAATAACCAGAAAGGAAGGTGATATCTACTCGTGGCAAAAGGTTGAGGTTCAAGGGTGTCGACTGGTGGAGGTACGGATGCCACCTTGAAAAGGGACGGTCCAGTGAGACTGCTCAATGGTCTTCTTTTGATCAAACTTTGTGCAAAAATGCACAGATAAACAGAAGAGGCCTTTGTAAACTTTTTTCTGAGCAAAGTCCGAGTTTGCCCAGGGCCTAGCTAAGCCTTCTCTTCGATAAACTTTCAAGAACGTCAGCCTCCCTCGTACAGCATGCTGTATCCAGACGGAAAAGAAAGCCACTCTTCAAACGCACCCATGAGTGAAGTGGCCGAATTGAGTAAATGGACTGTATTCTGCTGACTTGATTCCACGAGTGATGATCGAGAATTCGAGGTCGAAAGTCTGGTTGTCCAATTATAGTAAGACTTTCCGGATGCGGAAATATTTCGGTCATCGGTTTTCGGTCATTCCTTTCAAAATTATGCTTGAGACCAATTAAATGCTCGGGTCGGGTTTACCGATTAGAAGTACACGTCGTCTGTTCATGGCTCAGTCTCTTATTTGATCGCCTAGAGATCGCATACTGTCAAAGTCAAGGTGGAACATGGTTGCACCTAAAGATCACGGCACGGCTCCACAAGGCTGGTTTATGGTTTTTCGATTTGACAGTCGGGTTAAATTTGGTGATCATCTGGGGATTAAATATGGCAGTTTAACCACTGATAATAAAGCTTTAACCAGTGTAAAAATGATGGATAGTTCTTCAAATTTGTTGTCGAAGATCGAGGGCTTCTCCGAGTAAACCCTAATTCGATGTCGGTTTAGGCCGCTCCAGGCACTTGGTACCCATACACCTTAGGTGCGAAATACAGGATTTACGTGCATTGTCCTTTAATGTTTAGCAATTGATTGATAATATACATATGTAACCACTATTTGACTGAGCCAGAGGCCCAATGGCTTACCGTTTCATGTCTTCACGTCAAGACCAAACTTTCTAGTAAACTGATAATTGACCAATCATATTTCACCTTTTCGTCTATACATTTCTAGTTGAATGTTTACATGCTCATCTATATTGGAGATACGAACTGTGAAACATGATTCACATCATCCTCACATTAAATTAAGTACACAACAAGATGGATTAGTAATGTCTTTTTATAATATCGGACTCTTGTCCGATTGATAATCAGTGCTAATTAGCTGCGGGGCGAGGGGAAGATGAGGTGATTGAGGGGGGAATAGCAATTTTTATCTTCAGTTTAAAACATCATTATTTCGCCTTTCTTATTTTCTTTCTCCTCTAACTACATGAAATTTAAGCAAACAGAACGTCAATCAGAAAGAGAATGGCAGACTTCAAACCGCGCAATATCCTCCTCATCGGAGCCACAGGAAACATCGGCCGCTTTATCACTCGATCCATCGTCTCTGCGCGAGGAGACTTTGATCGCGTCGCAATCCTGACTTCTGCGCCCGCCGCAGGCAGCGAAAAGGAGAAGTTCATTAACGAAGAACTCAAACCCAAGAATGTCGAGATCATTGTTGGCGATATTGGTAATGAGGAGGATGTTTTGAATGCTTACAAGGGTACCCCCGTCTCTCACCCGCAGGTTCGATTTTAGCATTGAGTTGACTTTTTTGAAGGAATCGACACAATTATCTTCGCCCTAGGCCGAGGTGCTATCCTCCCCCAAATCCCACTCATCAAACTCGCCGCCTCTTCCGGGTCATCTGTGAAATGGATATTTCCCTCCGAATATGGCACAGATATCAAATACGGTCCTTCATCAGCCGGCGAGCCCACACACCAAGGCAAACTGAAAGTCAGAGCATACATCGAAGAAGATGAAGAAATCAAGAACAGTGGTCTGAAATATACGTATGTTGTGACGGGTCCGTATCCGGAGATGTTTCTCAAGGGCGACTCGGAGTATACGGGTGGATGGGACGTGAAGTCTAAGAAGGCGAATTTATTGGAGAAGGATAATAAGATTAGTTTCACGACTATGAAGGAGTTCGTCCCCCCGTCCGTCCATTTCTTACGCGCAATTGATCCTGACAAGTACAGTACCGGCGACCTCGTCCTCGCGGCCCTCCGCCACCCAGGCCCCGCAACATTCAACAAAGCTCTCAAAGTCAACTCGTACACTGCAACTCCGGCCGAAATTCAAGCCGAGTTTGAGCGTCAAGTAGGTGGCGGCTGGACCGTTCAAGAAGTCTCTCTGGATGCGCTGAAGGAATTCGAAAAGAATGCTTGGAAGGACGGTCGTCCTGATGCGGCTGTGTTTACGTTGCGACGTATTTGGGCCGAGGGTGGGACGCTGTATGAGAAGAGAGATAATGATGCTATTGGGGAGCCGGAAACTTTGACGCTGAAGGATACGGTTGCTTGGTATATCAAGGCTTCTACCTAGGACTGATACGTATATGTATATATCTATGTGTATGGACAGAAATGAGAACATAGGATTCTATAATCATAATTTTCGTGCTTACGCACTATGCGCCAACAACCATCTCCAAAATCTCCAAAACCTGCTCTTTTCGCTCTAACGGCACGGGATTGGTCTTGCACCATCGATCCTCTAGCGAATGCTCGGCCAATTTGTCGAGTTGATCACGGCCGACGCCTACATCTTTGAGGGAGCGCGGCATGCCTAGTTCGCGGATGATACCGTCTAGAACATCGCCCAGATCAGCTGTTTCGGTGTTGATATTGTATTTCTTGACAACGTCCTGGACTGTGGGTTGTTCGAGCAGAAATTTGAGCACGCGCGCTTGTCGAGCGTTATTGGCGCCTTTGAGGGCGTTATATTTGCACACCGATGGTAGCAAAATGCAGCTTGTCTCTCCGTGGCCGACACCAAGAGGGCCGAGCTACACATATCAGCTTCCACTCAATTTTTGACAACGTAAAAAGGGAAAGAGGTTACCTGATGACCAATCCCATGACTAGCACCCAACTCCACCACCCTCTCTGGATGCGTACACGCCGCCATCGCATCAACAGATCCCAACTGACAATCCAACCTCGCCTCGAAATCCTTCTTGTCATGCTTACTCCTCAATAATCCGGGCACCAGCATACCCAACGCCTTTTGGGCCAATTCATCCGTTTCGTCATACGCCACAGTCGAGCAGAGTGTTTCGACACAATGGTCTACTGCCCTGATCCCTGTACTCAACCAAATAGAATCCGGCGTTGTAGCAGTCAACTCTGGATCGAGAATTATAAGCCGAGGGCCGCGGAGGGGTTTCTGGAAGCTATGTTTTCGGTGCGTCTTGTCGTTTGTGCCGCCTGCGAAATCGGAGTATTCGCCCGCTGACAAGGAGGTCGGAATACTGATTATGGGGATGACAGAGGCTTTGATTGTGCTGTCCTTTTCGGCGGGTTGTTTGACGTCTTTGCTCACGTTTGTGGTTAGGGCGTAGAGGCCGTCGAAGGTTGTGACGTCGTTTGCTAGGGCCTACATCACCGTCAGCACCATCTTCTTGTAAGTCTGATTGGATGGGGGACGTACGAAAGAAACAATCTTCGCAGCATCCGTCAAACTGCCCGCTCCAAGCGTAACCAACAAATCCGCACCCACACTTTTCGCATCATTGATAATCTCCACAACCTCAGACCACAGCGTATGCGGCTTCATTCCAATCCGGACACCCGCAAACTTGTCGCCCAAGGCAGTTTTGAGTCGTTCCAAGGCATCAGTATTTCGTGACAGGGAGCCAGAGCAAATCACGTATACTTTTGATGCGTGGAAGTAGGTTGCGGCTTGGGAGGCGGTTGCTTCGGGGAAGGGGACGCCGTATGCGATTCGGGGCTCGTCGCGGTTGGCGAAAGCGGGGCGAATTGTTTCTGGCATTTTGACATCAAGCAGGCAATTAAGTGGTTGGCGGGTGATAGAAGGTGAGTTTGATGAGAGCATGAGCTATATACATCTTGCTTTCTTCTTAAGATGACAAATGAATGCGGGGTCCTGGTGAGGGTTGCAGTTGGAGATGCAGGCAGGGATGTCTCCCCACATGCTTTGGAGATCGGACAAAGATATGGGGCTGAAAGTCAACACCAAATGTGGGGCTGTTTGTATACAATTCAGTACGTATATTGCTGAAAAAAAGATATGGATGAAGATGATAATCACTGGTATATAATCAATTGGCCCGCCAAACACCATCAGTGTAACATACAGAAACGCTTTTTATATAGAAATGGTCAACGATCATTGCCCCCTCTTGGCCAACAAGTTCAATGCACTTCCAGCAAGAATAAATCCACACTGATTCTTACTGAGCGTATGCTTGACCGGCACAGTGAATGTTTCTCCTGTCTTGTGCTTGGTCACTTTGAGGCTCACCTCGCCCTGACCACCGGCCTTCAACAAATCATACAATCCCACAGTGTCGACTTGATCGCATGCACTGATGCGGTCGTAGTCTGCGCGGTCAGCGAATGTAAGCGGGACGACACCCTGTTTCTTCAAGTTGGTCTCGTGGATGCGAGCAAAGCTCTTGGCGACAATGATGCGTCCGCCGAGGTAACGGGGCTGAAGAGCGGCGTGTTCACGCGCGCTTCCCTCGCCGTAGTTGTCTTCGGCAACAACGAGCCATTCACTGCCCTGCGATTTCCATTGTTCAGCCAGCTCAGGAATAGAGTGTTGTTTTCCAGCTTCGTCGTAAGCGACATTTGTTTCTCCTGTTTCAGCATTCACAGCGCCAATGAGTGTGTTTGCGGAGATGTTAGGGAGATGTCCCTTGTACTTAAGCCAAGGTCCAGCAGCAGAAATGGTATCTGTAGTACATTGGCCCTTAACCTTGTAAAGAACCTTGAGACCTGCGAGCTCGCGTTCAGGGAAAGGTGCAAAAGGCTCCAAAATAGCCAATCGCTCCGAAGTAGGGGAAACGACAACTTCGACGGAAGGATCGGGCACAGCAGCACTAGGCATGAAAGCAGGGTTACCTTCCTCGAACCCGGCGCTAGGCAAACTAGAACCAACGGGAGGCTGGAAACGGAATGAGCCACCGTCAGGTGTAGGAATCGCGTCGGTTAAAGGGTTGAATGTAGTGCTTCCCGAATAGCTCATTGCGGTAACAATATCAGGCGAGGCCAAGAAGTTCATGGTTCGTCGGTTACCATCGTTACGACCTGGGAAGTTACGGTTGTAAGAAGTCAAGATGGCGTTGTCCTCGCCCTTTTGAACTCCGTCGGTACGCTTCCATTGTCCAATGCAAGGACCGCAGGCATTGGCTAAGACGGTGCCACCAGCAGCAGAGAAGGTAGACAATGTCTGGTCACGTTCGAGAGTAGCGCGGATCTGCTCGCTACCAGGAGTAATGAAGAAATCGGCTTTGGGCTTCAAGCCAGCTGCGGACGCCTGCTTGACAAGGTCCTCGGCACGAGTCATATCCTCATAAGAGCTGTTCGTGCAGCTTCCAATAAGTCCGGCACCGAATGTCTCGGGCCATTTGTTCTCTTTGACAGTTTCGGCGAACTTGGAAAGAGGGACGGACAGATCTGGAGTGAATGGGCCATTTATATGGGGTTCGAGAGTGGACAGGTTAATAGTGATCAACTGGTCGTACTCGGCTTTGCTATCGGCTCTCAGCAAAGACTGAGATCCCGCAGCGGCAATTTCTGCTGCAGCGGCGGCGACAGCGGCACGGTTGGTGGATTCAAGATAAGGTACATGGTTGGGTGAGAAGGGGAAGAGCGATGTTGTAGCACCGACTTCAGCGCCCATGTTACAGATCGTAGCCATTCCAGTACAACTGAGAGTATCGACACCAGGGCCGTGATATTCAATAACGAAACCGGTGCCACCACGAACGGTAAGTTTACCAGCAAGGTGCAGAATAATATCCTTGGGAGAAGTCCATCCACTCAATTGACCTTCTAAGCGAACTCCGAGAATCTTGGGAGCTTTCAATTCCCAGGGTGCATCGACCAGAGCATCAACGGCATCAGCACCACCAACGCCAATCGCAATAGCACCCAAACCTCCAGCATTAGGGGTGTGACTATCGGTACCCAGCATCATCAAACCGGGGGCTGAGTAATTTTCCAACACGTTCTGGTGAATAATACCAGCACCAGGTGGCCAAAACTCAATTCCGTAGCGCTTAGCAGCTGACTCCAAGAAATCAAAGACTTCCTTGTTGCCCTGAATCGAGGCAGGTAAATCGGTCTCTGCACCTCGTTCTCCGACAATCATATGGTCACAGTGGATACTGGCCGGGACAGCGGTAGACGGTAGTCCGCAGGACATGAATTGTAGTAGAGCCATTTGAGCGGAAGCGTCTTGCATGGCAACGCGGTCCGGCTTGAGTTTGAGGTTCGCTTGGCCACGGATATCACGGCCATTGTTGGTGTTGGAAAGTAGCGAATCTTCCACATTGTCCAAATGAGAATATAGGATCTTTTCCGCGAGGGTGAGTGCGCGCTGAGAGCCGAGGACGCGACGGACTTCTTCGAGGTTGCGGAGGATCTTGGGGTATGGGGGCATGCGAGAGCTGGACGCAGCTGTGGCGAGGGTTCGTCTCGAATTAAGACATGATACCTGTACAGGTTGGACGAGGAATTCTCAAGGGTGATAGAGTCATTGACGTACCCTGCGAGCGGCCACTGCCCGCTGCCAGACCAACTGCCTCACCATCGTGACTCACGGGCAATCCTGGTCAAATTGCCTTATGTACAGCGAGATAGAAGTAACTTGTTTTTGTATAGACAGATTACTAAACCAACAATGTCTAAACTATTTGGTCCAACTTCTCCACGCGCGGAGAAGAGAAGAAGAGAAAGAGAATTTACCCCAGCAAATTTATTGCTTTAGTTTTTGATTGAATTTACATTGACTCTGATTGGCTGTCGGCATTGGAGAATAGCGCCGAGATCGGGCTGTCTTTTAGCGCTAGCACTATTAAGGTCTTACTGTACACCATCTCTTTGTTGATATCGGACCTCTTCATTTCCATATCCATCTTCCTTGACAACGTCTCAACACCTCGACATGACAACTCGGCAGGTTGACCACATCGATATGTCGCCTTCTTGCGGCAGGATTACCAATCCAGAACACCCATAGTCACCAACCCAGTAACCACAAGCATAGGCGAATACCCCCAATGATCCCACTCGCCGAACCCATGCATCTTGCACACAGCGCCATCGACAATCGCAATCGCACCACAGGCAATCATCGTTCCTCCCAAGGCCTTTCGTGATCCGAAAAACAGCGTGATCCATAGCGCAATGCCCATGAAGATGTCACGCGCGCCGTAGACGATCATCAGGTAGTCGACCAGTTGCTGATCACCGGGGACGCGTAGGTCCTCAAAGTAGAAGAAGCTTAGAGCATGGTCGGGGCGGACGATACAGTTGATGCCGAAGCCTGTAAAGACAGCGCCGAAGATGATGCCGAATAGGCTGAAGAAGACTGATTCGGAGAGACGCATTTTGTAGGTTTTTTTTTGGAGTTGGTCGTTTGTTGAGTTGAATGGGAGAAGGAAGGATGATGAACACAATGACCGAGAGGCTCTTTACATATCCAACATTATCTAAGAAATTGCTTCGACAAGGGGCATGGAAGCCTAGAATACGAGGCATCCCGATTGGCCGAATCGTTCAGCTACGGGTGATCGCTAGTATAGACTCTTTGGTGCAACGAATCAATATAGAGGAACAATGTGAAACATCGTCCGTCAAAGAACAGAAGATTGCTCAGTACTAATACCTATTTAATACAGGGTACAAATCCTATCATATTGCTGCCTACCTAGGTAGGCTATTTCACCGCAACTAAACAACCGTTAAGTAAATTGGTATGCAACAACAAAGATTAAGTCAGCATATTGGACTCAGATTTCCTTCCAGAGAGTTTTGATGGCTACCCAGGTGGTCAAAGTCTGCTGAGCAGTCAGCCAACCTGTCAAATCATCTTCTGGGTTAGGCGATGCTCATCATAGTCCGCGTGTTGACAAGAACAGATACTACACTTTTGAGAGCTATGTCAGGGAGAGAATAAAATTAAGAAGAAAAGGGAGTAAGACTGTTTATATAACGGCAAATCGATGTATGGTTTAGGCAGTCGTTCCAGAAGGCAGGCCTCACAACTATGGTCCAGATTAGGCAACCCACTCCTTTCTTGGACATGTTTACGTCTTCACTAACTTTGCTTCTTTTCAAAACTGCCTCTCTCAAGTCCTTCCTATCCATCTCGCTTCTTGCAATACAGTCAACACGGTACTCGATTGGGAACGGTGAAGGGTGCCCGGGGCAAACGAAGAAGGTGCCACAAGGAAAGAAGTCGCCGACAACGAACCAGTTATTTGATCTAGCCTAGTTCCTTCCTTCTTTGCCAGCTATAAACACCCTGATTTCCCCCTCACTCCTCTCCCTCTTCTTCTTCCTCCTCCTCCTCTTCTTCTTCTTATCTCTTCGGATAAATATGCCTATATCAACCACACAAATAATTCTAATTTCGTTTTGACAGGCTTCATGTTGTCTCTGTGTATACTACCATACTAGATCATCAGTATGCGTGCAGCTATGGTTTTGTTATGATCCAGTCTAGACATCTCCAGGTACTCTTAATTATGGAAACAGGGACAAAGGCAACAGAAGCTGGACGAATTTAGAGTCGGAAACGTCGCATGTATATTCAAATAGCTGGGGCTGGGGTGACGATGAGGATACAACAAAGAAAATGAAAACATCAAGCATATTGCTAAAAGCACTGGTCTCAAGATATCTGAAATTCCAGACTGGCTGGAGGATCAGCGAATCAGATACGCATACGCAAAGTCATGTTTTCTACGTATATCATAACAGAGAAACATTCCAATGACAAGCTGATCGACGCTGTCAATTTCTTCACCCATGGGATAATGGTCGACGAACGACAACAAATGCTCGGCGATGATCGAGCAACATCCTCCACAACAACCACTCTGAAACTAGATGTGGCCATTATGGACACGTACCATGGGTTGAGGCTCATAATATGGTTGAGGCTAATAAGCACGAGGATACTCTTTAGAAAAGACCTGAGTAAGTGAAAGTCCTGTGAGTCCTGTTTTCAGTGGTTGGATTGATTAACATCAATTGAAATCCAGGACAAATCGCCCAGTATATGCATATATTCAAACTGAAATATGGGGTTCTATCGACGAACGGAGCACACCCATGGCGTGTCTTTAAAGCAGCAATTGTCGGCATCTGGGGATGTATCTCAGTCTCCTAATCGGCTTACCTGCGATGGGCGACCCTCGGAGGTGTCAACAAAACCAGCGAAGCTATTGTGAAGAACGATAGTTCGGCTGTATCACCAAATGCAAAATTCCTTTCCATCTTCTCCTATCATAGAAAATACGGCATCGAGACGAAGTAACAAGCATGTAATTATCAACTGAAGTTATGAAATTGAATCCTATAAAAAGAATTATATCATACAATGTACTTGCTTCCCGATACTGCTTGAGAAAATTATCCTATCATTCATTACTCTCCTCGATCCTCCTTATCTTCCGCAACAGCTGCTCGTAAATCATACGCGAGCTCATAACATTCTGCCAGAAGCGAATTGACACTCCCCTGGCCTTCGGGGATGTCGTTTCCTATGTAGAATTTTCCGTCGATGCGCATGTTGTCAATTGAATTCAGCTTTTTAAAAGCACACTGCGTTAGTTCGGTTTGAAATAATAAAGGGAAAGAGGGTGGGAGGTACCTTCATGCTATACGGATAAAGTTCACGAGCATTCGAGACTCCGCCAGAATCCTTGACTTCGAGTAGACATCGGCGCAGGGTTTGGAGTTGATTATAAATCGGGAGGAGGGCTTCGGAGACTGGTTCCGAAGCGATGAGGAGTGCATATATGTAAGCATAGCTGCGGCGGATGAGGTAGAGTAATGTCTGTCTAACCGTTAGTCATTGCTCAGGCAAGTTAAAGTATGATAGTGACGCACTCGTTGAGCATGCAGATCAGCGGGCTGGTTCGTAGCATCCAAGAAGTTGCCGTTCACACGAGCTTCATCGATACGGTCAAGCTTGCGCTGGAATTGGAAAAGGTCTGTTTCGCGGAGGGACCATGCCTGTGTCATCGATAGTCGCTCTAGTTGATTCCTGATCTCGAGGAGACGAGCATATTGTTCTTGGAAGCGTTCGTCGATACGGCCTTTTCTGCAGTGGATATGAGTCACTGATACAAAAGAGAGTAGATGTTGATCTGCCTACCGCTCAAGGACAATCTCTGTCCATCTCCAGCACCGCTCAAAAAGAGACTTGACGGCTTCCTGTCCGCTCAGAATCTGACCATCTGATCCGACAAAGTTGCCATCTTTCATATTATTTTGAATCTCTTTCAATTTCTCTTGTAAATCAAGGACTTCGGATGACGAGAACTACCACCATCATATCAGTCAAACTTTCTTATGCATTTCCCCAGACTGACGTACCTTTGAACGAGTATTAACTGCAGACGTAGACCGTAAAATTGAGACCAACGTCTCATGCAACTTCACAAGCTCAGGCGAAAGAGGCTCCAGACCCTTGTTCAGTCTATCCAAAACTATTTGGCACTCCTCCAGTCGACTACCCAGGAGTGTCAGTAGATGCGGGGGATGAGTATCTTTTCCGCGGTCCAGGGTTTCGCGTATGGTGGCGAGAGTCCGAGATATTGATTCAAGGTCTTTGGCGCTATAGAAGCCTGCCTCTTCAAGATGATCGAGTAAGCGTTGTACTGTGGTTGTAAGAGAGTATCTATGCCAACTGGTTAGCTCAAAGTTTCAAAGCTTCTAGAAATTTGTGGTCGAACTTACGTCGCGGGGGCCTCATTGTTTCGGCCGACGGTGAGAAAGAGGAGGGAGATGAGTTGGAAACAATCGTCGAGAACATAATCAACTACACCAAAATCCACAAATGTTAGCTTCTAATATATCCCATCAATACCCCTAAATCAAATCAACGCAAGGCCCACTCAGTGTTGCTAACGTCGGTTGTGTGGCAAGCGGCGGTCACGTTCTTGCGCTTTCCGCACGGCATTCAGAGTCTCGACCTGACCGATCACTTCTTCGTATAACGGGAGGACATCCCGAGATTTGATGTAGGACGATTTATCTTGTTTCAGTAATAGGAGTGCGTCCCTAGTGCGGAGGAGTCGTTCGAGGATTGGCTGTTCTCGTGGATCGAGGGGGACCAGTACAGCCGGGGAGTCCATGATGAGGATGGGAGTTGTGCTGTTGAGGATTAGAGCATCCGGCTTTTGATTCCTAGAAGTTGACTGCAAGGGACAACGTAGGTATTTGAAAATCAAAGCTGTACAATAATTGAATTGAGACGAATAGACGAAGATAGAATTCGAGCCTAGTCTAGTCGATGATGGAGGAGAAGATAGATTGGGAAAGGTGGGGGGAATAGATCCGATTGATACCAAGACGCCGGATGTGGAGAAGCTAGCTCCGACTTCTTAGTTTCTACAGTACTTTCAGCAGGCTTCTTTTAGCTTGAATTTGCAGTATATAATAATTTTGTATGCAAGCCTTTCATTATCCTCGAAGAATCATTTCCTTCAGCTTGGTACGATTTTGATGGAGGCCACGGGTGAAGTTGATCTATGTACGTCTTCTATAGCCGACACAGTAACGATGACGCATCAACCAGTTCCGTTCCTGTACACTGTATATGTTAAACAGCGAATCAACTCTTTTCCTCAGGTATTTTATACTTGGCCGTAAGAACTAGAAAGTTCATGTTTTGCAGCGAGGGGTGTCATAGGGTGACTAATCAAGCCAAGAGCGGGGCTTTCTGCTGAGTCATCTGAGAGGTCAGCCTAACTTGGTTCAGGCTAGCGCAGCCGAAGCGAGGGCTTTTGCGCGGCACACACTTGGCGAGTTGCGATCTCCGGCTAGCATCAAAGTCTCCGTGCAATACTTCTCTCTTTCTTCTTCCGTGTCAATCCAGTCCACGGCAATCCCTTCGAGATAACATCACCTTTCTCGTCCACAACCGACCACCATGTCTACCGCCGAGCTCGCTGTTTCCTATGCGGCCTTGATCCTCGCCGACGACGGCGTCGAGATCACCGTATGTTCCTACCCAGATCCTGAAATTTGATGCAGAAAGAGGCGGACAATATCTCTGTGTACCATCCTGTGCGAGATCCGTGTACAATTCACGATTCACAATTGTGCGCACAGAAAGAGGATTACCAGAAAGGCATTGGAAATATGGGAAATTTGGCTTTTGGCGATTTTGAATATGAACTAATATCCATTCGACACAGGCCGACAAGCTCAACACTCTCATCAAGGCCGCTGCCGTCCCTGAAGTTGAGCCTATCTGGGCCCAACTCTTCGCTCGCGCTCTCGAGGGCAAGGATGTCAAGGACCTCTTGACCAACGTCGGTTCCGGCGGCGGTGCTGCCGCTGCCCCCGCTGCTGGTGGTGCTGCTGCCGCCGGTGGTGAGGCCGCTGCTGAGAAGGAGGAGGAGAAGGAAGAGGGTGCGTCATCTCTTGAACTGAATATGGTATTGCTGGCAGACAGAAGTGACTGACTTGACTATAGAGAAGGAAGAGTCCGACGAGGACATGGGATTCGGTCTTTTCGACTAAGCGGTTTTCTAAACTGTTTTACGCCATTGATTCGATTCCCCCGTTTTCATTCCTCCTGTCCACTCTACAACTGCGCAAATCCTTCCATCTTCTCACATCCTCCTCTCGTCCTATGTACTCGATAATTCCGTTGTTTAATGAAATATGGATGATGGATATCTTATGTTCGGGGCAGAAAAAATTATTTCAAATCAATTCGGAATGGGGGTTTCTTTTTATACGAGAGCATGATGCCTTCTGGTCCTATGAATTGCATGATGGCGCATAAAAAAGATTTTCTTGTCTTCTTTTGAGAAGTTTTTTATGCAATTCCCTGTTGTTTTCTTAATGCTTTGCTCGTTGTCACATGGTGGTCATGTTTACAGTGATAATGGCAAAGGTTGGAATTCCACAAATGAAAGAACAAAAAAAATTCTGCAAATATGGCTGTCCGACTAGATACCTTTTAACGTGTAGAGCAGCATTGCTGCGAAAGTACTCGCCCGACATCGCCGAACTACAATAAGGCTACATAGACAACATATTTCAAATGATTCACAGACGGGCTGAAAGTACGGATGACGTATGTATAATGATTCATTATCGACTCATCTAAAGCCCTAACGCAAGAGATCTAAGCCAAATTCTGACTCATTCAAGCCAGTCAAATACTACGTGTATAAAAGATGATTAGATGTGGGCTTCAGTGATTGCCAATCTGACGATTTCTAGCGAGGACTGGAACTGCTTCCTCGCTCGATATAGAATGCCAAAATTCAGAGCTTTGATCAATGCACAGCATCTACTAGGTTAGTTCCACTGGCAAATCACAACTCTTGACCTAGCTCCATTTTTCGGATAACGGGTGGTTCCTGCAGGTGACTTCGAATGCTGTCCAGAAGTCGGTCCGAGATTCAACTGTCGTTGTGGCCGATAGAAAACAACCCCAAAATATTGGGACAGCAAGACGGAACAATTGCTGTTTATTGCCAGTTGGTTCACGGGTCTCAATGCTCACTTCATCGAGTATGGTATCTAGGTTGCCACGCGTATTTGACTGCTGGAGAAGTCACTGTACCAGTTGGCGGAGGCCCGATTGGACAGGATCCGGACGTGGAGAGCCCCTTAGCAGCCAACACTGACACCGGGACACCGTACAAGCACCCATGACCATTGACCAGGAAAGTGATAGCCTGTAAGCATGGTCGTGGTTTCTCTGCACAAGACAATTAGTTTGTACAAACTATCATGCCGGGGTCTGGGGAGCCCCAGAATTGCCGGTTCTGTCCGCTCCTCTCCCTTACAATACTCTTCTACATGTATGACAATACCAAAACAGTCGCTTCTTGTCGAATTCTATACCCTGGAAGTTTGAAAAACCACGATCTGGTGTCTCGGAAGTGCGACAACTGTACGCGGATCTTCTCCAAGTTGAGCTTTTGCGACGCTACGCCTATTCTCCCACATGCCCATCCACATAATTCAAGGTTGAACGAAACATTGGGATGGAACCGTCTGACCACAATTGACAGGATCAAAGGATTTGTGTAAATAAGCCGTGTCTAGCCCCTTAATACATAGACAGTAGCAGTTCATAGGTTCTTGCATTGTTTCTTTTCCGCTTACACGAATTATAGGCGGCCAAGTCTTCACCTTCGAACACCCTTTATTAGGGTCAGTTCGAGGTCTTCGGTCCTCATCTTTCAGCACTTTTTGAGCATTCACTATGTCCAAATCTCGCACAACTTCGATGTACCCGAGCTGATTAGTTATCATAAGAATGAGCCTATTCATGGCACCACTATCGGGTAGGGAAGAGTGCGATTTGAAGATGTTTCATTTCTAATATACTGTAAACCTGCTGCTTCCTCTTACTCCGGAGGTCTCCAGATGGGATTCGTTCTCATCCAGAAAGAGCTTCCAGGCACAGCTCCGCCGCAGCCTTCACGAAGGATTCGCAATGGGTTCCAATGCATGGCCACAGTACGTCCTTTAAAGGATTGTGAAACTTTGTTAAAAACTGATATCTCCATTTATTGGAGTGACCATCAAGTAATCATCAATTTTTTACCATGCCCGAAGTGACTCCTCTTTCGTCCTAATATTGAATGACAAAAGCTGTCGTCTGGGCCCCTTCGGATTCCTTACTTCTCCAGAGCTTATCGATCATGGGTACAAGCCCAACAGAGGTTTGCTAGATCAACGCACTGCTCTTCTTTAGATTCAGGAGTATATTCAGGTTCCGGAGGAGACCCAGATAAAGTGACCTTGATAGGTGAAAGTGCAGGTGCTGGTACACTTTCCAACGGCTATTATTTCTTATGTTTAGTGAACTTTTCTCAAGGTCAGTATTCGCGCCTTAGTCTCAAGGCACTCTTCACCCCCAGTCAGAAACCTATTTATTCCAAAGTACGAAACTTATGGGAAATACGATCTCCTGATGAAACCTGTGCCCGAGTTTGTCTCTTGAAGGCGTTTACAACAAAATTGTGAAGCGTCTCGGCTCGGATTGTCTGTCCCCATCCAAGCGAGTTGAGACTTTTATGAATATGATTTCGGTGAAGATATTGCAAAACGTATTGCCAAGTGATTCACTATCGCCATCACATGGACCAGAGCTTAACATAGTCGCCCATACATACGAGGAGATATATCAAGGCGTTCAAGGCCCTTTAAAACTACTTAGGCCGTCTATCAAACCATTTAGGATAAACCCGTGCAGCCAAGTAACAGGCACTCTCGGATATGAATTGTGTCACAAAGTCATGAGCTGACTGCTGCCTATGACTTGATATGAGTCTAGTTCCGAACGAATCGGAGATGCTTGTTTAATTAGGGTGAATTATATCCCGTGAGGGGCATGCATTTCAGACTCGGATTATCCTTCACTCGACACCGTAGAATGAGAGAGACTGATATAAAAGTACGAGACTTAGCCATCGCTTTTATCTCATTCTAAGAATATGCGTTCCATCTGCACAAAACTCGGCTTGTCTAGCACATAAGATAATGGCCCACATCAAAGATGTCCCATTACTGATCGACCCAAGTCAACGAAGCATCCAAGAACTTCTACTAAAATATGGCATCCCGCCCATTATAGCGAAAGCTAGAGCACAAGTTGAATTCAGAAACTTCAGCACAGGCGAACTTCAGGCCTGCTTTAGCAAATTGCACCGGCACGAGGCGGACCTTAAGACTTTTGAATTTGATTCAACTTCATCGTGGGCCGCAGGATTTACAAGTCTTCTTAGAAGAAAAACGCAAGAAGTGGTATGGCTGAAGCCTCAACTTGAGTTGTTAAGAGAGTCAGCGATCAAGAAACTCGCTCTTTGCATCAACGCTAAAGGCGAGTGGTCTCTGCGTGAGAACGCATATCTTGCCTTGTCTCATGTCTGGGAAGAAGGCATCCAAGCCGATCCTCAGAACAGAGGAATTCCGCTTGCACATGTCCAGCAGATCATTGCACGAATCCACGCGACAGGAGCAGAATGGATCTGGTTGGATGGGCTGGCCATTCCAGGTTCTAGTCGATCATTGACCTTGGAGGAGGAGGAGATCAAGATTGCCATTATCAACAATCTCGATGGTATATACAGACGAGCCGACTCAATCATTATCTTCGATGCGCTGGTCATGCAGCTACAATCGACTGATCTCGTGGATGTAGCCATTTGTCTCTCGTGCGGAAAATGGATGAGAAGACTATGGACTTTTCAAGAAATCTACCTCTCCAGAAAGGCAGTAATTTTGACGAATAACGGGCTGGTGGATTATCTGACTATGGCTGCTCGACTACGCTCCCTGAGTGGACTTGATGATGAAGTTCCACAAATGTATGCATCAATGTCATGCAAGGATCTCATGGCTGTTCAATCCATGCACAAGAATCCAGCAAAATATCAAGAACTTTACCTACAACTCGTTCGAGTTCTGGGCATCGATGGCAAAAAGCCTTCTTTGACCCAGCTGGCGATGGCATGTCAAGATCGACGAACAGGAAATGACATCGACTATGCTCGGGCATTCTTCCCTGTTCTTGGATTGACGTGGAATAGTACATTGAGTAGAGAAGAGGGAATGGAGCTCATTTACAGGGACCAGGAATATTTTTCGAAGCGATTGTTGCTGATGCATGGCGTTCCGAGATCTTCGGTGAGGTTAGGGTGGGCGCCATCGTATTTGACAGGACTTGTTGGTCGACCACTTGGGCCAGAAGAGCCTTTGGGAGATATCAAGTGGGAGCACAGAGGGCTAAAAAGGGATTGGTATACGTATAAGGCGAGTCCCCCATTGAATAATGACTGCAAAGAATGCAAACTAACGTGTCCATACAGGTCAACAAGGAAAATCCATCACCAAGGGACAGTATCATGGCATTGGAAGTAGACTGCGAGGGTGCTTGCGAACTCTGCGCCTGTTTAATTGGTAGCAATGAGCGTCCAGAAACTATGGAAGGATTTCGACAGGCCATTTCCACTAAAGAAGCCTACATTCTAACGAACAACGAGCTGAACATGGTGTCACGCAGTGGCCTTGCGTATCGCGCAATACTGGTAGAGCGAGATACAGCTGTTGCCAACCTCAATGAAGCCTGGGTCTACATGGCCGTCGAGGTCGCGCCCATACACAAATCATTGCCAGCGAAGCCCAAGTCTTGGCTACTCCTCCACGAAAGCCCAATTTCGACACACGAACGTAGTGGGAAGGACTGGACTAAGATTGCGCGGATGTTAAGCGATGAGGATACTCTGCATGGCGGTAAAACTCCTTTGCATGAGGCTGCAGAAGCCGGGATTCAAGATTTGATAACAGAGCTGCTCTCTGAAAATGCAGCTTTACTCGAGGCACAAGACGAGAGAGGGTGGACGCCGTTACATAATGCAGCCTTTAGGGGGCAAGCAAGCTCTATTCTCCTTCTCGTCCAACACGGTGCACCGGTTGACGCTCTTGACTCATCTGAAAGAAGCCCGCTCATGATTGCGGCTGATGAAGGCCACACCGAAGCCGTCAAGCAACTATTAGACCTCGGTGCCGATGTGAACTTATCGAGCCAAAACGCCAAGTGTCCATTGAACCAGGCATTGCTCACAGAGCACGTGGAGGTTGTTCGGATACTCCTCGAAGCCGGCGCAAACCCCAATGGTCGAGATAAATTTGGGTATGCTCCCATGTTCATTGCATGTAGAAATTTGGAAACGGCCAACCTTCTCATCAGTGCCGGGGCAGATCCATCTGCTGACCTTGTCGGGGGTGCAACCATATTACACTTTGCCGCGCGTGCAGGTAACGTTAGCTTGATCAAGCGTTTGCTTGAACTCGATATGCCTGTTGACCTCACCGAGGGCAATGTACCGACCGGCATCACGGCGTTGTACCGCGCAGTTGAAGAGCAAAAGCTGGAGGCTGTCGAAATTCTTCTTCAGCATGGCGCAAATCCTAACCACGTTATCCAGACATGTTGGACTCCGGTGCTCCTCGCTGCTAAACTTGGAAACTATGAAATTACAAAGGTTTTAGTCAGGAATGGCGCGGATGCGCAAACAACATGCCAGCCGGAGAAATGGACCGCCTTGCATGTCGCATCTCAAGCAGGCCATCGTTTGGTGGTGAGGTTACTGTTAGATGCTGGCTGGGATGTAAATGCCCGAGATGCTGCAGGATTCACACCATTGAAATTAGCTGAGACGGCCGTACATAGAGCGGTAGTGGAAGTTTTGAAGCAAGGCGGAGGTTTATGATATCAGACCAAACAGGTCTCTTAAGTCCCAGTCAGCACTCGCATATTCGTATAGAGTACTGTGTAATTGGAGTTATCGGTTATATCTGGGCCGCCGGCATAAAGCAGACAATCAATGAAGTGGACAATTCACATTTTCTAAGATACACACAGAAAGAGGAAAGCCATCCGCTCTAATAGTAAGAAACCGCTAACGCCCAACTTATCCACGCTCTTCTTGCTAGTAGTCAAGAGGTTCTTTTCGACAAATCAGAGAAAAGAAATCATACAATCGTTGGAGATTGCAGCATCAACTCATCACGAGTCAAGAGCAGGGCGCGCATAGATTCGGAATTGTATGAAAATGGCGATGTCTTCCACCATAGTTCCCAAAGACCCTATGAGCCAGGGCAAGTTTTTTACAATGTATTCCTTTTCGGTTGAGTGCGCGATAATCTGAAGAATCATGATTAGTAACCGAAATGAACCCAATTGAGGCCAGAAAAGCTTACTCCGGCTCCGTAGGTAAGATTGCCTAAGAGAGACAGAACGAAAAAGAGCAACGAAAGACCTTCGCATGACTTTTCCGAATAGTTTTTGTATATCTGTGGTAACCGAGCCCTGTAAAAATTAGTATTAATATTGCATTAATGAGCGAAGAACATACCCAAGGTAACAAACTGCACTGAAATACCCCAAAACCTGCGCACCAGGCGCCATAGGACCACCCTCTCCATCGTGGTTCACAGGAGCAGGCCTCCAAAGTCCCGTCTGCCAGGCGATAGCCCAGCCTCCGGCACCTATAACCGCAATCGCAATGACACTCAAAACATTCTTAAACCAAGCCTTTGCGCCGGACTCGCTCTCTTCCACAATCTTCGCCAATGCGCTGTCCGGGTGACTAGCGCGACGCTGATGAAGGTCTCTCTGTGATGCCGACGACCGTCTCCGTCGCGAACCTGGTATACTCAACTCATCACTGAACCGTCGGCCTAGTAGTGGTGTTGTTGGAGTGGGACTGTCGAGAGTTGATTCGACGCTATTTCGGCGCTGTTCGCGGCGCGCATTGCGCATGTTGTAGTACAGGCATTGAGAGATGAGGACGCCGTCAGCAATGCAGAAATAGACTGCGATTGCTAGTACGACGGGGACGAGTTGTGCCCACAGTCCGCCGACGAGGTTTGTCACGTCACCCACAAACCATACGACAAGGAATGCCATCGATAGACCTTCTGCGCTACCATATCGGTAGTTTTCGATGAGTTGCGGTACCTAATTCCGAACGAAAGTACTTGTTAGTAGGGTTTTCGGCCTTATTAGAGAAGGCTGGAATTGAAGGACGCATACGAGAAGAAACACCCAGCAGGTCAAGGATATCGAGCCTAGAACACCAGATGCAGCTTCACGAGAAGTAAGAGGGATGCTTTTCGACGCATCCTTCGCCAAGGAGAATATCAAGTTTGACATATTGTAGTCGCAATGGCCAATACAAATGGGCGAGCACTCTCTGCTGCCTAGAACGGCTAGAGAAAATCAAATTTTAGAAGACAGAAAATTGACACGTCATGTATGCGAAGCATAGATGCGGATAGCTATTGACATGGATGTTATTCTTGAAAAGCTGGAGATTTTTGTCCGAGATAACAATGGATGACAGCCGCACTTATGCGGGGCGGCTGGAAAAAGCCTGACATGACCTCGCTGCGTTCTGCATTCATGAATCGGTCGAAGCTTCGGTGCAACAACATGTCTCTATGTCCCAGTGGTTAAGGAGTCCGGCTGTTATCAGCGCCTGCAAAGGCAATGACTGCACACCGGAAGATCGGTGGTTCGATCCCACCTAGGGACGCTTATTTTTATGTTTTTTCTTCTAAGCCAATTATGTCCGTTGATTTGATTGTGATACCAGTTAATATACGAGAACGAAGAATTCAAACTATATATATATTCTACCTGATTTTGAACTATTTATGCTACAATGGCGAGAGGGCTCAATTGTTAGGATGTTCCCAGTATTCCGGCCGCATATGCCCCTGCCATTCAATCAGATCCACCACCATCTCACCCAGTATGTCTTGAATGGGTCCATATAGTAATTCTTCCCGGTCCTCAAAGGGATATATCCTTATCAGACCATCAACGTAGTTATTCACAGGAACAGGCTCGGTATCTTCCCAATTTCCGGGGTCTATACCGTGTTGTCGTACGAATCTTTGAAGCGGCAGGATACCAGGGCCGAGGAGCCATTGTCTGACCGCTCCTTGATCACTACTAGGCGGTGGGAGAGATGCTGTGGGATCCTCATCAACCGGCTCCAAGTCAGGAAGATCATCTATGCCACTGTGGTCGTCATCGTCGTCCATATGTTCTATTTCATCCGGATTCGCACGTCCAAGAAGATTCCTTAACCACTGCGGTTGAGCAGCCTCGGGAATCTGTGAGATGTACGACGGAACCGGATTACTTTGCTGACGATATGCCTCGGATTCATATGGGGGCAGTGGGTCGGAAGCAGAGATTCTGCCGGTTGTAAAGCGAGTCGGAAGATGAGTTGTAACACTAGGGATGTCGGAAAGTACGACATGGCGCGCTATGTCTAAAGTAATCTCTGGTGGTTCAATCGCCACTGACTCTTCTGAAAGGGTTTCTGCTATTTCCACGAGGAGCGCAAGAACCTCTGGTGTATTCCACAAGTCCTTGGCGCGGGATATATAAAGTTCGGCGAGTAGTTCATGAGACTGGGCCGGAGGCATCTTTCCCCATATTCTTTTGGGAATAGGCTGCACATCAAGCTCTTGAGCTAGCCGATTAAATATCCAAGGATAACGCGCCATGGCGGCTCGCAATTGCTGGCGAGCCTCTTTGGGCTTATTCAAACGTAGTAATGCTAGAGCCAGCGAACATTGAATGTTCGGATATGATTCCCAATCTTCCTTGAACACGGTTTCCGTGCAAAGAGAGATGAAATGTTCGTACTGTCGGCCCCTGAGTGCCAAATTGTCGATAAGCAGCCTCATACAATAAGGGTCTTTGATGTCAAGACTCAGGACCAGCTTGGCCCATTCGTATGCTGTCCGCCATGTTCCTTTCATGCCGAGGTTTGCGATATATCTCCAGATGGTGAGCCACAATTCTCGATTTTCTGTAAGTATAAAATCTAATTTTGCCTTTCCTTCTTGTAGTTGAGTATTAAACGAGGAATGAGCTGCGCGACCTATGTTGAACAACGATCTTTCTAGCAGATCAGCCGAGACAGCATGATCGCTTTGATGTTTGGCTATTTCAGAAACTTGAAGCAAGGTCGAAATATGGTATGCTATATCTTGTCAGTACCATAGCACACGGAATTTTCATAGAAATAGACGTACGGTTGTATTGCAAGAGCTGTATCAATCTCTGGGGATCCATAGACTCGACACACATATCAAACTGCATCTGCACGTCCTGATATGCTTTGTTATGCACAAGTCGGTATTGACTGCTACCATCCGGTAGTCTCTGCACAAGTTCCATCCCAAGTCCACCACTTGTCGTTCTCGGCCACTCATCCTTCCCTTGCATAAGTATGTTTTTCCTCATGGTCACCCCAGCAAGACTCTGTCCTCTACTAGCGGGGCTATATCGCCCACTCAAAGCTTTGCCCAGGTCAAGCATTTCTCGTTGCCGCTCCCTTCGTCGTCCAGTTCCAGCATCCTGTTCCTCAAAGGATTCGAGAACAATATTTCCAAAAAGTTTTCGCATTTCGTTCATCGCATTAAGAGACTTTGGTTCGATGGCAAGGAGTTCGGCAGGCGATTTGGCGAATGCATCTTCCCTCGCGGAAAGCGCAGGCTGCTTCTCGCTCGAGACGACAGCGGTACCATTTTTGACCGCTAGGTCCCTGAGTGCTCGATCAATATCATCCAGCTCCTCCACAGCTACCTTTTCCGGCTCGGCGGCAGATTTCTGCGTTGCCTTCTTCTTCTTCTTCTTTTTCTTCTTCTTCTTGGCTGTTTCTACTGTCGTAGTCACTGTAGAGGTCTCGATCTGAGCATTGGATGTTTCTTTTGATACCGTCTCATCTTCCGAAGTTTGATCGTCATCGTCATCTCCGCCGGCGGCATTCAGCAAGTCGAAGGCATTTAGTTTCTTCTTTGGAGGAGCTGGTATGGATTCGTCATTTGAACTTTCGTGATCTTCAGCTAGTTGGAGCTGCACCTCTAGTTCGCGCTGCTTTTGCAACTTTCGTAACGCTCTGGCAGACATTTCGGTGTTTCATGAGTAGGATTTCAAAGATCTCGAATGTGTGTCATTGCAAGCCAAATGGTCTGATAGTGGGGCATGAACTGATCATTCAGATGATGTTGAACGGCGCACTGAAAAAGACATGATAATAGTGATAAAACTCTGAAATATCAGGGATCACTTCTTTGAGGGAGATATATTTCGAACGAAAAATAAAATACAAAATAAGAAAAGGTGAGTCTGGTGAGATTTTGACAAAGATCGAAACATGACGACATCGCACCAATCAGCGGCGCGATTGATAAAGGGCAAATCACGTGACCCGCTTGCTATTATCTTGCAGGATCGCTCTACAATCGACAGACATATTCATTAATGGCAACCATCATCCTAACATAATCATATTTTCAATGCGTCGTGCTGTTTCCCAAGGTCTACAGGCCTTCCGTACTGTTCGCTATAGTACACCATGGAGAACCGGCGGTAGGCGATCCTCCCGCGCCTACTTCTCCAGTGGACAGGCTCTCGCTCTTCACAAGAGACAAACACCGTACATACCAGCTTCACTTCATGCCTCCATGCACGTCCGAAACTTTTCGCTCGCTTTTCTCTCGACTCTTGTTGCCTCGGGCGCTTGGTATGCGTACAAGGGGACACAGCAACAGTCCTCGTTCTTGAATGGCACCACCAATCTTCAATCGCGAGGAATAGCGGATACGACAACGGAGACGGCAACTGGGGAAGCCACCACTTCTACCCGCCGGGCTTTGCTAGTTGAGAACGATCAGTTTTACACTGCGGTGCTGTCTGGTGATCAGCCTATTGCTAAACAATCGGACGACTCAGATAGGAGGGTACTCGAGATGTTGACACCGGAGCAAGCCACGCAAAAGCTGCGTAAGAACGATGAATCCTATCTAGTCAGCCGCGGACGAGGTGTTGTTCGATATGATATTACGCAAGTGCCGAGTAACTCGCCTATTGAAGACGATCATGCAGAGAAGATTGTCGAGGTTCCACTGGCTACAACGCAAGATGGATCCGCTAACAGTGACTGGATGTTTTGGGGTGTGTTTGATGGTCACTCGTAAGTCTACTTCCCGGTTTATATATCCATTAACTTGCTAATATGCTTGAAGTGGTTGGACGACATCCGCCAAACTGCGAAACGTCCTCATTTCCTATGTCGCTCGCGAACTCAACACTACCTACAAGGCCGCGGCTACAGATCCCTCGATCAAGACCCCTTCACCGGAAGCTATCGACAACGCGATAAAACAAGGATTCGTCCGCTTGGATAATGATATCGTTTATGACAGTGTCGACAAGGTCATGAAATCCAATTCCCGCCGTGTCGCCGCTGAAATTCTAGCACCCGCTCTCTCTGGATCATGCGCATTGCTCGCTTTCTACGACTCTCAATCTCAGGACTTGCGTATCGCAGTCGCTGGGGACTCACGAGCTGTCTTGGGTCGCCGCGGACCCAGCGGTAAATGGGTCGCAACCGCCCTGTCAGAAGATCAGACAGGTGGAACACCATCCGAGATTGAGCGTCTTCAAAAGGAACACCCTGGCGAACAATACGTTGTGCGAAACGGCAGAATTCTAGGACAACTCGAACCCAGTCGCTCATTTGGCGACGCGTTCTACAAGTGGACGAGAGAAACACAGGACAAGATTAAGAGCCGCTTCTTTGGACGTACACCTCATCCGATGCTCAAGACGCCTCCATATGTCACTGCCGAGCCCATCATTACCCGAACCAAGATCGATCCCAAGCAAGGCGACTTTGTTGTGCTAGCAACTGATGGTTTGTGGGAGATGTTGACCAACGAGGAAGTCGTGGGACTTGTAGGCCAGTGGCTCGAAACCCAACGCGTCGGAGATAGTGGAAATCGTTCGTGGTTGCAAGGTCTTTTCGGGTCTTCTGAGACCAAGCAACTGCCAGTCGAAAAAGCTACCGAAACGAAGACCGCGGGACAACGACCACCGATTCGTCAACAGCAGTACGACATTTCCGGAGCTGCGCAGCGATTTGTGGTTGAAGATAAGAATGCCGCTACTCATTTGGTGCGCAATGCTATGGGAGGAAAGGATAGAGATATGGTGTCGGCTTTGTTGACGCTCCCCAGCCCATACTCAAGACGCTATCGGTGAGTTTTATCTTCTGTTACATTACTTCAAGCCTTACTGACTGATTCAAGGGACGATATTACCGTGGAAGTCATCTTTTTCGGCGAAAGCGCGAATGATGGCAGCGTCACCATCAACAAAGAAGCTACCGCATCAGCCGAGTCAGCCAAACCAAAGCTATGATGCTGATACAATTGAGCTATGTATTCCAATTCTTCCATATTTCTGCTTTGTGGTTGGGGGTTCCAATGCCTCGACAAGAATAATGGGTCAGGCGAAAGGTTGCAATCATCAAATCTTGTTCTAGTTATATTGATGGCGTTTGGCGGGTTAATCTTCTAGGTGTTATCCCACATAGTAATGTACATGATGTGATTGATATGAGCTCGAGTATTCACATGTTTTTCGAACTGAAATGTCTAGAATGAAACTTCTGGACCAACTTTTAAAGTATGAGATGCACGGCGTTCGTTGTATAGTCTGGTCGAATTCCCCTTTAAGACTTGTTACAGCATAGCGTCTGGTGATAATGGTATATTGCTCTGCTCATTTTCTTGCAAGTAGAGCCTTGGTTGGCGGTGGCGTCTCTCCAGGCTTCAACGCACGGACATGCATCCTAGGCAAAGCCTCAAGCGGCTTGTTCACAAACAAGAAACGATCATAGAACTTGTTCTGTAGCATTGCCGTATTCGTACTGACGATCCAGTACAGCATCATGCCGGCAGGCATACCTGACATCCAGGCAGAGAAGGCAATGTAAGGCGCCAAGATCATCAGAAATTTCTTCATCCCGATAAGCGCCGTAGAAAAATACATTTGCAAATCTCTTTTATCCGATGCTTCTGCTGCAGTCGAGGTTGGGAAGCCTAAGCTCACGTTTGTCAAAATGGTTAGACCGAGCATAGCGGGCAAAGCCCCCGTGGGATCTCCAGCCAACAAATCCGGGAACCATAATGCACCCTCGGTGGCCAACGAGGGTTCCACGCCCGGTAACTCGAAGCTAGGGACACCATCCTTGCTCGACATGGGAACCAGATACCGTAGAAGGCCCATATTGATACCACATATATTCCTGATACCTTCCATAAAAAACAACCAAATGGGCATCTGCACCCAGGTTATGAGGGAATACCAGCGAGAAACGCCCCATTCCTTGCGAATGGCAGCAGTCTTTTCATTCATTTGCTTGTATAATCTTTTAGACGCTTCATCGGATTTCATTTGTATTCTTGCCTCGACTTCTTCCGCTCTCATAGCATCTTGGTGATGTTTTACACAGCATTGTATAATAGGCTTTATGTCCTCCTCGCGACGCCGGCGGATACGGAACCAGATTAGTAGAGGGGTCATGCACATGCGCACACCGAAGGCGGCGAGGGGGATTGACGCTACCCATGGCAGGCCGGTGTATGCGTGAACGCTGTGAAGGCAGCTAGTAGCGGCTATAATGGCTTCTGGGATGAAGGCTGCCGGTCGAGTCGCATGGAAGTTGCGGACGCGTTGTGAGAGGATTGTTCGGGGGCTCACTGGTCGTCGAAGTTGAGACCATCGAGGTTTAAGGAGCGGCCGCATGTCGACTCGTTGTTGATTAGGAGTTCATTGATCAGCCAGGAAGAGCTGCAGCCGAAGCAGCAGGCGTGTGGTCAACTGCCCAGGTCGATGGTCAGTCGGTCGTGTGTTGGGCAAGTCAATTGATGTCGATAGAAGTGGTCTAGAGGCGCTCTAAACATAAAAGACAAAAGGTTTATAGTCGGTGGAGCCGCGTGGGGAAGGAGGTTTGGTTCATTTGCTGCGGCGGCTATCACGTGCCGCCGATAAGGCTGATTATGGTAATGTGTCCTGGTCAGTTGGCAAAGCAACTGATCCAGACGTTCTTTATTCCTTCTTCAACAAGAGATAGATACAGAGCTAAGTCTTCTCATATTCCTGGCTGAGAAAGACGAAATACGAATATGGAGTAAACCTCATACTCTGGATTCACCCCCGGGACACTGCGTCACTCATAGAGCCAAACAAACAAGCAAGCGAGGAATAAAAAAACATGGCATCCCTCACCACCATCGCCATCATCACGCTTCTGGTCCCACTCGTCACTTTCTTCCTCATTCCGGCTGCAGTGGGCTATATCCTTAAACTCGCTCTCCGCAGCCTAGGCTGGTCCTTGAAGAATAAAACCAATGCACGCAGGGAATTGATTCTGTCGCAAGTGCGCATTGAGGAAGAGCGTTATCTAGAGGCTGCTAAATCGGCGGCATCGTCTTCGGCAGGTCCGGAAGATGATGATTGGGAGAAGGTGGATGGCACTGTGCCGAGTGTCGCTGGGAATGGGAAGCCGATAGGCGAGGACTGGGAGGGGATTATGGGGTTCTTTCATCCGTTCTGGTAAGTTTCTTTCATTACATTTAAGAATATCTTGCTTACTAAATGATACTGTAGTAACGCCGGAGGTGGTGGTGAACGTGTCCTCTGGGCTGCAGTAAAAGCCACGCAGGAACGATGGCCGAAGGTTTGTTCATCATTCGGTTTTGTAGGTCTATCCACTAACTGAATCAACAGGCCGTATGCGCCATATATACTGGCGACCATGAAGTCACCAAAGCAGCCATGCTCGAAAGGGTTGAGGTTAGTCTACATTCTTTTCAAGGTGAACGAGTCTGACAGGCATTAGACCCGCTTCAATATCAAATTACACGCCCCAACAGTAGTCTTACTCTATCTCTCTACACGCAAATACGTCCAGAGCAGCATGTACCCCCACTTCACCCTCCTAGGTCAATCTCTAGGCTCTTTGATCGTGGCCTTTGACGCCTTCAATCTTCTGGTGCCTGACATTTTCATCGACACCATCGGCTACGCTTTTACCATTGCACTCTCAAAATACCTTTTTCCATCAGTGCCGACTGGGGCCTATGTGCACTACCCCACTATATCCACCGATATGCTAACCTCCCTTGATGACAACACGGGGATCAAAGGCCTCAATTCCGGTGCTGGGACTGGATGGAAGGGTATGGCCAAAAAGCAATATTGGCGCCTCTTTGCCCGTCTGTACGGCTGGGTGGGCAGTAAAGCGGACGTTGTCATGACAAACTCATCCTGGACATCGGCTCATATCAACTCCCTCTGGGGCCCAGCACGCCGCAACAAGAAATTGGCTTGCAAAGATGCGTCGGTCGTGTTTCCGCCAACAGCCGTCTCGGATATCAAGTCTGCTATTGACGTGAACGACTCAACTGAAGCAAGCCGTGAGCCTAGTATACTATACATTGCACAATTCCGCCCAGAGAAGAACCACGCGCTCATCCTCCGCGCCTTCGCACGCTTCATCCACAACCGCAAGAAATCACCATCATCAGCGACAGAGCCAAAACTGATTCTGATAGGCTCAGTGCGCCACTCCAGCCACGACGAAACGCACATTTACCACCTCCGCCTCCTAGCGCACGAACTCCAAATCCGCGACCAAACGACTTTCATCTGCGACGCAAGCTGGCCGACCATCCTATCGCACCTCCGCACGTCATCCATAGGCACAAACGCAATGTGGAATGAACACTTCGGCATCGGCGTAGTCGAGTACCAAGCCGCCGGCCTGATTAGCGTAGTGCACGACTCGGGCGGTCCGCGAGAAGATATCGTCATCAATCTAGATGGAAAGGGGGAAACGGGGTTCAGAGCGTCGACAGAAGAGGAATTCGCGGCTGGGTTTGAGGATGCGTTGTCGCTGCCGGCGGCGGAGAAAGTGGGCATGAGATTGAGGGCGAGGGAGTCGGCGATGAGGTTCACGGAAGAGGAGTTTGCGAGAAAATGGATTGCGGAGGTTGGGAAGTTGGTTGACCTTCGACGGAGGAAGTAGTTTTATTTCTTTTTCTACGTATGTGCCCTAGCTTAGTTTTCATCTTCGTTCGTAATGTTCGTTATCGAGGTAGGCTACCTGATCTTGTATTATTCATTTAGAATTGATATCTGCATAGAACGAATCGATTATGCAAGCTGACATTTGAATTGCCAAGGGTATTTCTGTTAATCTGTAAGAACTATCCCAAATTTGTCACGAACTACACCTGTGGTGCTCAAAACAAGAAAATTGCAGATAACACCCAAATTCCATGTCCCAGCCATCTTATGTTTCTCCCTATCAAATTCAAACAAGATTAGACTTGAATGCAGCAAGATGAATATCATAAGTCGTAAAGCGAAGGTAACAAACGCCATAACCCGCTCTATAAAGTGTAATGACCAATTGGCAGAAAAGAAAATCCAAAAGAACAAAATACCTGAAGCAAAAGGGTATTGATGATGGTATTATTGATTCCATTCCTGTCCCGTATAGTTCGGATCTGTCGCTTCCAGTCCGAAATTCGGTGATGAGTTGGGATGACTACCACTACCACCGTATATGGCGCCTTGACCTGACGCGCCTGTGAAACTACTTATACTCAAGTCGTCGTCGTCGAAGCCGAATTCTCCCCCTGAGCTTGCGTCGAAGCTGTTTCGGGCGCTCATATCACTGACATCGTCGCCTGTGGTGGCGATTTGATCCCATTGCAGGTTCTGAAGGGCGGGATACTGGGCTAGTAGTGCTGCTGGAAGAGTGAATCCTTGGCCATTATCAAGACCAGGGACCATCATCGGTTGTGGGACGGGTTGGAGATGTTGTTGCTGCGCTTGTTGTTCCATGAAAACTCGGTTTCGTTCAATAGCCTCTTCGTCCAACAACGCCTTGATACAAGCCCGTCCGGCTTCTGATCGGAAGTGGCGACCTAAAGCATCCGCTCGAGCAAAGCGTCGTCCACAACCCCATTGACCGCCAGAAGCAAGATCGCCGCGACATACGAATTTCTTCTCGCCCGAATGCAGACCTTCGTGTCGCTTTCGATCGTGTTGACGGGCAAATGCTTTTCCGCACACAGTACAAACAAAGGGCCGCTCATCCGTGTGGGTTCGAAGATGAGACCGCAGGTTATATGCACGCGTAAATCTCTTAGGACAGAGGTTGCATTGGAATGTAGCAGGATGTTTCTGGGTCCTCTTTGATTCACCAGGCGTGGCACCTGGTCGTTGCGGGTCGGCTAGATCAAGGATAACCTTGCGCTCAATGGAAGATGTAGACTGTCGACGTATCGACGATCTGGATGCCGGCGACACGCCTCGCGAGCCTGGATTGCTGCGCGATCCTCCCATAGGGTCAAAGGGCGAAAGAGACCGCCCAGGTGAACCTACTGCCGGATCCAAACTGCTTGTTGACGAGACGGACTGTGAATGGGGTCGAGCGATTGGCGTAGGTCGTCCAAAAGGGTCCGATTTACTTCGGCCACGAGATCCTCCTAGCACATGTAAGTCTTGTGAAACCATTAGAGAAAAGGGTAAACTTACTCGAAGGCGGAGACAAAGCATCAAAATCGTTTTCACCTCCTGGACCAAAACTAGGCACTCTTGAAGGAGGCGCAAACTCCACATTAATCGACGGAGGTGGCACCATATTGCTCATCTGGTTCGGATCAAGACCTGACATATCCGTCACCTGCATACCAGCAAGCATTGCATCATCCGGCTGTCCTACGTAGATGTCTTGAGAAAGCGCAGGGAACTGAGTCATATTCTGCTGTCCACTCAACATGAATGCGTCACTGTTAATATCTTGAGACGGAATTTGCGGTGAGACGTAAGGGCTATGATGAGGACTCAACCCCTGCTGCTGTTGCTCTGAAAGCGTGAAACTATCCATCGCCAACGTATTGTCATAAAGCACAGGATCGTTTTGCGCTCCTAGAGATGGCGAGGTGCCTTCCAAAGCATCGAATGACTCATGATGCCCGGCATACGGCGAATGATGGGATACAGACGACACATCTGAATGTTCCGAAGGGGCACGGCGATGACTCTGAAAAGAGGGGTTCTCTAGCATGTTCTGCCACTCTTGTGTCTGGTTATGATTAGACATGTATGCCGCACTCATCGGGTCTAGAGAAGCGCTTCGAGAATGTGCTGGCGAGTAGAAAGGCCCGGACGAAATGGGCGGTGAAGTATGACTATTGCCAGGGGAAGAGTGATGTTCAGGCGACAGTAGATTATGAGGCGATCCCATCGGGCCCATATCCCCTTGACCCATCAACTGAGCATTTTGTGCATTATGTTGTTGTTGTTGTTGCTGCTGCTGCTGCTGCTGGTCCAACAACAAAGACGTATCAAAAGTCGGTTGCATGCCCGTATTATCACCGGCCACGGCATACTGCGTGAAATCATAATCATTCGTATTCGGATTTATTAAATTCGAATAGCTTGCGTCTTGGAGAGTCGCCGACGGATCCAACTGATCCTGAAACGTCGCCGCAAAGGAAGAAGCGAACTGATCGTTTTGCGCGGCGAGGTTGTCGTGTTGTTGGGCGGAGGTAGTGGCAGATAGGAAGTTGTTATAGAGATCGGGATTATTCAAGTCGGGCGCAAGCGACGACGGCGGCGGCGCTGCTGTGTATGCGAGATTTGGCTGGTAGCCCGTTCCTGCTGTAGAAGCATCTAGCATGAGCCCCGCGGCAGAAGGGTTCTGATATGGCGAGTGCTGGCCGTGATGCGGTGATGGGCTGACATTGCGGCTATGCACGCTCGCGGACGGGGAGCGACCGCGATTGGCATATTGGCCATGGCTCTCCATGGCTCAATTGAGTTGTGCGTAAATGAGAAAGAAGAAAAAATTGGAGAAAGGGAATTCAAAATCAAGGCTGTGCTCTGTCTCTTGAAACTGGCGCATGAAGATATATAAGGAAGTGAGCGCGGTGTTGTTCGTTCCCTGACTAAAAGTAAAGTGTGAGGGGCAGGAGCCGAGAACACGAGGGAACAACTACCTAACCCTCCCTTGGAGAAAGTGTGGCTGCGGCGGACAGACAGGGAGAAAACGGCGTGATAGATAAGCTTTGGGTCACGGGCTGGACCCTTTGAAGCGAGGATTTGTCAAGGGTCGTGCCGGAAAGAGGACGTGAGACGAGCGAGATGGACAGAAACGGGCAAGAGTCGAGAAAATGCCTTGCGATCAGCCTTAGGCTGCCCACATGCAATACGCTATAGAGAGGTTCCTAGTATTGGTGGGGATCAGCCGCACCGACTAGGCAGAGAGCAGTTAGGTACGTGGGAGACTGTCCAGGAGTTGAGATGAACAGTGAACAGCAAGACGAGCGATGACTGGTCGGCGGTGTGATTGTGGTGCTGGTCACTTACTGACTCGTAACTAGTATATTATGAGTAGTAGTTGCGATGAAGTCTCAAAGAGCGGGCGTGCCTTGAGACCTAACATATCAGGCATCAATTTAACAACTGATTCGCTGAGGTCACCACTCTAACAGCCAATCACCGCCCGTCCTCTCAGTTTCCTCATTATCCTCATACCTACTGATTAGTTATGACTATGTTACTACGTGGTAGTTCACTGCTCGTGCCCAAGCAGCATCAAAAGGAACGTCACTCTGCAATATGATCCTCCGATACAAAGTCGAAAAGAGGCTAGTGCAGTCTCCATAATCCCACGTCGCGCATAGCTCAGCCACACTCCCTCCAAGCCCTAGATTCACTAGATCCATCGTGAAACAGGCGTTTCGATTGAAGAATGGGCCAGGAATGGTTCATTTTCCGTATTCGAATGGAGAATAATAAATAAGAATCCTGCTGCCTACGCATGCCATATCATTCCATGGATGTCCGGAGCTCTTTGATTGCCGAGTCAATTTCATAGCTAGCTGATTTAAAATACGTAACTTATATATTTCCTAGTTATTAATATCCTTTTTTTATTTTACCACGGGCTTGGAAAAGCTGTAAATCCGGGTGCCATATTCCCACAGAGGCAGAAAACAGATTCGTAGGGTTCAGTCTATGGATAATGTGAAGTCTAGATTTGACGCTGATGGGTTGATCCTGGTTCTACCATGTAGAAGGAATAAGATAGGATATACCAACCAGCATATTCTCATATCAGGAAATTTGGATTTCTCCAGACTTGAAAATTTCGAAGTTCTAGTTCTAGAGAAATCTGACTTTGAGTCATTTCTTAATTGATCCACATGATCCCGACTTTGATTTCAATTCAATTTTCAATAAAGACACACCCAACTTTGACCTCGATCCATTTCCCCATATAAACACAAGTGACTCCAACTAAGGATTTGAGGCAGATGCAAGTCAGATGCAAATGGCTGCAAGGATGGTCCCATTTGCCTTGTCTCGTGTCTCGAGGCAGACCTTCACATTGGCAGAGCGAGACGACTTCTGAAAAAAAAAAAACATAATCCAGATACCTTCCCAGAGAAAAGAAATAAGGTATGGTTCACTCCTCTGGAGAAAATAATCAATCAGCACTAGTCATGTCTGAAAAACCTAAGTTGGAACATTTGTAAAACCAAGGCACACCCCATAGACGGTATTATCGTGCAACGAATATATCCGGTGGGAAATTGCTATAGTCAGTATAGAAGTATACTGACCTTCTAAAACGATTAAACATCATTCCTTAGACCTTTAGGTAAAATCTCCCGACTTGGCAACTCGATCAAACTATGTAGTGTCTCTGTTAATACGTCCGGTTCAGACGCAAGCTAGAGATAGTGAAGATCATAAAGCCCAACACTGGCATATATGAGTCAACAGTCAGTCTTGCTAGGTAGAGCAACTCTTCATCAACAGACTTTTCATAATTAGCGCTGTACTGTTTGTCTTGAGTCAATTTACGCCACACCCTCAGTGTCCTATATATATCTTGTATCTGGCCCCCCAAATCATCGAGAGTCAATAATCTTCTGTGAACATTTGATTCGAGTAGTAAAGGCAGGCACCTTAATCTGGGACAAGAGAAATTTATTGATAGAGCTAGATAACATGTTCATTTAGAAGCATTTATCGGTAGAGTATTGTGGTGTCCATGAACGCGGCGGACCTTCCTATTTGAATAATCTTCGTTCCCAAATAGTTCTAAAGATGCTATTATAAAATAAAACCGTCAATCTATAGTAATGACTCCAAGTCCTGGGATATCTCACATTGCCACTGCACAAAGCCAATTGAACTGGTTGTCCATCAAATTGTACGACTTGTGCCTGCTGCTCAGAACTTCAGTATCTCATGGTTCAAGGAATGATAAATGATTGATAGCAATAGTCTTGGTCAGCGGCGGTTATGGAACCGTGCAGAAGTACATAGTAAACCCTTTATGTTACTTGGGAGTCAAAGTCAAAGCCTTTGCCTGGAATGAAAAGAAAATATACCGTGCGGTCCTCGAATTACCAAACATAGAGCTGGCGCAAGGTCAAGTTGTTTTAACCCAGGTTAGCAAGACTGGGTAAGATCAGCGTTAGATTTCTGAGACTAGGTTTGGCTTGATAATTGGAGCCAACCTGAAACAAAGGTCAGGTTGAGTTCAGGTTGGTCTAGGACTGAGCCCAACCCTAATATGCTATGCCACCTCGAACCAGGTAGGGCTTCATATTGGCCTTCAAGGGATTTCAATCAGTTCCTGCTTAGGATCATATTCAGCCTGGTAGATCATAAAGTGATACAACTCGAAAAAAAAAACAAGCCCATACTTTGTAGGTAATATTTACCAAGGTACAGTGATTAAACAACAGCCAATTACTTAGCTAGTCACTATCGAATAGTCTGCCCCCTTCGCCAGTCCCTACTTTAATAACAGTGAACTCGTTAACACATTGCGATGAGAAGCTGATTCATGTCCGTCTTCCAGTAGTATAGTAAGATACTCAATCAGCTGATCAAGGCCAAGCATATATATGCGGCTCAGCTCGATTATCATACTTAGGTCCATTATATCCCCGCATTAATAGATATTGACCCCACAATTTCGACTTTATACTCACAACATAAGAAATCAACACCGTATCGAATAAGACCTTGCAACGTTGCCAGTGACAAAGCAGTGAATATGAGGGAGGAATATCCACATCATTGACCCGCTGCACTCAAACCCCCGCAACGAGGAGACCATCTTCGTCCCCGTCGTTTCATGCGATGGAGTTCTGAACAAATATATCGGCATTCTGATCGACAAATTTACCGAGTCGTCATGTGTCAAACGCAATGGACTCCATCCAAATATTGAGCTCAAGAGCATTACCGTCGGTAAATTAGAGTCTGTTTGAAAATCAGTTCAATGTGTTTTCCCGAATTCGTTCGACCGCCACGGGCTTCATATAAAGGATGTTTATGGCATAAACTGAGACAAGTGCGGATTATCGCTCTGGATTTCGGTGATCAACGCCCCAGTATCGTCAACAGATATACGGCCAAATTCCTAATGACTTAACTCGTATTTTCGAGCAGTCTACTGCATGGTGAAGCCTCCGAACATTTTTATCTTACCGCCGATCAAGCACCATACCCCTCTTTGATCCTGAGATAATATGACGGCATATAGGTTACATCACAGTTATTTTAAACGATAGTCAAATGATCGGTTAAAAAGATGTGAGATTGAATTACCCGAATTTGAGTGAAGATATCGCTCCTTCATAGTGTGCTTCCGAAACAGTATAAAGCCTGCTTCAGTGGCTAGCAGTTGAATCGACACCAACTCAAACATCGTTTCTTCAAAACGCAAGGGATACTTGTATAGTCTCAGAAAAAGATTCAATATGACGTCCAAACATAGTTTCGAACGAGCCGGCATACTTGCGTTGGGCCTTGTTGCTACAAGCTCTTTTGTTGCCGCCGGCCCTTGTGACATCTACTCTTCAGGTGGCACACCCTGTGTTGCCGCTCACAGTACTACTCGTGCACTCTACGATGCTTATAGTGGCCCGCTGTACCAAGTGATACGAAATTCTGATAGCAGCAAGACTGATATCTCCCCATTGGCCGCCGGCGGCGTTGCAAATTCTGCCGCGCAAGACTCCTTCTGTTCAGGAACAACTTGCCTCATATCTATCATCTACGACCAATCTGGAAAGGGCAATCATCTCACTCAAGCTCCGAAAGGCGGTTGGAGTGGACCTGGACCAAATGGTTCAGACAACTTATCCACCGCGACCAGCGCTCCAATCTACCTGAACGGACAAAAGGCGTACGGTGTGTTTATTGCACCTGGTGACGGCTACCGTAACGATAAAACCTCTGGCATAGCTACTGGCGATGCAGCTGAAGGAATGTACGCCATCTTTGACGGAACACACTACAACGGTGGTTGTTGCTTCGACTACGGTAATGCTGAAACCAGTGGTACTGATACAGGCGCTGGTCATATGGAGGCTATCTACTTTGGTGACTGTAATGTCTGGGGTACTGGTTCTGGATCAGGTCCATGGATTATGGCTGATTTGGAGAATGGTCTCTTCTCCGGTTATAACGCCAAGCAAAATACCAATGATGCATCCATCACTTGGCGATTTGTCACTGCAGTTGTGAAGGGTGAGCCAAACAATTGGGCAATCCGTGGTGGCAATGCCCAATCTGGTTCTCTCTCGACATACTACAGTGGCATACGCCCATCAGGCTACAATCCAATGCACAAAGAAGGCGCCATTATCCTCGGCACGGGTGGTGACAACAGTAACGGTGCTCAAGGCACTTTTTACGAGGGCGTGATGACTTCTGGCTACCCTTCTGATTCAACTGAGAATTCCGTTCAAGCCAATATCGTTGCCGCTGGTTATTCCACATCCCCTGGTAGCCACACAACAACTTCCACCACCCTTATCACCACTACTACCACCCCAGTATCTGGAGCCGGTCAAACACACTGGGGCCAATGTGGAGGTAGCGGATACTCCGGTCCAACGAGCTGTGTTGCACCATACGCTTGCACAACCGCTAACCCTTATTACGCTCAGTGTCTCTAAGAGATAGCCATCATTCGTTTGATCTTCTGGACGCAGGGGAGTTGATTGTTGAGAATATTACGTTGGATCAATCAACTAGATCAAAAATAAACGCGCATACTAGATAATCTAGTATGGTAAGATATAGCTAGCAACGAGGATCACATATTGTGTAGAGCCAAGGAGGAGGACGATGTCTCAAGATTATACTATCAAGAGAAAGTTAACATAGCCTCTCATAACTCAAACAATCAGATATCTCTAAGATAGGAATGAATGAGAGTCATAACTATTTAAGGAAGATTCTTCCGTACGAAATTATTTCATGGTTTGGTAGAGTTTCTGGGCTTGTTTATAGAGGCAGGCTGTAAGGCTGTGAAATGAATGGTGTTGCAGGCTTGATAATCGATAAATCCCAGATGATTTGGTGAATCAATTCATCATGTTATATCATGTGCTTCGTGCATTCTCAGCTTCCCTGATACGCTCCTCCTATAACTCCAACTTGCTCTTTAGATACCCTTGTATCTCTTCTATACCCATTTCCTGTCTCAGGGGGCCGCTGAACAGATCCCTCACTCTGTGACCGATTAGCCCACATTCACCGCTCTCTCCAGCATTTTGTTAAGAGTGTCTTTTTCTTGCTAGAGGCCACTCCCTGTAATATGGAACACGCATCTCCAGTGCTAACCAACGTCCCCGGCAAGACAACACCCAGTTCACTCGCGGTACTGAGCAGTTTCTCCCTTGTATTTCTATGGATAGCTCTGCATGATTGACATGTATCCTGGCCTCCAAAATGTTCTCCCACCTCAAAAAATACCTGCAAATATACACATAGAGCCTTCAACGTGCTCTGCGCTGAGTCTGTCACGCGTGTGTATTCCAGCATAGCTATAAACTTGTATCGCTGCACATCTAGACGTATGGAACAGTTACTTCTGGGAGGGCAAGGGCCGTGAGGGTCATCGTTGTAATGTGTAAAATCCTTTTCCTCCGTGGGTCGATGACCAGGTATAATTGGGAGTACATTTCTAAACCACGCCTAATACGTGCCCAGCAGAGACACGTCCTGGCAATTGAGAATCTAAGCGCAAGAATTAAGGATGTCCCTCACAATGTATTAGGGTTTCCGGAGGGAACCTTCTTGAACTAGAACATAGCCTAGCTGGTGTTGATATTGCCTTCAATTTATTGTGGATTATACGGCAAGATGGCCGAGCGGTCTAAGGCGTATGTAACCCTTTGATAGCATTATCATAATTATGATTGTTATTAACAATCACTTAGGCTAGTTTTAGGTTCTCACACCTGTGTGAACAATTCACTAGTCCGAAAGGGCGGTTAGTAAACCTCTCGTACACGTTGAAGTTGAACAACATACTGATTAATCTTCAGTGGGTTCGAATCCCACTCTTGTCAAAAATTTCCTTTTTTTTTTTTTTGCTAATTTCTTGACACAAGATATCTGTGATTGATGTACTGCCTGCATTCTCATTTCTCTATCTCAGTTCTCTAGACGATGTGCGAAGCAATTTGACAACTCTATTCATCACCCTCTGCCTGACTGTTCTTGGCCCACTTGAGTCGTTCTCTCTCCGTGAGACTGTTATCTGTAAAGTCTCCTGGCGAACGGAACCTTTTCAACACTGGATCCTTGCTATAAGTAAACACAAACCGCCGAGGCTCATTAGCTGTTATGATCTGCTCCAAAGACATTCCCCACAACCAATCACAAAACGTATTGCAGACGTATGGTGCTTTCCAATACTTTGGTCCTTGTACCAGATACCTCTCGAAGCTTTGACCACTGTTCAGCTTTCCCGTGACCTTTATTGCTAAACGTGAAGCCGGATCAGAATCTCGAGCTGTCTTAGCAAAAATCTTCGGGTGTCGAATTCCTGGTGGACTGAATTCCGCTTGGACAACGAAGCCTTCGGTTTGGTTCACATCCTGCTGTTCGAAGGACAATACAAGGCACGTCCAGTGGTCAATGCGATAAAGATTTTTCCGCTTTTCATAACCAGCGTACCAGTGGCCATCTCCAAGTAGTTCTTTGCGGATGAGCTTGGTACTTTTCCGGTTATTGTAGGATTGCTTAGTGACTCTTTCGGTTTCCTGTTTCGTGATCGGTATAACTTCGGCCAGAAGAGGCTCTCTGTTCTTGTCAAAAAGGTGCTGCTGCACTTCAGTGCATTTCAGTACCTCAGATAGCTCTTCAACTGTCAGATCCTCGGTCTCGTCATCACCACCAATTAAGCTCTCGAATTCCTCGAAGACTAGTGGATCATCAACAACTGTTCCTGGGGGGTATTTATTTGAGGCTAAGGCCTCCTCAAATGTATCACCTGCCACCGAAGCCTGCCGTCCTGAGTTCTTGGTTCGCTTGGGAGCAGCGGTACTGTCTTGTCTATTGTTTGAATCACCGAATATATCCACTTCGCTAGGAATTGAAGTCTGAGTGGACGTTGGATAATTTTTCCGAATGCTATCTTGGGAGAGTCGCCTTGTGTCAAGAGTATCCTGTGCTGAATCTTTCGGAGTACGACTGGTATACTTAATTCCAGTGATAAGTGTGTACAGTCTTTTGCTTTCAGTAATGATGTCCTTCGAGAAAAGAGGCGCATAATTGTCGGGTCCGCCTACAAGCTTAGGCCTTGCCGTCCTGATCTTCTCGGTTGGCTTTCTTGGAAGTGTGCAAAGGAGCAAAAATAGTCCTTTCGATAATGAGCCCGCTAACTTCTCCCACCGCAAAATTTGGTCATCTGACTTGAGACCTTTTAGAGCCAGCCACGTCCTTATCTTGACATCAAGGTCGGATATCGTCATCGGCTCGATAGTCCCGCTCCTCTCAGCGTGGTGACGCAGAATAATGAGACGGCTGACCTGATGGCACATGAGAGCATGGTTGCGAACATTTGTCGTCTTGGTAATGCTCGTTATGAATGCCAAAACGTCCGACCACTCCCTGAGCGAATTCAAATCTCCGTAACGCCACCCGTCATGTATGTAATCGATGCATATGTAGAGCCTCTTGACCGTCAGTGAGTTGTTGATTACTTCAGACTCAACATATGCCTCAAGTTCACTGTACTGAAGCTGGATCGTGATTTTGTTTCCTCTGGTTTCCGGATTCAAGCATACATTTTTCGCATTCTCGCCGCAGAGCATGATCACTCTCATATTTGAACTTTGGATAAAGGTCGTATGGAATTGTGCAAGCGCAATGCGATAAGTGTCTGGCCATGAGTCACGGGTTGAGATGAATCGCGGCGAGAAACATTGCTGTAGGTCGGCGGTCCAAATGGATGCCTTATCAGCCGTCAAATAGCATTGAATAAATGTGTCTGGAACAGCACATATGTTATTATTTATGTTCGCACTATCCGTGGGCTTGTCGACAACACAACGGTCCAATACCACTCCTATCCGTGTCTTATTCGGGTCGCCAAATGGCGCGACCAATGGAGGACACTCGCTTGATAAACCCAAAGAAGCTTTGATATTATCAAGCAAAACTTTGATATCGACATCTGTCACAATACCGGTGTTTGTATCCAAGTCAACTGACTGGGTTGACATCGCAGTCGTTGATAGCGCTTTGAGCAGGGCCGAGCGGTGATCATCCCCTGACCAGATCCGAAGGTTTGCTTCTTGCTTTTGTTGATGCTCTGTAGCTCGAGTCCGGTTCGATTGTCTCATTTGTTCTCTGACAATTGGAAAACTATTGATATGAGGATCCTGTGATGCAGAACAATGATTGACATATAAACCGCGTTCCTCTCCACTTATGAAGAAATCTTGGAAGAGAGGGGGCAGGACATTCAACCCAAGAGTGCAAGTGCTATTGTCGTCAAAGAATGTGTTTATGACAGCTTGTGGCAGGGTTTGGAAAGCGTAGCACATCACCATTTCTAAGATATTACTTAGCATGCTGACTGCAATACGTGCGTTTCGATCCGCAAGCAGTTGCGGAGGCAGGCTCCACAGACGAATGAAGTTTGAGTGCCGGCAGCCATTGCCCATAAGAATGAAATAATAGTGCAATGTATCCTGCTTCTTCCTCCTGACTGCCGCTAGGTGTTGATGGAGCCTAATGCCCGGTTCTTCACTCTGACCGACGTATGAGCGCCAGAATCCCGGCTTGTTATTGTCTGTGACATAATCGCAATACCCACTTTGTTGTTGCCACTGTTCAAATGGCCCTTGCTTTTCTCTGATATCATCAAGCCTGGTGAAGATAGTAGATGGTAAGATATACAGTCTCAGGAAGTTTCAATCTCGAGTTTTGGAACGTACATTGGCAAGGAAATTTCTTGATCTTGGAGACCCAGTATCTCTGGAGCAATGCTCTCCATGGCGGATTGCACCACTGCTTCAATGCCGCCATGAATAGCAATGAGTTGCGAGTATTTAGAGAACCGCTGGTCCTTCCAATGGTCTTTCGATAATTTTTCAACAAGAGTGGTAATTATTTCACGAAATCGAGGTACTATGATCTGTGGTTGGAAGGATAATGATGTCTGAAGCTGTCATCAATCAACGTGAATGATGTACTCCATGATATAAAGGGTGACAAGTCCTACCTTGTGCTGAACTTCTGGCTCGTCGTGATGCAGAAGACTCGACCCAGAAGCTGGTTTTGAGGTCCCTGCTGGCGTCTCAATTTTTGCCTCCGAAGGCTCTTCGGTCGAATGGTTGACCGTTGTCGAGAATTTTCTTCTCTTTTTGGGGTCAACAATCATCAAAGAAAAAGAGGATACGCTTGGACCTGATATTGTACCTTTTGTTTTGGGTGTGGTGCTTGAGTTTTCGCAGGCATCACCAGCCCTGGAGACACAGCCCTCGCGGGTCTCTTCATAGGATTCTGGATGAAAGTCGCACCCGAATTCTTGTGACGACAGTTTTCAGATTTGTGGCCTGTCTTAAAACAGATCTCACACTCCTTCTGACAATTTCTAGCTATGTGGCCCATTCCACCGCACACGTAACACTCGACGGTGGGACATTGGTAGCTTCTGTGTCCGATTTGCTTGCAACGAAAACAGTGGTTTCTGGGACAGTCTTTTGTGTGGTGTGTATTGACCTCGTGACATATTTTACATTCAAATTGTGACGCGTAGAAGACCATTTTGACTGGAGTGACTGGGTGGATGAGGATGATGGAGATAATTGACGAAGGCTGTTGACCTAAATTAGGTCAGAGGTCTATTGACAATGGTTAACAAAAAGCTCTTATGCGGATTAGGCACCGCTCGTTTCTTGCCAAATACAGCAATCATGAGGGCTACAAACCTGTCGGTATCGCTCGGTCTCAGAATATGAAGCAAGGTTTGGTGCTAGGGTACCTAGGCAGTTGTAAGCCTACGGGGCTGAGCTGATAAATATGGATAAATTGCCTCCTTTTGACGACTGATTCCCAAGATAGTAGCAGGCAAAAGCAGGCTGTATATAAGCCTATGTAGAGACCATTGTAATCCATGCTCAACAATGCAGTGATATCCGTATGCTAAAACTAAGACAGTAGCTTACATAGACAGACAAAGATCAGTGAAATTATTTCTCTATTTAACAATGCAGTGATATCTATATATTAAAACTAAGACAGTGGTATATACAGACAGACAAAGATTAGTAAAGTTATTTTTCTGTTCAATAATATAGTGATATCTATATATTAAAACTAAGACAGTAGCCCATACAGACGGACAAAGATTAGTGAAGTTATTTCTCTGTTTAACAATGCAGTGATATCTATATATTAAAACTAAGACAGTAGCATATACAGACAGACAAAGATCAGTGAAGTTATTTCTCTATTCAACAATGTAGTGATATCTATATGTTAAAACTAAGACAGTAGCCTATACAGACGGACAAAGATTGGTGAAGTTATTTCTCTGTTCAACAATGTAGTGATATCCATACGTTAAAACTAAGACAGTAGCCCATACAGACAGACAAAGATCGGTGAAGCTATTTCTAGACCCTGAAGCACATCCAACTAAGTACTCTAGAGATTCCTTTTGGCATTGTAACACGTTCACCATTCCTCCGGCTATCTCCAGAGGGATTTCTTAGACAATCCAGGCTCCGTAGGACTTCTTCATGTTACTGGGTGCCTTTTCATCCCTGAGCCTCGTCCAAAAGACGTCCTTCCAAAATCACCTATTTTTAAAGCAAGCAGGCATTCAAGTATTCATTAGTCGGATATCCTACAAAGTCTTAACGATAGAGAATACTATCAAGATTGGAGCGAAAAGAGCCGGCTGGATCTATTGAGAATCAGACTGTCGGAATGTGAGCAATATCTCACTCCGCTTGGCCAATCTAGAAGATATGACTATCATAATATATAAACGCTCTTATACGTACATACAACGCTTTGAGTGCTTTACAATACCCCTCAAAAATTTTACAACCCTTTGTTATATATGATTCAGAGGTTGTATTTAGCTTCATATCTTTACCCACCTAGTCTCCAGTAATAAAGCATTGTGTCTATCGTTAGGATGGGTATACCAGTACGACCATGGGAAAGAGGCTTTACCTGGCTGTAAGTATGGCCATCCTTCCCCCATTTGGGAACTAAAACCAGTATCCAATTTGAAGTTATTTGTGACACTTTGCTCATTCCTAAACTCTAGGGCAGCTCTATCGACGTAGAACTAAGCATATAGAAAGAAAAGAAGAATGAAGGTTCTGTGCGAGAGCTCGCTAAGGCCCTCTCACCGCGTAGGCCTTCCTGGCGGTGCCTAATGGGAAGGCATGACAACAAAGGGATGGTCCGTCGCAAATAGCTCTTAGGGCTTAGGGCTCAGGAGTCGCGTCATGGCATCACAAAGGGCTGAGCCTGGCTCGCAAGAAGTACGGCCGTCACACTATTTAGCCATATTGATTAGTCCATCCTTGTAGGCTTGTTGAATTAGCCTTACACCAATCCCGGTCAAATGCCCCGGGACCGTGTAGAATCAACACAGACTACTTTCTTAATCGGGACTTATGAAACGAAGTCAGGTAGGAAAGTGATTGCACAGCAAATATATAAGCATATAACTAATACTAATTAAATAATCAGTAGCTAATTATACTTAGTGAGCAGAAATACAGACCAAAATTTAGTTACATAATAACACTTTGCCAAAACCTGGCTTTGTAGACCGAGATACCCATCAATGTTGTTGTTCACAAGATACATTTTGATCGGAAAAGTTCAAGGCAGGATCGCTACTACCACCTACTGTCTGTTAACAGTCAATATGTTCCGGATGAATAGTAGTAGGGGCGCGTGGCGGAAGGATCTACCAGTAAAGGAAACACGCAGAAAGAGAAGTGTTATTTCGCCATACTTTTTATTTTCAGCATTCTGGGTTACCGAAACCCAAGTCTACTTGACATTGTAACCCTAAGCCCAGCACCGGTTTTCTGGTTTCTATCCAGTAAAGATGATTTATTTTGGGTGTCTAATTGATTCTGAACGACCTTATGTCTGTTGGCTTAGTTATAAAATACATAGCGTAGCTTTGGTGAGGACTCCAACCTGGACTTCATTATCCTAGGATGCCGAAACCCAGTCACAAGTATGACCAACCAGAAATTAAGAACTACTCAGTTCTCTATTACGCCTACTGGGAAATCAATATGAATAGTATCGATTGGGGAATATGATGGGTGTTTCGAATCATCTACTACCGATTGTGAGGCAAAAAATAACATTAAAGCAAGATAAGTAAATCAACCTGCCTATTTGTGAAAAGCCTCCTCGAAACCCTAAAGAGGGCAAATTATTACCCCATCGGAAGAGGCAGAAACTAAAGCCCATTAAACTTTCCGGCGGGGGACTTTATAGCCCCTAGACCTAAGAGGAGAAATGAGGCTAAATGAAGGACACGGCCAATCATTTTGATGATTTCTGATCATTTGCCCATCTCTACATAGTAGTTGATCTTCCGGACAATGTGGTTTAGGAGCGTCCAGGGTTCTTTCCGAGCTCCAATGGCCCATGAATGCGGGGTGAAACGGGGTCGAATGTATTTCCCCAACCGGGAGTTGAGATTTTACGAGTACATGCCTCTATATATATACATATATTCCATAGACAAACCGACTGTCAAGTGATATCGACCTCAACTCGAGTACTAATTTCTCACAACCCTACAACGGGCTTGGCATTCCATGCTATCCTGACTTTCTTCTTTTCTTTCTTAGTCAAAACCGCCGCCCTCTAATCTTGTCGATATACTTTCCCCCGGCCTAATCTACTATGAGGCCCGGAAACGAGAAAGACCATGGCCCTGTGGCACACGTGGAGAACGCACCTACAGATGAGCCACTTAAATCGGATGAGCTTGCGAAGGAGGCAGCTCATGAGGAACATCAATTGACACTCGCGAGCGCACTGCGCAAATATCCCAAGGCGGTCATATGGTCAATCCTCCTCTCCACCTCAATCATCATGGAAGGCTACGATATCGTTCTTATGTCCTCCTTTTTCGCCCAACCAGCCTTCTCCCGACGATATGGCCAGTACATCCCTAGCAGCGACAGCTATCAGATCACTGCGTCCTGGCAGAATGGTCTCAGCAACGCCGTCTCTGTAGGTACCATCATTGGCGCCTTCGCCAATGGATATTTTACCCATCATTTGGGCTACCGCAAGGTGTTACTGGCCAGTCTGGCCGCGATAACCGGCTTTATCTTCATTCCTTTCTTTGCACCAAACCTGCCCGTGCTTCTGGTCGGCGAATTCCTCTGCGGCATTCCATGGGGGGTTTTCGCGACGATGGCACCAGCATATGCCTCAGAGATTTGTCCCATGGCCTTACGCGGTTACCTCACCGTATATGTGAACCTTTGCTGGGCCATTGGTCAGCTTATCTCAGCCGGAGTGCAATCTGCGTTCAATGGAAGCAGCACTGAATGGGGATACCGCGTGCCCTTTGCCATCCAGTGGGCGTGGCCAATTCCATTGTTCTTAATTTTGTATTTTGCTCCTGAGTCGCCCTGGTACTTCGTCAGACGCGGGGATTATGTCGCGGCTGAAAAGAGTATGATCCGGCTTGGCTACTCCAGCTCTAGCGGCGAGGTCAAACAAAACCTGGCGATGATGATTCACACCGATGAGCTAGAGAAGCAGGTCAGCGAAGGCACAAGCTATTGGGACTGTTTCCGAGGGGTTGATCTGCGTCGTACCGAAATTGTGTGTTTGGTGTTTGCCGCACAGCCGTTCTGTGGCTCCGCTATGGGGGGAACACCTACATACTTCTTTGTGCAAGCCGGTTTACCGACTTCAATCTCATTCAAGATGTCAGTGGGCGGACTCGGGCTTGCTTCTGTCGGAACAATCATCTCCTGGTATCTCTTGCACGCCTTTGGTCGCCGTACTCTGTACTTATGGGGCCTCGGCCTTCTTACTATAGTCTTAATGGTTGTTGGTTTCGTGTCAGTTGGGGCTGGGAATTCCGTGGGTGGGAACTATGCCCAAGCCACGATGATGCTCATCTGGCTTCTCGTCTACTATCTCACTGTGGGCCCAATCTGCTACGCAATCATCAGTGAAACCTCTTCCACACGCCTCCGGAGCAAGTCTGTTTGTCTGTCTCGAATTACATACTACATCGCCCAGATTATCTGCAATGTCGTCAATCCGTACATGCTCAACCCCACCGCAGGAAACTGGAAAGGCAAGACTGGATTCTTCTGGGCTGGTTGGGCATTCGTGTTTTTCATTTGGACCTATTTCCGCCTACCTGAGACGAAAGGTAAGACATTTGAGGAATTGGATATCTTATTTGCTAGGAAGATTTCAGCTCGAAACTTCGCCAAGTATCGCGTTGATGCCTACACCGTGGGCGACGCAGCTCTTTCCAAGGTGGAATGAGTGTCTCAAAGTCTGGACGAAATGTCAATTCATATGATAATTTTGCAATCTCCTTGCATTTCTCCGAGTTCTTCATAACATGATTTATATATGTAGTCTAAATTGATTATGCTTTCATTGCGTTGACTTGCGAACTACCAAACTGCCTACACCTTCCAAATTGTATGGGTAACACAAGCTGTGAAAGCCTTGCCCTTCTTAGCGGAACGCGATATATGTCACAATATCGTCGAGAGCTAGAAGCGAAACCGGGAATAAATTAGGTGTCTCGAGAAGCATTCCGCTTAAGAAGATTCTACCACTCTCTTTGATGCACAAAGCTGGAAGTCTCAAGAACCCCTTCGAACGTTATTAAGGTATTATGTAACTGGAATTGTAAGAATGATAAAGCCGCTCAGTTTTTTGAAAAATCATGAGACTTAGTTATTCAACTCGCTTCAATTAGACACCGTATTGTGGCTGCCCATGTTTGCTGGATACCCCAAGTTTGGAAGTTGGTATTCCCGCTCGCGCTGCTTGCGCTGTTTCTCCCTGAGTACTTCTCCCCTGCGAGTAAGTAAAATCCTTGTTTGAGGATTTTTATTGGCGCACCATCACTGGTAATATCTCCAACCCCTTTCAGTTGAGCGGACACCTTGTTCCCCATGCGGATGTACATCTGTACAAGTTCGTCATCCAGAGGTCGGTCGAGATATATCAAACGCGGCTCGGCATCCGATTGATCGGTTCCAGCATAGTCTTCACCTGTGAGTGAGTGAAGGTTAGTGTTTTCATTCAGCGATGGTTGATGGTTATGACTTTCGTTCTGCTGAGTCGTACTGGATTGTGCTCTGACAGTTTGTGAAGAAAGACTATATGCCCAAAGAAGGAGTGTGGTGATATAGACACCGAATGGTTCGATAAAACTATCTGTGCTGAAGCGACGAACATGCCATAATAGAGCTCCAGCATGTATGACCGACAGCCTGGCCTTGAATTGATCTCGAATTGCCCATTGAAACACCTGGCTACGGGCATTCTCAAACCTGTCTTGGTTCGACGTACTGACAGAGAGCCCGCTGCGAGCGCGCAGCAGTGGATCTTGAGCCAGGATTTGAAATTGCATGCATGGAGCCAGGAGGATTAGTCTGGCAAGATGCAGGTAGAAGATGGTGGGCTCTTCACGGCATGATTCGGCAGCACGGCTGTTCGCGGTACAGTGTAAGACGTCCAGTGCATCACAGGCAGCGTTGCGCCACTTGATGAAGATACTGCTTGACGGTGGCCACGTCACTTGGTTTGAAGCTAGATCCGGGCTTGATATCTGTATGCTGTCGGTGGGACTCCACGACAACAATCGCATGCGACTCTGATCGGCAACCTCTGTGGTTCGCCGGTAGATAGCATGGATAAGAAGAATCTGGCTGAACTGGCTGAGCTGCGGAGGCAGCCGCTTTTCAATGTAAACCAGATCGAGCGCATCCAGAAGAGAGACTGTCAATATATTTCACCAGGTGTCAGACCCAGTAACTCGTTTCTGTCTTGCGCGGAGTCAACCCAAGATGGAGTACTTACTGGAAACACTTTCAGCAAAGGCTATATTTTCAGGTAACGGATGATCCCAGGCTATTTCAGGGCAGGGCAACCATCCCCTGATATCTCCTAGCTTCATAAGGTGGTTGCAACTCAACTCGTAGGCCACAATGGAATCTAACAGCTACAATCACCGTTAGAATACGACGGGTGTGTTCTTCGGAAAATTTTTGTTATCGTTCTTAATCTAACAAGTTCACTCACCCATATCATCATCCCGGTTCTCAGCGAGGATTGCTCCTTTACCCACTGTTGGGTGTCCTTGCCGGTACCCGGGGGAAAGACATCAGCAGAATCTGGTACTAGGCTTAGATACGAGCACCATTGCACTAAGTTGGCTCGCTCAAACATGGCATGTTGGGCAATGAAAGTCGTGCTACTATGAAGCATACAAAGCAAATGCAAAACCTTGGCCTGGATCAGGGGCAAAAACTCCTCCATTTGGTTCGCTGTTTCAAGGATATTGTTGGCAGGTACCGTTGTATTTACCGAATGTTGGAGTTGATGCAGGCGGCGTGATGAAACCTTGTCTAGTACTTGCATCAGACTGTCTTTCCACTGTAAGCCCTCCGGCGAGCGTAAATATACAGCTCCTACCCCGGCCACCGCAAGCGAAAGTATCCAATGTGGCCTCTCGTTTATGAAGGTAGCTTTGCGGAGGAAAGGGAAGGTTGGATGCAGGCGCTCGAAGTAGAGATGCACGCAGCGTCGAAAGACCTGTAAAGATGGAAGATTTAGCGATACCTGGGTCTCTTCCTCAACGCTCCGGACAATTCTGGCATGGACATCTTCGGCCATCCATTTGCTCAACGATGACGTAGTTCCATCCATGGTAGCGACAGAACCAACCGATTCTGTGGAGGGGGCGGCCGCTGTCACACCGGCTCTGTCCACAGAATCCGTGACTTGCCCATTGCGAAATCTGCTTTGAAAGGGAGCTCTCCAGGCGACACCGTCTGCATAGTATTTCCCACGCGTGGTTTCAGAGCTGTGTGATGTTTGTCCATCCATGAGTGTCTCCGGTGGCTCGTTGTCTGTAGGTTTTGGGTAGCTCGCCATCGCGGCTGCGGTCTCTACCCGCGTTTGATCGGGAGTTGACTTGTTAGTGGGAGCCCATCCCAAAGGAGGCTCCGTGCAAAGGAGCTGGGGCAGGCTGGGGTCATCTGGAACGGGGCCGGGCAACGGAAATATACCACCATCCGGGATGCCGGCAAGTTGACTGGCCCATTCCTGCAGAATGTTATCGTCGGGAGAGAGCCAATTAATTATAGACGAGTGCCGGGGGGCCAATTGATCGCTCGAAAAGACCCCATACGTTCCGGGATCGAATGTCATTCCCGTGTCGAGCAGATTACGCCCCTGGGAACCGTAAACGGGTGAATCCCTCCAAAACCCAGGGTCCTGAGCCCAGGTCTGGTTGTCTACCGGTAGGGTCGCTGATGGTTCGAGCGATGTCGTTGGCGACTTTTCGGGTTGCGAGCCCTGCGGATCAACTGTTGTATGTGCCTCTGCAACCACGTGCTCTTCGCTGCCCGTGCCTTGGTTCTCAAGCGGGATGACTCGGGGTTCACAAGGAAGCCCTTTGGATTCACATCGAGCACAGGGGTCTCCTCTCGTACAACGAACCCGACTAGTCGCACATTGCATACAGGCGGCATTTCTCTGCGTGCGACCTGTTACAATTTCCGGTTGCTGGTAGCTATGAACCCTCGTGTGGCGATTCATGACGTCCCTAATCGCGAGTAGCATTCAAAGCGAAAGTCAGCGCTGAAGAGCAGTGGTTTACCTGGGTGGTAATGGCCGGGGGATGCAGGGAGACATACAGGCGAGAAAACTCCTTTCCACAAGTATTGCATGTGAACGGTCGCTCTCTTGTATGGGTGCGAAGATGTCTGGTAAGGTGTTCTTTTCTCACAAAGACCCGCCAACAGACGTTGCAGTTTAGGGGCGCTTCTCTGCGTTTGAGACCTCTGGTGCCTTTCTGCCCACCCGTGCTCACGCTGTCTTTCATGATGCTGTCGGCCTGTTAAGGCCTACGCCATGCAGCGGTACCGGTGCCTATGAAGGATTAGCAATTGGTTGAGTCTACTGCGTAGAGGCAGCATCTACCTAGGGCGGCCAGGTTAGTTCATTGACCAGACGAGAGGAGAGTCAAAAGTAAAGTTCTGCTCTCGGGCTTCCCCGCATGTTTACACCTAATATGGAGTAAACACTTTGATCTTCGGCACCCGTTGGTATTGGAATCGAAACCGTACTAAAGCGCTTACGGCAAGCGGTAGGTCGGGGTTACAAACGACTTTCATTTCAACACATCCGTATTCACCCCCTATACAAGCTATTACCGGTACCGTGAAGCCTTAGAGGCAGAGTTGGAGTGCGACGACCACCCGTGTTGATTGCTCGCCTCTGCTGGTAACTGGGACTTTCTCACGTAGTCAAAGACCTTCACTCAGCATATAGAGGACTACTGTGAAATACATTCACTTTACTGAGAACGTAAGTAAACATCCTGGCTAAGACTACGGTAGTTATCAATTTTTAGAGAAAGAAATGGATCTATCGAAGACAAAATCTAACCCTTTTCTTCCACTGTCTACTCTTTCACAAAGACAGGCATCGTATCTATATGGCACTCAACCTCGATCCATTGGCCTCCGCCCCAGACATTATCTCCATGGAATGCCTTCCACTTGTTCCCCACCGGCAAGCGTGGGAGATATACTGTCATCTTCTCTATGCCGGCGCTAAGCACCGGGCAGCACAGGAATTGGTGACCAAACATGTACTGATTGCTGATATTCCAACATTCTTTGTCGTCGGGGAATTCATAGAAGAGCGTTCGCATCAACGGGGTACCTTTATTCGCTGCCTCTCGCATCAGTTCTCTCGTGTATGGCCGTAATTCCTCGCGGATTCGCAGGTAGTTCTCGCAAATGTCATACACTCTTGGTCCATAGGACCATACCTCGTTATCTGCACCGGTACAACACGTCGCACCTCCCGTCGTGCCTTGTTGAGGCTGTCGAGGCTCCCGGTCGCCATGTAAGCGCATGACGGGACAGAAAGCAGCCCACTGGAACCAGCGCACAAACAGCTCACGAAACTGCGGATCGTTTGGATCGCCACCATGGAAACCCCCAATATCTGTGGTCCACCAAGGAAATCCTGCAATGCCCATATTCAGACCAGCGGCAAGCTGGTTCCGGAAGCTGCTCCACGAAGATGCGATATCACCGCTCCAGACGAGCGCGCCATACTTCTGACTACCGGCCCAGGCACACCGTACCAAGTTCACTACATTCTTTTGACCTTCACTAGTCATTCCTTCATAGAAAGCTCGCGCATAGTCCCGTGGATAGATGTTTCCGATGGCCAAGTTTGACCCAAGGTGGTACCGATAGATGTCAAAATCATATGCCGTATATTCGGGTTCAGCCTCGTCGAGCCAAAATGTTTTAATGCCGCAGTTGGCATAGTAATTATCCCGAGCCTTTTTCCAAATATACTCTCTCGCTTTAGGATTTGTAGCATCAAAGTGGATGGTCTCACCCTCGAAATCCAGGCCAGTGCGAATGCCGCGGTCCACACGAATGAGAAGGCCACGTTCGCGCATCTCCTCGAAATTCTCTGACTTCTTATCCACGGTAGGCCAGATAGAAACCATTAGCTCAATATTCATCTCGCGTAGTTCCTGGACCATAGCAACTATCAAAATCTCCTGGTCAGCCCGCTTTCTATCACGGCATATCACCAAAAAGAAACTTACCTGGATCGGGCCAGTAGACCGGGTCAAATTTCCACTCCCCTTGCTTGGGCCAATGAAAAAAGTCAATCACAATCAGATCAATTGGTAAACCACGACGTTTATACTCTCTAGCTACGCCGAGAAGCTCTTCCTGTGTCTGGTATCGAAGTTTACATTGCCAGAAACCCAGGCCATATTCAGGCATCATAGGCACTTTCCCGGTGACGTTGGCATAGAGCTCCTCAATTTCCGCAGGCGAATTGCCCGCTGCGACCCAATAGTCCATTACTTTTGTTGAGTACGCCTCGAAGCTCATCGTATTTCTTCCCAGGATCGCGCGTCCGATCGCAGGGTTATTCCATAAAAGTCCGTATCCGAGGGACGAAAGAGCAAAAGGACAAGAGGCCTGAGAGTTGCGATGCGCTAGCTCAAGATCCATCCCTTTCAGATCTAGAAAGGGCATCTGATATTGACCCATGCCGAATATCTTCTCCTCTGGGTCAATACTCTCAAATCGTGCAGTTAAGTGATAATCACCGCCAAGAATGGGCTTGAATTCGCGGGCCTCGACTTCGATAGCACTGCATTTAGGATCGAGGATATCGCGACGGGTGCGTGTATACTCCTCGAGCAAAGTACGGCCTTGAGAGTTTGAGATTGTCAGCTTACCGAACTTGGTAATGACAGCCCGGATCTTGCCGTTGGTGATTTTGGCAGAGGTTGAGGAGATGGCGATTTGGGGGTGAATAACAGGAGGCTGTTGCCCCTCCAGCGCCCAGTCTTCAGGTGGCATGGTCGCGCATTTCGTGGCTCTGATCCGAAAGGCATCCGGACCCCAGGGCTCAATATAGAGCTGCTCAGCATCATACTCGTAGATAAGACGGGCTCCCTCTTCACGGAACATCTTGACTCTGATATCTGAACTGGCTTCTGGATCCTAGCTTCTTTGCATTTTGCGAGAACAAAAGTTCTCGCCGAACAAACGTGCTTGCTCATAATTTATATCGTAGTTCATTAATTCGATGAATACAATGCTCATCCAGACCCATCTCTGCCCCCGCCGGAGAGCCAAGCCGCGGCGGGGAATACGAGTAAAATGATAAAATCGCCTACCTACTTAATTAATACCGGAAGCTAAGTTTCACGATACTCCACCCCCGGTATTTTCTACGTACCCCGCCTCCGCATGGAAACCACTCTCTTGATTGGCCCTGTTAGAACAACGGCCAAGTGGCGACGCATGGTATATTAGCCGCTCGGAGCGTCATAGTACTTGGCTTACGTGGTAATTGGCTTGGTAGATGGTCATTTTGAAGATTATGCTACCAAGACGAATCAAGTTCATAATGTTGCGAAATACCGCATTCTTGACAAATATATACACGAAGCAGAAGTAATTAGCAGAAAAGAGTCAGAAAAGTAATCGGTGTATGAACGAAGAGAAGAGAGACAACGCCGACAATGCAAGCATGACAGGGAACATCCCCCCTGTCAGCGTAGTTATATAGCAGATCCACCCTCCTTTTGTTTTTGTGCGTGCCCCGAAAAAAAGTCCCAGAATTAAATAACATCATGGATAACGTACAAGCAAACATGATCGTAGCGAACGCATTGATATAGAACCCGTCCGTACGGTCTGTTTCTGGTCTCTTCAACAAGAGATGGCAGGAGAAATATAACATCGAAGGGGGCCAAAGTCGGCATACTGTACATATCAATCGGTCCATCTCTTTCGATGAACACAAACAAGAACTAAGTGTTCTCTCCTCATATTTCACATTAGTCGTCTCGACATATTTGTCGAATGGATTCATCATAGTACAAATGATGATACCCTCTACACTCAGAGGATGAGCCTTACGTCGAAGGCTTCTTCCTGCCAAAGACAATGCCTTCGTCTTCGGAGTCGATATCTTCCTCATCACAGTCGTAATCATAACCCTCTTCGTTAGCAGAGCGTGCCGCTTTGATATTCCTCGGCGTAATTGTATCCCCAGTTCGAAGAATGGGGGAGATATAAGGCGTGGTGTCCAGCTCTTTACTCCGTTCTTCAATATGCGTGTGGAGGCCATCACCAGAGAATGACGAGGCACCAGAGACAATAGATGGCAAGCTTGGATGCGACACACTTTGGGACATTTCGCTTGCATACTCATCAACCGACGTTGTTGAGATAGTCGCGGCTGATGGCGGAGAGGTCATCAAACCTCCGTCCGAGGGTAAGTGATGTGTCGATGTTGTCGGGCTTGGCTCAACAGAACGCTCGTTGTTGTCAACGGGGGTGGTTTCGGAAGCTTGCTCCTCTTCAGACCTGGTGTAATCTGCCGCTTGGCGTAACAGTGCTTCTTTGGCAGACCGGAAGGATTGCTCGCTGACTTCGGGCGGGATTTGTTCTGATCGATTGCGACGATGTCCTGCTGACGAAAGACTTCGAGTAACGTCGTTTCCCTGGCTCTGAGGTCGCTCGTGCTGCTCCCATACAGTAGCAACTGGAACTTGAACCTGTCCGGTAGCAGACGCAGTACTCCATGCCACACTGGGTTCAGCATGGCCATCCGTCTCGCTCGCGGGCCCGTCAAATGACAGCAAGCGATCATCATCAGTCTTGTCTGCTCGATGATGAGTAGCCCCTGTGAAGATGCCGGCGAGGTTGGGTGCTGGTATACTGTGTTGTTCCGTCAAGGTCTCCGTAGTCTCAGCTGGTGGTGTCAAGCTTTTGTTTGATGGTATTGGTCTCACTGTCTTGGCTGACGCCGTGGTTGACAAGATCGACAAGCGTTCGGAAGGATACGCTCGAGGTGTTTCGTCTGCCACATCGTAATGAGGTGTTTGATCGAAGTAGGAGGATCGGTCAGGCGTGCTGTCTGGACTAGCGGTGACGCTTTGAGAAAGCGGGTGTTCCTCTCGAACAGCTCTGAATGGACGTAGAATATCTTCGTCACCGCGCAAGCTAGCTCTCCGACCACCCGATGCACCGCTAGAGTCCCTGGAAGATGCAACAGAGTCTGCAGAAGATCCAGCCGCACTGGAAGGCCGTTTGGGGTGGGAGCGTCCTTCTCGTCGAGGATTGAGCCACTTGGCCAGCGATTTGACGCGATCAACAAATGGAACTTTACTGACGGCACTAGTGACTTCTTCTTTCGAGACTTCAATTCGGTTGCCTTTGCTCTGCGGGTCGGTCTTTTGTACCCAGTCGGCAGGATCTTCCTTCAAGTCTTGCAACACCCACTCATGGGTCTTGATGCCTTTGATTGTGATGCGATTTTGAGGATCCTTGTTGAGAAGACGTCGTAAGAGATCGTCTAGCATGGGGTCGATATCCTCGTATACAAACTCATCCTCTAGCCGTTTGTTGCTGTTCATCACACCGTGGCGCGGATCGGCACTGATTTTGCTGCTGTCGACCTCGACCGGCTTGAGTCGTTTCTTGGGGATGAAAAGATCGTTCTTTCCGATGTTTTGGAACAGGCTGTATTCATCATCCGAGACGAAGGGTAAGCGTCCGAAGATCATGCCATATAAAGTCACTCCTAGGGACCAAATGTCGATGGCACCGGTGATTTTGGGGCCCCGGCCATTCGCGTCGACATAGTCGTCACCACTATAACAAAGCTCTGGTGCGTAAAAGGCTGGAGTGCCAACGGTCTTGGACAACTCTCCGCGGGCGTCATCCAGCTCAGCAGCATCGGTCTCGGTAACTTGTTCTTCATCCTCGTCTCTGATAGGCCGACCTAGATATGATACACCAAAGTCGGAAATCTTGACTTGTCCTTTCGCCGTGACGAGGAGGTTTGCTGGTTTGATGTCACGATGAATGATACCCTGGTAGTGTAAGTATTCCAAGCCTAGCACTGCGTCTCGGAAAGCGTTACGAGCTTCTTCGATGGTAAGACACGGTACGTAAGAGAGGTCGTCATCATCCGAAAATTGATCAGCCTCTGACGAAGAATAGGCGAACAGACTAGACGCTGTACTGTATCGTCTTTCAAGTGGGTAATCAGAATAAGCACCGTACATGCTACCTTCCACAGCGGCCAACACCGAATCGCGCATGTGACGATCGAATTCGGATGCTGTGCTGTTGTATGATTGACTTGGGGATTGTCCATGTTCTGCATGGTCTGTGCGATCATGATGTAGAGCGAGGTTTTGGCTAATCGACCGTGCCAATGCTAATTCAGGGTTCGACTCGTCATCGGATTCTCCACCATGCTCCAAACTCCAGGCAGGGATCAAGTGGCGGTGATTGGTTTGCGATTGAGCACGGTGTCGTTCACGAGCAAGTTCTCTGCGTTTTCGTTGGTTTTGGAGGTTATTGATGATTGATTGTCCCTCTTCCTCGAAGTAGGGTGAATCCGGCTGCCCAAGTTTTTCTCGCTCCATTCGCATCTTATCCATTTGTACAACCTCTCTGACGCCCTTTTTGCGCCATTTGATCTCTCCATTCTCGACGTACTCCAGGACGATGTACACTTTCTGACGGTTGGGATCATCAATAACTTCGAGAAGACTGACCACGTTAGGGTGCCGCGCCTTTTTGAGGATGGCGACTTCTTTCTTGACTTTGTCCTCTGGATTGCCTAGTTTTCCTAGACGACGTCGCTTGGAGTACCGCTGGACGATCTTGATTGCGACCGGTTGTTTGGTGATGAGATGGCGGCCAAGTTTAACTTTTCCATGTTCACCTCGTCCAAGCTCTTCCAGGACCTCGTAGTCATTGATGAGTTTATTTCCTGTTTGGAGATCTCGCTCAACTTCGGCGGTGTGGGTTCTAGATTAAGTCAGTCAACATTATATCACATATTGAGTACATAGAGGCTCACTCTTTGGGTGGTTGTAAATGTGTCGGGTGAAGGTAAGGACTGAATGTATAGCCCTCATCGTCGGAGCCAACTGAGGGAGAGGTACGGGCACTCCGGCCAGTAAAGAGACCTGGAGTAGAGATGGGCGTGTTGCCGACAGTCCGGGCGCCGGTGGCGGTAAAGGCATGTTCGTATGGTCTAATATTCTCGGTCGGCGATGGATATGAACTGCGCCCTCGGAGATAAGGCTGATAAGGAGACGGGTGAATCTGCGATTGTAGTACCGCATAGGACTGATCGGGATATACAGGGAAGTCGGCGGTTGTATTCACAGGATTAGCTTTCGGAACGAGAGATTGACCAAAGGATAATTCGAGTTGTTGCGATAGTCTTCTGACGAGAGACGATCGAGAAAGACCACTGGAAGGCTCCGGACGAGGCTCAGCGACGGTGTCCTCGTTCATAGCATGAAGAGAACTCGACGAAGTCTTCGCAGAAGACGCTCTCGAGTTGTTGGAGGATTGTGGCATGAAATGTATCAGGTGGTGGGATGAATGAGAATCGCCTCTGAAGCCGGAAAGCTTCAGATTGTGTTTGGATGCCAGCATCCTATTTGCAAACGATAGACCCGACTCGGAAGTTGTCGAGGAGGAAGTAGGATGCGTCGGACCATTCGAGCCATTCGATCCGCTGCTGTGTCTGTTGGACTCGGTCGGTTCTCCGCGGCGAGGATGGTGATTCTGCGGCGCTCTAGGGCCCGCCTCAAGGCCGGTTTGCTGCTGTTCTGACCGATCTTGATCATGGGTTTCCGATGTGCGCTCAACATCCTCCAGACCAGCGTGGGATGGTCGCCGCTCGAACTGCCCCATGATGTTGAAGGACGCTACCAGTTGTCTTTTATACGCAATGGGTACATCCTCTTCTCTCTCGGCGGGAAGAGCGGTGGCGGCGTCGTCGAAGTACGTGCGATCTGAGCGACAGAGACTCGCGTTTGTTGGATCGAAGAAAACTCCCTGCGTCCTCTGGGACAAGATACCCTCATTCCTCTGAGCGTGAAACAATCGAAGTTGACATGGAGGAAATGAATGAACGGACGAAATTCGGGAAGGGTACTACCAGGTGACGTCGATCCGGTCGGTAAGGCGCACGTTTTCGCTACTCTGCTAACTGCCGGAGATGCGATGAAATGAAGAATCGAAAAGACGAAGAACAGAATAATTACGACCTTTCTCTGGTACAGATGCACGAATAGATAAAAGCGATCACGTAGAGGAAGCTCGACGCAGCAGGTGTTGAGGAGCGACGGTGTCGTGTGGTAAGAGTTAAGTCAGGTTAAACTGGGCAGTGACTGTGTGTGGGTAAGTTAGTGTCCAGCGGAAGGCACTGACTGGCTGGKCCAGCCTGGTGGGGGAGKGAGTACCAGATGCTAGATGGTCAGCAGTGACTGAGCACAACTCAGTATTTAGACAAACGGAGAAGCTGCGCTCCTTAGGAATAGAGAGAATGATAGAATGATAGAAGTAATAGTCGTTAAATGGAAAGGTTGAGGTGTCTTTGCGCTTTCGTCCATTACTCTATTCGTGGCTCCCGTTTTCTTGCAAATTTCAAGAGAGAATCTGGGATAAGGAGTTTTTAATTCCTTTGCATCATACAGCCTCTAATATACTTTGCATCCTTCGCAATACGTAGTGACTAGGATGCTCGACGATCCTTTCAATCATTACTTTACTGCAAAAAAGCGACGAAAGTGTACGGACCACGTAGTACGGGTAGAAGGACCAGGATGGATAGTCTGTATTGGCCGTTACGCACTTACAGTATCTAACGGGGCAATCTAGTCCTGATACGGGAAAGTCGTATATCCACTTTGAGTGTTAGTGGATACCTTTCGGCCACAAAGGGTTAGTGCGGTACGCTCACCTGCATTGACAAAAGGTTGTTATGCCTGATACGACTTGGAGCAGCTGCATCTACGGAGTAATAACTGCTCACTTGCGATTCCAACAGCCCAACGTGGTATGTAGCATCACCATTAATTATTAGTGTCCACGGAATGGACAGCGCAAAAGTGTTTTGATTGTTCCGGAGTGTGAAGCATATTCCGCGTACGTCTCGCTGCAGTTAGTCTTCATCAGTTCATCTGGTTACAAGGTTGTGTTTAACTTGCAATGAATCGCCAAGGGGGCTGTCTCATCCAATACTCCATTGACGATTAGCTTCGGGTAAGGCCAGATGGTCCGTGAGCGTCTCGTTTGGACCCTTGGACGGAGTACAAGTACGGATGGGCATGTTCAGATGAAGGCAGGTTAACCGAAACATCATCAAAACTGTGTACGGAGTAGGTTTACTGCGGCTCGATGGCTAGGGCGCATTGGCTCAGTCTCATGATATCGTAGATTCAATACTGTCATATCATATAATTTACTTTTGAGTCTGAATTTGACAGCCCGACCGGAATGATCAGGTATGCAAGAATGCGGGCGACCGCGTTGAGTCGACAATTGACAGGATTTAGCTTTTACTCCGTAGCAGCTCTGAATATCATCGGATTCATCGCCGATGCTGAGAATGGAGCGACATGCTTTGACAATACGCCATGCGAGCATATCTAATGAGGATCACCCTTGGTTTTTCTTTTCTTTTGCTGTATCTGATAAGACGAGTCCAGATTGCCGGTACAACCCGAGCCATGTCGCCGCGAAGAGTCCACCAGTTACTGTGTACATTCAATACTGCCGTCGTCTCTGAAGTCTGAATCAACCGAATCAAAGCATCCAAAGTACAGGCAGTGGGCTCAGACGCTTCGCTAGGTGTCTGCACTATGCAGGTTATATGACCCCATAAAAACTGCTAGCAGACAATCCAATCAACATCGTCGATGCATCTTTGACTTCCGTGCGGATCTCATTTCGAGACTTCAATTCGTCCGCGTCGGCTTGCCTCCATTGAGACTCCACCCCGACTAGCTCACGGACCAGTGATCAGCGAGTGTCTGATTGAATTGCCAGGGTCAAGTGGGACTATTCCTTGGTGGCGCCGTGGACGGTCCTCTTTGTTAAAGTTGGTTCTTTGCATAGCGGGTCCCCCACTTACCGTCTTTGGTGTAGCCTGTTGTAGAACTGACGAATGGTATACAGAATAGATTACTCCAGACACGCTTGTAAAAGTCCATCTCTCGCTGTTTGCGTCTCAACATGAGCTGACGGTTACTGTGCTTGTACTATGTATGTCAGTGGCTTGAAATCGACAGTCAATGACATCTGACATGAAGAAGAAGAAATGGGAGGCAAACATCTCGACAAGTTCATGATGGATGTGACTATGAAATGATGAGATGTGGTCCTAGCCCTAATGTCATGTCCAACAAAACCTGAATCGAGCAGCGTCAAACAATGTCGATTGTCACGAGTCAATCAATTGTCCTCCCATCGAATATGCAGATACCATGTAGCTTTCATATATGACCATCCCTCAACGACAGTCGTATGACAGGCAATAGAATATAATTGTCGTCATCTTCCTAGACAATAAATCTCAAAGCATAAGGCCACCCTGTCCTGACACGCGAAATCCCAAATATCCGAAAAAATTGACTCTCCCGTTGCACAATCTCTCGAAAGCTCGCTCCAGTTTCAGCAGGGATCTCGTAAATCAGACAAACAAAAAACGGACATCTGGTTGTTACATACAGAATACAAACGAGCTCTGATCCCTGGCAAGTTTGGTGAGGGCAGTGCCACATATGCCAATTTGGGTTTGCTTTGACCTTGATTTTTGACAGGGCGGTTCGCATGGCGTAGGCCAATCCCTCGCCGAGTCGCCGTATTCGCCGAGCTCTTTATTCTTGGGCCTGTGACTCTTGTACGAATTTTATTCATTTCTGAGCGCATTGACAGGGCATGTAGACTGCTAGGTATCTACTATGTAAATTATGTCAAACCCCCGTCAGCTCAATTTACAATGAACTACGGTGTACACGGTTTGGTCCTTGGATTCGTACGTATGCAATATGTCGATTTCCGATGCTATCAGCCAATGATAGCACACGCAATAAAAGCAGCCTAAATACAGTCGATATACCCCGACCAATCGTCGTTAGCTTCCAATCAATCATACTAACACGACAAACAAAGCCTTCTCATCCTGGCATCTTGTATGTACGCACGTAATATGCTATCACAAAGAAATTGAAGAACAAGATTGCCGGGAACGGGGGGGGCGAGCCGCTTACGGCCCGCTTGGTCCCGCATGCGCCTTATCGACATGTTTCGTCTAAAGGAGATAATCAGACTACAAGATCAGCGAGAAGTCGAAGGATTCTCGCTTTCAGATTGTATGGGGATCGGCAGCAAGGACGTTCGTAGTTACAATTCTCCGAGATCTCAACTCCTGAGACGATGTCATTCTAGACCCTGCGGTTACTCAGGACCTTGATTAATAAACATCCTTGACATCTCTCAAATTCAGCTAACGACCCCATGCAACTTAATACGTACTACTAATACGACCGCTAATACTGCTCTTTAGCAAACTCGGGGAGACTGAAAACGCAAAACAATGACAGGGCGAATCATCGGTCAGAGTCCGCTTTGAGGCCAGATAGGAGGTCATAACTGTCAGGGAGTGTCTATGCCTGATTGAGATTTTCGTGCAGCGTATGCCGTCACTTTGTCAGATTTGATGGTGCTGAATAGTCGAATCGACCCTTGTCTTGTCAGGTTGCTGGTAAAGCCTAGGCAGGGCATGGTATGTAGTTACCTAGGCAGTGGTGGACCGTGATACCATCCTTTTGATTATGGCCATGAACCCTGGTGATTCCTAACATGAGTAGGATCTATACATTTCTTGAACCCATACCCAGGTAAATCAACATAAAACGATGACCAACGGCTGAAAAAATATAATTATGCTAACACCGATTAGCTGACTGACCTGTCACCAAAAGAAGATATTCAGCAGGTTAAGGCCCCAAGCCTTTCACATGCGATTTGATTTCTGAGAGTTTGGTAACGAGTTAAGTTAGCTTGGTAGACAGACAAATCAGCACGTCGTTTGTCTTCTATGAGCTGAACGGTCGGGTTCCGAATAAGATAAAGGACTGTGCCACCGAAAGTTAAAATCGATTTCATGACTGCGTACACTACATCAGTAGTACATCTAGGAGCGAGAATCAGCCATGGGTAGAAAGACGGCTGGTAGCTCTAACTAGGTGTTAATGCAGGGTTTTCATGACCAACCCTTGGTACATAAGCCTGTCTAGTATCGGTACATACGTACTTTGTAACTACATCAAGACCAGAATTAGACGGCCTGAAGTTATACTATCTGCCTAAATATACATCTTCTGCTTACTACATACCTGCCATTACTTGGTGGTGGCGATAACCCGATCCAAAAGGTCCGAGTGCTGCTAAAAATGCCCGACGACGAGATCAACTTGACCGAACAATCGCCGGAGATCAGTGCTGAGACCACGCGCATTGCCGTAAGCATTGTAACTGGTCTCGGTGCTCTAACTACTAACTGCTGTTCACTCTCACAGACTTTGTTTGAGTTGAGTTCTTGAACTTCGCAGCGTTTACAATCTGTATGGTCAGGCAGGCCCTTGCATAATGTACCCAAGTAACGTAACCTAGTAAGCACGATACACGGGAAGGAACACCTTAGTCTGCGAAACTTAGGCACGCAAGTGGACTCCATACGGTAAGTATATACGTTGTCGCTATGCTACTGGTGGTACTGGCATTCAAAGTTCAATGACTGCAGCGTACGTTCAGCATTTGCCATTTGGGTCGCTCTCATAAGCGCTTGCGACGTGCGTTATTCTTACTGAGAAGTAAGAGGTATATGTAGGTAGCTGCATCTGCATCCATCTGCAGGGTACCTTTGCTTTTTCGTACTGTGTATCCTATCAGTAGTCTCCTATTTCGTAAACTCAATTCTTTGTAACTAGTGAAAATTTTCGTTGCTTCAATGTAGTAGTAGTATTTGTGTCCGGATATTCGTGCCTTACGGAGAACGGAGGCAGACTTGATTTTAATCGTCTGACCGTTTATCATTGAACTATGAATTGACGGACCATAAAAAGGCATTACCTTGCTCATGTCGAGTAGTCCAATGAAGATCATAGCAAGTCTGTCCTCTTTAAAATTTGAGCGTTTTCCTGCAAGGTCGACTACGTTGTACAATGCCGTGCGACCCGTACGCGACATGCACAGGCAACAACTTTATAGTGCGTACAACGTAGCGGATTCTTGTCGCAACTACTGTTGTGTACAGTGTACGCACAGCAGATGCGAGTCTGAAGTACGACGACGTTTACGGTAGTCGTGTGCTACCTGAGATGTATCGCAGACGGGGTCTTGTGCAGGGTCTACTCCGCATGGAGTAGGACATTGACGGGTTTATGCGATGGATGCTCACTTTATGAATGTGAACAAAGACTGTACGGATCGAGGACGGAGCTTAGCTTTCACACTTACTAAGTCGAGGGTGTCTTCCTCGATTGTCGATTGAGGCTTTGAGATGATTCTAAACACACTGTAGCAACTCGAGGTTACTGTTGAGMAAGCCACTATTCTCGCTTGCTAGAGCTCGAACTCGCTACCAAGGCTTCACTTATTTATTGATATGAACACCATCCTGAAATCAAGCAAAAGCTGTTTCGTGATGATGGTAGAATTATGGAGAAGCCAATCACAACCCAACCTGATATTGGTTGCCGTGACAACTGATTGCTTACCTGCCGTGGACATCGACCATCATCACCGTATCAGCTGGCTGGTCAGCGGCTTCTCTCATGATGACTAGACTCTGACAGATAATCCATTGATTAAATGATCAAAGCGTTAATTAATTACCAGTAGACTACCGTAGCATTTACTCCGCCCCACGGAGTAGTAGTTATCGCAGACTCTTATCACTATCACCATGGAAATCCACGTCTAGACCGTCCGTGTTTACTTMCCTTGCCCCGCCTCGACCTTTTCCTCGATTGAATCTTGGATCTGTCTTACTTCTTGTCTAGAAGTGCACTGTCAATCAAAATTCCTCACTGATACTAGACCATCTTCAAGATCATCTGTTGAATGAAAAAGACTTCCATATGTTGGCTGCGATTTACTCACCAGGACCGTACGATTTGGTATGGAACCCCTCTGGGGGCATCTAGGTCAGTCGCACAACGGCCAACGTCAGAAAGCAAGGGCATACGTGCCTAGCGCTGCCAAAATGCCTTTTGCTCTCAGTCATACCTTCCTCGCATGGACCATGTGGGCGGCAGTGAGCGTGGCTCATGTCACAATCCCTTACATTCCAACACATGCCTTCACTTCATCACAGGTATCAAACACCAGCGACCTTGTCTACATCTTCCAACCGATTAGCGATCAATCGGCGGTTCAGCTTCTCGCTCTCAATTTGTCGTCAACGATCAATCCTAGCAGTCCTGAGTATACTGTTCTCTCCGATGACGTCCCCTTCTCCGCCGGTGGCGAGGCGTATGTACCGATGCTCAACACGAATGGATCCATAATGGTGTTTTCGGGCAACTGTAACTCATCACAAGAAGCACCACGCTTGTGGTCATTTCAACTCGACGATAATAGTTCGATAGGGAATGGCACATGGTCATCAGTAGCAGTCAATGGATCAGGCACGAATATCACAGGTCCGGGATACCTCGCCAGCGGGTTTGCGTACAATTCTTCAAATGACACTTCCTCCGAGTACTACTCTTTTGGGGGTATGTGCCCATTCGCTGATGGCAACGAGTCGGACTGGACCTCCAACGCAGTCTACTCAAACGAAATGACTGCATTGACTGCACAAAATACGTCGACAAATTCATTCAACTACATCTTACAACAAAGTGATTCCTCGAATTCGCCTATTGCAGAAGCCGGTTATACCGTCACACCCCTTCAAAAGACGAGCTCGACGACTTCAGGAGGCGTGGTTGTGCAGCAAGAAAGTTTCCTTGTTATTGGAGGCCATACGCAGACCGCGTTTCTGAACATGTCTACTTTGGCTCTGTTTTCTCTACCGCAAGCTAGCTGGTCCTATATCTCCATAGGCGCCACCGTGGATACAGGTAGAACCGACCTTGCAATCCGTGATACCACTGATATTGAGCCTCGATCCGGCCATAGTGCTGTAATGTCCTCAGACGGAAGCAAGATTATTGTCTATGGCGGATGGGTGGGTGACACTAGCACACCGGCTGATCCACAGCTTGCCATTCTTGAGGTTGGCGAGGACTATGGCGGTTCGGGAGAATGGACATGGTCAATTCCGGAGTCTACTGGCTCTGGGCCTGCATCGGGATCTGGTATCTTTGGGCATGCAACCACGATGCTCGCTGGAGATGTGATGCTGATCTCGGGTGGATATGTGATACCAGCGTCGTCAGGCACGACGAAGAGAGCTTCCTCGGAAGGATTTCAGTCAAGCTCCCAGGCATATCTTTATAATTTGACCTCGAATTCATGGGTATCCACGTATACGGCTCCAAATCCTTCGGACACGAATATAAGCTCTCATAGCAGTGGCGCACTTTCTTCCTCTGGCGAAAAAGCCGGACTTGGTATAGGCATTTCCGCCGCAGCAATCGCAGTCGTGTGCATTGGTTACTTTTACTGGTCAAGAAAGCGATGGACTCATCGTCGACAAAGGGACCAAGAATTACGGAAACTGGCACTCGGTGCAGAACGGTCGAATATATGGGGCGAGCCTGGAATTGAATCTAGTTATCGCGGCCCAAGCGATGCCGTGCTGCGCAACTCGATTATTGAGAATGTCTACTCTTCTGGGCCGAGTCATCAGTATAGTGCAGTACCAGTTCCCGGTAGCAACAATAAAACGGAAGCTGAAAGAAGTGGATTGCTTTACGATGTACCTAGTCCATCGAGAGGTCTTCGCAGAAGCCTGTCTACTCGACCGCAAAGGGTACAATCAGCGAACTGGTATGAGGATAACAGAATGAGTTATAGGGCAGGTGCTATTCATCCGATCGATGAACAGGAGGAGTATGAGACACCGCCTGAAGAAGCCTCTGAAAGAAGGCCAGAAAGCGGAAGCTCGGAGAGTAGTACCAACAACCGATTCTCTGACCCTTTCAAAGATCCATCTCCTTCGCCTACACGTGCACCTCTGATAGCGTTTCACGAGGAGTCAACGCATCAGCATGAAGGTGCCGACGAAGCGTCTATACGCTCAGGCGAGTCTCGGGGCACATCTCCCGACAAGAGCGAGAGGACGCATTCCGACTTGTCAGAGTCATCCAGATCTGGAATATCGGAATTTTCTATTCAAAGATCAAACATTGGATCTCAGAGAAGATCTACACGCCTCTTTCAATCAACTATCCCAACGCTGGAACCGTCACATTATGATGATAATGGCAGTGGACGCACTTCTCCAGAAAAAAGCTCCCAGCATGCAGTTGAAGGGAGTAGCATGAGATGGCCATTCGAGCGATCCGGAACAGTAGACTCACTCTCTACATCCGCCAGTCGCCACAGACGAACTCCTCTAGAAGGGGACACCTTATTAGGGTCAGGGCCGGAGTGGTCCACACCTCCAGAGTCACCATCACGGTTCTCCGATCGAGAAAACAGACCCAACAGTAACAACTCCCAGACATGGATGGGAAGTATTCGAAAGACCTTCTCCAATGCCCGCAAAGTTGTCCTATCGAGTTATGGTAATAACTTTCCGGAGGACGAGCGCGCTTCCCCGGCCATGTTTGAGTTTAACTCCCCTGTGGACTTCGACGATGACAACGGGCTATCCCCACAGATATCGCGCCGAGCTTCCAGCGCGTCAGTAGTAGCGCATCATCAAAGACGGAAACAAGGACCCAAAGACTGGGCCGTAGACGGCCGATCCTCTCGACAAAGTGCCACCGGCATGTCATCCTCATCGCGTCGCCAAAGTCGTCGCACAAACGATCTTCTCGACGACAATGAAGCAGAAGAAGACGATGCTTTCGACGACCGACTTGATGTTATTGATGATGACCCGGATGAGCATCATCGCGGAGGTGGCAGTAGTATCGGTGCAACGGACGACGAGGATTGGGACGTCGAACTTGCCGCGGAAGGACGATTAGTTCAGATTACATATACAATCCCAAAGGAGAGACTGAGGGTTGTTAATGCTGGGGCTGGTGATCGCGTTATTGGTGATGATGTCTCGGAGGTGGTCTCTAGGACGTCTCAGGAGGGGAGGTGATCCTTCCTCCCTGTTACGCATGTGCACATGAAGTACGAACAAATGAGTTGATGGATGGATGTACGAAGGTGTGATTTGGTTATATGGAGTAAACGGTATGAACTGAGTCCGAACCGGCTCTCTACAAACGGCGTTTTAGTTTTTTTTTTTTTCTTCTTGAGTTGCAGACTGGCGGATTCGTTTCGTGTTTATATTTTTCCAATTTCTTCGTTTCCATTCGATGTCTTTGTAATTACAAATTTAGATAGGACAAATCAAGTTGAGACTTTCGATACTTCAATATAGTTTTCTGAAACGGAACAATGATGATAGGGCTAATCGCAACACGTGACCCCACTACTTGTACACATTGCCCATATCAAGAACATATTCATACAGATTAATCATATATCTACATATCGTACAGTCTATAAACCCTCACTCTTTGATATCTACACATCATACACCAAACTTTTCACAAATAAACGCCGTCAAATCATCAACCACCTCATCAGCCGGCCTCTGTTGCTCCGGACTATCAGAAGCAATAGCCACAACCGAATCGGCGATTGTTCTCCAAGACTGCTCGTCCATTTCATGCAGGGGTTTGTTGGTTAGTGAAGCGGCGCTGTGGCGTTCTTGTTTTTGCATTGTGTATGCGTCGGTTGAGGTGGATATCGTTGCTTCGAGGATAATGCCTTTTTTGGCGCGGATGAATATTTTTGTCTGTTTTAGACGTCAGTAAAATCTCATAGTAGATGAAGTTGAGGGAGGGAATCATACTGAAGGAGGGAGGGAACTCGGCAGTGGAGGTCGAGGCCGGGGATCGTCTTCTGTAGGAAAAGTCGAGAAGGTGAATTCGGGAGTTTGGAGGAATTTGAAGTCGGTTGACTATCCAACATTAGTCCATGTGCATCTAATCATAGACCGAAAAATGACTTACCTTCATCATCTGCAACGTATTCTGGATCTCCGGTACCTGCTGTAACTGGACCTCTCCCACCGTCCCCGCAACCCAATTATCGCCAGCACTGAATTCACTTTCATTCATATTCAGCCGATTCGCGCAATCCCTGACCTCATCACCGGTTTTGTATAGCCGCGCGAACTCATCCATTATACTGACAATTGTGCGCTGCATCGAAAACGGTTCCGCAGAGTCAACCAGTCCTGCTGATACATTTCCCACTGGAGATCGCACGCTACTGACCCCTTTCGCAAGAATATACGGTCGAGCCGGCGATCTCAAAAATGCACCCAAATTATTAATATTCGGTGAGTCGAGTAGGCATGTCCCGTGATGTAATGCCCGGTTTCGAGTCAATTTAAACGCCGAGCCGGAGACCTTCAGAGCTTGCGGAGTCGATTCTTCAGGCGGGTCTTCGATCCCGGTTGCGTGTTTCTGTCTTGCAGATTCTCTGGGCTGTTGGGTCAGGACTATGTCGTGTCGTTCGTTGACCATGGCGTTGACTGCGCCGATTCTTTGGAGTGCGCGCGCAACCATCTCCGCATGCCGGTCGCGAGTGAACACATCTCGGGGACAGATCACGCTGTAATTCAGATTTCCTTCGTCGTGAAATACTGCGCCTCCGCCAGAATGTCGTCGCACATAAAGCACATTCCGCGTTGAGCTCTCCGTTGTATCGGAGATCTTTTGCAGAGCCTTTAAATTCGTCTCAAGCCACGGGTTCTGATTACGCCCAACCACGACACAGGGCCGATTGACATATAGAAACAAGACATTGGAGTCTTCTGGGGCCTTTTGGAGGAGATATTGCTCAATTGAGAGATTGACGAATGGGTCGGAGGAGAGCGATTGGTAGATCTGGTGCTTAGCTGAGCTCCGGGAGACGAGTTCGGCGAAAGCGGAGGATGCGAGGCTTGTTAGCGTGCGAGTCGCTGCAAGGCGACTACTTGCAGATCGGACGGAGAGCAGGCATGATGAGTGCCGGAGAAGCAGCATGGATGCTGCTATGGACATTGAATATGTTCAGGTCGATAGAAACAAAGTCGGCCTTTTCGGACCGAGACCCTGCCAGTTCGGCGCGTGCTGGCGTCATTGGGGCGCTAGGCCTGATCAGGAATAGCTCTGTAGAAACCCCCCGCGTGAGTCAATCGGCCGCCGACCTCGCAGATCAGATGGTGATTCGCTGTCGAACTTTTTTTACTCTTTGCTTTTTGATGTTTTTTGATGTGGGATGACTCGGTTTTGATAATATCCCAATCACGTTTCTCAGCGGAATTGTCTTCTTGTGACCGGGATCAGATTTAAGATTATTATTGAATATCCACAACTGCCATATTTGCAAAATGTCGACGTGGGGTGATTATTTCCGGGTGACGACGTGAGTTCTCCTCCCCATCACGAAAGAACACCACTGACAGACAAAGCTATGGCGAATCCCACTGCCGCTCAGTAGGCTGCATCGTCGATGGCTGCCCTCCAGGCATGGCTCTCACCGAGGCCGACATCCAACCTCAAATGACCCGTCGCCGTCCCGGCCAGAGCGCTCTCACCACCCCCCGCAATGAAAAGGACAGAGTCGAGATTCAGTCCGGTACTGAGTATGGCTACACCCTCGGCACGCCAATTGCGATGATTGTGCGCAATGAGGATCAGAGACCAAAGGATTACGGCGGCAGTACGATGGACCTGTACCCCAGGCCCAGCCATGCGGATTACACCTATTTGGAGAAATATGGAGTCAAGGCTAGCAGTGGAGGTGGTCGTAGTAGTGCTCGCGAGACCATCGGTAGGTCTTTTTGTTTTCATCTTTCAGTAATACACATCTCTGACTATATCAGGACGAGTCGCCGCCGGCGCCATCGCAGAGAAATACCTCAAAATCGCCCACAACGTCGAGATCGTCTCCTTCGTCTCCTCAGTCGGAAACGAGCATCTCTTCCCGCCCTCACCCGAACACCCATCCTACTCCACGAATCCTGAATTCTTGAAAATGATTGAAACTATCGACCGCGAAACAGTCGACAAGTTCGCGCCTGTCCGATGCCCCAATACAGAGGCTTCTGAGCGTATGACCAAAGTCATTGAGACCTTCCGTGACAACCACGATAGTATTGGAGGGACAGTTATGTGCGTTATCAGAAACGTCCCCATCGGCCTTGGAGAGCCCGCATTCGATAAGCTAGAGGCCAAACTCGGACACGCCATGATGAGCATTCCCGCCACTAAGGGGTTCGAAATCGGCTCGGGCTTCGGCGGCTGCGAAGTGCCCGGCTCAATCCACAATGACCCTTTTGTTGCTGCTCCGGAGGTTGCAGAGAACAAAGCCGGTGCTGGAATCGCGAACAAGGCTAGACTTACCACCAGCTCAAATAATTCCGGTGGTATTCAAGGTGGTATCTCTAACGGAGCTACCATCTACTTCCGTACAGCATTCAAGCCCCCCGCTACTATTGGTCAGGCGCAGACTACGACTACCTATGCGCTCGAGGAAGGTGTGCTAGAGGCTAAAGGCCGTCATGACCCATGCGTTGTGCCGAGGGCTGTGCCCATTGTGGAGGCCATGGCTGCGCTTGTGGTGATGGATGCATTGATGGCACAGAACGCGAGAGAGGCGTCGAGGAGTTTGCTGCCGCCTTTGCCAAAGGGCTTGCCTATAAAGCCAGAGACGGAGACTTCAAATGGGAATTAGATTGGTACATAGATCTCATTAACGTTAATCAATAACATCTGCATTCAGTCCACAGTTTAAAAAGCATCTAGATTTATTCGAGTATAGGGGGCCCTGTGATATCTCCAAATAAGCCCGCTATACTCTCAAATGGGTAATCCGATGATCCCATTGAGAGTGTTAAGTCCTGTCAAACGTTAATTACGCATCCAAGTAATAGAATGAGATGTTTGATCTTACTGGCAAAAACTCATCAAAGGGCATATCACCCAAATTAAGCATACTAGCAGGATCATCCAACGTATCATGATGCAACGTAGCACTATGACTCGTTCCAGAACGCATATCAACAAGACCCGGCTCCTGACTCATGCCATTGAGTGTGTCATTGCTATGACTAGATCCATGATTTGTATCGTGGTTCATTTCCGCACCGTAGTCCCTGAGATGATTCTTGACGATCTCGACAGACTCTTGCGCAACGACGGATTCATCCATAGCTTCTAGTATTTCGATGGATTTATTCACGCTCTCAATCAGCAGGTTCGTCTCCATTAGGTTGAGGAAGGTTAACGATTTTCGTGACAGCGGGAGCAGTATATTTGTAACTGCGAACATGATGTACGTCGTATTATACCACCTTTCAAAATTAGCACTAAAACTATATATCACGAATCAACGGGAGGAAGGAACGTACCAACATCGAAAAAACGAATACTGCCGAAACGTCTCGTAAATAATATCAACTGTCTTCCGGGCCGAATCAAGACATTTCTTAGCTGCCATTTCGAGAACTCGTTGGGCCTCCGGCGCTCGGTTTTTGCCTCCTTCGCCCCGCGGGGTGAGGGTTAAGTAGGCCAGGAAGGGGCGGAAGATGAACATCTCAACGTTGTGGTAGCCTTTCCCCAAATTGTTAGTATCAGGATGGATAAAGTAAGCAGCTTGGGAAAACATACGTATCCCCAGCACAAGTCGCTGCCTCCTCGACCACTTCGGATCCCTCAGGACCGATATCGAAGATGGTGCATCCGCCTTTCCACCCGACTGCCCAAAATCAGGTTGCAGAATTTTGGGCAGTGCATCAAGCCAATTATTGAGCTTCTGTTCGATTTCTAATGAGTGTTTCATTCGCTGCTGAAGCGAGATTCGGGAGTGGTAAATGTCGACCGACACGCGCCGGGTTATGTGTGCTAGGTCAACCATTATGGGGATGATGGTGTATTCGGAGTGCTCGTCGCGGTTAGGTTGGCAGCGGTTGTGGTATTCGTCCATACCCAAAGTGTCGGGGCGGCCGAGGGAGAAGGATAGTTCTCTGCTGTTATTAGTGACTTCTCATAGATATGAAGAGCTATGGACGTTACATTTCCAGTGAATATAGGCCCCTGATGGCGGCTTATTAGTGTATCGTTCTGATTGGGATAGGGTATGGCGTACTTACCACCAAGTCCTGGATATCCAGTCGTGCTGGTCAGTCTTGACGTCCGGTGTTTCGCGGTTATAGCCTGCAGCAAGGCATGTTCGTATAGCTAGACCTAGGTACATATACGCCACTGATCGTGTCAGTATATAGAATCCAGCAACTCAGAAGATTGAAACTTACAGTGAGGCGCCAGTTCATTCTGACAAATCTTCGCCTGGACACACCGTCAGCATGATTCCCCTCTCTAGGAAAGAAGACAAACCATAAGATACAAAGCCTGCACAATTTCCAAATTGTTCGTGAAACACCACGTATTCAAGTATCCCTGCGCCTCCGCAAACAATTTCCGACTCCACTCAAACCTCGTCAACCCACCTAGCGTCGGCTGATCCCAAGCCCTAATCAGCGCTCCAAGAGACAAAAGACTCAAATACAACGCTATAAAGCTGCTGTCCGTTTGCGGATTTCTGCCAAACCAGAGGTTATGTGCCCGCAGCACAAAGTTCTCCTTATCGATTATGGGGTGGATGAAGTGCAGGTTTTCAAAGTATCCTTCCATGAAGACGTGGGCGTACTCGAAGTAGAATCTGTTGTCCGATGTGTTTTCTCCCTGGGTATAGTCGGCGAGGTATTTGTCGCCGTCGTGGAGGGGTGTTTGGAGTTGGGAAGTGTAGAAGTTGGGGTTGTGCAGGGTTGATATGAGCGATGATTTGGGTTTGCCATTACCAGCATGACCGTGGCCAGTTATGGAAGCAGGAGGATGATCGGCAAAAGCATGCATATACCTATTGGGCGTCACCTTATGCTGTTTTACCGGCTCCCGCGCACGTTGCAAATGACCCAGTGCGGCCGCAGAGGAAGTATTTCCATGAAACTCAATCGCATTAGTATGTCGATTGACTTCACGAATCTCCTCTTCCAACGCATCCGAAGACGGGGTCTCATTTTCGCCGATGATAGACTCGGGAGACAGCTCTTGATTCAGAATTGAGCGGCCTGGGGTCGCCGCTGTAGCTGGAGTAGTCCATGCCGCTGCACTTGTGGAAGGCTTGTTGAGAGATTGACTGGAGAGCGTTACTTCACGTAGCCGTTCATTCAGTTCTTCAATCTTGGTTTCTAGTTCATGGATATAACTATAATTCTGTATTAGCACATACTCCTATATGAGTAAAGAGACATACCTAGCCGTCTGACCCTCCCGTTGAAGATGAAAATCTCCCTCGTACACGCATTGTACCTGGCTTTCTACAGTTCATTAGCATCCATAAACACGCATATCAGAGCTGAATAAGCATACTGGTACATTTTCGACACGGAAATGATTCATCACATTTATACTTCTTCGCCCTACAGCGCTCACAGGCCCTCGCAGCACGACGTTTCTTTGTAGCAGGAGGTTGCTGCCCCGGAGAGCCTTGTGTATCTCCTGCCAGCCCTCGCGACGTACTTGGAGTGCTCATGATGAAGGTTTCCGTCAAGAGTATATCAGAGCCGACTAAGAGTCAATAAGCCTAGTGCTAGAAGTGAGCGATTGAGGTCGGGAATTCCGAGATTTATTAAATAGAAAAGCCCGTTGCAAAATCACGTGTGTGGAGTCGCGGTGCGGGGAAAACCTGGAGTTAGTTCGCTTTTCGTGATTGGCTGATTTTTTACTATGTCGGAAGTATCGGAAGTAATAGAATAATAATAACGCCTAGCTATGTACATAAGATAGAGTAGACAAGCTAAATACAATACTATCGCATGATATGTTGTCCAAGAAATCAATACATACGCCTCATTCTCATCTAGGTCGTCAAACTCATAACACGCGTTGCAACATTATTCGCGCATGGCTTTTATCTGAGAGGCCGAGAACGGACTGGCCCAGATTCCATKCCTGTCCTTCGCGTAGTCTGACTGCGAGTTACCCGTTTCGAGACGGGGCTGTCATCAAGGCTCAACCCCTGCAGCCCAGAGCCTAGACCTGCTCGTGGAACCCGGTAATCTCTGTCGTTATTGTTGAATGGGTTCATATTTCGGATGTCTTTGTTGGTGTACGAGCTGATGGTCGTTTCGGCATCAGAGTCTCCTCCTGACATCTCAGAGGCGTCCGAGCCATCATCGAGGAACTGATTGCGACGCATGTCCCTCTGGTAGAGGCCGTAATTGTAAGGCTGGGATTGCGAGAAAGAAGAAGTCTGTGAGTATACGCTCGTCGGCTGGTTGGATATGTATGATAGTGTGGGTGAAGTTGGCGGAGGAGATGAGTAATGAACTGGGGGAATAAATTGAGTCTCAGTCGTTTGCTGCGTCAAAGGATGAGTGACAGCCTCTGATTCTTTCCTGGCCATCCCTTTCTGAGTTCGGCTCTTTGGCATGGCTGAAAACAGTACCAACAATTCTTCGATAGCCAACAGAGCTGTTAGAGACTTGACGCATGTTTCTAAATGACCCCCTTGATGGAAAGTACTGGAAAAGTTGTAACTCAGGCAGAGAGCCAGAACGATAGTCGCCACAAACTTAATCAAGGAGTAAATGACTCTCTGAACGACTATAACCGGTTGATTAAGCGATGCCAATAGTCCGAAACCTGTAAATAGAATGTTCATGATCAAAGTGCCCATCAAGACAGCGTCGTGGGGGATGGGAACAAGCTTCAGCCAATCAATCGACCAGGCAAGTATGCTCATAAAAAGAAGCAGTAGTCGGATTGAGGAATATAGCAAGGCTGACTGCGCATGTTCCTTGCGTATGTTCTTGCGAATCTCCTTGACCTTCGACTGCAATGCGGCATTCTCATCTGTATCGTCCTCGGGAGACTTGATTGTAAATGTTTGATCGAACAGATTTTCCAAACCAGTCGTGGCATGGTAATCTGATGGGGCGAAGAACTTTGGAGGCGCAAAGAACGCATCAGGTGTGCGTAGAGTATCATTTTGCTCGTTAAATACGGGATTTTGAAGGGTAGTTGTTCGAGATGTCTGGAAGATGTTGTTCACCGGGACTGCCGATGAAGCTTTCTGAGCTATAGGGTTTCGGAGCTGCCATGCAGGAGGTCGTGGCGCTGCAGGAAGAGCACCTTGGAATAATGACTTGTGCGAAGCGGCCTCGGGTGCCACCTCCGGCTTTGAGGTAACAAACATAGGCCGGATTTCTTTGGCTACTGATGGTGTCCAATCCATAGAGTCATCGGGTTCTAAAGGGGGTGTAGCCAATCGTACGTTGGATCTGGGGCTCTCTCGTGGCATGCTCAGCTTTTCTAGAGGGAAGTGTTGAAACATGTCTTGTTGAAACGGAGCTCCTTGCTGCTTGGTCATCGGTGCCGACTGGGGTACATTTTTTTGCTGTCGCGGAGATGTAACAGGAGTGAGATTTGACCACAAAACAAGGGGTCGCGTGTCGTAATGGACTAATCGCTGGGAGAAGATAGTCGCCTGTAAATAAGTTAGTATCGATTGGTATAAGCCCGGATTGTCATGCTTACTACACCCATGAATAGTATCATAACGGCGTGCACCGCGGTAGGAAGAGAAGGCTCCATGCGACTTGTATCCTTCAACCACGCCCACACTGCGAATCTGGCCACCATCACAATCAATTGGCACTCATAGTACTGGTTCAGCCCTAATATGCGACCGCTCAGCCCCTCCACTTTGTGATGAATCTTGGGGTTCCACCATATCGAAAGCGCGCCTATAATCAACGAAATGCTGGCAAGGTCCTGAGAAGAATAGCCAACATATGACGCCAGTTCATTCACGACTGGAAAGTAGGTCGATGGTAATATCCAATATTGTCCAATAAGTTCATTCAACAGATCGCCCGTCCCAATCAGGTCCGACACCAATTGACCAGCAACACTCGACCAATATCCCGACGCACCCGCCACAACGAGAATACTTCTCCAATTTCGCCTTCGCGCCTTCTGTGCCGCGCGACTCATTTTGCTGCGTTCCATGGTCCTCCTCAGGTGGTCGGCCTTTGCCTCATAGCCCGTCTGCCGAATGCGATTGTTCACTTTCTGTTCGCAGTTTTCACATACTTGCGGATAGGTCTCTTCCATTTTCCGGCGATATTGGGGATATTGTTGCTCGTAGATCGGGTAGGTAGGATCATCGGTGTCCGGAAGATAAGAGCTAAGCGCTTTCATCAGCAGATGTTGATTCCGAACGCATTTGCCGCAAAAGAGGCCCGTTTGATCGAAGCCAGCCGACTCGAAGGGCGATTGAAGCGAGTCATTTGATATGGCGGGGTTGGCCGTCACTGCGGTCGGGGGATCTGTAATCTCTCCATTCTATACCTGTTAATTAGTGTTCAAATATCGCATGCAAACCGTATGTAGTCGGTACGTACCTCGTCTAGATAATTTACAGCTTCGCAATGCTCACAGCGCCATTCTCGCACGCTCGTCGATCTCTTTGATGCGGATCKCTGGCCACAATAAAAGCAGCGCAGTCGCCTTGTGAGCAAGGCCATTTCATTGTTTGCGACGCGGTGGTGTGAAAGAAAGAAGATAGTCGAAGAGGCGAAGTGGGAATTGTTGACAGGCAACCGGACTTGCGCTAGAGAAATCGTAAACCCCGAGCGCACAGACCATGCCATATACATTGATTTATTGATTATTGGATAAATATTCTCGACCTGTCATCGCGACCTTCCTTCTATTGTCCTTACTTATGGGACAATAGCGAGCACATTATTGCTGCTTTTATTGTCTAAGCTTGTACTCCGTATGAATGTCACACCCTACATGCTATTGCCATTCTTCCTTTAATGCCTCTCCTCTTTCCACCAAAACAACCCTACAGCAATCCCCAACTTCAACCCTGTGCCAATCCAAAATATCACAGCCAACCCCTTCTTGTCAGATTTTGTCAGGATTCCACCAACAATAGCACCCACACCTAGCGATATTACTGCTACCAAACGTCTAATCCATTTAGCTCTTCCACTGCTTGACCGACCAGACGTGTGACGCCATCCAACCTTCTCAGTCACCAATCCAGAATATACATTCGTCAAGACAGTTGTAGGAATCTCCGGATATCCCAAAAATTGACTCAGCACGACCTGTCCTCCAGCCTGGAACGCGACGAAAACGATGGGAACAAGAATTCGAAGCGCTTCGAGAGTACCCTCGTCTGCACTGGTGGTGTCTTGCGGTATAAAGTTGGATTGTACTATGCCCGCGGCTATTGCTAGACAAATTGCTTGTACTGCAAAAGAGCCGATCAACAGACCTCGAATTCTACCGAAAAGACGCTGAGCAAGGCTGAAACAAGCACATCCTACGAGGAATGTAACGATGGCTATAAGAGAATGAAGCCATCCGTAAGGTTTGTTTGTGGGCTGATGGGAGACGCCGAGGGCGAGGAAGATTGTATTTCCTGGACATTGTTAATATACTAACTTTGGCATTCGAGATGAGGAACTACCTGTCTGTATATTCACAAAACAGCTCCAGGTATTGAAACAACCCGTGTCTGATAGGCCGGAAAGGAAACAGCATGCCAGAAGTAGATAATCGGTGTGCTTGTTTGATATTCTCTGCCTGAGTACTTCTCGTAAAGAATACCTTTCATCTTGGACATGATGAATTGGATTCCTATCATGCGATTCTGCATTGTTGATTCCTTTTTCAATGGGATCCAAAGACGCTTCCATATCCTCCGCCATTATATCGAGACCAGTATGAGACGCGGCCATTCTCGACACGAACCAAACGAATAGATATCTTTCAGCCTATCTCGCCTGACTAGAAACAGAGAATTCATCCCGCCACGATTTTCTACATGGTCCGATGGCTGTGACAATCGAACATGGGAGAAAGATCGAACTCGCAGATCTCCAGCGGAAATGAACGGCGATGAAAGGAGATGCACGGAAAATGGACAATGCTACGGTTTTGTCCGATTTAGACAAGCCATCGTCGGATGCTCAAAGAATTTCGATATTTCTTGGTTTCTAGAAATTTATCTCGATCAGAGAAATAATGATTTCATAATTGGATGTTCAATGGGAGGATATATACGAGAACTAGCGATTTCGGGTACATAGATCAATTGTCTAACTTTGATACTCTCAATTTTACTATAGGAGGATCGAGTCAATTTCATGTTGTCATGGCTATGTATAAACTAACATTTTTGATTCAAATTGTTACTTTCATGTATTTTTTTATTGCTCCTATCAAATCTCTATTAACATTCTCAAAAGGTAACTCCCACAGCTACCTAATCCGGCACAGCAAACGTACTTTCAACCTCCACAATATCATCCTTTTAGAATCATGTCAACAAATCCTAAAGCACCACATATTTGATAAGATAACCAACCTGATTAAGCCTAGAGACTTCAATGATCGACCGAGGCGGAAACGGTACATCGCCCCATATCTCTTTTTGAGCCTCGTTGACCAGCGGACGAAACCGGTACATGTCTGTTGTATAACTGTTTAGAGGTATCAGCCTGATTCTGCCTTGAGATTTACCCAGATAGGCTAGGGATTGCGTACATTACCAAGCGTAGACAATCTCCAACTGTTGCTCCGGCTGATTCAGCGATCATGCGCATGTTCTCGAAGGCTGTGAAACTGTCAAATCACGTTCTTCTTTCGAAGACGGTTGATGAGTCAAGCACACATTTGAGAACCCGCAGATATGCAGGAGAGTCTTTCGTTGATGGGCCATTGTAAGTCTCCAAACCTTCGATAGGGATCAATTTGTTTGTTAACGGGTCGATTCCTCGAAGCCCTAATGATCAATTAACCCTAACACTGCATCAACTTGTCCAATTCTGGAGGTTAACCCGATATGTAAAGCGTGTTGCCTCGTTTACTCGCCAGCGACCACGTCCCTGTAGCCTTGTACCTATGCAGATTTAGAGCTGAAATGGAAAGTCATAGAGCGTACGCACGACCATGACGGATTGTAGAATTCCACATTGTTAGGCGACACATAGTCCGGAGCACCCAGGCCGTGCGACATGTCGAGCGCCATGACTGTGCGCCAGTTGCAACTTGATATCAAGTGTCTTTATAGGGCATGGATGTATAATGCCAAGTTCTCCAATGAAACCCAAGCCTCTGAGCGAGCAGGAATTATATAGATTGACCAATCATTTGCCGTCATTCGGCTTATCAGGGCGCGCCTCGGAGACCCGCGATCTCCGCTTTCTGCCTATCACTTTCCCAACACGACTGTGGAATTGCGATGGTTTTCTAATCACAAAGCCGCGACAAAGACAATAAAGGAGAAGTTCCCCGATGATGTCTTTGGTACTGGCTTGGCGTTGATATGTGCGCAACTACAAATGGAGGGGTGCTGCCCGCTGTGTTGCCCCTCAGTTGATTGTTTGTTTACTTGCTTGCTCCAAGACTGAAGTACAGCTAAGCCTGACCGACGCTGAAATGGGTGCGGCCGATGCCACAATGTCTGCCGACGACAGCTTCAAGATCACACCCAATCTTGAAGCAAACGTCTCAGTTCGCGATGACCTTAAGACGACAGAAGTTGTTATCGACGAGAGCACCGCTCTCAGTCGCGGTCTTAGGGCTCGTCATACTACTATGATCGGTATGTCCCCATTTTCTCGAAATTTGACTTGGGCTAATAGGCGAAAATGATAGCCCTCGGCGGTGCTCTCGGCTCTGGTTTGATCATTGGCACCGGATCTGCTCTCGCTTCGGCCGGTCCAGCTCCTATATTGATCTGCTACTCCGTGGTCGGATTTGTCGTCTGGATTATGTTAACAGGACTTTGTGAGATGGGAACATACCTACCGATTCCTGAAGGCTTCACTGGATATGCTTCTCGTTTCGTGGATCCTGCGATGGGCTTTGCGCTGGGCTGGTCGTAAGTCTTACCTTCAATGTTCCCTGCGTCCGCTTCACCTGACTAAGCGGAGCATAGTTACTGGCTCAAGTACTCAATATCAACTCCAAATCAACTGACAGCCGTCGCGCTGGTCCTCCAATACTGGGTCCCAGCCGAAAAGCTCAATCCCGGCGTCTTTATCGCAATATTTCTCGTCGTAATCATTCTAATCAACTACATCGGCGTAAAATTCTTCGGTGAATTCGAATTCTGGCTCTCGAGTGCAAAAGTCGCGACTCTTGTCGGGGTGATTCTACTCTCTCTAATTCTGGCTTGCGGTGGAGGACCAGACCATGATGCAAAGGGTTTCCGATACTGGCACACTCCCGGTGCGTTTAAAGAATTTGATGCAAAAGGGGACCTGGGCCGATTTTTGGGCGTTTGGAATACCATGGGAACAGCTGCTTTTGCGTACTTGTCGACTGAGTTCATTGGCGTCACTGTTGGCGAGGCACAGAACCCACGCAAAACCATCCCGCGTGCTGCTCGATTGATCTTTTATCGAATTCTGTTCTTCTATGTCCTTAGTGTGTTCTTTCTCGGTATGCTCGTCCCGTACGACTCGAAGGAGCTCGCGTTTGCCACTACTCAGTCCACCTCAGCTGCTGCGTCGCCGTTTGTAGTTGCCATTGTATTGGCGGGAATCAAGGTGCTGCCTGGAATCCTGAACGCGTGTATCCTTATCTTCGTGTTCTCTGCCGCCGTTTCCGACCTCTACATATCGAGCCGAACCCTCTACGGCCTGGCACAGAACGGCAAAGCACCTCGCTTCCTCGCAAAAACAGACAGACGCGGTGTCCCCATTCCCGCATTGGCCGCATCCGCATTCATCGCATTGCTTGCTTTTATGAACGTCTCCAGCGACTCCAAGGTCGTCTTTGGATACTTTGTCAATTGCATCACAATGTTTGGACTAATCGTCTGGTGCTGCATTATCCTGAGCCACATTAAATTCGTCCAAGCACGCAAAGCGCAAGACGTCCCTGTTGTTCACTACCGAGCACCGCTCGGCATTTGGGGGTCATGGTTTGCGTTTTGTTTCTGTGTGCTGGTTGCGTTGACGAAAAACTTCAAGGTGTTCATTCATACGAAGTCGACTGGAAATTTCGATTACAAGAATTTCATCGTTGGGTATATTGCTATCCCGGTGTTTTTGTTCTTCTTCACGTACTACAAAGTCGTGCACCGAACTAAAGGGGTGCGCGCTTCAGAGGCGGATTTGTACACTGGATTGGCAGAGGTGGAGTTACATGAGAGGGAGTGGGCAGAGAAAGAAAGGGCGGATGAGTTGCGGGAGAAGAGCAAAGTTGCGGTTTTCTATAGAAGATATGTTTCGTGGCTGTTTTAGTAGGTATAACCTACGGTCAGCCTTGTTCTTGCGCTATATAGATAACTACTTTGTCATGTATCCAGATTCTGCGTGTATCACCAGGTAGAATTGAAGTAATCCACAAAACTCATATTAGACCCATCAAAGAGGAGGTCCTGCACCAGGAAGTTTTCGTCAAGGGTAGCATGGTCAAAGTCATTCATATCCATTAATTCATTACCACCAGGAAACCTCCTGACATATTGATTTTCCGTACCATCATGGATTCCTATTGTTGGCAAATTTCCGCTCAAAGAAGAATCGTTATAATTGATGCCTTGAGAAGCATATCCAGCACTGTCGGTAGTATCAGATACAACAGCAGCAACCCGTGCAACGGCAACATTCATTGCCTCTGGAATTTCTCCACCAAAGCTCATATGATAGTGCTGTCTAATCCTTTTAAGCATCAGGAGTACATCACGAGCCGAGATTCCTTCCATTACTCGGCTGGTTACAGCATTGTGCTCACAAGCAGTTTCAGAAAGTACCAATGCGCAATAAGCAATGCATATGTGATGAAATTTCGGTAGGGCTTGGACTCCAGTCACAGACGCGTGGATGAATCGTTCTGCGACTGAGAGAGCTGATTGGTAGGCGAGGATGTGATAGTTTGTCTTTTCATGCACTTTCCTTGGGTTGTTTCGTTTTCGTTTCCTCAACTGACTGGCAGTAGTACCGGAAAATATGCTGTCTTCCGTAGCTCGTCGAGCAATGACCATTTGAGCGATATCATAACTGAATCGTAATGTGATTGCTTGGGGCGAATCTACGTCTGGTATCAGCACGAAGACTAAAAACACATTGAGAAAGGGAACAGACCAAGTAAACGCTTCCATTTATTCTCCCAAGTTCTTAGCTCTGTGCAATGATCTTCCTCGCCGTGGTCATCACCCAACGAGAAATTTGCAAGTTTATTGTGCAAAGTTCTATAAAGTAGAATCTCGGCAAGGACAAGATCGTCTTCGACACTGGCTTCGGGGTGATTCAATATAGCCGGACATTGATCGATGTAGTTGGCTGGGATTGTTGTTGGTTTGCCGGTTCCAACTGCGAATCTATGCAAGGTATGAGTGTCGCGACCATTAAGAAAGACGAACCAACAAACCGGAAATTGATCAGACAGATGTTGTTCCACAAGGACATCAGCTGTTTATCTTTACGTTCAGCATTTCCACTATCAATGCGCTGATTGATCCGCGGAAAATCTATGCTGAGAATAGCTTGCTTTGCGCATATGCCGCTCAATAGCCAACTTTCAATGTATTCATACACGGGCTATCATACATATGAGTATCTTACCCGGTTTTCATGAGTGGTGAAGAAATTGGAACTTACCCTTGGAGCAGCTTCGAATGTCGACATAATCAGAATAGCATACAATTCGTCCAACGGCAAAGGACTTGCTAGCACCGCTTGACCTAGCATATCTCTCACTTCTTCATATAGATGCCTATGCGTAGGGCTGTTGAGAAGAGTGTCATATGAATTCGAGAATCTCAGACCATGCAGAGCACAAACAGCGAAGAGGAGTGGTGATCGATGCCTCAGGTGCCCGTCTGTTGGTGATTTTTCAATTTGGATGACAGAGCCGCGGTGATTAAGAAATCTGTCTAGGATGAGTACGCTCATTATTTCACGAAAAATCGAGAAGACTTACTCGGAAACAAGACAAGTTGCAACTTCCTCGGAAAGAATGCGCTTTTCTACGATATCATTTCCTGGATCCCGATATAAGCGGCGACTGTCTGGCCGAAACTTCCGCACCATCATGATTGGCGCTAACTTTGTCGTTTCTGTGCGCAGGGAAGGTAGATGAGGAAAATCAGCGTGTTGACCAGTAGCATGATTTTTTGCAGTGGAAGAAGAGGCTTCGGTCATGACAACATTATCCATAGGTCTGTTATCAAGGTTCTGCATGAAACAGCACATGCTTGCTAAGGTACTTTTCATTTCCTGAAGAGAGTCCTCTATATTGGCGATTCTGTAGACATGTCAATAAAATGCCCTTCAAAATATCGAAAGAAACATACCGCTTCTCCAAGGACTGCCTTTCGCCAACATTAACAGCCTCATCGTGGCCATTACCATGGGAGAAAAGATCACTCGAGCTCAGGGAGCATTTGATCCTAGTCCAAATTGTCATTTAGTAACATCATTCCATGGCAAGAGTTTCTGGATAAAGGCTCAGTACTACCAACCTTAGCTTCTGGCATCGATTGCAACTAGATGCCTTAGGACTTAAATCGCATCGTGTTTTAGCACGCCGACAAGTCTCGCAGGAGATGACACGGCGGCGTGCAGCTCGTCGAGTTGCTGGTGCTGGGGGACTGGATTGGCTAAATGATTTCATGTTCACATTACAATTGTAAAAGGCTTACAGTAAAGTTCTCGACTTATGAGAGAATGGTATAAAGAATAGAGGTTGTCGAAGATAAGCCTCAAAGCCTGAGGCAGATATACTTATCTTATCGCAGGCCCAAAAGGGTATAGCGTTATTTAGCACCTACGTGGAGGTCCCGCGGCTCGTGGGAGCTCCAACTTTTTGTGAAGCTTCATACAACTCCAATTTCTTGATAACTCATCTCAGAAATTTGCAAGAATACAATCGTGATGATCGCGGACTGAACAGTGTGCCTCAGTCCCGGTCATTTGGGTCTATCGAGACCTACCATGACGACCAATCTCAACTTCGGACAATACTCCGCGATGCCAGCTTTGACTGTCGCCGCATTCGCGGTGCTTTCTCTGTTCTTCGTCGCTTTCGCGTTGATCATTGTGAGTGATACAGACAAATAAAATTATATTAGTGGCTCCTTTCTGACGCGCTTAAATCAAATAGTCCCTCCACCTAATACTCTCATCTTCACAACACTCCGCCGTTCCCAAGCTACGTCACAGAGGCACCCCAACCCATGTGCTGATCGTGCTCGGTAGTGGTGGCCATACGGCAGAAATGCTATCAATGCTGCGCCGCATGCCACTAGACCCAAACACCTACACTTTTCGTACATACATTGTGACCTCGGGCGACAGCTTCAGTGCCTCGAAGGCTGTGGAGTTTGAGGTGATTCTTCACGCGCAGTACAAAGACTCAAAACATACACAACGTCACAACTATGATATTATCACCGTACCTCGTGCCCGTCGAGTCCATCAGTCGTATCTTACTGCGCCGTTATCTACAATCCAATGTTTCTGGGCATGTCTCCAGGTTCTTCGCGGTAAACATTCAGATCAACAAAGCAGCAAGCGCGACGTTAAATTTCAATATCCTGACCTGATACTTACCAATGGTCCTGCGACAGCGGTATGTGTAGTTCTGGGAGCAAAATTTCTAAGATTTTGGATCGCACTTTCTGCACTGCTACTGCTCAAGTCTGGCCAGACACACAAAGACAGTTCGGCAAATACACTTCCACTCCGCACTGTTTTCATTGAGTCCTGGGCGCGTGTAACCACACTGAGTCTATCTGGAAAAATCCTGCTACCTTTTGTAGATCGGTTCTTGGTGCAGTGGCCGAACCTTGAAGGCAAACAGGCATGGAAAGGCATGAGAAAGGCAGAATATGTCGGTACAATCATTGATTAGGCCTGATAATATATGAATGACTAGAGTTTTAGCGCACATGTATTTGTGACGTCTACTCTATTCAATCTACAGTACCATAGATCAAACAGCCCTCTAGTCCTTCATCGCTTCAACAATACCATCAGCCCCTTCTTCGACTGACTCCCAGATTTTCACAACTCGAAGCCCGACACTCTCTAGCAACTCGCGCCACTGTTTCGCCGTGCGCTCCATACCACTATTGAAAGCCATCATTGTCATATCCAACTGTGCCTGGAATTGGGGCGCCCCTTCCTCAAGAACAATGATCTCATGCAGCAGAAGCTTCGAGTATCCCGGCATCATTGCAGATACTACTCTCTGAAGTATTTCGCGACAGTAATTGTCTGACCAGTCGTGTAGGATGTGGTGGTAGAAGTAAGCCCTAGCTCCTGTGACTATTCTAAGTATACATACACCCGAGTACACTTCCGCTTCTATTTGTAGGGGAATAGGGGGCGAAGAGAAGTACCTTGAACCGGTTGCTGCGTAAAAAAGTCATACGCAACCTTCTCAATGACTGGATCCAAATTATCAAGGGTCTCTATAACCGGCTGCAAATCCTGCAGCACGAGCTTACCGGCACCTGGAAATTTGCTGTGAAATGCTAACAAATCATGGCCCTTTCCAGCTCCAACATCGACAATAAGCGGCTTTTCTGGGTCTGCACCACCCAGAATCCGGGCTTGTACCGGATACCAATCTACCCAGTAGTTGCGCGCTCCCATAGTATTACCCATGAATGTGTTGAAGTCCTTGAGCAACGAAGGCGAAGAAGTGATTCGCTCGAAGGTGGTGTCATTGGTCTGGAATGCGTGCTGGACGAGTCCTTCTCTGGGATCGATGGGACAGGAATATCCATGACGGAGGAGAAATTCTGGCGCCTTCTGCACTGCGGGCACAATCAACTGAGATCTGTCTATGTGTTAGTTGCATAAACGGGGACTCTCGTAATATTGGCTAACATCATTCTATGACCAGCCGCAATTTCTTCTGTGGCCATCGCTGCTGTGATAGGGGTCGCCTTCCATGTTCGTGGTCCGGTTTCTTCGACAAATCGGATAGCCGATAATGGCCGCATGAGACGTACTAGAGTCTATCGTCAGTATGCATGTCGAGGTCGAGATGCTTGACTGATTAAGTCAACATACTGATCAAAATCTCCTCAGCGCCACACAGCTCTGCTAATCTCGCTGATGCCACCGGCCCTTCGTTCACAACGTGCTGGAATAAATTTAAATCAACAGCAATCCGTGCAGTAACTGCGATCATAGGCTGTTTAGGATAGTCAGTTACGCTTGACTTTGACGGGAGGAGAGAAAGACGAAGAAAGCAGTACCGAAAACGCCATATCAACAGCCACATTTTCTGGCTGTTCCAGCTGGCTTGTAAGATTTTTACTCAGCTGCAGACATTTTTTTCTAGCCTCATGATTGTTCCCATCATTGAGACTTGCAGCAAGAGAGTGCAGCTTGGCTATGATGCTGATAGGGTCCTCGCTCGTAGAAGTCATGGTTTAAGTCTTTAGAAAACGGGGAACTTTCTTAAAAGATATCAATCCTTTATTCTATTATATAGTCAGACAATAACATTTGAAGCCGCCCATGACGAGTCATACTATTGCTTAAATGGGAAATATTTATGTCCACCCGTGGACGTTCATGATAAATAGTGGGTTGTCTTGCAATTCACTGAGCTCAAAAGATGTACTTGTTTTTCAGCTTGTAGGATCAACTTCAATTATCCGAAATATGGGTTCTTTTTTTTATCTATTAGGAAGCTGACAGGACGTACTGACCTTAGGATTTATTGTCTCAGCAAGCTCAGCTGCTATTGGAATGTGCAGGACAAAGAAAAAACGAAATTAATATCCGAACAACCCTGTAAGGCGGCATCAAACCCCCTTAATGCTGATGCGTGTCCAGTCGGTCTCATTCTAATATCATTTGCCTGTAGCGTTCTTTGTTCTCCCATGTTTTACCACTGCCAACCCCGCACAGAGCTCTATTCGCGATCTTACGAGAACCTCTGCCATGGGACAAGAAAAGATTTCCGGGCTACCAGACGTTATACATAGAGAAGCAGACGATAATGCCGAGAAGGTCGGTCACACCGCAATCTCGAGTCCGCCTGTCGCATCTACTTCGGCCGAGGACTGGTTCGCATGGCTACAAGTTCTGGGAGCATTCTCCCTGAATCTGAACACATGGTAAGCTCTTTGATATATGGCAAGCCACGAACCATCACCAATTTCTGATGTTAATTTTAGGGGTCTCATGAACGCATTCGGCGTTTTCAGACATTCTACCAACTCAACCTCCTCTCCTCTAAGAGCTCAGCAGACATATCATGGATCGGCTCAACCCAATCCTTCCTGATGTTCCTTGTTTCTGTAATCGCAGGCCCGATTGTTGATACAGGCCATCTCAAATCGCTATTGGCGCTGGGATCGTTGCTCACGGTCCTCGGAATGTTCATGACTAGCCTATGTAACGCATACTGGCAGGKCTTTCTCGCTCAGGCGGTGATCATGGGGCTGGGCTTTGGTTGTCTCTATGTGCCGGCTCCGACAATTGTGTCGCAGTATTTTCACGCCAGGACTGCGCTGGCGATGGGGGCGTCTTCAGCTGGGAGCGCTCTTGGTATGTACCCTTCTTTATCGACGATCTAGGTAGACATGATGATTCTAATGGCATGGCAGGTGGTATTGTATACCCCGTCATCTTCACACATCTCCAGCCCAGTATCGGCTTTGGCTGGGCCACTCGAGTAATTGCATTCATCATCTTAACAACCCTTATACCTCCCCTCGTCCTAATGAAAGCCCGTTCTCCTCCAATGAGCAACTACAGGCTCCTCGACACGAACGCATTCAAAGACACGCCATACATTCTACTCAATCTTGGGCTTGTATTCGGCTTCATGGGTTTCTACATCATCTTCTACTACATTCAATTATACGCGCTTCAGGAGACCAACATCTCAGGCTTTGTCGCAAGCTATCTTCTCGTCATCATCAATGCAGGCTCTTTACCAGGACGCCTGATCCCCGGCTACTACGCAGATAGAGTTGGTTCTATTAACGTACAAACAACCGTCGCGCTGGTTGGTGCCATACTTACATTCTGCTTGATGGCAAACAAAAGTTCGGCTGGGCTCATTGTGTATAGCGTTCTGTACGGATTTTCGGCTGGGGCATTTATGGGCCTTCCGGCTGCTGGGGTGGTGAATCTAACTGCTGATAAGAGCAGGATTGGCACGCGCCTAGGGATGACGCTGGCTTGTGTTGGATGCGGTGTGCTCGTTAGCAGTCCGATTGCAGGCGCTATTCTAAATGGGAAGGGAGGCTGGGTTGGGTTGGTCGTCTGGTGCGGGGTGTTGCTCACGGCGTCATGCATTGCTATGTCAGCGAGCAGAATCTGCAAGGTGGGATGGAGAGTGAGAAGAATTATTTAGGTAGAGAAATGAGTGATATCAGGTAGATGGAAGTTTAGATACTATAAGTAGAAGTTATGGTGATTATCAGTTTAGGGTTTAGGGTTTAGGGCTGCAGGGTCCGATTGTCTCCGTTACCAAAATGATTCTTGACCTGTCAAATTGTATGATTATGAGAATCTCCAGAGAACATTTGAATAAGAACCATCGATAGATTTGATCGAAATGTGAACAACTCATTTTTGAATCATGTCTTTTTCAAGCCATGGCAAGCGCATCACATTTAACTACAAGAGATTATTAGTACTACCTATGAGAGACACAGCCAACCAGTTCCATTGGCAGATATTAGATATTCCAAAGCAGCTCAACTAGAGATGAAATAGGTCGGCAAATCCTCTAAAGACAAATTGGCCGTTGGTGAAATAGTTGAGTCACCCTGCCCCGCGTAGATCGGACAGTCCGACGGCCTCCGACGGGCCTTTACACTGATTGTCATACATTAGCATAGCCAAGTCCACCCTTTTACAGGAAGATTTTTAAATATAACATCGCAGCCTTTCTTTGTTCAGTACTCTATACATCTAGCAACAGCAAAATGGGCTACTCACTCAAGGACCGAAACGTGCTCGTCACGGCAGGCTCTCGGTACGTTACCCTCGGCCTTTTCTACGTGTTTCCCCTTCATAACACAAACACTGATCTCTTCGCGTGAACAACAGTGGCCTCGGAGCTACAATTGCGGAAAAGTTTGCAGCAGAAGGCGCAAACGTAGTGATCAATTATGTATCAAGTGAAGATCGAGCGAAGGAGACGGAGGCAAAGATCAACTCTCAATATGCGGTTAAGACCGCTATTGTTCAGGGAGTATGTTCTTTCTTTTCTATAAGAATATGGATGTCTGACCGTAGTGTAGGATCTTGGAATAAAAGAAGACTGTGTTAGAGTTGTCAAGACGGCCGTTGAAGTACTAGGTGGTCTTGATATTGTCATCTCAAACGCTGTGAGTCACATGCCCAACTCTTGAGATGGAATCGAGTTGATGTGGTGATTCTAGGGCTGGACGAAATTTGCCCCCTTCGGCGACCTCGATGCGTTGGATGAGGATGACTGGGATAAGGTATGTCATCGAATCAGTAGAGAACCAGTCTTCTCTAATGCGGTCACATGTATAGTGCTGGGCAGTCAATGTCAAGGGCCACATGCACACATTCCGTGAAGCGCTCAAAACCTTCAACGCCAATCCTGATGGGGGTGCATTCATCATTACGGCATCCATAGCGGTAGGCTAAGATTCAAGCTGGTATGGCGCGGCAGAGAACTAATGTGACTATATTAGGGATTGATGCCTGGTGGAAGCAGCATGCCATATTCAATCACAAAAGCAGCCTGTAAGTCTTCGGCTTTCTTGTTTATATAAGTATTAGGGCCTGACTGATAACCGCCTTGTAGTACTACACCTGACTAAATGTCTCGCCAAGTCTCAGGGGCCTAAAGTTCGCGTTAATGCCGTCTGTCCTGGATTGTTGTTGACTGAATGGGTAGGTATACTGTACCTGAGACGTTGTACTATGTCTGGTAACTGACATGACTTCAACAACAGGGCAGCCAGTTCTCGGAAGAATATATGAAAAATCACATCAATCAAACTGCACTGAAAAGAGTGGTCAGTATACTGTTTTAACGGGTAGAAGGAAAGTTGCCTTGGCTAATTTTACAAAGGCCGAGCTAGATGATGCTGCAGACTTATACATATCCCTCGCTAAGAACGCATCCATAACCGGCCAGTCATTGGCCGTTGGTGAGTGCATGCCATTCTAATTATGTGAAGAAGTCGAACTGACTGGCAAAAATTAAAGACGGAGGCTTCGCGATTATCTGAACACTCGACGACTTCGAGCAAAGAAATGCATGTACATTTATATCCGTACACGATGCTAAGAATACTTAGGTATACATGCAGGGCCAAGTCGTGAAAGATTTCAAATGCATATATAGTACTATACAAGGGTATCTAAACGCTCAAACCAATTTATTAGAGAACATGATAAGCTCAGAATCCCCATTACCAAGATCGTCAAGGGCGAACATACGCGCCTTTTGAGCAGCGATCAGCGCATCATTGAACCTTTCTCCCTCAAATTTGAGTTGGTTCAGACGTAAGAGCTTATTATCTGCACTGTAGACGTACAAGGCTTTGTCGTGGAGCTTTCTTTGGGCAAAACCGAGGGTGAAAGGCAACCCTGGACCGGTTTGAGATAGGGCACCTTCCGGAACTGTACCTGGTGAGACCTCTTCAATTTCCTGAAAAATCACCCTCTTCTCCAGTGATTTCACAAAAAACGGGTCAGATATCTCTTTATCGGACACCTTCCGGGTAAAATTTGGTCTGGCGACGCTCCACAGAGATCCCAAGACACGTTGTCGCCGTTGAATTTCAGTCCAGCTCCAATCTTTCCAGTTTATATGACGGTCCTTCGGTGTTATCTTCGCCGCATGCGTAAGGTTTTTGGCGTCAAACCCTTCAAATTGGGACTTGACTTCCTGCAACGGAGGCACGAAAACTCGGTTCTGAATCCCTCGGATCAGCATTTCGGCGCCCCTTGGTGCAAGAAGCCGCAATAATTCTGGTACCGTACATGAGTCCGGATTTGGAATCAGGATACCCGGGGCAGGTGTTTGATCGAGTATCGAGCCTTGGTCAAAATGTTTATGGTGGAGGGTTTGAAGCGTTACGCCACTTGTCGTTCGTCCGGAGAGGAGGGTGTGGTGTAGAGGGGCCGGGCCTCGTAGGCTAGTTTCGTATGTTAGTTGAGAGTAGCATTAGATACAGCCTGAAATCTTACTCTGGGAGTAATGAAGGATGTACATTGACGCCTCCGTACTTTGCAGCCGTGAGTAATCTGGAGGGAATGAATAGGCCGAAAGACACGGCGACGATCAGATCAACGGGTCCATCTGGTGGCTATTTGCAATCAATCAGCCACAATTCATGTCCCATAGATACATATTACAACTCACAGTCCACCCTTTGAAGGTGTCTAGCTCGTGTATCCTGAGGCCAAGCTCCGAAGCAGTCGACTTGATCGGAACTATACCACCAATCCATTGTCAGGAATGCCATTGCAACCTCGCTCAAAATTGCTGACCTTCGCGAATCTGTTTCAAGCCCCTCCCAACCCGTTTTCCCGGCCGACAAACAACCTCAATAGACTTGATTGAATGTGGTCTTCGTAGCTGTTCGGTATGGAGGGCTTCCAATGAAGCAATGCTGAATTCGTCGGAGCCGCAGAAGAGGATGCGGAGGGGATCAATTGTTTTGTCCGAGTACCAGCGACGGCCAATTGCACGAGCGCATTGTAATTGACTGCGCAGTATGGGTAAAGCAGTATGTATAAGAGACACCATCCTGTTCTGGTCTGTGAGCCAGGGAGGCACAGACTGAGACACGTGCGGATCTCATGCGGGAAGCTTTCTGTCAGCCCGTCGGAGAGCGCTAAGCTGTCTCTAATATACAACTCTCCACAAAATGTCGTGGATGACGTCGCGCGACAACCTTGATCGAACAACACGTATTCAGCTTGTGAATAAAGGACACATGCTAGTATAGAACAGCGGTGGTGCGCGCACCGGACATGATATGGTTGACGAATCTCTCTCCGTCGTCCCGGCGCAGCTCGCGTTCCTCACCATCTACAACCCCTCTTTGGGAACGACAGACGAAACGCTGCAGGACCAGATCGTCTTCTACTATTCCTCATCGCAGCAAGCTAGCCGGATATCGAACAGTGCAAATGATTCACCAAATATTCCTTCTACCGAGCAGCAGGGTATCAAGGATGACACAAATGGGAGGTTGCGCAAAATTGGCCTGGCGCAGGGCATGGTAAATTTCGCAAAGTAGGCTTGTGTGCCTAAGGATGTCTAGAGAAGCAGGATAACTGAGCTGACGCTTGTTGTATTTGGTTACAGAAATTTCTCTAACGGCCAGCCTGTTGACAGTGTCGAGACTGAAAAGTCGCGCATCGTTCTCCATGAACTAGAGAGCGACTGGTGGATACTGGCTGTGAGTGATCACGATGCTATACGGTTCTTCGAAGCTAATCAGCTATCTACAGTCCATAGATCTCACCCGAATATCATCTCCAAATACCATTAATGCGTCTTCTGAAACTTCTCCATCCGTCGAATATTCCTCGCGAGAAATATATCCTCCTCGATCCCTCATCCAACAACTACGACGAGCGCATTCGATATTCCTCTTACACCATGGCGATTCATTGAGCACCATCTATCAACGTATCGGAAGAGATTCTTTCTGCAAGCTCCTTGGTCGTTTCTGGAATAAATTTGTCCGTCACTGGCTCGTACTTCTCAACGGCAACCCAGCGGTGGATGTTTTCAATGGCGTAAAACTGGCTGTGGGTGGAGAACTTGGGATTGGCGTCGGCGAAGAAGAATGGGGTAGTGGTGAACGAGAAGTTCTTGAGGATTATGTTTCGCGCACAAATGGTCTTGTTGATCTCGTCGTCTCCCGTTTCGGAGATGCACCGTCGCAGCCGTCAGCATCGCCGTCGAAAGGAACACCAGGAAGAGATCAGGTTGAACCTGATAACTGGCTGGGGCTAGATCAGACTCCACGGCCGTCAGATGGTGTTATATTCTCAGGTGTCGGTGCTATCTCGCGGCGATCTCTGTCTAGTATATCGCATTGGATGGAATGGATCTATAGATACGGTGAGGCTGCATATGGCGTCGATGAAAATCCTAGTTCAGGTCGTTCTCGCAAGCAAAGAAGGGCTAGACATAAGGCTGCTACTGCATCTCCTCAACCAACGGGTCTGAGGAAGTTGGACCCGAAACCAGAGCCTCCAAGTGGGAGAACATCACCGGGTATCCCGCCGCCGTTGGTCGTGGGCACTCCTCCGACTGTGCAGAGCTTGTCAACAAACGATCAAACTACTGAGGAAGGCGGAATAAGTGCCGAAACGGTTATGAAATATCTAACATTGGGCTATGGCTCAGCATGGAAGATTCCGGGCATATCAGCCAACGCGTCCAATGACGCCACAATATCTGCAAAGGCTGGTGCAGAGAATGGTGCTTCTCAAGACACAACAAAGTAAGCCACTTCAATAAAGTTTTGTTCCGCCATGATGACTGACATGTAGCAGAAAAAGCGATGGAGATGCAACCCAAGGAAAATTTATCATTGGTCTCAGAGAGGACCTTGAGGAGGATTTGTCTGATGAAGATAATCCGAATGAAAGCGTCTTCTTTCTTCCACAGAATCCAGAGGATAAGAACAGGCGTACTCTATTACGCACGCTACAGGTCGAGGTGGCCGAGTCAGCGTCATATGACAACGGCGAGGGTAGGTATCAATTTCAAGCACATATGACTAGAACTAACATACATATTACCAGATACATTTACAGACCAAGTACACAAAAAACTCCAAGTTTTGGTTTATGTGGTATGTCCACCCACGCAAGATAATGGTTTATAATACTAATTCATACAGCGACAACCATTCATGTTCACATTCCTCTTCGACCTCCACACACCATCTCTCACCCTTCCATCCTTCTACCGCAGCATCCACCACCAACTCGGCCCCTTACAAAGACCACTCTTAACATCCACATCCCCGCTCAACGTCACCCGGCGAATCTACTTCTCAGACAGCGACGCAGGCGAAAAGAAACGATCATCATCCGTAATCAACAACCCCATCTACGATCTTGTCTATGACCCAGGGAATCTGACAGTAAGATCGTCTATTCCCAACATCCCAGAACCAGGTTCTCTTAGCCCTGGTCACAACCACGAACGACAAACGCACTGGTCCCGCCTCGAAGCGCTGAATGTGCACAGTCAGTTCCTCAGTACATATATCGAGACTCGCTCTCGACCCCTAGAAACGGAACGGACATGCAAGACCAGTCGAGGATGGTGGCTAATATGGGTTCGCATCCATGACTACCATTCACTCCCAGACCAAAGCCAAAACAATTCCTCACCACCATCGAAAGAAGCCTTCCTAATCCGCAGAGCATCAGACGCCCTCTCATCCACCGGCTCCGGCGGCGGCATATCAGGAGCCCGACACGGCCGCGAAGGAAGTAGCGGAATCAGATTCCTGCGCGATCTCAGCGGCGCATCATCTTCTTCACCGGCCACTGGTGCAGCAGCAGCAGGAGGGTCTGGGAATGATAGTGCCTCAGCTCCGGGAAGACTTACGGAAGGATTGGGGTTTGATGCTCATCGATATATTGAGAGTTTATTGAGTTTAAACCGATGAGCCCTTCCTACCTAGGTACGAGGTGAAGTTAAAAACAACGTAGATTATTCAGTCATGCCATGTATTACGAGTATACGATATGATAGTTATGGTGATGAATCTACATACCTCCAGTCGTTATTAATACCGTCTGAAGATATAACCAATGAAGCATTCCGATGTAAAGAACAATGTTTTTATTCAACTTCTCTGCTTTCGTTTCGAATACTTGGCTCAATTCGTTTAGACAGTCTTTCTAATTTGATTCAAGATATAGAGAGAAAAAAGGAGAGAAAAGAGGCAAAAAGAGAAAACGCCATCCTTAGATTCTGGAAATCAATATCAAGAGAAAGAATATAAGGCGAATAACAGCAGAAACGAACAACACATGATTAAAAGACGAGACGAGACAAGACAGCACAAGACAAGAGGGGTAGGAAATATGAGTAGAGGAAAACCCCCCTTCCGGTATCAGGATACCAAAACAAGAATGTTCTTGTTTGGAATCCGACCAAAAGTTAGATCACAGGAAGAAACATTCCCCTGCGAGTCGATTCAAGAACCTATCCACAAAAATCCCAGGGTAGTACATGCAGACGGAAAGAACATTAGACCATCGGAAGAAAAAAGCCGAAATTCCGAATTGGAAAGCGGATGTGTTGAAAGAAGTTGGGTAAGAAGTCCCGTTGAACAGTCTTGTTTGTGTCGCTGGAAACCTTGGAGATTTGAAGAAGAAATAGCTAGATTACATGATACTGCAGGGCTTCTTGGGCTTGTGAGACTTGGTCAAGAGAGCTGCCCGGGTGGCAGTCTCGAAGACTTCACGGACACCCTGGCCGGTACGAGCAGAGCATTCAAGATATTTGTAGGCACCAATCTTCTTTCGGACCTCCTCACCCTGTAGATTTAATGTTAGTGATGCACCAAAAAAGGAGAGCGGATGGCCATACCTGGTCAAAGGTGACGGGTCGCTGAGAGGTCTTGTTCAACTCATCGATAGTCTTCTGGTCATCACGGAGATCGACCTTGCATCCAACCAAAATGATAGGAAGCCCTTGGCAGAAGTGAAGAACCTCAGAGATCCACTAGAGCGCTGTCAGCATCCATACGTAGATCTCGAAAAGTACAGCGAGAACGAACCTTCTCCTGGACGTTGTCCAAAGAATCGGGAGAGTCGACAGCAAAGCAGATCAAAATGACGTGTGAGTCGGGGTAGGACAAGGGACGAAGACGGTCGTAGTCCTCCTGACCAGCAGTATCCCAAAGAGCTAATTCGACGTGCTTGCCATCAACCTCGACATCGGCAACGTAGTTCTCAAAGACGGTTGGGACGTAGACCTATACACAGCAGTGTCAGAACAGTCAAGCTTTGTAATTGAAGTTCGTAACGCAACGAGGCTGACGAGCACGTGGTCTCGATGACCGGGATGGGAGGGGGCGGTAGTTGCTAACCTCTGGGAAAGTTCCCTTGGAGAAGACACTATCGAGGTGATTGTCAGTTTTATATTCCACTCGTTGTTATCCAAGTCGATGACAGTCGACAAGGTTGGCAATGAAGCGGCCAGACTTACATCAAGAGACAAGTCTTACCACAAGCACCGTCACCGACGATAACGAGCTTGCGACGGATTTCAGCCATTTTTCTGTAATAACCAAGATTAGTCGACTAGTATTCAACCGAGCAGATAGAAAGCAAAAGCGAGAAAGAGTGGTGGACGAGGGCGAGGTTGGTAGGAGCTGTGTCGGGGTTGTTGACGTGTGTAGATAGTGGCAGATGTGCTGTTGTCGACAGCTTTATTGCCCAGCGACCACGGGAAAAAGGGTTGGCACGTACAATCTGGATCAAAGGGCGGACTGTTTTAGAGGCGAATAAACAATCAGACAGAAGCAGTAGTATATGCTTCGGCACACACAGGATAAGTGAGAAGTAGATTGAGAGAGAGGTTGCAGATGGATGGATGGGTGATGATGATGATGATCGCTCTCTGTTTTCAACTGAGAGAGGAGAGGATGGAGATTGGGGAGTCAGACTAGGCAAGAGTGGTAAGAGTTGGTTTGGTATGGGAGCCAGTCACACAGCCTAGGTAAGAACGTACGCTGTACTGTATTGTAACTTTAGTACAGTATTAGAAGTATTAGGGGTCAGCCTGCGGGTGGCTTATCCTATTGATTTGGCCATTAACTGCGTCTGGTACGGTACAGTCCATACGGAACAAATATGACGCGTGACGGTAAAGGCCAATCAGGAGTGCAGTCTGACATGGTCACGCTCAGCCCTAATGTATGTAATTATGTCCGTATCTGTAAGGGTATCTTGTTTTACCGCTGCTCACTGTGGCTGATCCGTGCTGTGGTATGTCAATAATACGACATATGTGGCTTTGCCGGATATCGATACAAATGTCCAGTGTATCATACGGTCTTACACGATTCCATCATTGTTTATGAGACATGAGACATAGCCCCTGTACATCAACTTGTGGCTGAGCAAATCCTATTTCTGTATCGTTTTCTTTTTCTTTTTCTTCCTTTTGTTGGTAGTGATAAGGGGCTTCCAATTTACCTTCAGCAAAATAATGGACTCATCCGTGTCATTTCCCCGTCATAAACGATTATTCTGCCCAGGCATCAGGGGGTGCACTGACTACAGTAATATTGTACAGCTTGATACGATTGTTGATACCGACAAAACAACAACTGTGTACAGTCCTTACCAACTTGGGACGGACTAAAATCGCCTGACCAAACACTGCCCTGAGAGGCCTATTTTGGTGGGTCGGAGTCCCGCTGTAGTACGACTACGTACGTGTCACAGTGATCAAGCTGTGAGAGCGGCTGATGAAGCCTCAGACTTCGATGTGCATATCGTAAATATACTCATACAACATTTTGCGGCAACTCAAGAATAAACAACAGACAGTACTGAGTGAAAATTAGCGGGCTTTGGTCGCGCGTGCAATGACGAAAAGAAGGGGTTCCTGGCTGAAGTTGTTATGTCAACAAGTGTGGCGGTGCAACGGCGAGCACGGGATCAAAAGGTCCTTATCACGATAACCCCAGCCAATCAAAAAGTCGAATTATCAGGCCAATTGGATTTATCTATTTGTTCAGACGAAATACAGGCTTCAAGATGAAGAAGAGTGATGTCAAAGTTGAGCTGTTTGAATGTAGTCGGACCAATTTCACATCAATGTTCACACCTAATTCGGATTGTAGACCGTCAATCGAGTATTTGGGTAGAAAGAGGTGCCCTCCGCACCTTACCTTCTAGCTGTTCTATCACGTGACCTTGAAGCCAAATTTCTCCGGGCTCTAGATGGAAATCACCAGCAACAGCAACAGCACCACAACGACAATTGCATGATGCCCAATTGACTACACTCAACTGCCAGCCACAATGCAAAAGGTAATTCAACGGACGACTCTTGCCCGCAACCAAGCGGCGCGCAAGGCACGCATCCTCAAGGAAAAACAAGAGCGTCTCGATGTCGTGAAATTCTTCCGAGAACGCGACGAACATCAGCGCCGCCAGATCGATACGCACTTAGCAGCTGTGAAAGCACGCCATGAAGATTGGTTTAAGGGTCCTCTTGCACCGCAGCGAGACTCTGGTGTAAACGCCGGAACTTATGGAGCACTCGATGCGCAAGACACATTTATGCCTAGAATTCCGAAACATCTACGCAGACAGTTCATTAACATTGCTCCGGGGGATCGAGTCGTTCTCTTGGCTGGACCTGACCAGGGTAAAATATGTGAAGTCAATACGGTTGATAAGGAGTCGGAGAGTCTCACCGTAAAAGATCGTTGTCAGGTACGTTACCATTATCTCAAATAATCTCTGCAAATCTAATTTCCCCTCTATATAGGCGGCCTTCCGGACTCCCGAATACATGAAAGATGAGAATGTTGCCGATCTCATGACTAATCCTGTACCGATCCCCATCGACGATGTCCGTCTGGTCTGTACCCTTGAAGACAATGGTCAGCAATACGAGGTGGTCGCCAAACATGTACATGGCTCAGGTCCATTCCTTACTCGATCAAATACCAGCACTCCACGACATACCAGATACATCTCCGGAGAGAACATACGCATCCCCTGGCCCGAAGAGAACAAGGTTGACACATTAACCGACGAAGACGGAGACACTTCACGCAAGGAAGTGGAATACGAAACATGGACACCGTCACTCAGCGCCATGCCTTTTAAGCCCTCAGTCATGGATGAAATCAGAAACAAATACTCCAAATACCGAACACGACACGACCCTGCATGGCTTGAGGCTAAGAAGCTGGAGGATCTCCGTGAGGAGTTCCTCAAATCGAGGAAGTTGTTGACGCCGGCCGGTGAATACAAGGCCAGGCTTGCGGAAGAGAAGGCTGCCATCAGACAGTCGAAGAAGGACGAGAATGGCAATTATATCATGGACCAGACTACATCGGACTTTATCTCCCGTTTTATCAGTAAGAATGGTGCTGGGAAGGGGCAACTAAAGCGGGCAGTTAACTAGATCCCCTTCGCTTCGTGTATTTTAGTAAATCAGCATGTTTTTTATTATTTACATATTCTAGGAATATCATGTATTATATCGCTCTTATTCTTTGAGTGGGTTCTTTCAACTTCTTTTTATTAGACATGGCTAGTCATCTGCTTGCCGCCAAGGATAGCAAACCGTCAATCACTTTAGTGTAAATAAATAATATCAAACATCCGACCACCTTCCCTTACTATTCACACAACAGCAAACCATACAAAACCGTGCTGGTCACACCTGCCAAAGTACCAATCATGGCTTTTGCAGCAATCAACAACTCGTCACGAAACTCGTCAACTATACCGATTGTAAATCAACAATCTCCGGCGACAGTGAATTACGCAGTTATCGACAATGCTTTTGCGGCGGATTTGTCGCTAAGGAAACGCGTCTACGAGGCGATTTGTGAGTGCCGCTTGTTCCAATGTTTATTAGGCAATAACTAACAAGATATTTTTACTTGTCAGCTGCTTCTCCTCAACACGGAGCGCTATTCCAGGATATCGCACAATACACATCAAGACTACTACAATCACAATCGTCGCAGCAACAGCAGCTCGCTAAAGCTGTATCCGAAGAACCGGCGATCAAGAAGCGCAAGTTAGAAGGAAACAATGGCGTTAGCGGCGCATCACCAGCTACGAGTGTTCATGATCTCAAGGCAGATAGTCCGCTACAATTCTACGTGCAGGATGTATCTTTTGCAGTACCTCAGAGGAAGAAATTGACGCTGGAAATGACAGCCGCAGGCGGCTATCTTCGTGCAAGGAATCAGACGTCGAAGGAGGTTGAGTTCGGGATTCCGGTGAAAGAGATTCGTGCGTCTCCCCCAAACGCTTTGTTTATGTGTACTCTTTGCTTACGCAAAGGTTAATATAGAGCACATACTATGCCTCCCCGTCCCCGAGAAAGCCCAACGCCAGACAAACTTCTGCATCATCCCGAGATGCGGTGACGGCGTGACACCGGTTCCGGACGGCGCATTGGTTCCAGATCAGATGGTATTCACCATCGCCGATGGTCCTGCAAAAGCCGCTTTTACGGGTGCCGGTCAACGTGTGGAAAGCGACGAAAATGGAGAGGCTCTTTTAAGAGGCTGGCTCAACGATGCTATTGGCCATACAAAAGTCATTCGTCCTGATGACCGGGAATTTGTAAGTGCGACACCGGAAGCGCATCGCAAGGGAGAAAAGGCATGTCATGTCAAAGCGCATAGGGGTAGTAAAGATGGTACACCTCCTCATTCAACTGATTTGAGAGAGAAAGCTGCTAATTAATGTGTGGTGGATAGGATATCTATTCTTCTTGTCTACCGGCATACTCTTCGGCTTCAAGAAACCGCTGGTATTCTTCTCGTTCGACAACATCGAGTCTGTATCATACACCTCCGTTCTCCAGCGAACCTTCAACCTCAATATTACCACCAGAGTAGACGAGGAACAAGAACCGCAAGAGTTTGAGTTTTCCATGATTGACCAGGCGGATTATGCCGGTATCGATGCCTACATTAAGAATCATCAACTACAAGATGCGAGTCTTGCAGAAGCCAGACGGGCCAAGAAGTACAACGTCAATGGCGGCAAGGCTGCCGGCGCTGATGGAGAACAGAATGGAGAGGAAGCCACAGCTGCGGATGGAGAAGAGGAGGAAGAGAGCGAACTACAGAAAGCGCAGCGCGAGTTGGAGGACCAGGAGGATGAGGAAGAGGAAGATTATGATCCGGGAAGTGAGGGGGACAGTGAAGGCAGTGGATCGAGCAGTGAGGAAGAGGATGAGGATGAAGATGGGGGTGGAGATGATGATGAAGACGAGGAGGATGAGGACGGTGATATCGATCTCGTCAAGCAAGAACTTGGTAGTGAAGTTGAGGATGTTGATGAGGAGTAATTGACGGAGTTAGTATCTAATACTAACGATGAATACGATATGACACACATATCCTCTTGTGACTAGGTCTGCTATGCAGTAGGTAGTGGTCTCACGTAACTCACGTAACTCACGAACCTCAATCAGACGATCATTCAATCTAGCCCTGAGGACCCAAATCTAGACTACAACTTTTAAAATTAAACGATGTCATACCCAACGGTCTAATTTCGGCATAATTGCTTGTTTTCTCGTTTACGGAATAGGAACTAATACATACGCATATCTCCACAGTATCCGTAGCTCAACTTGCAGTGCCAAGCGGTAGACCGTTGAAAGAGAAAATGAACCAATTTCCTATGGAGAAAATGTGATGGATCAAGCGGTCAAACTGAAATACATTGTGTATTTACAGTACGTATTCTTATTAATATACGGAGTACGTACCACGGTACGTGTCAACCTCGGTTCAGTATTTCGTTACCTCTTCTCATGACAGGCTCATAAATTTTCTTTTCTCTTTCCTTGGGTAGTTCTTTTGTGGTTCCACTTTCCAATTGCTCTTCGAGTCTTTGTATGTTCCAGGAACTGTTCACTGTCTAGATAGGAGAAGCAAGATGAATACATTACCGCTCGGACGCGGCAAGACGAAGTGAGACGAGTATTGTGTACCGTAACTTATAAACATGCTTGTGCCTGGAGGTGTATTACGTAGTACGGAGACCTCCGTATGTACCGGTATTTCAGGCGCATTCCGGACAGTCACGTGATGACTACAAGCACAACGTTGCTAGCTGATTCGCATGTCGTTGTTATGCACATCGGAACGGTATTTCCAGTAAGCACGGAATTATCATTCGCCAGGCCTAGTGACCACTGATAATCATTTGAACAAATAATAGAGTTGTATGGCCTGAAGGCATCACAATTCGACAGCATCTGGATCAACCTCAACGCACTAATTTAGCTTCCAATGTAGCAAGTAGACGCGAAGTGTGCAGCGGCTAAGCAAGTAGAGACTAGCTTGCTGTTATTGAGAGGTGAATAGCCACAGCCTAATGCCCCTTGGCCTGTCGTCTCATTCGGCCTGACAGTCATTCATCTTGTGCGCCTGTCTGTCGATTGTCGAATTCTCGCTGCTCAATTCCTCGGAGATATTTTCTCTCAAGAAGTCTTCATCACAATCCTGAGTAGCCTTGTCACAGTAGTTAGACTGTTGACTACAGAGTAGGTACAGCAGAAGCTAGAGGCAGGCTGACCGCCCTGCCAAGCTACGCTAACCAGATAAACTACCCGCTGGAACCTCTCGCTCTCTCTGGACTCGAATCCCTTACTGTTCGCTACTCCATCCGATCCTCTACTCTTCTTCCTTCCTTTTCCTCCTCTTCTTCCCAAGTATCGTCATCCGCCGTCCGCCCTCCTCACCTCGTCCACACCTCTCCTCTTCCACCGCTTCACAGCGCGGTGTATCCGCCTACCGCTCAGCCAGTACTGCTGTTGCTGCTGCTGCTGCTGCTACTGCTACTGCTGCTGCCGCTACCGTCGCCGCCGTTGTTCCTGTTCGGGTCGCTGTCGTCCTTGTTTCCCCTATCATCCTCCAACCAGCCGCCACACGCGTGTCATTTCCATCCAGTACCTGTCCGCCTCGCTCCTTCGACCTTCAAGAGGACGATCATTGCGGATTTTTATTTATATCGATGCGCTTTAGTTCAATTGCATCTGTCGCCGCTGTGAAAGCTCCATGACTTGGTGAATGTGATTATAATACCCTCCAAAACCAGGTATGTTATTCAATGTCTACATCACAGCCTACACAACTCTCTTGTATAAATTTTGAATAGTCTTGACTAATCCTGTCGCCTTTATCAACAGTCTGACCCAACATCTGTCCTTCGGCCAAAAACATTCCGGATCCTGACCAACCTCTATCAATCACCCCCATTCCGTCCGCAATGGCTTCCTCCTCATCCAACGTCGTGGGAGTCCATTACCGAGTAGGAAAAAAAATTGGCGAGGGCTCTTTTGGTGTGATCTTTGAGGGTACAAACTTGTTGAACAGCCAACAAGTCGCTATCAAATTTGTATGTTCAATGATGTCGTCGGAAATCTATTCCGCTTACTGACGGGACAACAGGAACCTCGCAAAAGTGATGCTCCTCAGCTTCGCGATGAGTACCGAACATATAAAATCCTTGTCGGTTGCCGTAAGTTTATCAGACTCAAGCGGTTACTGGAAGTCAGCTAATGGACTGCAGCCGGCATTCCTAATGTATACTATTTCGGACAGGAAGGTCTTCACAATATTCTGGTGATTGACCTTCTCGGCCCCAGTCTCGAAGACCTGTTCGACCACTGCAACCGCCGATTTACTATCAAGACCGTTGTCATGGTCGCCAAGCAGATGGTATGTTTCTCGGTTAATCCAAGTGGAACGTATCTAACATATGTAGCTCTCCCGTGTCCAAACTATTCATGAGAAGAACTTGATCTACCGAGATATCAAGCCAGACAACTTCCTGATTGGACGGCCCGGAAGTAAAGCAGCCAATGTCATTCACGTCGTTGACTTTGGCATGGCCAAACAATACCGTGACCCAAAGACCAAGCAACACATTCCTTACCGCGAGAGGAAGTCATTGTCCGGAACCGCTCGATACATGAGTATCAACACTCATTTAGGTCGTGAGCAATCCCGACGAGATGATTTGGAAGCACTCGGTCACGTCTTCTTGTACTTCCTTCGAGGAGGTCTCCCCTGGCAGGGATTGAAAGCTGCGACAAACAAGCAGAAATATGAAAAGATTGGTGAGAAAAAGCAGACTACTGCCGTCAAGGATTTGTGTGAGGGTTACCCAGGTACGTCTCCATCTTCTTTTTGATGTTCTGTACTAATTTGAACAGAGGAATTCAATAAATATCTTACCTATGTTCGCAACCTTGGCTTTGAGGACACTCCCGACTACGACTACCTTCGTGATCTCTTTACGCAGGCCCTCAAAAACACTGGCGAAGTTGAGGATGGTGAATACGACTGGATGAAGTTGAACAACGGACGAGGATGGGAATACAAGCCCTACGCATCACAGCACCACCCACATGCCACTGGCCAGATGCAGAATGCTTCTGCTCGCGATCTCCACAGCACACAGGCCCGTCAGCCATCACGACCCGGTATCACTGCCGACCGTTTAAACGCCGCACAGCCCCCTCCACCATCTCCAGCAAAGCCAGGAGCTGGCAAGACACGCGACCGCCAAAGCGGCTCCGGCGGTCTTCAAGGGAAACGACAGAGCGCCCTGGGTCAGGAAATCTCGACGCCAACAGCGTCCACTCAGGCCCAGTTCCAAAACTCCAACGCCAATCTCCCCGGTCGTATCGCGACGCCAAATCAAGCAACGACGAACGCGCAACAACTGTCGGGTCTCCAGGGGGCGAATGAACCAGAACCAACATTCATGCAAAAGGCCATGAGAGCATTGTGCTGTGGTACGGGTCGGAAGTCTTGATTGGTGTCGCATCATTTGCTAATCGATATATGTGAATCAGGTTGAGATTAGCTAATCTGCTCCATCATTCTCGAGTTGCTTTTCAGACACGGACTTTTGATGCATGAGATTGGGTCATCTCGAAAAAGTCCTTGACAGCATAAGATCTATAGTACACAGTCCACAGCATGTGCAAAACAACGTGATTACTGTCATCTATCGTTTTCTTGACATTCTTGCAATCGGGTTGAATCGTTTTATATTATCAACAACGCTCTCTTTACGACGGCACGGCCATGATGGAATTGCGTTCTTGTTGCATTCTTGTCTTTCCTCTTGTTGCCTAATACTTTTTTTCTTGCTTTTCGAGTCTGAACTTGCATCGTTGGGATGCTGGATCAGAAAGTGCCCATAGTATATTCTTGGCCTTGCTTCGCTCGCTGTTTGACTGGCATTGTGAAGCCCTTTTGGTTTGTTTCTGCTCTTCTTGCCTTCTTGACTTCTGCCTGTTCCTGATATCACTCATTTAATGTGCTATACATTCCTGGGCCGGCGAACATCGGAGCGTTTTTTTCTGTTTCGCTTTTGTTTTTGCTCCTTCCGATCCCCTTGTCGTCTTCATCCTCTTTTCCTCACTACATGTCTCCGAGTTTAGGGCTCGGTTGACATCCTTTTAACATCTCCCCCTTTTTTAATGATAGAAGAAGAGTGTTTCGAAAGTCGTTGTTTTTCTTTTCTGTCTGTTTGTTTCATATTGAGTGAGCCTAGTGAGTGATCGAGTGTGTGGGATTGTACCACCAAGAGAGAAGAAAATAAGGAAAGCCTGTTATAAAAAGTGAAAGATTATATAATAATACGGGAAATAAAGGGTCATATTCTGTTTTTTATTCTTCTCTTGCTGAAGAGTAGCCAGTGCATCTCTTTGTAGACACTGCTTGACTTACCTTCAATGAATATCATATTTGACCGAACCACATGCATGATATTCGGTTCTCATTCAGGAAAGATGGAGAGACTCGGGCGAGGGCAAGCCCTAATCCAGAGACCACTTTTCACATGATCAACATGAACACATCAAGTCATCAAGTGAGGAACGGTTGCTGCCTCCAGGTCGCAGTGCGATATGTAGACAGAACCAACGACTCTTCAACTGCAGGTATATTTAGAATGGGCAGTGCCACAAACCACATATCAGCTGAAATCGAAAGCTTCGAGACTTGGTGCTGTTGGACTTTCAGATCTATTTCCGGATTTGGAGAAACGGATTTTGAAGTGGACTGGCTACGTATCAATTTTGTGGAGGTGTACTTGGGTACATGTAGGGTGTGTTGTAGGTGGCTAAACGGTGAGCATGGATAGAGCACGGGCAAGACTGAACACAGGTATCGTTGCACAACGGTCATGTACTTGATTAGTCGAGTCAACTACCTAGTTGGGGTGCATGCATGTGACTAGATTCTAGTCTTGTTCGTTACCTTTCTAGGTAAATAAGACGACCTTGGATGGTGTGGTATCTTTCTAATTTAGGTATGGCCCGGCCACATCAAGGATAAATTGCCCGAATAGGCATCTTCTGCCTAGAACTTCCCTCTATGAACTGCCGCTGGCGTATATGTGTAGTTTGATGCACTAATTACGTGCCCGATCTCCATTCCGTGTCACAAGAGGAGCAAGCGGTCTTACATGGTGTAGAACAATGTATTTGCGAGTCTGGATATCCTGTCCCTAGCTATCTCGAAATGTATCGAGATACTTCTACATGATGGACCAGGCCTTCCAAGCCGTCTATCTCGTCATGAGACAGGCCCAATCGGAAGGTGGATATTTTGAATGATGAAATTCAAAAATGGTGGTAACAGATCAAACATTGATCAATATCAACCCAGATTCCCAAACGTCTCTCTAAATGTATTCCTTAAATAGGATTCCATTTCTCCCTGTAGCTATGCATATTCAGCTTTGCGATGTAACAAAGTCGTGCTGCCTTGGTGATTTGGGAAGAGAAGAGTGTCTGCCACGGCGACATTCTCGCGGCGTCTGATTGCGAGTACCATAGTTTCGGTGACACCTTCTGGTGTCAATAGTTTGCATCCACTTTCACGTGTGCCATTAGTAGCGAAGTGAGAAGGTAGCAAAGTCACACAGGGACAGTTCGTGGGACTGATGAAAAGACTCTATTAGACCAAAAAGGAAACAGGTTCGGTATGTGTGAAGATCCAAGCGAGAAATCTGGCCGCGTCAATGCCGATATAACACACAAAATGAACAGATTGATCTCTTCGAGGACCAGCCTATCGACTATACCAAAGAGCTGCGCGCATACCAGATGATATGGTATCAAGATTATAGCTAGCAACGGTGATAAAGGGTGTCCAGCTAGCGAGAGGTAGGATCATGACAAGATACGACTACGTACACTGCACTGAGTAGTCTCGGACGGGCTCCCACGAACTTGTCATCGTTTCCATCAATGATGAGACCAACAGGAAAGATTTTGGATCTTTCATACACGACAATTTGGCAAGATCTCTGGGCTCCTATTTGGGCGCATAAATGATACAGTCACTGACATTGCAACCATGGTCACGACATTCCCTATCGTCTTAAGGATCATCAGAAAGGAGATAGTCTTGATTGACCCTTTGCTCCTCGTCAAGGGGAAACAGTCCCTCTGTCTCTCTCAATGATGCAGAAATGCTCAGTACTGCGGCAGCAATTCCCTAGTATTGAGGGGGAAGTTGCTCATGTCTGTAACCTCAAAAGCTGGTTTAACAAATAGAAACGACCAAGTTTCTAGATTTCCTATCAGTGTTTGATTTCCCCATGAAGCGGGAGCAGTCCCTATTACTAGACTGGGTCAATTTAGGATATGATCGATATCAGGTATTCTAATCTCAGAAACGTTCAACGTCGTTCTCGCCGTAGTCTAGGAATTGATATTCCTCAGTGCGGTACTTTGTATTGATGCACATGTTAGCTATGGAATGAGGAGTGGATAGAACTGATTCCTAGAGCACTAGTCGGTTTGTGCAGCCATCAAGGTGGATGTATGGATCCAACCACGCAATTCAGTGATATCGACGACGCATACCAGCTGAAAGCGAGCTTCTAGACCTTCCATACTCTGGCTTTGGGAAAGCCAAGCTGCCAAGTTGACTGAATACGAAGAGCACAGTCACATAGATAACCGTTTTATATGCAGTGTGGTTAATTATGCCGATGCCATGTGTGTACTAGATTGAAGCTAGAGTGCGTCAAGGAAGGTTATCGGTCAGCGGAATTTTGCTATCTAGAAAAAGAAGGCTGTGCAGTCCATGTGAGAATGACATGGATTTCAACCTAACCTAGTAGTTACATGAATGGTTTATAGTTGCCTGTAGGTCAATTGATGATATGGCCCGCGATATCAAAAAGAAGAAAGAATTGACCCTACGTAACCTGATCCCGTCCTTGAATATGGTCGACATCATTCAATAAATAGAAATATAGAAGGTGATGTCAATCATAGACATTTACGCGTGTACAAACGAGTCCTGGCCAGTTTCAATCGACCAGCAATATGAAGGAGAATACATCCAAACATAGGCAAAGCCGCATGTGATGTATACTATCTTTGTTATTATCGTCAATGCTAGGTCTTGATAGAGCACCGCATACTATCCGGCTCTACAAGGAAGTATCCGCATGATGGTGGCGTCCTTTCGGCTTCCGAATGGAACTCGAATGCATGAGACTGATATTGTGTCGGGCAAGTATAACCGATCTGTAAGAATGAATTATTGATATTGGGGGTTTTGTATAAGAATATTATCATATAATTGAAATGCTATCAATATCTGATTGCATGCATAATTTGCCATGAATAGGTCATAGGGATATTAACTCGTATCTATGCATCCACGTTGATAAGCATTGTGTAGTAGTAGTTACCATCTTCTATAGCTTCCGCCGATGGATCCGATACATCAGAATGATGAATATCACTCCAAATTAGTATACCTCCATCCATTAAGGACGTGGAAACTTGACACATCATGAACTACACAGCTACGAGGTCACAGCATTGCTGATCAGTTCATGTCCTCCGCATCTTTTGTGCATAGGTATGATCGGGGCCAAATCCTTCATTTGACTTTCGAGCGATTCCTGTACCCACCTTTGTCAGACATAGACACGTACGTATGTAGATGTTGGATCTACGGCTGTACTATTCTGATTGGCATTGCATAATCCCGTATAATGTGCTACTCTCGTCGTACGTACGCAAACTCTAAAAGGATCCATGGATGATTGATCGACCAAGTAGACGTCTTGTCTACAACATGGGGCAGTGTAACAAATCTTAGCGGATCGACCGTGCATGTCTGCCTTCTTGAGTAAATAAAATGTACTGCGTCTCATACCTACCTGCTAGTAGGACATATGTAGGTTCGGTTGTTGGTCCCGACTCTCGGTGATATGGGTATCACGGAAGACCGCGGGTTTCAATAGACTGCTCGTAATTACTGCTTGATTGATGTATAGAAGTTATGAAAAGCTACATAACTATGCCGGGAGGAATAGTCGGCTAACTGATCTCGTCTTACAATAGCTGTAGATACCGAAAGCAGGTTGCCATATGTCGTCAGCTTCATAAAATCATTGGAAGGAATCGTCGCCATCGTCATCGTCAAACATTTTGGATCAAGCTTCGACTCCATTGCTAAAGTAGAATCTTACCAGGATGAATTGATGTTCATCAATATGCAACAGCGTAAGTCAGCTCCAAGAACTAGATGTTGCGTTCCACGATTGTCAACTAGTTTTACTACTACAAGTAAGTACTGAATGTGTAGAAAAGACCTCAACTTTTGGCCCCCATTCTCACTCATCGTCATCAACATCATCATTCGGCCGACCGGGGAAGCCCATGACAATAACAAGCATGCGTTTTTGTAACTATATAAAAAGCTCCACAGTAGATATATAGTATGAAAAGCTAACATATCAAAATCCTTGGGGCTCAAACCCTTGCACTAGCCTGGCTCTTAGGCCTTCGAGAAGGATCTCATTTCGGCCGACGTTCCCAACAAGGGATCATCGACCGATGGAATTCACGGCTAAATCTCATGAAAACGGAAACTGATTCTCAAACTAGTATGGCATTCATAGCATGTTAGCTCGAACAGATTAGCAAATTAGCCATAAGTTGCGTAACTTATGTGAGATGCCGTTAAAAGCTTAGATATAGTAGTCGAATCCTTCGCGCTCAATGTCTACCTCTAATACGCGAGGTTTTTGCGCATATAAGCGAGAGTGACGGTGCCCACGGAGAACGCCGAAGGGATTTGTTCCATGTATTTTGATAGATCCCGGTCATGAATCAGACCTTCAATGCAGCTATCCGTAGTATGACTACGTATGTATCTGACAAATGCTGCATGTCGTGAATATATTTCCTACTGGAGTATAGTCCATGATCCCCCATGAACTGATCAATTCGGGTCGGTCCTAGACGAGGTGGATATTATGGAGGAGCATACGTATGAACCTCACTTAACCACCACGTACGATATTAAGGGTCCTCGACTGCATATGTACATCCCCAATATGTCGTAGTTAACCTCGAATTTCTTATGTAGGTAATACATGTTTGAGTCTTGACAGCACATCTCAGGCATGGTTCAATCCATGTCAGCGAAGCGCATATTGCATAACATCTGGTAAATTATGGAGAAAGATCACTCCGGACGGTGCACTATATCACTAGCTAGCAATAGTTGTACTATGTACTGAAGTAGAATATGGTCATGTGCCCTAGTTCATCAGCCCTCGGGGCTTGTTGTCTCTGCATGCTAGTAGTTCTTGCATTGAAAATGGACTGAACGGGTTCCGATTCTCTATTTTCACCGGACTAGCTCTGTCATCATTACCCGTATGTACTAGACTCCGCCGAAAGCGCTATCCAGGGTTGCTGCAGTAGATTGTCAATGAGGGCAGGCATGTGACTACAATTTGACCTATACAAGGCGCAATCTATCTCTGTAAGTTGTAGCAGTCCGAATCTGTCAGCTAAACTCTAATAGAGTGGTGAATCGTGCTAAAGAGGACAACTCGGTTACGCTTGCTGCTTGCACTGCAGACAGGCATGTTGAGTCATTGACGCTATAGTCAAGGAAGTTAGTTTCGGACCCTGGAAATTTGGGCTTGAGATCCTGTTGGTTGACTTGTGTCATGATTTCATATGCATTAGATACGTTGTATAAGTTTTGCCTTTTGCTGTCAAGTCTTAGTCCCCTGGTTTCATTGATCTTATTTCATTGTATGCACTTCAAGCGGTCTATTATCCTTGTAAGTTCCAAGGTTGTCATTGTCTAGTGTACTAGATTGATAGATTCCACCTTTAGAGAGTCATAAATATGCATGGATCAAGACAAGCTGGCATTTCTAACATGACATAGCCACTTTCACCAGTACAGTCGAAATAGGCCCCATTGGTAACAAGTGTTAATCATAAAACTTTGGACAGAATTTCATCCAACTCCTGAGCCACAAACGCCGGATTATCCTTTTGCACAAAATGACCTGAACCCGGCGCCTGCAACGGCCCTTTACTCCTTGCTGCTTCCGTGATCTTGGCCAACCCTTCGTTGTATTGATGCCAGTACGGGTTAGTGTACGTCGTCGTCAACAATTTCTGATGTCCCATCTTTGCTGACTCCTCCGCAAAGGCCTCAAAATCGTGACCAACAACGGTCACGTAGGGTCCATGACCATCCGGCCCCTGCAGGACGGGCCCATCGCTGGCGGGCAGTAGTGACGCTAAGTTCTTCCGGCTCAGACCTTCCTTGCTACCATTATCAGGATGGAAGATTCGTCGTACGCTCTCTCGTGATTCGCGCAATGCCTCAGCAGTAACCCCCGCAGGCAGGGAAGCGGCATCAAACTCTGTTGCATCTGGATCTGGGAAAACCGAGACAAAGTCGGAGTTCGCCAGGACACTATCGAGAAGTAACAACCCTGCTACAGTGCCAGGATACTCTTGTGCATAAAGTCGGGCCAGCGCACATCCAATTGAGTTTGCGACTAGGAATAGAGTCACGTTGGTGCTGTCAGACACGCCCATCTTCTCGACGATGATCTGGCTGATGAGTTGGTGGAGGTCGTGAACCACTTCCAGGCAGTCATGGCCATGCGTTGGGTCTGCAGCTCCTTCATCCTTCGGGTCGCGATCTGTGGTTTGGCCCTGTCCAAAGCGGTCATAGGTCAGGATAGCGGGAATGTTTGCGTTGTTACGCAGTGTTTTTAGTTGAGCGATGGTCTGCAGCCATGTCACTTGGGGCAGTCCGAGGCCATTCAGAAAGACTAGCAATGCTGGCTTGGCTGTGGAAACTGATGGCTGGAAATTATAGGATATTTGTGCTGTGGGTTTTGTCGCAAGACGGATGAACTGGAAGTCGGCCATTTTGGTGTCTGTACTGCGGTCGGTCTCTCTTACGAACAACTTTGAGATTTTTTTAATTTTCGATTACAACGTTGAGTTTCTATCTCTATCCTACCTTTCCCTCCATTTATTGTCTCCACGATTCCAAAGGCAAAGTCTACAGTGAACCCATTACAACTTAACGGATGCTGCGGGTATCTCAGCTGAAAATGATATCCTCTAGCCATCCAATCATTGGCCAGTTTATTAGTCTGTCGACGATTTGTTATACAGCACTAGAACCTATATAGCGTAGCGTTCGAATAATGCGCCCAAATGAGTTAAGCATAATTACCAGCTGAACTGTGCGGAGGCAACAGTCTTTGCAATTCGTCACTTGTAGCCAAACTAATAGATGAAACTGTTGGTTTACTCTGTTTTCCAGCCAATGTATTCAAGATCAGACCTTGAATAGCGTTGGATGTTAAAGTCACGTGAATATTGAGTGTTGGCTTGGGAAATGCTTGTTTCGCGCCGAGTCTGTTTGACAGAGCTGTACTGCGTATTGATAAACGAGATCGATATTGAGAGAAAGAAAAAAGCATGATCCGTAGATGGCAGATGCTATGCTCCGTAAAAGGATAATTACTACTATCAGTAGGGCTTTGGTGAAGAATACTCAACGCCCTAGTGTTTTAGTCAAAGTATAGGCCTGATGGTATTCGGAAGTTCGTGGTTAATTGGCTTATTCCCGAGCTGAATGAGACGTTGAATGTTCTGGAAAGTAAGTGACAGGTGGAGGTCAGCATCACCTCTTTGTTTATTCGCATACAAATTGAGATTATGACAGGTGCTTCATGGAGTGACCACGTGCCCTGTAAAAGATTATCATACGGTTCAGAAATCTACTTGCGCCGTGCACTGTGGACTCCGTAGTCCATACAGACGACTCGCATCCCACGCTTATCGACGGCAGATGACAGATCAGGCGAGCAGTCCGCTTACTTTTCTTTGTTGCTAACTGTTGGAATTACTTGTCAACTGTTGAACTTATTCTGGTCTGACCTTGATTCGGTTGGCTCGCGCGAATTCGCCCAGTCAGGAAACGATGTGCGTTGCAAACTGTGATGATGGCGTGACCCCCGTCACCGGCTAACGGAGTTCGTCGTTTGTACAGTACTCTAGTACGTACATGCATGGTCTAGTATCCATCTTAATAGTCAATTCTGGGCAGATTGATCGATCATTTCGGGATTAAGACAAAGCGACTAAGTAAGCATGATGCTTTCATCGAGAAGGTGATTCGGAGATTTAAACCCTCGATGGCGGATGAAATCTAAACGTTGTACAAGGGATGATTGTCACTTGGCTTCTATTAGTCTTCTGGAACCTTGGCGTATTGACAAGTGTCATATTGTCAACTGTTGAAAATGTGGCACAGAAGATAAGCGAGACAACGTCGAAGGCTCAAGTCAGGCCACTGTCATGATCTATCCGCATAAATTAGGGCTAAATCCGAATTGGGCCGTGCTATACGAGTATACGAGTGGCTCTGAATCCAACACTAGTCCTACAAAGGCATGCTTCTAGAAAAGTCCAGAGCTGCGCTAGAAAATGGATCAAACAATCCATTCGCTTCCAGCTTCTAACCTCGTTCAGGATTATAGATTGCGTGTTAATTGACCAGCTCCGTTTTGGACTGAGGTGCATTAGTCCTTTGGTATCCACAATGACAGAGGGCAAAATTGACAAAAGAAAGAAAAGTGAAAAGTAAAAAACTTTTTCTCTTCACCGCAGGATTCAAACAAGCGTTCAAGATACCTGATTGTGGCGAAAAAGAAGAAAAAGAATCGTGGAAGAAAAGCAGCCTCGGAATTATTGTTTGAGTTTGTGCCTGTGCCGCTTTCTAACTCTATCAGGGAACAGGCTGAGCGATAAGTTCCGTGAGGCAAAGCACAAAAATATGCACATCCTATGCCTTGTATAATAGAAGAATTCAACAGCGACATCAGGATTGAGTCTATTGGAAACAAAGCGACAGAATAGCTCTGAGACCATCAAAGAGGCGTGAGGTTAGGCTGCGGTTTGAGACGGCGTCATCCGATAAGCGGGATCCAACAGTTTGGGCCTCATGCAAGCGCTAGTCATGATTGCGGTCAGCGTAGTTTTACGTTGTCCAGTATAAATTTCAAGTCTAGAATCTAGTCAAACTGCTTGATATTACCTATTAATGTCGCGATCTCTGGAAAGTGTGCTGTACTCCGAGACGCTCAGCCTAGAGGGTCACAAGCGAAGACTGGACAAATCAGAACGACCCCCACGGTCGAAATACAAACCGTCACAGTCGTGTAAAAGACGGCCCCAAGGCCCGTAAAAACACAAGACGAACCCGCGACTACTGCGTGGTGATTGGCCAGACTGCAAAATTACGCGTAAGTGTGACGGCTCAGGGACCGGTCACGGCCCACCCGTTCCATAAGTTTTCTTCCATGCATCCACATTCGGAAAGTGTCTCATTGGCTAATCCTTATATTAGGCTTCTTCTCCCGCTGATTCGATGTAGATTCGACGGGCGAATTTTCATTTCTTCTGCTGCCGTTGGTCAACGTGCTCTTACGTCTCCACTTTCATCCTCCCTTCGCTCGGCCTTCTGGAAAGAATTTCTTACCCTTGCTCAGCCACCAACGTCAGCTGCAGCAAAGTCACACAATTTGCAGAGCTAATTGGGCAAAATACGAGAATTTATGGGTCATATTCTATAGACAGATTAGTGCGAGAGATTTGAAAGGCAGACTAATCGTCGGAGAATCTCGTGGTACCGATGGACGTGGTATTCCTTGTAAGCTGTAACGCCGTACACCTACGGCAGTTATGGCAAATGGATCCCAGCTAATCTACTAGGTCCCTTAGTGCTATTGACCCAAGTACATACTAGTACATCGAACATACAAGGTCAACAAGGAACCGTTACTACGTAGACTATAGAGTGCACTGGAGCTGGGTGGACTCGGGGCGTGCTACCTTCTCTTCGTAGACATTACTCAAAAAACGAAAGTTGGCTCCGCTTCCTCTGCAAATCCTAGATTGTTCTATCGGTGGATCTTAGACAAGCGCGGCCCCGGCCAGGCCTGTTTGTTGCTTGTCGGACTGCCGTCTTTGTTGGTGGACTAGGTACGTACTAGTTATGTAACTTAGCTTAGGCTTTAAAGCAACGAGTCACGCTACTCAAACTACGTGAATTAACTCTGGGCTACACCCAAAGGATCGAGGGCAACACGAGCAGCTTTGTCAAAGCTAACAGGTCCGAAGAAATCTGGAGTAACTTGGACTATCCTGCATTCTCGATAGTCCACTGTCGAACTGCAAGCCTCTTTTATTATTAGCTTTGTCCCACGCCTGATCGTGGGCTAATATCTCGCTCTGATATATTAAAACAGCGCCCTCCTTTGAGCTCTCCATAGTGCCACCATCAGCCCAGACAGGACCTTTGTGACACTTTGGAGACTATTCGCTCGACGATTTGTCCAGGAAAGCGACAGAAAAGCGACAAGATTAGAAGATACCCGGCAAACGGCAACGGAAAGCAAGGGAGAGCGTTACTACTGCACGCCATTGCATTATTCGCAACACTCGCGTGGTTCAGACCACAACGACTTGAACGCACATTACTCGTAGACTTGGGCTCCGGACACGTCTGATCGCTGGTGTACTTTGTGCAGCCATCCACACCTTGCAGCTCCTATCGTCCCGATCAATCGCCACACGCACAATAAGTGCCTGATTGATTAATATCGTACATATACATATACGTACAACCTCTGCGCCCGTTAACATTCCTGGAAATTCGGCAAAGAGAACATTCGATTGTTGCTTGTCCGGCCGCGACTTCCACCTTTCCAAGGTTGCCGGGATCGCAGTTGCCTCTTTGGAGCTCTTGCCTTCCGGGTCGGTAGCCATCGCGACTCTTTTCTTTTCTTCTTTTGGCAACCTTCTTTTCTTTTTCTTTTCTTTTCTGGTTCCTCTGTATACGACCGAAGAGGATAGAAAAAGCAACATCAAGGCAGTCAATAGTCTTCGTGCAACGGATTATCGATTCTTCACGACTTTCTCTGCCTTATTCCCTAGCCCTCCCGATTCCGTTTGAGGGGGAGTACATTTGTCTCACAGCATAGTCATCGCCTCATCGTCATTCTGAAATCCCAACAATTAAGCAAGTTTATTACACCACTCACCTCTACTCAATTTTATTATAAGCGTGACGACCTGCCGCCTACTTGCATTCAAAGCACATTACTAGCACGTCTTGGAAAACAGGCTTATTTTCTACCGATCATCTGCATCCTCTTGCTTACGCGACGCTCGACGCAGCACCACCAGCAGTTTTCGGTCGCAAATTCTTTCTTCCCCGGCTGCAGTGCATCAATACTCTGAGGTAAGCGTGCATTAGTTTTGTTCTTTTCTGCTTCTATTGTTTTCGTCAGTACTTTTTGCAACCTGTCGCGCAACTTTATCACAATATGCCTGTTTGGGGATGGCGCCTGTCTGCTGGCTTCACAACCCCAGTGGAACACAGCAGACACCGCACGTTGTTATTGCCTATTATGTCTCGAGCGCATGAATAGGAGCAAACGCGCAGCAAAACCGACCAGTGGGAAGGGTCGAAGCGCGCATACGACCCACGCCTCGACTAGGATTTACATTGGGTCTTCTTGCCATTCTCGGTCTTCAAGTCTCAACTCCAACCCTAGTCAACCTTTCATCATCCGGATTCGCCCGCACGCAAGTTTGGCTGGCATTCGTTTGTGATGTGCGACTGTGGGTGGGCGATTGAGTCTTTGGCGGCACTATCGACATATCCGCCGGTAGTCGCCCAACTCTCAATTGGACCGGTTGCTGAAGAAGCCAATGCAGTTGTGTTTTCCACTGCATGGAATTGTGTATGGAACGTCGCGGGCGATCACCAACTGTTCTGATTTACACTGGTGCTACCTTCCTGGCTTCCCCACTGTACAGCCCCTCATTCAATCCCGTGTATTGCCTAGAGCCAGAAAGCGACCACGTACAGGCCCGTAACGGGTGTGTGTGCATTGGTTCTTTCGCATTCCACTGGTGATACTTTGAGTACGCCTTCAAGGAGCTAAGCGGGGAAAGAATGTGAGGGAACAGCAGATCGGCCTCAATTATCTTCCAGTGATTCCGCAGCCCTTCGTCATATTACTTGCAGACTCAAAAAGAAGGCTCCCGCGAGCGCCGATCCTGGCTCCACACCACTATCAGAGCGATCGTTGTGGCTTCTGATTGCTGAGGATTTTGCGACGTGCGCTACTCACAACAATTGGCTTAGCCTCATCGCTAAAACGTTATGTTCATCGTCGTTTGCTCTTAAATTATGAGGCCGAACACTTGGCATCATGGAATGGCTCTCCCACCACCAACCACTCAACTGTGCTGCATCAAATCCCTGTCTGCCCCCCTTTTCGAGCGCTTCCAATCAAGTCCTGTTTTCTCGAGTGCGTTAGACCAGTCAGGGTCCCCATCACATTCATAGATATACACTTGCGTTTTATGCAGTGCTGCTTTCTTAGTTTTCATACAAGCATTGTGTTGTTGTACCTTGACTAATTCTCTCACTTTCAGGATCCACTGCCAACCTCTGTCACACTTGTTCTACACCAATTTGAGGACAAATGTTGATTTGAAGCCAAGTCTCCATTATATCAAGAGATTGGCTGTCGATGCACTGTTTTTTTGAACGATAGAGAAGACACTGAAAAATTCCCTCTCAGATGCGAGTCTAAGGTCGATTCACGACTCGTCAGGATATAGGTATTGAGAGTCGTGGTTGGAGGAGAAGAAGAAGGATAAAAGACCAGAGTGTGAGCTGGTTAATTTCGGACGTCAAAATCTACATACGCGATGATTGCGAGAAGCATCCACCATATGCCGCATTCATTAAGAACTCCCACACACGATCCCACTTCAAAATTTCCGTCGCCTACACTATCTTTCGATTTCAACTCTATCAAAGCACGGGCGATGGGTTCTAGGCCATTGAGCCTACATATTCCGGCTGGGAACTTCCCACCAGCTCGCCCTACGCTTGATGAAGTTCTCCACAATACCGCTCCCTACCCCTACACACTTTCAGCCTTCATGGCGTATCTCTCTCAGAATCATTGCCTGGAAACGCTAGAGTTTACCATGGAAGCCAAGCGGTATCGAGATTCATATCGATCCATTGCTCGCATGCTCGGCCAGAGCATGGTTCCTCCTGACGCACCTCAAACGCAACAGCTGATCATGCTTTGGCGACGTTTAATATCAGCCTATATCGCGCCAGGTGCACCGCGTGAGATCAATCTATCGTCAGCCGCGCGAGATCCTTTACTCGCTAATGCCCATGCCGTGATGGCACCACCTCCAGAACTACTTGATCCCGCCGTACGAATCATGCACGATCTGATGGAAGAATCGATATTCATTCACTTTGTGAACAGCCAAACTTTTGGAACGCAGATGCCTGGGATGGAATCTCCCTACGCAGAAGACCGCTCTCATCGAGTTCGACGGACTACGTCCCGCTCTCACAGGTCAGGTTCTAGAGACGATTCTACCTACCACCGCATGTCATCATCTGCTCGGGTTGCAGCTCTAGTCAAGACGGGAAGCCATTTGTCTGGCTATAGTTCAAGCGGCGACTCTGGATCTCCTGTCTTCACTGATGATTCTTTATCATCGAGCCCAAGTGCGATGGATCCAATGACGCCGCCCACAACACCCCCCGGAAGTGAGCATAACTACAGTCCACGAAACCGGTCTGATACCACGTGGAAAAAGATGGGGGCCAAGCTCGGCTTCAAAAAGCGACCGGGCAGCTCGAGCCGCGATGGTAGATGGGAGGAATGAATCTCTGTATACCGAATGTGGTTCAACACACGAGGACATTCGAAACGGAAACAAGAACACGATCTTCAAGCGCAAGCCTGAGTCGATGTTCTTCATGGAACTTCGGAATGAACATGACGAATTGACGAATTGATAACATTACTGCATTTCTTTACGACTTTTTGGTTGAAATTTCACGGCTAGGCTGAGATCAGCCTGCCTCATCATAGCGTTGATTCTGGGCGGTCCAAGTCACACTATATTTCTGCATTGAGGGCGGAAAACTGTCTGCATTTGCAAGGTGCCCGACTCTAAATTTCTTCTTTTCTTTTGTCTGACGGAGGTATTTTGATTCAAAATCAGCATATACGATATAACATGGCAAAGCGTGTTGGAAAATTTCTTTTCTTTTCTTTTCTTTTCTTCTCGTACGGTTTGGCCTTTCAAAAACCACATTGGCGTTTCGCAATTATAGATAGGGTTTTGGCATCATCATGGCTATCTGCTTTTCTTCAAAACCTTGCATTGTATAGCCTTCTTCTTTTCGTTATATAGTTGACCATATCGCATCAGCGCATAGCAATCAACCAATTCAACTCTCCTCTCCGATCTGTTGTGTAGTATGGCCCTTATCTATCTACCTAGGTACGCCAGATGAAGCAGTCGGACCATACTTGCGTGGAAGTTGCATATCATTTACCTATCCAAAAAACCCTCGATTTGAGTATATGGTTCGTGGATGGGTTCTTCCAACGTTTGACGGAATTTACTTGTCTGAGGACTACGTCACTGCAAATCGTGATGCTGTATCTCGCGTCCGTCTATGTCCACATACTTCGAGTATATATCACAGTATACAACAGATATACATGGAAGATTGTAGATCATTGACCCCATTGGAAGACGAAGGAGCCATTCGAAGTCGAGGTCGAGTCAATTGAGCATGTGTGCTTCTGGCTGATAACAGAGTATGTATAAGCTTGACGAAAGGTTAGTAGCATTGCTCATGCTGTTCCCTGGGAGAATAACAGGTAAAGAGATAAAGAATACTTCATTGTAATTTACGTCGCTCTTTCGAAACGACCAATGTAAATGGAAACTGAACTATGTACATGGTATAACTAATAGACCGCCCATGGAGTACTAAAACTCGCAAATAACAAACAGGCGAACACCGGCACGCCAGATATAACTCAATGATGATATGGGATGGTAGTAGTTGAAGGGAAGGAAGACAATGTAAGAATGTGAAAATGCAGGGATATTTCCTTTTTCCGAGGTTCGGATCATATGAAGATGAAGCGCGTCGTGCATCAAGTTCAGTCGTCTCTCGATCGTCGTTGGTCAATGTCAGACCGGCCAGACCAAGTCGTTGAAAATGATGAGGTAAGATGGTGGAGGGGTGATTGCAGCGACTGCAAATATTGTCCGGAAGCTCTGCTTCGTACAGCACCCGTAACCACACGAGTATCGTACGTTCTTGATACAGCGTGTCCTTTTCGCGATCCCCTCCATCCAATAAACTTTTATCTTCTATGAATATAATGATCAAATCTTTTCGTCTTTCGCCAAATCATGCAGCGTATTGAACACCTCTCATCGTCGCAGGTGCCAAATTTTTGTCTTGTGCCATCAACCTAGTTGTATAGACTGGCGCCGCCGGTCTCAATGGCCTCAATCTCCAATTCGCTCCAGGGCAGACGGTGGAAGCGAGTAGGCAATTCCTGGCGATCAAAAAACTCGCCCTTGCGAGGCTCGACAGGTCCCAAAGTGACACCGGGGGCACCGCCAATTGCGCCGTACGACTGAGAAGCGGCGCGGCCGGGAGTGTTCAGCGGACCATGCTGTTGGGCCTTGGCTCGGTACGAGGCGAAGGAGTCGGGGAGACTTTGAGAGGGAGAAGCAGGGTGAGCGTGAGGAGTGTGGTCAACGGAAGCTGTTCAATTGATGCCAGATCAGCTTTTGGTCAGGGTTTACACGTCGCGGAGGACGAAGTGGGTGAATTTCGTCTTACCTGGCGTCGAGCGCTTTCCGAGAAACTTGATCAAAGGAGTGCGAGCGGCATTCTTCAGGACTGCTGTGGTACGCATTTTTACTGCTTTCTTTGTTTTTTTAATATGACTGAAGTTTCCCACACTGCCAAATGATGACGCGCTCAATGTTGAATAGGTGAAGAAATCGTATGGTGGTCGTTGATGTTTCTCGGTTCCGGAATAGCCCGCTCGGTGCCCGCTGGGCTTTTGGTTAGTGTGATTATGCAATGAGCTCGGAACGATAGCCGATAAGATAAGTCGAGCAGTGATAGACTGGTGTAGCTGTGTAGTGGTCGTAAATGGTGTGTTGATGTGTGATGTGGATGTGGATAGCGAACGATGGGTGCGATCAGATGGATCAGACAATTATTGACTGTGAAAGAAGTTGGGGGGAGGAGAATAAATTGATAAATAATCAAGTGATAGCAAGTACATTGTACGTTGAGGCACGGAGTTAAGGCACTTCGGAGGCAGTTGCGTGACTGAGGCCGCCGCGGCTCGGGGGAAGCAGCCAAGGAGGAGCTCTGACTCTCTAACTGCAGGTGCACACCGGGAGCTCCCAGTTAGGCAACCACGAACGACGATAGCTCCTTCCCCACGACTCGCACCCCAATCATGTGATTTAAACGGCCTGTCTTCTTTCGTTTCTTTTCTCTTATCACAAGTCTGGACCCAACAGAGTCATCAACCACCGACGACTGCTGTACAGCGTGGACTGCGCTGATTAGCTCGGACTTACTATCGCCCATGGCCTTCCTTCTACGGCGTTCCCCCATCGAGCCCTTATCGCAAGCCAATTCATCATTTGGATTCGTTCCACTTGCAACGGCGAACGCAATTGGCTAACAAAGCCGTCGTCAAGAAATAACCGAAGACTAGTCGTGCGGGGAAATAAGTCTCTGGCAGGGATGGCAGTCATAGACCCCACGGAATTCCTGATCGAAACTCCACGGACATGCAGATGGTGCCATGCACATGTCTGAAAACTGATACAGATATATAGCCAACTCATATAGCCGGCGCTCTAGCGTTTCGGATTACTTTCCTTTACTCTGCCCAAACATCTGATTTCTGCAGGTCTGCGCCCTACGTCCGAGTAATCCGTCTCGAGTAATGTACACAATCCGAGCCCAAAGGGTTATTTATACTGGATACGGCACGAGAACCCGACCTTTCCCGACAGCGGTTAGGGTTGTTCAATAAGGTAAAGGGCTCCGATGAGTCTATCAAATTGTTGTTGCATGTGAATCATGTGTTATTCACATGATGAATTTCTGCTGCAATCGAATGAGTCAGGCTTTCACTTGTGGTTTGACTCATGCAAGCGTGACCCGAGTTCCATTCTGCAACCTCTATTGGTTTATACCAGAAAACCTTGCTCTATAACATGCAAACATGACAATTGATTCAGACTTCTTTCCGCCAAGTGACTAACATGAAGTATCGGGTACAAGCAACATTCGTTCATACAACAGATGGAGTGACTATTGAGGCCATCCCAGACCCAAGCGAGCCATAACGTCGGGGAGTACAGAATAATCACAACCACTATCGACGAAAATCGCTCCAATGATGGCTTCTACTGTAGTGGCCATGGTGCGGTCAGAGATCTCGCCTCTTTGGGATTGATTGCCCTGGATGTAACTCTCAAGACCAAGCTTGAAGCCCTTTCTGGCGAGGCTGGAGTTGGCACCTAAGGAAGATTCAACCTTGTTGATTCTCTCTAATGACAATTAGATGTGATCAACGACATTGCAACACAAAAGGATGCCTCGTACCTCTGCACTGGTGTCTTTGACGACCTTCTATAATGACATGAAGACTGAGAATTGCATCCCCGACAAGAGCGAGATCCTTGTTTCCGTCTTTATTTCCGGGCGTGTTCCCATTTCCTGCTACTTGTAGCGCTTCCCAAATGAGAGATGGGTTGTTGGGTGCATAGCCGGTGAGCACTTGGATGAATCGAAGAGCTTCGTCTTTTGGAGAATAAAGAGACGGCATACTGAGGATATTTTCAGCAAATAATATGTAGTGAGAGTGAGGTAAGCAGAACGATCACGACAAAGTGCTGTTTAGAATTATTGTACGAGACCTTTTATTGCAGGAGACCCCTTTATATAGCCAGGAGTAGACTGGGCTGACAGGTTATCTTTTACTAATCTTCGTAAGGCGCTTACACCTAGGCTGTGTCTGTCTCTCACGATTTAGTCAAGACGTTGAAGCGTAAGCATGAAAAACTTCAAAATAGTTCAGCGTCAATACTATGACTGTGCCACCTGTATGTATTTTTGTGCAATTATGTCGAATCATTCCCACGGACAGGGGTAACGTTCCGGGCAGTTGGCGCCGTGCCGTGCCACATATATGGCTAAACCGCGACTCTTCTCCATTTTTCGGGCGGAAGTAATAAGGCAAGGCTGATATCTCAATTTTTCAGAAGATCCCATCCACATAACTTTATGCGCGATGACAGATTTGGATACAAGGCTGTTCGGTCGCTGTGACTTACATAGTACTCAGCCGCAATGGCAAGGCTGTTATCAAGCATGATCAAGTGTTTATAATGGAATCAAGGGAATATCACTACATACAGTGTACACCTAAAACCTTGTCATCATTTCTGCCACAAATTGAGCTACAAGGTTGATACCTACGTGTAGAGACATCGAAACCTCCTATCGCACTCGTCGAATATGAGCGCTCAACTGGATACCACGACCTGCCTCGACATACCTGTCCCGCGAAAAACACAACTTCAATGATTCGTTTGCGGAATTCGTCAAAGGTTGCGCAACTCTACAAGCGGTCGATGAGCTCATTCGTCTTGCGGCGAAAGGAGCGCGGAGTATACATACGGTCTCGGTCTTAGATGTGTTCTCGTTCCAGTGGAACAAGAAGGATACGTCAAATGACGAGGCCTGCCAGTCGGTTCTTGCTCAGATCCTGAAAGCAAAGAAGCCTCGGGTTGTCCTGTGTTGTCACACGTCTTATTCATATGAGAATGAAGTGCTGAAGTGCTTGGAAGTCAAAGTGAAAAATTATGGACTTCGCCGGAAGAAGGTCGTTTTCGCGGAGGGCCATGAGACTGATCTACTACAATCTTTCCATCCGGCATGTGCCGTGGAAAACACAGAATGTAGACCGGAGTTTCGAGCGTTGTTGATACATCACTTTGTCGCTGCGTTCTCTGTTTTGAGCGATAAATTCACGTTTCCGGATTCCGTCGAGGAGATCAGAAAGCTGTGCCTCCGGACGGGTAATCGACTTAAAGAATTGATACCGAAACTTGAAGATGCGGAAGCTGCTAATTTCATATCTGTAGCACTGCAAGGGAAGTATGAGGATGCACAGATCGAGCCCAAATATCCTGGCTTCGCCTATGACACAGAGGGCGAAATGGAAGTCTTTGACAAGATGTACGCCCGCTTCCAACGACTCATCGGATCAGGGACAAATACTTTTGGGACGCTTGGGATCGCTATCACTATTACATTCTACTGGAAGAAACACTTCAAGAAAGATCCGATGAAGGAACAGTTGAGACACTGGCTACTGATTCGTGGAAGCGAACAAGAAGACTGGTTTCCCAGTCCAGGTCACTGCGAGACTCACAACACCCACGACCCACTGAAAGTGGATGAAATCACTTCGTTAGAATATTCACTATCCAAGATGAGCTTTGCACCGCCAAGTGACTCGACATTACAGGAAATGAGGAGTATCAATGATGAGATAACTCATTTGGCTTCAGCGTTTTTAGCCCTAATTCGTTTAGAATTAGTAGCTAGTACGATGCCAGATAATCTTAAAAATCTTGTGTACAGACAGAAGTGTCTTATTGAAGGATATATCAAGCAGTCACCTGTGGCGAATATCAGCAACACATTAAGGATTTGGCGTCTCATGCAACGTTGTGAGTTCCTGGCTGATATGGTCGCGAATTCAATCGCAGACTCGAAGGAGTGCGAGCGTGTCTTGGAAGATTTATTGGCGAGTGTCAAACAGTTGACCCCAATCCTTCAGTCTTTATCTGTATGATGTCAATTACTTGGGTATCGTTATCGGGCAGATTGTTTCCAGACGTCACACCGTTGCTCAGGTTGTCATTACAATCGAGAACAACGAAATAGTTGACTAACTTTGTGTGAACTATTCATCAACGAAATTGAGACATATAGTTGAATCTTTAATTTTTTCGTCTCAAAATTTATTCGTAATACAAGTCCCTGGCCCATCAGGCTCGTCCCTCCGCAAAGATCATCAGGATGAGATGTCCACGGGTAACTCGAATCTCTGTTCTGTATAAGACGCTACAAGGCTGTCTGGGCATTGCACCTTCACCGTGCTTCAACATGTCCTCGTAGCTCATCGAAAGTCCAAAATTCGCGATCCATTCGGTTGTCAAGAATGGGTATCAAGTACCCCAGGTGTCTCTTGACCCCTGGCCACGAAAAGTGACGAGATCATCACCAGTGACTGAATTGATGACCAAGTTTCGGGATATAGCACCAGACCTGTTCTCATCGCTCTAGCTCATAATAAATACTGAGTAGAATATGTTTTTTAGTACAGAAAGCCAATGCTCCCCTTCGAGAGACTTCACACGGGCCCTTTGGCGAGTAAATCAAGGAATTCAGGGATGATATCTTCATAGACAGCCCATTCGTTTTCCCCATACTCTTGCGGAGCCATCTTCACCAAGAAGACATCTCCGTAATAGGCGTGATTGTATCTTTCGCCTGTATCAGTAATCCACGTAGGTACAAAGTGGTTTCTAGGTAAATCATCAAGGGCAAATGAATAAAAGACATAGTAAGCTCCTGCACAAGATGACTGATGCGGTGGCAAGATGTAATGGTGTTGATCTCTGAGATACCGTTGCAAGAGATGAAAATGCTGCTCCCGACTTATCGAAGATCCATGGCCGAGTAGTCGCCGGAGATGATCTTGCTGGTGGAGGAAGTATGGCTGAAGATGATAATGCTGAGGATGATGAGAGTGGAGATCAAGTCTCTTTATGTCACGAAGGCGCCAGGCATCTTCGACATTCCAGTACTGACGCAAATCAGGAATGTGGAAAAGGAAGTCATCTGTGCCGGTTTTGGGGTCGGTTGTCGTGGTAAGGGAACGGAGATGTGCTGGAGTCCCGTCAGCTGGTAGTCTAACACCAGTAATCGTGACAGATGGAGGGCTAGGTACGGGGTCTTTCTTCCAACCAAAGATGGAACCGATGGCAGTAAACATTGCCAGAGTGAACGTGGAGAACAATGTCTCCACAGCGCCTAGTCAGCTTTGTCCAAATTCAGTGCAGATAGCGGAATTGAGCTGGAATATGGGCCCGAATCACCACGTGACGGTCAATACAGAGACATGTAAACTTACGGTAAGATAGGGTCATGTAAATTCGGCACCTCATTATTCCGAAGCTTTACCTGGAGACATATCAAACAAAGGCAACAGGTAAAGAGTGCATCTCTTTTGCCAATCAGCTGTGATAAAAGATGCATGAATTCCTCCTCTTTGCACCAGTCGCAGCCCAACAACACCATGAACTCCTCCAACAACTATCCGGCCTCACAGCCATGCAACCCCGCCACCGCCTCGAGCGCCGCCTAATTTTCAAAGCCAACCGCAAAGCAACTCGCATCAACACGCGGCTGGGCGGCGGCAGTCAAGATGTCCAAGGCGGCGAGATCCAGCGACTATTTAAAATGCTGAATGGATCTACGTATTATGTCAGGGTGGTTGGGGTTGTGAATGAAGCCGATTTTGGTGCTAAGGCAGTAGATGAGAAGGAGGATGGGTATGATTATGAGTCGCAGTTTTGGAGGATGGAGTGGAGGGATATTCCTGAAGCTGGGACGAGGTCGGGTGTTACTTCGAGGCTGATGGTAAACGCTGTTCTGCCTCAGGGGGATATCATCAGTGTCATGGAGACGTGGGGGTACACGTATGTCTATATTTCAGGACTCCTGGTGATGATTTCTGACTAACTGATGTCCAGATTCGTCAATGAGTATGTTATCGAGGGCGATGTGTTTATCTACAATGATACAACCATCTTCTTACACCGAGTCCTCAACTACCCAGAAGATCCGCAAGATGCGCCGTCACCACGGACGACACTTCCACCTCTGAAGGACTTTACTCTATTAGATCCAAGTGGGAGCTATCTTTTACAAGCGTCAATCAGTGTGCAGGACGGTGCTAGTCCTGAATCGGCCACGCAACGCCTTTACGGACTGAGGGATCAGCTGAGAACTGCTGTTAAGCTGGAACAGGCTGATCGGTTGTCTTTGGATACGAGAGTCAAATAGCGGATGGAGCGATTGTTTCAGTTGTCGAATTTGTTTTGTTTTGCATGATACCCGGATAAAAGCTTCATCAATAGAAATCGTTTCCAGATTGTTCGCTTGATTTATTCTTAGCAGAGTTGGTTGATGGGGAGTGAAGTAGATGAGATAAATGATAATGAGCATGTGACTTCGCGGACATCTTAACGCGTGGGCGCGTCTCCCGCCGCTTAATCATTTTACCATCGACAGCTACACCAAGACCACGCATCTGGTGACATCATTCAATATATTCAATCGTCACCTTGCTCTTGAATGATTAGTCGAATTTGCAACCTCCCGGCTAGAGTCACCTGCAGTTTCGGGATGAAGAGGTTCAATTCTTCAGGCGGAGTGTCTCCGCCTCCGGTCCGACGCAAAGTCGAGTCTACAACGACCAGTAAGTATCAACGGTAACATCTCCGAGGCTAAACTTCTAACAATTTTTTGGCGAATACTAGAAACTGCTGTCGCTTCCTTTTTCACGCCCATTTCACAAAAGAAACCGGAGAAGATAACATGGAGGGTCGTTAACAAAAGTCTCATCGCCGGAAGGTATACTTCGGGACCAGCGGGCGAGAATGCGCAAACACAATCAAAATCAGTGAAAAGACGGAAAGTTGCTGCATTTGATCTTGTATGTGTTTTGAATACGGCTTCTGCATGATTTTCATGCTGCATGCTGATTGCGCAGGACTCGACATTGATAGCTACAGCCTCCGGAAACCGATTCGCAAGAGACGCCTCTGACTGGAAATGGTGGAACAACAAGGTACCAGAGAAGCTGAAACAATTGAATGCCGATGGGTGTGCATATCTCTCAAAGAAGAACCGAATACCTTTGCTAACTGCTACGCTGGAAAGATACCAAATCATCATCCTCTCTAACCAAAAGAAGATCAGCCTCCAAACCGACCTCAAAGCCGGCCGCTCTGAATCTAAAAGCCTCGCAAACTTCAAAGAAAAGGTCTTGGCGATTATGCGCCAACTCGATATACCCTTGAGCATATACGCAGCAACCCAATACGATGTATACCGAAAACCGAGGACGGGCATGTGGAAGGAGTTTGTGGATGATTATGATTTGGATGTTGATGATACCAAGGTGGATTTGGAAGGGTCATTTTTTGTGGGTGATGCTGCGGGGAGGCCGGGAGATCATTCTTGTGTTGATCGGTAGGTACATTATCACGATGGTGATGGGGAGGGTTGATGCTGATGGTGATAGGGACTTTGCGGCGAATGTGTCTATCAAGTTCCACACGCCGGAGGAATTCTTTCTTGATGCGAGTCCGGAGCAGGTTATACGGCAGTTTGATCCAAAGGCATATATTGACGTTGACCCCGATGCGCCTGGTAAGTTGCCTACCCTTCTGTGTGCATTCAAGCTGACTGGTCATAGTCGTTTCGACATTCTCCAAGTTACACCCCGTGGAACTGGTCATATTCTGCGGCAGCCCAGGCGCCGGTAAATCGACCTTTTACTGGAAATATCTCAAGCCATTGGGCTACGAGCGTGTGAATCAAGATCTCCTCAAAACGGTGCGCCGGCCTTTCCACCCTCTGCAGTAGCTTTGCTAAGCAAATGAAAACAGCGTCAAAAGTGCATCAAAGTCGCAAAAGAGAATCTATCCGCAGGCCACTCCGTCGCCGTCGGTGAGCTAACCCTCTTTTACTTACCTAATGGCTATCACTAACACGCTGAGGAAAAAGACAACACAAACGCCAACACCGAAACAAGAGCGTACTGGACCGAAATCGCGAAAGAATTCAATATCCCCATTCGTTGTATATACTTTACCTCTCCGCCGAACCTGTGTCGCCACAACGACGCTGTTAGGGCTTCGAATCCTTCTCTCGTCCGTCCCCTTTTTCTCCCCTCCTTTAATCAGTGAAAGTGATACTGACTTTTTGATTTCTTGGGGGGAGGAACAGAATCCTGAATCCCGCACCCTCCTCCCCGGAATCGCCTTTGCAGATTTCGCGCGCAGATTCGAGGAACCCACCCTCGCGGAAGGATTTGAGGATATTACGCGTGTCGAATTTCGGTTTGAAGGGGATGAAGACTCGAGGAAGGTTTGGGGGCAGTTTTGGGTGTGATTTTACCCTCCTCAACAGACTCGGGAAGTCCAAGAGACGAGGATTGCTGTATAGGTGAATGTATGATGAACAATACAATATTACCATGCCATGCCGTTCAACGAATTTTAGATACTTAAACTGGTGAATTACCAATGAGGAGAAGATTATTGAATGATTTTTATTGAATTTTTATTTTGGTCTAGGACTGCCTAGACATTTGATGTGAACATACATAGTATGGCTGAGATCCGAAAATATCAGCCAATAGCACATGATGATGATAATCATCATTGATCTCGATATGAAACAACTGGGCCGTACCGGAGGGAGTCACAAGGACTCTTCGTGAATAGCCAGATTATGAGGGTATTATGGCCATAGCCAAGGATAAAAGAAATAGGTAAAATATGATACATGAGAATAGAATCAAAGGGGCCAGTMAAGCCACAAAAGACAAGACTGGATGCATCGAAGTAAAAGGCATTAGTTGTAATGAACGTGGCTTAAGGAACGTAACGCTGCGTGATCAAGACGCGCTGCAAATCGTGAAAAGGAATGTGGTATAATGAACGTAAATCCGAGATAAATCGGCTTCGTAAGGTCGTAACTTTTTATATAACAAGGTCGTAACTGTCGTAATAATGTGTTTTGGTCGTAATGTATAGGCTAAGCACGCATCGCGGCAATGCCAGGTGCAGGACGGTTGACGAGACCGTGCAAAAAGCGAAACACGTTTCGTCGTCGGGGTGACTTGCATCGGATAGTCGAGTGAATGGCAGGTGCAACTGACATGGGTCCAACAATTTCCTCGTCGCCCAACTCGGGGAACTTTTCATTGTCGTGTAGACGAGGGATCTTGATCGCTTCGGTAGGGCTCATGTTGGATTTTGTCAATCCAAGAATAGCTCCGAATTTGACATCATTCGTGACAATGGTCTCCAAATTCTCCTTCCATTCATCCTCGATGGCGTCCCATTTTTCCCTGGTGAACTTGTAGATCATCGAGGTCTCGCCGTAGTGCTCCCCGGTGCGAACGAGGTGCTTGGCATAGTTAGTGCGCGCCAAGTCCCAGTCATCTCGGAACTGGCGAAATGTTGTCGCGTCAGAAGTTTCGGGAAGATATGGCTCTGGCTGAATGGTAAAGTTGGCATGTCCAAGCTTGACAGACCACTCATCGTCTCCCTCAGTCAGCACCAAAGGTGGAGCTCCCTCGCCGGAGATTGTCGTCCTCAAAGTCATACCTCGAGCTCTTGTCGTCAAAGAGGCTACAGAAGGCTTTGTGGACAGTGGTGGGGATCGGTGCATAGAAGTACGCGTGCTTGTCATTGCCGGCAAGGTATCCTCATCGAACACGTCCGCAACAGTGGGAGACTGCAATGGGGACGCGACTTCCGAGTTGGCAGTGGTAAATGGATATTCGGTCCAAACAGGCGGAAGTAATGGCGTGCTCGCTTTGGCTCCGGCTTCGTCTTCGTCGTCCGCAACCGCACTGTTGGCTTTTTCGATGGATATCGCCCCTAAGCTGTGCCCGCTGAAACGCGATTTGTCTTGAGAACTTCTTGCTGACGCGGGCGCTTCTTGGGAAATAGAGGTGATTTGAGAAGTGGATGAGGCAGCCGAATTGGCTCGTGATCGCACCTCGTCGTCCAGGATATCGGTCACATATGTTCCCTCGGACGATCGCGCTGTTGACATCCATCGCGAAGACATGGAAGGAATTCTGGTTCCTAATCTTGGCAAGCCTCGTGATGATTGACTCTCTGAGCGCAGTCGCTTTGGTGAGTCAATTTCGTAGTACACAGGATGGTCTGTCAAGTCATAAACCTCGCTTGGTATTCCATAATGCTCGAAAACTTGATCGAATCCTAATTAAATGTCAGTCGTGGGTAAAACGCGTTGCTTCAGCAAGCACTTACCAAAGTACTCTTCTTCAATATCTTTATTGCGCTCCTCTTTAACGTCTGCCAATTGGATAGGCAAAGAGCCTGTACGCTCCATCGTAATACCCATTCCAGGAGACGGTAGTAACGAAGAGACGGAGCTTGAGAACATCTTATTTTGCAATCGCGAAGAGGAAGAGAATGTAGATAAGGCAGGCGAGACGGCACTGGAGTCGGTGTAGGCCGAAGCCGGCGACGTAGGTGTTTGCAATGGGTACGGACGTTCTTTTCGTCCTCTGTCGGTAGCCATATTGTAATATGTCGATATTTGGTGTAGTGATAAAAATCCGTTGAGATAGAAATCTGTTGAGACGGTTCCCAAATGGGGCAAATAGCTTCTTCAGTCTCTTCTTAAATATTCAACCCTCTGAACATGCTGCTTTTGTCATATGACTGTGTAAAGTGCAAATGGGTGGCGGTGGAAATGAGTTCCCCAGTGACGAGTGGTTAAGACGGTGTACAACAGCACCTTGCCAATTGCCAGGGTAGTGGCGTGTCGTGTCAGGCACCGAACCGGTCAGAGTCAGGACGTCGCTGCGGTCAAGCCAAGGGTTCCTCAGGTGTCACGCTGAATTCACGCGTGAAGAAAGCTAATTCTTACCGCGGATGCAGGTGTAAATTCGGCAATTTGCTATGGTGCTGCCAACGGTGACTTAGGCACCTCTCGTAGAACTGTAGTGGTAGTGTACCGTTCGAATGAAGCAAGTCCACGAGTGAGTCACCAGGTACAAGCAGTCGATAATCAGACTCTGAGAGAAAGAATGCTACCACGTCGGGCTGCAGGATATATTTGTGCGTGGGCGTCGCGACTGGAGGAGTTTGAACAACTTTGCAGAGGAAAAACACGAAGAGCGTGTCTAGCCAGTGGTGGACTGGGGAATAAAATCAGATCAAGCTAAATCGACTGGTCACCGATCAAGCAAGCTCTGCTGCAAGCTTGTTTCTTTGGACTGCCGGGATTGTTGGCTAGCAACGATTGGGGCCAAGATCTGCGCAGTAGATGACGGAGAGCAGGTTCTAGCCGTTGACTGAGTATCCACCGAGCTGCAAAGTTTTTCTGTTGTGTCGAAAGGTGATAGTTGATGAGGATGAAGACGAGATTGTGATGTTAGAAAGAGGGATAGGTAGTTGGGAGAGTACTGTGTGTGTGTGAGTGTGATAGATGTCAGTGGAATTTTCTTTTTGCCTCTCGCCGTTCAGAACCAAAGGCCAGCCAGACCAAACTGAGGGCGCGCCTTCCCACGAAGTTCCTTCCTTTGGGTTGGAGAATCTGTGCTTCTGATTGGGCGGGGGAACCAGGCAAGTGGACTTGCGGGATGCCACTGGCGGCGCCTGTGATTGGCTGTTTCTGGCGTGTTCTGTGGGGCGTACAGCGTTGAGCAAACATTTCTACGTAGTACAAATAAATGGCTACCCGAGGCTTTCGTCCTTTGGTCTGCAAACACGCTCAGAACAGTAAATGGCTGATTGGGGTACCCCCAACAACCTTTGCTGGACATTGCACACAACATAACTACGGACAACGCACTTCATTGTTAATGTTGAATTGCCAGTATTTACTCAGTGTTTGTGATGACCCAAGAGGGAAGGAAATCTCGATGTGACCTATCCAGTCTCCAGTCCCAGAGAACTGGGCCGGGGCTCCTACTAAGTTAGTCCGGAAGCCAGACTGTTAGACTTTAGTAAAGCATGCCTTAGGCCGGCCCACCGTCGGCGGATTGCGGACCATGGTCGATGGGCTTCCAGACGCCGATAGAAACGGTAAATTCCCCGACAAGGGGGTCTTCCTTCATATCCGTACGGTACATAGTACTATGAGTACACAGACACAGACGGGAAAAAAGCATCATCGTGATAATCTACCTGGTCAATGTTACTGGTCAAGTTATCGAATAATATATCCTGGGAATGACATCAGAAGTGGTCCGTCAGATTGTGCGCTCAGTCCGGCAGGCGCCACAATACAGTATTTGCCATTGTAGCCAATCATATTGTGCCGTTACTTACTGCATACCGGCCGGCTGTATGACTATACAGCACATCAAAGCCTCCGCCTGGAACGTGTGCCTTGCAGCCTTACACAGATCAGCAGCCCGTGATTAGACAGGAAATGCGCGTTTTCCTACTCCTTGGTTTTATACAGAACTACGACGGATAAAAGGAGACAGCTACCATGCGGGAAACGAAATTAACAACGGTATCCCTGATTCACAATTCTCGTGTCCGTACTCCGTACAGTTACACCCTTGATCCCGGTACGAGGAGGACCGGGCCATTTCGCAGGAGTTGCACAAAAGCGCTCAGGATGTCTCCGACTACCGTTACTGAACGGGGACGGGGCGACCCCCAATATGTTCCCTTTTTTTTTGTCGCCCATTGATTTGGGGAGTTGTTGACTCAATGAGTCAACGGCTACGTAGAATGCATCTTCCCACTTCAAACAACATTAAGAATTCTATGCTTTTTAGCCTATAATTCCAAACCTTGGGCAGAAGAAATATTCGTACTGAGCCAGTTGTCGCATGCCAGCTTTTCCGCAGAGTCACGCACAAAGGCCTCCACGAACTTAATTGGCTTGTTCCAGCTGATGTAATCAAGCCAGAAGTTGATATTCTGGATCTAGCCCAAAGAAGCCAAGAGGCTATGACGTTGCAAATGCCAGCAAACACCTGTCCAGGACTCCTGGCACTCTTTAACCTGAAATTCATGTCGGTGAATTCAAACGGAAAAAAAAAAAATCATCAGACTCATCACATGTTAATAATCTAATCGAACTCCGTACGATCCTATTCGAAGCCAAGCACGACAAGCAATCTAAGCGCAGTAAGTATACGAGCCAGGCGGGATCTGATGCAGGTACGCCGTTCCTGTCAAGGCCTTCTGGCAAGTCAGATGACGCATGTGGCAGAGATGCAAATCCTACCGCCGGGCTTTGCTGATTGCTACTCTTGACCCGGTAATAATTAGAGCAATAAGATGAAGGAATAAGTGGATTGACATCGGTCCAATCCGTCTGACACTGACACTGTCACATGTACTGCGATTGGACATCGAGTGAGAAATTAATGGACACTTCTCCTCCTCTGTGGATCGACTCCTCACCTTACAGCCTTCAACTCGATGTTTGTCTGCAATAATTATGGAGTCATGAATGAGCGAGCCTCACCACAAAGTACGTACAATTAAATTTGGACGGAATTAGAAAAGCAGGCTTGGAATGACATGCATCTTCGCCTCCGATCCAATTTTCGACTGTCTGTGCGTTATGTATGCAAGATTCAACTTTATATCTCAAACGTCCAGGCGTCTTGCCATCGTCATTCCCAGTGGCGATGGCACCTTATTTTTACATACACAGAGACCACAGGCGAAAGCGAGTGATACAACTGCCGACTTTCCGTCCAACAGCGACAAAACTTTGGAACCTGTGGAGAAGCGACGTGAAGCGTAACGATTTACTAACAAATATTATCAATGTCGGGGATTCGGGGATTCTAGGCTTAGGGAATGTTTCCATGGTTACGAGAGAAGGGTGTAACCCTACTCAGTGGAGGTTTCGGTGTGTGACATGTTGTTCAACCTTGGTTGAAAGAAGGTCTGAACCAGGGTTTTGCTCGCTTTGTTGAGTCCGAGCGTTGTGTGCCTAGGTGGTTGCATATGGTGAATTAGGGCTAGCGAGGTAGGGTTGGAAGTTAGGGTTTGAATGCAGGATTGAGGTTAGGGCTTACAGCTCAATGGTGCCCAGGTTGTGCCATTTACCTTGGTCCGCAAACGATTTTCCGTAAGGGAGTGTAAGACAAGTCCTGGCACTCGAATTACTTCGTAGTCGAGCAGAGTCTGTTTGATTTGTGGCTCGCTTTTGATCAATGCCTGAGTAAGTGTCGATGCAGGTATCCGAGACATAATGTCACCAACCTGGAGGATGGCGGTTTGTAGTTCAATCGTCTGGTCACTTCATGGTTTGGCTTCGCTTATTGTCTTTCTGGGAACGTTTCTGGCGGACATAAAGAACGTTGTACAGACCGTCGTAGAGATCGTATACTCAATACCACATGGGCAGTTGTTCTAGATGGTAAAATGCTCCTAGCCAATGACGGGGGTTTGCTATTACACAAGCTATACAAATATCTAGAGAAGGAAGAAACGCTTTCATGCTTGAACAGGAGGATCTCGGAGCGATATATGCTTGAAATCCTCTTAAGTACATGCAAATATGACAAATACTTGGACCTCTCACCGAAGTGTTACAAATATCCTTGTGACATGCAGAACAGAGGTAAGAAAGGTTTAAGGTCGTGAATGTTATCTATCAGTAGACGATATAACGATTCGAGGACCTGAGTAGTTCACTGTAGACATGTATCATGACCGGATACTCCAACAGTGATTTGGGGAGCTGAATGTTTCTGGTGTACTAGATATGAGCGATATTATTATATAATTGCCTCGAAACTACCAATCGTGTTACAAAATGATCAGGTATTAAGTTATTGATGCAATGCAGACAGGAAGCAAAGAACAGATTTCTAATCGTCACGTAGGGTCTTTTGGATATCATCAGCCCTTTCAATTGGTATATTAGTAATATTGGTAGTAAACTTGCCCCAGGAATGTTTGTATGCAGTCAAGCAGAAGCCAAATATTTCATTCGACGAAGGAGTGAGCGCAGATTCCACACGATCTACGGATGTTTTGGAGTTGAACTCTGCACATAAGACATGAAATGCCCACGTGTTATCGATAGTACTCTCTATATCCATAGCAGGGCTAAACATCTATTCAGTCACCTAGAAGAAAAGCCCATGTAATACAACTACATATGAAGAAGCTCACCTCGTGGCCAGGATAACGGAGATCTTCAATATTGCCTAAAGGGGTAATCAGCACTTAGTACGGTGGACTATAGGGTCGGCAAGGCAGTCATATCTTAGGAAAACAAGCAACCAACCATCAATCTATTTTTTTGAGATTCTGTTTGTTCAGCGAATTCCAGCCTACCTATGTAATGGCAATTGTTTTTTCTATCAAAGCTGTATTCTGTCATGTCTTCAGGGCGCCTACCGATAACCTTAGTTTGCATTGTTTGTAGGCGATCGATCTGAAAAGACTAGAGAGTAATTAGCGCGTCGCGTCTACTTGTGTGTTCTGATTAAATTGAATGCAATGTGATATTGCCAATGAACAAGATGAATTTCAAGGGAAATAGGAAACGTTTGCAGTGAGTTTTCGCAGTCAAAGAAAAGAGATTTTGGTTGCTACAGAGAAATCAATACTTGTAACATGACTGACATCGTCTAAGATACTCTACTCAGCAAGCACATGATACATACATACATCCTGTCCTTGACACCTGGAATCCAGCGCAATAAACTCTAGAGTAACCCCTTTTGCATCTCAAGGTGACAAGGTCTTTGTGGCTTAAGCCATGATGCAGCGACACCGCGAGCCCCGGCGAAACCTCATGTCGGATCCTGTGAAGGAAGAGGAAGTCGAAAGCAACCTACTTGTTTATCAAGAGCGAGATGACCAAGAACTGCTTGATCAGCAACTACAAGATACTCTCTTTGGTCAACTCAACGACACATTTTCAGAGCGCGTTAGATCGCCGCAACAACGAATCCAGTCCGACGACGGTTTGTTTATTTCAGGAGACGATATGATGGATGAACCATTTGCTGCTGCTGATAACACGCGAAGCATGGGTTTTGAAATGTCAGCATCTCCAGCACCTAGTACGATGCCACAGACGATACCTGCCGTTGCTCGTGTAGAGACACCAAGTATAGGAAATGCACCGTTAGCGTCTCCAGCACCAACATCAATAACACCAACTACACCTGCTGGACAGGTTTTGTATGTGGCTTTCTCTCCCACAGCTCTTCTGAAATCGACGACACCAAACAATCTAACCTTTTGTCCCAGATTTCCGTCAATAGGCCAGCGCACAATCCCTCCGTCAGAGATGGCATTCCTCATGACCCAAACGGCAGACCAGCCGCGAATCCCATGGCGGTGGTCTACCATAGGAAAAAAAAGTATCCACGCGAAACAAACCTAAAGCGGTCGGTAAATGGTGGGTCGACTTCTGGATAGACAGTCAGAACGACCCCAAAATCGAGTCTACGGCATCTCATGTCGGGCGGATAATGGAAACCGAGCTTGGGCTTCAACTCCTAGGTGATAAGCGATGTAACAGATGCCGGGCTGAAGGTCTGGAGTGTTGGATATACAGTGAAAGAGGAAGGAAGCAAATCAGGCATCCAGGAAGCGCGTGTGCTCATTGCCGTGCTACAGGTCCAACAGCTCAAGGGTGTAGTGTTACAACACGGAGTCATAGTAAAAGGGCTGACCATCGACAACGTCAGCAGAACAGAGCGCAGAGAAGGGAGATTTTACCGATGGAATTGACGGGTTCATTCTCTGCGCAGAAATCATAGTCTTGCAGAGAGATTCATGCAAGGACGATATGACGAAACTTTGAAGCATTTGGTCAAGCCTGTTGATCCACTTGTACATAATACATATAGCATAATTCATGGCCTCGAGTAGCAATGAACAAACGGTAGAGAGAAATGCATGTTCAATACAACTAACCCTAATATAATGCCGCAAAAACAAAAGCAAATTTTTCTTGCTATCATTACAAGTCATACCCCAGAGCGAATGCCTAGCTCCCCACACGAGAAGAGGATTATAGCACAGGATCAGAGGAGGCGCAAGGTCCTAGATTACTGGAAATTTTGAGTCCATAGAATCCCACACCAACTATAGCGTCCTGACAAACAAATAACGTCGTTTATAGTCATAATCACTTGATCAAGTCAACTTCTGCTTGATAAAGAAGGATCGGAGATGCGACAACTGCCATGCACAGGTAATTGCAAGGACGGCTAGTTGAATCAGAGACCAGCGGACGACACGAGAGTTGGTAGCTTCGGATTGATCACGGAACTCGGCTTCTCGCTCCTAGAAAAAGGTCAAGTGTGATTAGCTTTCAGTTTCAAAGAAACTATAGAAGAGAAGGGATGAACATACCCGCTGGAATACTTGTTCACGACGAATATCCTCCAATCGACTATTGAGATCCTTCACTCTTTGTGTAATATCCGAAATCTTTCCAGAGTCCTCACTTTCAATCTTGCTGGTAGCGCCGATAGCAATGTCCAAAGCCAACTTCACGGTGGGCGCACTTGAGAGCCATCCTTGACTTTGCGAGTCGGGAGTAAAGCAGATCCTGTGTTGACCAGCGTCGGCGGCAGTAAATGTGAAGCGGCCGTCGCTAGGTGTGCGCTGCGAGACAACTCGGTGATCGTTGTCGAAGGTTTCTTCGACGGTGATGAGGACTTGGAGCGAGGAATCCTGGATCCAGGTATTCGATTCTCTGTTTAGGATTTCGGCCTTGTATGTCCCTGCGCATCAATTGTTAGTCACTATAAAACTGACTCGATGCTATAGCGATGAGTCTTACCGACAACCAATGTATCCTTGGGCAATTCTTCAAAGAAGCACTTTCGTTGCTGGCCTTCCATGTATACGTGGAGTGCGCGTGCCTGTGCGGACAGCACGGTCAAGACGGTGAAGAGTGTCAACAGCCATGATGGGCTGGTCCTTGATGCCGACATGGCGGCTATATTGAATGATTCAAGGAGCAAGGACAAAGACAATCAAGTAATTGAAAGGCAGATGTTGAGATGTTGTCAATATTATTGATAGAACTAAAGGGGAAAGCTCCTCTTTGTCAACTTGGCCGCAACTGCTTCACCGCCTACCGTATGGCCAATCACAGGGAAGTTGCCGCGTGCCCCGTTCTTCAATTAGAATCTTGACTTTCGACTGTTTTCATCACCCATCTTCAAGAACCCATCTATTTATCAAAAACAGCAGCACATTTCGAGTTATAAGCTTTGAAAACAAACCTCGAAATTCCCAGCAATTGCCTAAGTCTCCGTTTCCTATAAGACACCGCCGGCGTCGCGTCTGCGCATCCTGCATCATGGCCGCCGCGGATGTTCGCGACATGCTCGATTTGCCCGCAGATGGGCAACCAAGACCTACAAAGAAGCAGAAAGTCGCGGAAAAGAGGCCAGGTTAGTTTCCAGGCCCTTTCGATCTTGACTTCATTCTTCTGACATTTAAAAGAGGGTATTACTCGTGAGCTCTTCGCGCTACTCGGTGAAAAAGCGCCTCCTATCGCCCTCAACGAAAATAAATACAAGCTGAAGAAATCTAATCGAAGGGCGATTCCATGGTATGGTAATTTGTGCAAGGTTGAAAGTTTTCGTGATTCTAATTTGATGGCCACAGGCGAATGACCGAGTTCAAAAACGAGGCGCGCAGCGATGGATTAGTTCTTCGACATTGGAAGAAAATGGAGCCCGTGAACAAATTAGACGACGCTACAATGGAAGTTGAGCAGACGACTGATGGCGCACAAGAGGAGCATGGACAATATGCATTTGCCAAGTATAATATCAAGGCTCAGGTTCCCAGCCGATACACCGATGAACAATACCAGCGACACTTGCAGAGTGATGATTGGTCGCGCGAGGAGACGGATTACCTTCTGGGCTTGGTGGCAGAGTACGATTTACGATGGGTGATTATTGCTGATCGATACGATTATCAGCCCAAAACTTCAGAGACCAGCGATGCGAATGCGACAGCACTTGTTACAGCGAAAAGTGTCCGGACTATGGAGCAGATGAAGGCTCGTTACTATACGGTGGCAGCGAACATGCTTGCGCTCGAGCATCCACCTTCGGAAATGTCAGAAGCTGAGTTCGCGTTACACGAAAAGATGATGAAATTCGACCCGGATCGTGAACGACAGCGAAAGGAATTGGCGGCATTACAACTGAATCGCACAGCTGACGAAGTCCGAGAAGAAGGAATTTTATTGGAAGAACTCAAACGTATCGTCACAAACGAGCAGAATTTCATCGCAGAGCGCAGAGAGCTTTATGCAAGACTCGACGTTCCTTACCACGTCAGCAACACGACCATGTACCAATCTAGCCAGGGCTTGTCACAGCTTCTGTCGACCTTATTACAAGCGGACAAGAGCAAAAAGCGCCGCTCCATACTCGGACCGGAGAGTCTACCAAGTCCAGCTGGTCAAACACCCTCCCAAACCTTACCAAACGGTCTTCGCGATGTCGAAACACCCACAGCTGCTCTGTCCAACAAGAAAGGAGGAGCTGCAGCAGCTGCCGCCGCTTCGGCCGCCGCAACCCCTACACAACCCACCATACGCACCCTCACCAAAGAAGAAGAACAACGCTACGGCGTCCAACACCACGACCGCATCACCCCAGGTGTACACTTTCGCAACGACAAAGCCACAAAACTCACACAAGCCAAATCAAACATCCAAACCCAAAAACTTGCCGCAGCTCTTACAGAACTCGATATCCCTCTCCGCTTGCTCATGCCTACCGAGAAAGTCTGCAAGGAATTTGAAAGACTCATTCATCAAGTCAACACCTTACTTGACGCGCGCAAAGTCTCTGAGAAAGTGGAGAGCGAAATCCGAGTCCTGGAAGCTGCTAGAGAGGAACGACAGAGAAAAGAGCGCGAAGCGAATCCTACTGCTGCAAGTTCCGGCACAACAAACAACGAAACAGGCATCGATCAAGCAGAGAAACAAATCAAACTCGAGTCTGTGGAAGATCAACCACAGAGTCAAGGAGGAGGCGCAGCAGCGGAGGAAGAAGAGACTCATACGAATCAGCAGAATGGTGATACAGGTAATACAACGGCCGAGACGAGTAGTGCTGGCAATAAGCACAAACGTTCGGCTAGTGTGTTGAGTGCTCAGAGTGATAAGAGTTCCAAGAGGCAGCGGAAGTAACCTCTTCTCATGAGGATGTATTTCTAGATAGTACAATCCAAGAATGATGTATGATATACAATACTAAAGGAGTATACTATTTGTTCTAAGGATGTATGATTCTATTCCATGACATGACTAAAGTATACACATATGCCAATCAATAGGGATAATCACCAAAATCTCCCAACACTCTCTTCCAGTCGGTGCATGTGGGTAGTTCGGTCATAATTTGAGCTTCTCGATCAAAACTTTGCACTGTGCCTCCTGCCAACATACTTCGTACCATTCTCAAGTTCACAACGGATATCTTCTCGAAATTTTTGGCTCAACGACGAAGACGGAGGCGACGGCATCGACCTCTTTCGTTTTTTGCTAGCAGCATCAAAATTATGAGTAACCGACACTCTAAACTTTCTCAAATTACGGGATCGCTTCTTCGGTCGACGCTTCGCCGCTCGCCAGGCTTCAATGTGATAATCTCCCAATTCCTCTTTTGGAACATGGTCCCAAAAGGGAACTGTCGGTTCAAATATAAGGTCAACGTTTTCGTGAGATCGAGCTGCTTGCACCTGAAATCCGGCATGGTATCGTGCTATTTCACGTTTGCCGAGACCGATCACCCAGAGAAAGGTGTCGTGGAAGCCTTGACGAATAGCTTTGACCACCAGATCGTGTTTCTTTTCGTCGTCATTATCTTCCCGCTGAGGTCTGTCTGGAGACGCTTTGGGGCAGAAGTCCCGGACAATAACTGCATCATTGGGATCTGTCACTTTGTTTCTCTCGGCTCTGGTATAGCTAGGGAACAAGGTCCATCGTTGTCGTCGATAGGAAGATGATACGAAGTCAGGCTTAGAGGAATCCTTGGCATTCGACTGGCTAAGATTCTTTTCGGGCACCTTTTCAGGCACTTGAATAGAATCTTTGTCTTCTAGCTCAGAAAAAGCCTCGACAGTTGACTGGCGAAGCGAAGCACCTCGACCGTTATCGACTAATGTTGCATCTGTACCCGACCCAGATTCAGTCTCAGACAAGTTGTCTGCCGGTACCGCAGTAGTAAAGGAAGCATTGCTCGCGTCGTCATCATCGGCAACTGACTTTCTCTCTTCAGTCTCAAGTGAATTATCACCCGGCCCATCCGTAGCACCAGAAGCGTGGTTCTCATCCTTGTCGACAAAAGAATACCCATATCCACAACGTTTGCCCTCCGACATCCACCCAATGCTCACTTTCCGAGGTTGTTGAATTGAGGCTTTGCCTTGTAATCCGGGATGGTCCAATAATTCCATGAAGCGGCTCTTCTTTGGAACGCTCTTGGTAAGCGCAGGGGTTTCTTTTGGTCTTTCACCTTCACTACTGAGATGAATACTTGGTACCCATCGAGAACATCGACCGTTCCTGTCGACAGGATGCTCAGTTTTCCCCCTTCTTCTTTTAGAAATCGAGAGAACATTAGGTAGGTGCCTTGTAGATGGCAAGACGATAGCTTCGTTATCATCGTTAAAACCCGGCCGTATTTTCATATCATCCGCCAGCACGTGGTTCAACGAGGTCATCGTTCTGTCCAGGGTAAACGGGCTTGAATGGGGTCTAGAATCCCAGCTTTGCTCAGAGAAACGTGGGCTAGTGATGAATGCTGCATCACTGTCGTAACCGGTCTCGCTGGCGAAATCCAGAGAACTACCTCGTGTGACTGTATCGTCGACAGGCTTCGGTTCATTTGACCATTTCGGACGCACTCGCTGGGAAAAGGATCTTCTAATTCCTACCGTTAGGCCGGTCGATTTAGAGTTAGGATCCTTGCGTCTCATCAGTTTATGCAGCAGAGATGAGTCTTCTTTTGGATCTTCGCGTTGATCAGAAGTATGGCCTCTGTTTGTATCCGTTGCCTGTTGGAACAAATGTTCCACTTCAACATCGATTTCGGATTTCTTCTCCGTATCCGGCACTGAGGCGGTCCGTGACGGACTAGATTCTGATTTACGATGCCTCACGCTCGTACCCAGGCTTTCTGGTCGTGATCGCTCGCTCGATTTTCGACGGAGATGGGGTTTGAGAAAGGCCATGTTTTTAATACACATGTATTATGAAGATGAAGATACTGTGCTTCAAAAGACGATCAGATGTATGCAAAACACGATATTATGCGAGCCAAAAGACATGCAATCGATGGGTATTTATGCTTGTTGTAGGGTAAAAAAGAGAAGAGACTACCGTGGATGGAGGAGAACTGATGTGTTTTCACGAGGAAGGAGCAACGGGGACTTTCCTAACATTGTTCCTTCTAGCAGGCACCCACACCTTGGCAATAGATAATATTTCGAACTCCTCTATATACGTCCCCGACTAATCACTCTGCAATGATCATGTTCCCAGCATAATAGCTCCCTAAAGAAAAGGAACACCCGGAATCACCGCACTCCGCCCAGCAACGGCATCACTTCCAAATTTGGTAGTGTACCATCGCACACCTCGTCGTGCCTGCGGCAACATGGTAAAAATATCATTCAAAATAAACACGAGAGCTGGCCACGGGAACGGAACGCGTAGGTATTTGGCAAGTATAGCAAATGGCTGCAACCATGGTGCTGGAGCGACGGACGGAGCTGGCAAACCGGGATGTGATATTGCCGGCAAAAACGCATGAGCAGGATATACTGCCGTACCGACTAATACAAAGCCAGCCCATTCCAGCCATTCGAGAGAATAATGCGGATATAGAACCCAACGGAATAGCCCTTTTGCGGGAGGAATTACGTAGACTTTGTGGTAGATGTTTCTCTCGTTGTCGCTTCCCGCTTTATCGTCGAACTTTTTGGCTGCTTGACGCTGCGCTTCCTCGCGGCGAAGACTCCATAATGTTCGTTCAGATCGTATATTGCCAATCATTCCGTATGCAAATGTAGCTAAGCCGATATATGGAAGACATTGCTGGAGTGTCGTCGATGATGTCGGTAGAGGCGTGTACCCCAGACCTTGAGTGAGATCATATCCTGTAATCCACCCAGCGATGCAAGAAGAATTGAACCAGTTGAAAATGAACGCAAGCGCAAATACCTCCAACCGGACCGGGGAAATACTAGGCGCAACGAAGAGCGGATTCAAAATAGATCGATTGAAATAATGAATCACATAGAGAGCGCCAGCAACCTTGTTCCACAGAGGCAATTCTGAAAATGAGAAATTGAACTCTGCAGGAAGTGTTGATAACATGTAAAGCAGATTAATGGGACCGACTACCTCCATGACGCTCCATGCAAAGCGGCCATTCAGATTGAGCGCAGAATTTGGCATGGAGAATTTCCCTGACGGATGATAGTCTAATAGCCATTGGATTACGGTTGCCTGCAGCCTTCTCAATATATTTATCTTTTCATGCTGGAAGAAAACTTACGGCTGGAAACCATTGGAATAGACGTAGCTGCCAGGTATAAGCCCACGGTTGAGGGGGAAAGAAAGATTTCGCGAACGCGAAAATGTTGTACATTGCGTAAGACGACCGAAGCAGATGAAATTCTTGAAATATGAAATCAAGTCTAATTGTAACAATGGAGAATTATCATGAGAAAGGAGAAGAAGAAGTTATAGACGTAGAGGTTCGCGTGGTTGTTACGTCGGGATGATCAACATGCCAAAATGTTGTAGGTACGAGCAATACGGCCAGATCCTAGCTGCGGATCGCTCGCTTCTGATTGGCTGATCGCGTTAACACTCTTACACGTCGGAAAAGTATGAACTGAAAGTATTAGTACGTACAAAAGAAATCTAGTACGAATGAACGGTACTTTTGACTGTCTTGAAGCATCAAAACTAAGAGCTCGTCTTGACAAAACGTGCACAGTACTGCTTGATTGGGTTAAACCAAAGCGGTGAGCGTGCGGACAAGCTAACGATATGTGGCAATTCCTGAATTCTGCACATTTCCTTTCCGAATTCCCCACACAAATGAATAATCACTAATTAGGGCTATTTTTTCGTCAAACTCACCCCCCATACCAGGCAACCAGACAACCAGACAACCAGGCAACAACCTCCATTTGCAGTGTACATGGAAGCAATAATAAGCTCATATGCTCCATTATTCTGTCGTAGGATTGCTGATGAATTGATGTCTTACCATTTAGACCTCAATCTACATGAGCTGGCGGAGAAGTCCTACAAAGTCCAAATCCACGCATATATTGAACAAGTCCGCCCAATTCCAATGGACGGTGAGGTGAGTACATCAAGGCCTAGTTGGCCAACATCATAGAAAAAGCGCAACTGGTGTCTAGCCGGAATCGAAGCTGGGACCAGGAACCTTGAAAGGTATAAAAAAAAGTACTTTAGTGCAGGGCTGAGCTGAACGCTCTCTAGACTTCTGTTCCAAATGCCCGTAGGCAAACAACATATCGAAAACACTGATTTATATGAATACATTGGTTGCCTAATCTTCTGATATCTCTTTCCTGTGAGTAAAGGGTACGTCTCCAGGTGTCAAGGCATTCATTCTTCCAAGTCTTGAAGGGATCCCGCGGGATTGCTTTTGACTTCAACGAAATGAGTGCCGGGACATCTTCCAGACTCTCAATGGGATACGAAACACGAGCATAGCATAGATGTACTACATACCTACACATGTAGTAGCACTTGAGATCTATGTACTCTACATGGTCCGAACACAAATAGTCTGAGCTGTCTCTTCTATGTGCGCTTCCCTAATAGGAAGGCGTCATACCTATACACACCACCCATGACTTCTATAGCCGAATCAATCTAAATTGTTTTAAAAAATGAAATCTGAATATCAAGCAAGTGCCCACCAGCTCTCGCGCAAAATATATTTACTATTCATAATGCTAGTAATCTATCCAAACCATATGAAACACAAATGCAGACAATGCAATTAATCAGTCGTAGTATCCATAACGTCCTGTTTCATAGACTGCAATTTTGCAGCTTTGCGCTCTGCTTTAAAGTCCTCGATTTGTTTCTTTAGGTCCGTATCTACATTGAACCCGGTTAGTAACACTGTTTCACATTGGTGGAGATTGTCAGACTTACTGGCTATGACTTCTTCGATCTTCAATGGCGCTCTGTTGAAAGGATCGTTTGGATCACTCAGTAAGTGAGAACGGATTGTTGCGCGATCAATAGTGACTTTTGAGCTTGGTAGAATGACCGGGTCTTGCATGAGAGTGTACATAAGGGGGTCTTCCACACGTTAGTAAGACATCATTAAAAATTTCGAACAGGTAATATCTTACCGAGAAAGTCATCAGGAACTTCTCCCAAATCCTCCTCTGCCTGGTCATCTGCCTCCTTGGCGTTCTTGATCCGTTTCGCCAATTCCACCAACTTCGCCAACTCTTCGTCCGGTTTCAATGCTCGCTTGCGAATGATTTCAGCCGCCTTCTCAAAATTTTGCGGCTTGTACGATCGGCCMTCCCSAGCCACTGCATAGATGAAATTCTCCTTGTTCATCAGGTTGATATACACATCAATAATCTCACTCAAGAGGCCACGTGGATTAAAGCCGTATTCTTGCAGATTTCCAACGTGCAGGTTTGAGCTCTTAGGTCCCACCATTGCGTCGAGGTTGTAGTCTAACATATCTGCTAATCGTTGTACGATTTCGGGCATGGTGAATGAATCTGCTAGTGCCTCTGTGAAGAGTTTGAGCATGGCTACGGTTTCGTTGGTCAATTGCATGTAGGATTTGGCTTGGCGTTGAGCTGCACTCAGCGCTTCTTCCTTTTCTTGTCGGACTGTCTGTTCCATGGTATTTCCCTCTCGGTTCAATAGCTCTTGCGTATCATGAATGGTGATGAATGCAGTAAAGGCTTCATCAAGAACAAATGTCACGTCATTCAGAAGAAGATTCACAAATCGGACGAAAAAGTCGAGGTTCTCCTTTGCTGAATCGGAAAGCTGATTCCTATAGGCTGGGTTACCCCAAATGCACTTGATGATTTGGAAGATCTCATATCGAATGTTGAACTTGTCGAAAAACTGAGTATGGGTTCCAGTATGTTCAACTTCAATGTAGAATTTCATAGCGGCGTGAAGGAGGTACTCATTTGCAAATGGCAATGAGTTGAGCAAGTCTACGAGGATGCCTCGGGCTCCACCAGGTCGAGGCCATGTTCCTCGGAACAGTATAGAAATAAGACCAGCTTTGAGATATGGGTTTTTGATATATTGAGAGCTTTCAAGGAATGCAATGCACAGCATCACAAGCTCATCGCCTTGGGCCGTGGTGATGATCTGTGGCATAGACCACATGATGAACTTGAAGTTGCTCACGATATCGTCGATGAAATACTCGGGTAGACATTTGAAGATCTCGCTAGGTTCCTCTGGTAGAGGCAGCGCAAGTTTCTGTTTGGGAAAGTCCGTTCCAGAAACGAGGCGGAGAATCCATACAATGACATATCGCATGAATTGCATGGAACGAGTTTGCCACACGGTATCAAACAATAAACCCTGAAGACTGTACTTGAGGGATAGACCTAGATCAAGTCGGTCTTTGTACTTTTTGAGAGCTTCTTCAAATGTCCTCAACTGCATAGGGTTGTGGATCCATTTATGTCGTTCAAGCTCAAACTTATTGATCTGCGTTTCCATGTGGCGAAGGTCTTTCTCGAGTTGCTCCAGCTTGGAAGTTAGTGATTCGCTGCCATAATGGTGTGATGCGACGGTAAGGAAGAATAGTTCGGAAATGAAGTTGGAGGTGCCTTCTGCTTTGCGGGCATAAAATTCGTCAGATGTATGTTGGTCTGCGTTTATCTTGGTCTCGTCGTCCATTTTGACGCGAGGATTCCGATGGAGGTAGTCCGCGTCTATGCGGTCAATCTGCTTCACTTAGCAATATATAGAATAGTATGGAATATTTTGTATACCTTTGTGAAAGCTGCATCCATGAACGGCTCACAGAGTTGGTCAAGACAAGTTGTAATATTAAACATGAACCCATCGGATGATACAGTTTTGGGATCAACCTGCATTGCTCTCCTCTTGTGGTTCAGATTGATGGCTGCCGCAAACCAGTCCAGTACTTTTTCTCTAGCCTCTTTCGAAGCCCGAATCAAATGATTGATAACATCCAAAAGATCAGAGCTAAGCAATTGCTGTGTCATACGAAGAGACCGCTGCGAGTTCAGAATGAAGCCTTGATCCCGGGTCTTGGGGCTAGAGAAATATGTACTCGTGACTGGTGCTTGAAGCGGTGACAAACGAAACCAAGGTCCGAGTAATGTATTCACTTCGAAAGACGCAGCATCTGTCTCGTTGAGGAATCGTGGAGATTCGGCGATGGCAGATCCGATAGCAGCATTGTGTACGAGATTCCTGAGAGCCTAATGACAATTAGCATAAAACTCCTGAGAACGTCGGACCAAAACGAACCGTCACGTATGGCTTATAATCATCATTCATGGTCTTTGTAGATAGTTCTTGGCTCATCTGTTCCACCGTCGTAATAATCGCAGACTTCAAATCATCCTGCTCTTCAAAAAGCTTCACCACTTCTGCAAGAAATTCAAGGTCTACTCCTCGATCATCTTCTGCATCAAGGAGAAGGTTTGGGATCAGTGGCGAGCGGCCGGTCGGCGTTTGACTATTTGGTCGTTAGCGTTATTGTATTTTCATCACCCCTTTCAGCCGGGACACAATGAGAAGAAAGAGACCAACCCGAACATCTCCGGCATAGTTACCGCAAATACAGCGTAACTTATGCAAAGGCGTTTGGCCTCACTGACCACGGCGAATCGGGGATCATTATCAGACGCTTTGCGAAAGCCTTTGATCAATCGCCGCACGCGCTTCCAGCACGGCAAAAGATAATCCAAGGGTGTATCACGGCCCGTGTTGGACGCAGCCTCCAGAATCGCCTGATCCAGTACACCAGTTGATATTCTGATTTCCGATCCTTCATCCTTGAGTTCACTGAGCACGCCCGGTAGAAAAGTCAATTTCTGACCATGTATAGTCTTCTGCTGGTTCTCGTCAAGAGTAATGCTGAATAATGCGCGTAATGTTCTATCTTCAAAGGTCTCGAGGGACTCCTCCGCTTTGGGGCCAGCCCGCTGCTTAGGTGGCGCAGGCGACACCGATGGTGACGGTACATTGGGCGTTGCCGAAGCCGGAGTAATTTTTATTCTCTTGCCTTGCGCGGATTCACCTGTTCTCGCATCGTTTTGGTCTGGCGATAGCTCGGGTTGTGGCTGTGGTGTGGGAATATTCGACGGTGGTCGCGGCGTGGAGCTCGATTCTGTCGGTGAAGCAGCAGATGAGGATGTTGACGTTGCGGGTCCGCCTAATTTTGCTAACCTCTTATTACGAATCTAGAGAGAGTAAAGTGAGTTGTAAGACTCATGAGAATGGAGGTCGAATTAGCAAGCTAACCTTATCAGCATCTGAAAGCGGTTCGGACATCTTCGAAGCTCAGCCTCCAAGCAGTTCGCGGTGATCTGTCGATGAGTAATAAAGAAAGACCGATCAATAACTGGTCTGGCTTTAACTTTTTGATTCGGCAGTCAGTGTAGTTGCGAGTCAACAGACCGTGCTTTAGTAATGTTGCTGTTGCAGAAAGGCGGAATGACAGCATGCGGGCAAACTCCATAGAAATGATGGAATCTCAGTGAAGGTTTGCCCGCACTTTCCTTTACTAAGCTCGCGGTGGGTCAGGCTAGCTTCTCCGCTTTGTATAATAATACTAACAATAATACATACTTTGATGATATGCTTCGACACTTGAATGTTTGATATTAGGTAGAAAGGAAATATTATCACACTAATACTAAACTATTTACTGAAGTCTCGCTAGAAGAATCATGCTCATACAGGGTAGACAATACAAGACCGACGTCCAGAATACTCCAATCATGACCAGCTCTATATAAGACAGGCAGTGTCAATAAAAGGTTTCAGCATCGACTGAGGTAATCGAGGAAAAGAACAGAAAGGGAGGAAAGAGCCACCAACTGTGTAATAATAGAAAGCAGAAAGATCGGAAGAAGAGACATCAATATCTTCTCCTCTTGAGTTTCATCTTCACATCATCGTAGCGACGACAGCTCTTCAACTCCATAGCTCTAGCTTCTTTCATCTTCTCGACATCCGGGAACAGCCAACCCTGCGCTGCTTGCATCCTTCGCTCTCTTTCCTGTACTTCCATTTCACATTCATAATGAAGATTATTGACAAAGTCGTTTTCCACCTGAATATCTAGATTTTTAAATTTCCGCGCGCTGAAATCATCCACATCCTGCGGGTTGAGGTAGTAATTCAGTTTGAGTTCCGGCGTAGTTCGTTGCATAGTATGGGGCGAAACGGCATCAAATCGATATAAGGGACCAGCGGGAGTTGATTGTCCTCCGGAGAATAGCGAAGAAAGTAGCGGGAAAATGAACAGTAAAATAAGCGGGAGGAGTTGGGTCAACGAAGCCCAACCGGGAGACGCAGGTTGAGTCTGCGCATTAGCTTCACGTGGTCTTCTGCGAACACCTGGGCCGCCGAATTGGTGAACCCTGAATCCGGGACCACCGCCCATATTGAAGACAAATTGAGGACCGCCTGTGGTGACAATCAGTATACTCTGATATTGCTTCATCCTTGGAGACCTTACCACCAAACGGACCACCAAATCCACCGCCACCGAATCCACCACCGAAAAACCGATTAAACAATTCCTCCGGCGATATCTCCTCCTCAAACATGGGGCCACCAGCCCGACTTTGCGGGAATCCACCACCACCACCGAATCCGCCGAATGGGTTGCCGGCAGCTGACGGTCCGGCACCTGCGCCAGACGCTGAGAATCTGCTATCGGGGTCGCCGCCGAATTTATCATATCTCGACTTTTTATCAGAATCGGAAAGGATCTGGAAAGCACGCGATACCACTATATCACGTGTCAGAAAATATACAACCCCTCTTCACAGCACAAAGTCAACGCACTCTTAAAAGCCTCGTCGGCACCATCATAACCATTCTTATCCGGATGCGTTAACAAACTCAACTTGCGATAAGCCTTCTTAATCTCGCTATCCGTGGCCGTCTTCTGTACCGCCAGGATTTCGTAAAATGCCGTCGGTGAACATTTTCGTACTCTGATAACGGCTGCTTTTTGTTCGGGGGTATATTTGCGATCTTGGTTGCCCTGTGTGTGTTCGCGCGATCTCGCTGATCCACTGGAGTCCGCTCCAGAGGTTGTTGCAGATGGCATTTCGTGTTGGAAGAGTCCCAACCGGGAAGCTCGACTCTGTGGTAACGGACAACGAGGAATCAGTGAGTAATCGGCGGCGAGTAAGTGTACGATCGTAGTGTTGAAAGCGTTGGTGATTGCAAAGGGAGAGCCGCAGTCCCTGTAGAATCGAATCGATGTTATGCCCCGCTCAAACGAACCATTAATCTCACAAAGAATATACCTCGAATGTATCAAATAAAAAAGAGCGAATGATCAGGATAGCACAATAAATTTGATCGCTTCAAGTGATGGCGTTGGCCAGAGTGGTGTTCCAGAATTTCGGGGATAAGAAAGTCGAAGTTCCTAATTGTACGTGGTCTTCGAACGGCTCAAAGTTGACTCGCCGCTTGGTTCCACTTCCGGCATTGGGCTGGAGCTTCCGCGTATAACTTGGATAGCGATTTTCTGCATTTCCCCAGTCTACTTAAACAACTGGCGATTTTGCAACTTTTCAGTCACAATCGATTTAAATACGGCCGGAGCAACGCAGACACAATGGCAACTTCAGACGGGACAGAGCAGGCTAAAAAGTCTGTGTACCAGATTGCTCGAAGCTGGGGAGGTGCGTCATTTCATCTCACGCTTGAGATTCGACTACTTTGGACAATACTCAATCGCATACTTCCTACACAACTTACCAGCTAACTCGACACAACAGAAAACCCCCTCCCTCCTACGCTACTAGCAACACTCATCACCGCGCAACACATGCGCCCATTCCAACTCCTACCCATGAGCTTCGTCCCCGTCCTCCTCTTCACATCCTACACAAACGTGAACGGCTTCAAAAAGGACAGCGCGGGTATTAGCGCCGCCTGGTCTGGGTTATATCTTCTTCTGGCGAGTCGACGCAAGCAGAAATTCATGAAGAAATGGAGTCCTCGAGGGATCGTTCGTGGTACCTCGATGGGTTTGGCGCTAGCTAATATGGTTGCTGGAGGTTTGACGTATGCTTTGGGTGAAAGAGAGGATGAAGATTGATGATGCAGTATTCTTCTTGGGGAATTGTGTAGCAACGATATTGGTGGTATTAAGGCTGGCGTTTGGTTTAGGAGTTTCTCGATGAGAGCCGTGGCCGTTCGGGAGATCTATGTACGATATGAGAGAGCCGGATCATGGCGCCTGTAATGTTTACGCTATTCATGATGATATACACCACTATATATCACTCGACTGATACAACTCCTGCGCCATGATATACGAGCCGACAGCGGCCGGCACCAGAGAATGAAGCAGCGCGTCCTTACTCTGAGCCGCATTACGAGCTCTCGTGGAGCTGACGGGAATCTCATCAATCTTCCGTCCTGGAATCAATTGAATTCGTTCCGCCCACTCCCGCTTCCCGCCTTCCTGCTCCCTTCCACCCTGCGCAAGATGTCGCAAATATTCCTCCTGCTCCTGTAAATTCCCCCACTCATCGTCCGGCCTCATCGTAACTCTCAACCTATGCCTTGACAAAAAAGGCTCTAATGGCTGCAACGTATGCGTAGGCGGATAGTATTTCGGGTTGAATATACGAATTAGAGTATCGTATCCGGTCAAATGGACCTGTTCCAGATCGCTCGGGTATTCCCCGGATTGCTCTATTGCAGCTGCCTTGTCTACAAAATACGGTTGTTTAGTGACTCCAATATCGACCTGAGGTAGATCCGCGGTGGGGATTGAGGGCAAGGACGATTGGAGATGCGTCCGGAGTTCCTGTGCGAATAGAGTCATCATGATCAACCGATCCTCGAATGAGGCCGGTTTGGATGGTTTATCGGCATTTTGGGTTGCGAGCAGCAACAGTAGTCTGGACGAATGGGGAGATTCTTCCAGAGCGCTCGATGCGATTCTCAAGTGTGCTGCGGTGGGAGGGTTGAAGGAGGAGTCTAGGATGAATAAGGATCGGGCGTTTTGGGCTGGTCGTCGTTCGTGGGATTCGGTGGGGACGCGGTCTAGGACTTCGAATGTGCGGGGGGAGGAGATGAATTCTTTGAGCGAGGAGGCGTAACGTGAGCGGAGAATGTTGAGTGAGTTGTTTGCCATGCTGGCAACTATGAGAGCTGAAGGTCGTGTATGATTCTGTTCAAATGATGAGGATGAATTGTTTACGATGGACGAGCCGGTAGTGGCTGATGGTGAGCCACATCTTGATTGGATCAGGAACGCGGAATGTGGCTTGATTTCAGCTTATCAGCGCTGATAAGGCACGTGGCGTCATACCACGCCATATTAATTGTGATTCATGATCATACAGTAAAACAATTCGAGTTTTGTTTTAGACAAATATCTTGAATCGCAAAAGGGATCCATATTCATTAATATGTCGATGCTTCTTCGCATGGTGGCTGATTGATCATTGATGGATCAAACAAGTTCCGTTGTTTCACACGGAGCTTTTGATGAGTCTCTAATTACTCGGATCAGCCAGGGTCCAGACTTGAGCCGCCCATGAAACAATTCTCCTGGCAATTAGCGAGCGAAGAACTAACATCAGCGTAACCGCCAGTGACTGTTGTGAATAGATTAATATTTGTTTCTTTTCTACCTAGTTGGACAATTGTCAATTAATTCGACGATAACGGAATGCACTTATTTCGGGTCGGGCGAGCAACGAAGCGCCGAGCGGTACCGTGCCACAGCTGACAGACCGAACCGAGTGGGCGAGTCGCTTTGACAAAGTTAAATAACATCAATTTAAAGGCAGCCGTGTCGTACGGTGTGGATAATGACACATGTATATAGTAGTCCGTACATATATTAGCGGAMAAGCCACTGTACTGTAAGAACGCGAAAATCATAAAATCCTAGATGAAATTAATGAATTCAAAGTGACAGGATCAGCCGGGTGGGGTGCCAGCGCCGATGGCTTGTCTCGGGCGTGCGCTAACCGACTAGCCTGTCTCGCACTTTGATCAATCAAATACGCCTTTTGGAGAGACATTGTCTGATTGGCTGCCGATGGAGCAATGGTTGCTTATCAGACTTATCTTCATACATGAGGTTGGACAAAGCGAGACACGGACACTGGCAGCAGTAGGACAGCAATCGAATTTACTGTGCTGAGTGTGGACAGTAGAAGCAAGGACGTGAGAACACAGCAAGGCACTTTACCTGACAAGTTGATCATAGAAGACTAGAACGCCCATACCCACAATTAGTAAATACTACACTGTGTAGTTAATTATGGCTGCTATGTGACATATCGTCGGTAAGCAGCGCAATTCATAGTGTCAAGATGCTTGAGTAGTACGGTCCCTGAGTAATTTCGCCTGCAACAATGACGGAATAGGGCATTGGAGGGCAACGTATTACTACGTATTAGATTACGACTTATTGATCTCAAACGGTAGACCCACTCGCTAGCCAGGCACCCGGTCTGTATCTGCCCAATTAGCGCCCGTCCAGCGCACGTTTCGATCTTCTACGGAGTCAGTAATTCGATTTTGATACAGAACACTCGGTAATTACGCCGTACCGCTCAATTTCTGCCAGCAGGGAAGGACCCCACCTGCCCACGGGCTGCTTTTTCCACTTTCCAGTTTCCACTTTGCCAATGCCAACCCTAAGCACCGGCCTGGACTCTTTCTTCTGATGCTTTCTTTCCCTTCTCTTTTCTTCTTCTCCTTCCCTCTTCCTTCTTTATCAAGGCCTCAGATCTCGCTTCGTCGTTCATTCACACTCTCTGGGTAGAGCTTTCATTCTTTCAACCATCACCGTTGCTCTTTCATTCCTTCAAGAGCTTCTAGCGAATTGACTTCGCATTCTTTCTTTTGACCTGCTCAGAAATTCCTTCTCGTTGACGAGTCCAGCCAATCTTTTCGAACTACACGACCAAACAAACTTCGGTTTCCAGCATCAAATTTCTCAAAAGTAGTTCAACTTGCAACATAGACTTCACAATGTTCTTCACCAAGGTTTCTCTTGCTGCCATCGCTGCTTTGGCGGCCGTGAGCGAGGCTCGTCACCATGAATACGGCCTCTTGCACCCCAAGCGCTCTCTGAGCTCCGCTCCTGTGCTTCCTACCGTCACTGTTTACCCTGTTCCTCTCAACACCGGCGTTGCGACTGCTCCCGCCTCGTCCGCCTCTGCTACTGACCTAACCTTGACCTACACCCTCGGAACTGGCACTTCCACCCAGGTCGTGACCACCACCATCCACCGTACTGAGACTGACACCCTCTACGTAACTGCTACTGCTGTATGTCCTAAACTTTTCTCTCGAAAACCAGAGACGATACTAACAAATATAGGCCCCTGGTGGCAACGAGCAAGTTGCTAGCGAAGCCACAACAACTGTCTTCAGCACCTCTACCTCCACCTCGACCGTTACTGTCTTTGCTGCTTCTTCTACTGGAGGCTCTGGTCCTGCCGCTACTGGCACTGGCAGCGAGGGTTGCAGTGGACAGGCCACCGTCACCGTCACTCAGAAGGAAACCGTCACAGTGGTAAGTCAGCGCCGGGTTATTTTATATGATATACCTAATGGACCATCTAGACTGCTACCCCCACCGCTTCAGTGGGCCTCAATACCGAGGTGATTTCCGTCCAGCCAACGGAGACTGGCTCTGCTGGTCCAACTGATACTGCTGTCGTCGAACCTACCGAGACCGCTAAGGTTCCCCCTTCTCCAAGCGCCCACGGCAGTGGCCATACCTCCGTCGCACCCTACCCAACCAATGTTCCTGGTCAAGGCCAGGCTACATCCTCTGGGTTCTTGACCAGCACTCGCCCTCTGCACACTGGCCGTCCCCGCCCCACCGGCTACTTTTAGACGCACATAAATTACGATACTGATTTCGGTTCAATCTGTTCGCATTCGTGTCTATAAAGTCGTTCGGCTTCGTTGGCTTGTGTACGCTTCAATCTTTTAACATTTCTCTCCATCGCCTTGAATTTTATGACAAGAGCAACACTGGGTGATGGCCTCTTTTTTTCTATCTTCTTGAACCTTGTTTGTTTGCCAGCACTTTTCGTCTATCTTACTGCTAGTCGGTGAGAGGTTCTATTCTCGGAAATAAATTTTTTACCATACATCAACAGCTAGCCTGTCATCTCGAGCCGAACAGATGAGCCTGACATTGATGCATTGAATAGGACTAGCACATAGATGGAGTTTGATTTATTGTAAATTATTTTTGACAATAATCATAGATTTCGTTATTTACGCAACAAAATTACAAGTAGTATACAGTATACACAGAATCCTCGGTCGATCATACATCAACCTGTCTGTCCCCACGCACGATTCTTGCCCTTCTAGCCTGCCACTCCAGCCAAGTCAGCCCCTGCAACAAACAATCCGCAAGATCATCCATCTTCTCGATTTTGTATGCTTTCTTGTTGACATCCGACTTGCTTTCCCTGACTGCTTTGGACGTAGTAGAGCTTGGAATTATTTTTAGAAGTTGCGGATTCCATCGTCCAAGATATGCATCCACCACATCACTGACATTCTGCTTGTCCGTGTCCGTTGTATTGATATCGACATCCCAGCATAATAGACCTCTCTTTCCGAGATCCGATGAACTCGAAGCAGAGAGCAAATGACCCACAATATCCATCTTTTGTTTTTTTACCCCCCGCTGACTCTGGCCTTTCCCCTTCTCGCTGCTATCGTCTCCTTCAATCGAAGACTTTGACTCGTCCCAAAACTGCATTATCCTCGCCGGACTAATGGGATGCACCTGAAAATCCTTCTCTTCACAACTCCGGGATTTATCGACTCTGGCCAACTCCCGCATCGTACGCAGCACAGCATGCAACATCCCCTCAAACACGCCGACCCTCAAACTCCATTCTAGCACGGCGGACTGCCCGCCTGAGCGGAATCGTTGGCGTTCTATGAGGATGTGTGTTGGTTTATAGGCCTGTAGCAGAGAGGAGAGGAGCACAAATGCGTTGTGGGAGAGGGTGTCGGGCTCGAAGTTTTTGTTTGCTGCTGCTATTTTCATAGTTGGGAGCTCTTCCTCAATAGCATCAAACTCTTCGAGTGCTTGATTCTTGGTAGTAGAGGTGAATGTGCGAAATGCCGAGGGAGGGAGGAGAGATTTTAATTTAACTTCTGTGTCTGCGTCCTGAGTCGCAGGACCAGGAGCAGGAGAGCCAGCGCCGAGCTCTTGAACGCCAATGCGATGCCACGCATTCAGCGTCACCAATCCTTTCTGCTTTTTATCTGCATCTCTTGTCTCTAATACCGTCTCCGGCGCCCTCACAATCAAATGCGCAAACGCCAGATTCTGGATCCCCATGTCAATGCTCAACACACTCAACCCTTTCCCTTCATCTTTCTTTCTGGGTCTAGCTTGATGGCGACTAGCGCCATCATCAAGAAAGACACTCGTCAAAAATACATCGTTGAGTCGTTGACGCAACTCATCCTTTCGACCCGAATTGGGAATCCCCGTCTCCCGGGCAAGCGATCGGAGCTGTGTCGCTTTTAGGGTCGAGAGATACGACTCTAGTGTCTCTGGCTTGTTGAGCGGTGATAATTTTGCTGCCTTTGGTCTTGCTAAGAGTGGCAGTGTGAGACGCATTGGTTTGTGTTTAGGCAGTCTCGGACGACTTGTTTGACTGTTGTTGTGTGGTTAGAGATGTTCGGGAGATGGGGCAAAGGCTAATGGGTGGATCCGCGCTAGGTGTTTTAGTGGGGAGCGCTAAATCAGGTACGCCGCACGCTTCAATTGGGTCGTATCCGTATAGAGTACGAGATCGTATACGTAGTTCATGCCTGACTCAAGTTTGGTGATGGTTTTACGCGATGACTCTTTAAAATCATATAATTACTCAGCTTCAAACTGGGTATTCGGCCTTTTTCAAGGCACCGAATCACACCTGGACCATGAAAAAAGCCCACCGCCAAGCGGAGCCTCAATATGGAAATCGAGGGGAATTTCGTTCATCTTGAACGCCCGGGGCGACGCGCCATTGTCTTCTCTTCTCTTCTCCATGTATTCATTGTCACTCACTCATCACCTGAAAGAGCTGACGGCATTGCCTGGTAGTTTGTTTATAAAAGTAGCGCCTCCATTGAGCTTAGCGTAGTACTGAGCTCAGAAATAAATTCTCGCTTACCAGAAAGATTTTCCTGCTTCTCCTCCTCTTCCACCACCATAATACATCTCCCATATCACCTCATCTAGTTTGTGCGCAGCTTTTTGGTCTACCTGCTTCCAATATGACACCTCGGATATATCCTACTTGACGATGCACTTAAATTTGCCCCAATTGCTACTCTGAGCTCCTATTTTGTTCGTTCGAGTTCTTTGCTTTTAAGGGCACGCTGAAGTATCCTTCCAACACGCTGGAAAAGACAACTTGGGCGAAGGCAGTGCTTTCAGCGGCTTTTCATCAGAAGTCTCTCCTAGACACTCCAAAATATTATGGTACTTTCTACCAATCTAGCGTTCTGGTAGCTCAACTGACTCTGATCTGGCAGATTATTTTACTTGCCCGCGAGTTGCAGCCATTCAGGAACTCGCCCATACCAGTTCCTCTTGAGTAGTCTAGCTCAGAAAAAACAACGCTTGTCCTATATCAGCACAACTTTGAATGAAACAGACAGACTTTTCAGCACATGGCAACATACGTACCAGTCGAGCCTCGCAAATTCCGGTACAATGGAGATGCGATGGTAGCCCTCAAGACGCTCAAAGGCGTCAATGGAAAGTGCACAGCTTCTACCACGAAATTGACGGAGTCAATCCAAGACTGCTTTTATCTCTGTGGCTCCTCAGTCAACAAGAAACAACCTCGAAGATTCAACGATAATACGCCTATATCAACCACACAAATAGCCCTCCTACGACGCCTCGTTTATGATATTTTCTTTATCTTTCTGCAGCTCGAGTCAGCAACACCCATGGAAGTTATGATCGAAAATCTCACATTGACACCCAATAACCAGGCCATCGTCTTAAAATTTAATCAGGGCAGAAAATTCTTCCTCCTCGGTCGCCATGTCTAATGGGATGGACGTACGATCATGCCCAGGTACTATGTTGTGCCAGTAAAGCCGCTTAACCCTCAGTCACTCGATCTGAAGGTGCCATTGTTCTCTGGCCTGTTTTGGAGCGATTCTACACCAATGTCTCCATACACAGCCAGCCGTCTCGGCCACAAGCTGGTTGTCACATATACAATGCTGCTCTGCCACCACACACATCCAGACATCGCCGAGGCGACCTTGGACGGCGACTTAGACAATTTGCGTCAATGATATAACCATTCTCCTCGCGAGTGAAACAAATCTTACAGCACGTAATGAGCTGGGTCTGGAAAGAGTGGAAGGTTCCGTCCAGCGCTCAAAACGATAGGAAGCACGGAAATCATTCCTTTCCGGCCTAATCATGGAGAAAGCACATCAGCGTACACCAGACATGCCTCGCGTGGATACTTTCGGCCGGAGTCTCAATCCGTCGTCGACATGTGAGGTACACGCTAGATATCGGCATCTGGGATACTCTTTTTGAAACCTCCCTTGATACTGCTAAGACTTGTCCAGCACGACTCTGTGAGCTAGAAAGAGTTGTTATGCGAACTTCTCATGTTGATTGATTTGGGTGTAGCAATGGCGCTTACTGGATTGTATGCTGAATATAGTAAGATCTACGATGCCATCGAGGTAGATCAGCCAGGATCACTAGGGAACAATGGTTGATATGTCCAAAGCTATGGGATATCCGAGGTTGCATGGACTTTAACAGGCTTGATTGGTCCTGAGGTATCTGGTAAAGTCTACGAGACGGCTAGTTGGGAAACTCTAGGATGGGTTTTGTTTTGAGCATATTATGCCTTGTCACTGTTCTATCCACTGCGCTGTTTATTAGACGTTGATGTGATTTTTGATACCCCAGTTCTTCGCTCCAATAGAGCCATTACTTTATCATACTTCACTCATGCCATGACAAAAATCTGCTTCTACATCAACGAACCGGTTGATCCTCAGGGCTGGGTGACTGGAGCGCAAAGATAAATTGAGGATTCAACTACCAAGTACATGGGCGAAATTTTCTAGATTCTCGAGATACAAAGTTCTTGCCTCAGCACGCAGTTGTTATAAGGATCGAGGATAGGGTACCTGTCTAGGTTGGTGGTGCCGTGGATGACACAAAGAAAGATACATAGATTGCATATAGACCGTAACTACAAACTCTCTAGCAATCCTGGCAGCACCTCTTCCTCCGAGTACCTCCAAAGATCACTACTATCCTGGCCCCGAAAAGCAGCCCCTGTCCAATACGTATTCCTCAAGCCTTGCAATGCATACAGTCTCCCATAAAATCCATCTTTAATATCATCGGGGCTCACCTGCAGGTAAAATGGAGTGTGAGAGCTGAAAACTACAAACTCAGGTTCCGTCTGATTGAACTTGTCTAGGTTCGCTTTTTGGAGGGTTTTGATGCCATTGATGATGTCTGATTTCACTTCCTCGTCAGACAGCGGGAAGCTTTCGATGCTTCGAGGGGTGCCATAAATAGCAAGATGCAAGCCTGGTACCGGCGTAGTCTGAACATTGTACACTGCTGGGAGAATAGGAAAATTGTATGGTGTATCTGGATTATAGTTGAAAACACTTAAGTCGTCCGGAAGACCAGTGTTCTTGACGATACTTGTATAGTAGCCGACGTCAATAAATTTGGAGAAAATTGCTGTTTCGTCTGCGCTCAAATCAAAGTTTTTCAGCAGTCTTGGCTTCGGTGGGATGGTTATGAGTAGCTTCTTCGCAAGGATGAGCTTGCGGCCTTCAGGTGTGTTCACGACAAGCTGGACGCCTTCTGAGTCATTTTGACGCTGGGTCAAAACTACTTCAGAGTGCAACAAGAGACTTGAAGCTGAGAGCAACTCTGTTTGAATCTTCGAATAAATCTCACTATTGTTGTGGTGCGCCGTGGTAAGAAAGCCCGTTGCTATTTGCTCAACCAGGCTAAGGCCCATGGTTCTGATACGCTCTACCGTAGGGACAGTAGTGAAGTTTCCAACTGCAGGGTCCAACTCGTACATGGTGTTTAGCGAAGCGCCAATATCGTACTTGTCCACAAACTCGCCAAACGGCAGAAGCAGATCCTCCGGAACTGGATCTGGTAGGAATAAGCCATTATCGAGGTTAGGATATTCCTCAAGAAACTGCGCGTATTTGTTAAACGCCACAGCAGTCTCATTTAAAGTTGGAAAAGAGATATTGAGCTCTGTCCCCGAGCGGAAATCGTAGTACGCAGATTCATCTGCGGTATCCTCCTCATACAGAGTCAACGGAACATCAAATCGACTAAAGTAATCGGTGACCACGGAGATATTGTGGAAGACTAGGACACCGATATCGACTGGTGTCCCGGTTGCCGGATCAATATAGGTTTCCGTGTTTCCGCCAACACGGTCCTTCTTCTCGATCACGATGACACTCTTGCCTTTATCTTTTAGACTGATAGCTGAGTAACAGCCTGAAGAGCCACCGCCAATAATAGCAACATCTTTTGAGATTATGTCTTCGGGATTGAAGCTCTTCAAGTCAATGTCAGCAGCCGAGGCTGGGCCGAGAAGGGCATGCAGCGACAGAAACCCCGACACAAATGCTGTGAAATGCACTGGAAATGGCATTTTTTTGGAAAATGACAGAAACAAATGGGATGCGATACTTGTGAAGGGTATACATGAGAATTATCGCCGCTAATAAAAAGATTTATAAGAAGCTGGAATCTCCATGCATGCCAACTTCAACAACATCGTGGCTAAATGACTAGATGATTGGACGTCGAAGGAACTACGTATAGTTGCAGCTCTCGAAGCAAGATGGCTCTTAGCTTGAATTAGCTACGCTGTTGGGCAGCTTTTTAGCGTCATGTAAAGAGCGTGACGCGGCAAAGAGGAAATGTCTCGATGAAGATGCTCAATGTCTGTTAGAGATTATACTAGACGTGGCAATAAGCCAAAAGCCTATGCCTATCTAATTGATAGACTAAGTTCAGGTCTGTTGGCACCCGTCAATTATATTGTTTCTAACCAAAAATGACTTTCAGGCGCTTAGCAACTAAGACTTGCGTAATACTTAAGCAAGATTGCAATGATACGAGCTTGGTATAAGTTCGCTGTAAAACACTGCGTTTTGAACACGTATAGTGAATTTTGGCTTAATCAATAGTGTAGCCTTCGCGAATTAAGAGCATACTATGACCACTTTGGCGGTTGTTGCGTATCTAGTCATCCATGCAATGCAATGCAATGCACTAAACATGACTCGGCAGCCAACTCGTGCCAGAAGCTTGGTCAATTAAGGCTGCCTCATGGGCCAATCTGTAGCGTTAAAGTATATGCAAGCCATTCATATATGACATTTGACTGCGCCGCCGGAATATCGGAACATCATTGAAGTTGGATACCTACTGATCAGGGTCCACTTTCTTAATATCCGCAGCGTAACTAATGTAGCTCTCTCAATTATATCATGTAATATAGATTAATAGTACTTTCCTGCGGCAGATTCTCGTAGAATTGTCGTTGTACTCCCTGTATCACGGCAGGGGAATGTTGGCGCTAGTAGGGTATCCCTGTCATAAATGCAACAAACTGTTGACTTGAGAAATAGTGAACGTTCTTACATGTAGTATACCACAATAAAGATCAACGACCTAATGAAGTTTACATATGTACCATTCTGTGTTGCCTATCCAGACAAGATATAAACTTCTGAGGTTTAAGACTGTTTATTCCCGGAGTCCTTCTTTCGATAGTCATTCTGCCGTAATCTTAGAGATAATAATACTAAGCTCTCTGAGTATATCATTATAACTTCTCGTCCTCTATCCAGACTAGTCTTCAATCTAGCAAATGTGAGATAAGAGAGGGGGTACTCAGTACATACGCCCGCAGCAATTGTATGATTTGTACATCAGCATGCCCGTAAATCTTCTTTCTCGAAACGACGACCGTATCCACTGAATGCAAGGTAGCAAGCATTTAGGGTCTGGATACTCACTCTAAGCCAGCATCAAACTCTCGTTGTGGCACCGCTATCTCAAAAGCTGACGTGGATAGCATATTCTTTTGCGATGTGCATGATGTCCCTGACCCCTGTCCCAACAGTACGTGCGTGACATTCTAATGATAAAATAAATAGACATGTTTGCTTTCCGGTGGTATCTTTTGTTTGAGCACTTTTAGCTCGCAAGGATCAATCTAGTCTTGATTCTATTTCTCCGTGATAATTCACGGACCCAATCACGGGCATTACTGAAGCTCCGTTCTATCCAAGGTGCATCAAGCTAAATATCCAATTGCTGAAATACGATACACGGGAGGTATGCTATTCTTTGTTGAAATATGCTAAGTTCAAGACTTTTCACTATCTTCGTATGTTGAGTTAGCTTGTAAGGAATGGACGAAGCCTTCCGATGTTGCTGCTTGTAGTTGCATTGCTGGACTTGATCAATCTCTGACTCGAAGACATGATGGAGGGTTTCAGGGAAAACAGCATAAATTAAAGCTTGTGCCGATGCACCTAGCTAGACACTTGATTTTTCTTATCCTTAACAATTCTCTCTTAAAACTATTTCTGTCTACAATACGTAGCTTACTATCAATCGTTGAGAATGGACACTATCCTACGCGAAGCTCTTCAAGAGTCCTTGGGGACCATCGACCCGTCCATCGTTGTGACGGCTGCTGTCGGTCTACTCATGATTCTGGGCCTTGTTACATTCAGATCTGTGCTATATGAAAATATCCTCCCTGGCGTTCCCGAACTCAGGGGTGTCCCAATTCTGGGTGCCATGCCCATCTACCTCAAGCATGGAATGCCTCAGCTTCTCGGCCGACTCATTGCAATTGGTGAGGACGGGATCTCGTATGCCAAAGTTGTCAATAACGTGCTAGTTTCAGTCCATGATCCGGCCATGGTGAAAGAGGTTCTTTCATATCCAGAAGAAATAGCATCTCGGTACGTACCAGTGCAAAAACCAGAGGAAATATTGCTCGCTAATTGGAAAAAGGGAAGGTGATATTGGACGGATGAGTTGGTCTCCCTTTTGGACACTGCGGCGACTCATAGGTGAATCTCTCTTCAACTACGTCGGCCCCGACACAAGCCACCATCGCAATGTCTTTATTCGTGAATTCAACAGCACCAAGTCCAATGCCGAAAAGTTCAGCACAATTTCGCGAATAGCTCAAGAGCATGCCAATATGTTGACAGGCCAGGCCAAAGTTGCCGATGTGGATGATATCAGATACTCTGCAGACAACTTTGCTATTGCTCTCTGGGGAGAGACTCTATATGGCAACCCCAACCATTATGTTGGTGGCCGCGTGCTAGAACTATCTGAAACCATTATCACTTTGGCAGGTAATCCTTGGCCTTCCGTTTGGTATTCTATTCAGTTGTTCTTCAAGATGGTGACCCCAGGCGAGCCTACTCGGTCAGAGTCCAAGCTCCGTCAGAAAGTGGCCAAGGTCGTTGAAGCCAACATAATGAAGCTCGAGGCATACGAGAAGACCAACCCAGAAGCTCCGCTGAAAACAATTCGTAATTTGTCTGTCATGACTGGTGGAGGCAAAACCGGTCCTCTCTCCAAGTTTGCGTCTGAATTCACCAACCTCAACCTCTTCGGTCCGTACTACTATTGATGTCATTTTAAAGATTATGCTCAGAGCTGACCATATCGTAGGAGGTCATCACAGTATTGGCTTGAACGTTACCTGGKCATTGATTGAGCTTGACAACAACCCTGAATGTCTGAAGAAGCTCATGGCTGAGATTGACTCAGTAGACACCAACGATTTCAATAGTGTTAACTCCAAGATGCCCTACTTAGATGCTATCATCATGGAAATCAACCGTTTACACCCAACTGTTCACGCTACCCTTCGAGTCATCAACCACGAAACCAAGCTCGCCGCCAGCAAGAACCCCGTTACCTTGAAACCGGGCATGCTGATTTACCTTTCTTACCTTCACCTCCATACTTCACCCAAGTTTTGGGGCCCTGATTCTTATCAATTCATTCCGGAGCGCTTCCTCGGTAACTATGATAAGAGTCAACCGTTTATGTCCTTCGGGTACGGACCACGTAACTGTGTAAGCTTGCCCTATCTTTATTAATACATACAACTAACTCGAGAAAATGACAGGTTGGATACAAATTTGCAACCTTGGCTGCCAAGGTATATCTCCTCACCCTTCTCAAGACGTACGACTTGCAGGTTAAGGAACATGATCATGAGATGAAGCTCGGTACACTCCTTGAAACCACCAAGCCAGTTGCTGTCAAGGTTACCCATAGATCTTGATTTATAATAGAGTATTTGGAGTGGATATTATGCTCTCCCTTTAAATATACATCTTGTGACTCGAATCTATCGTCGTTCATGATGCATTACTTATGTCCTCTTATTGGGCTTGGCTCAACGTCATTCTTAATCTATCATTATTAGAAAAGTAGTTATTTATACTTTACGTAGCTCAATTTTGATAGTAACATTGAATAGTCGCAAAAAGGACATTTCTTTCCTATAATCATAGATATTTTTTAAAAAGAGAAGGGAATACTTCATCCCCTTACAGAGTCTTATTCGCACTTTGCCGCTTGAATCAACTCATGCATGCATTGGAGACCACCTCTGTCCGTGCACCTGTAAGTTCAAGCTTTCCACCGTTACGTAACACATCTCATAGATTTGTATTTAGGCGAGGTAGCCTGCCTGCATGAGATAAGCCCTGTTGCATAAGTAGCGTCAGGGTCTATTAATCTGCTTACTTCCGCTTTAGCTGCTGCGTTAGGTCCGTCTGAACGTGTAGTACCACGTAATAAGTAGTAATATATATTACCGACGCGAAGCCAAACCCAAGCGATGACAGCCTGTGCCACATTCTAAAACGGTGCATCATAAAAGCTTGGTGTCAGACAGTGGGACTCCAAAAGTTAGGGCTAATTTCTCCAAAACACTAGTACTAATATGGCTGGKATGGTAGATAAATGCATGCACACCCCTCTTTTACGCACACGCACCAAGCATTCTCAGTACGATGTCGGTGTTATTTATAGTGTTGATTAGATGAAATACATTCAAGCCCTTGTAACATAGTCTGCATCCTAGCTGGAAGCGAAGGACTAAGTCGTATTTTTTGAATACCAAATTGCGATGCAAGGGAATAGTGCTTTGATTACATGATTGTTTCTTAGTCTGTGATTTAGTTTATGTACAATCCTAGTAGTACTTTAGTGGACTGCACGCACAATGATGGACATGTTCAATACATACCTAGTAGTCATCTACGAAGTGTGGAGCAAACCAAATAATAACAAGGGCAGGTAGTATTGGATATGAGCGAATTACTGCTGAATTGATAGATAAGTACATCTTTTTAGCTCAGTGGAGGTTCCAGCAGGGGTGGTCTCTTAAAAGCAGATGGCTAACCATGTCGGAGCTACATACGGGACAGCAGTACTGAGTTAGGCACGAGCTCTTGTGCTGTACTCATGTTCAGGTTCAGCTTTTTTTCGGCGACTATCGGAAGAGGATCAACTCACACATGAAAGCAAAGAAGAGACGGTGGGGTTGTTTATACATCCTAAATAACGAGTAGTTCACCCTGGTTAGCGTCCCATTAGCAAAGATCGCTAGAGTCTGTCTGTTTAAAATAATATGGCTCCAAGGGGGGCAATGAGATTAACCGATTGGCCAAAAGACTCTCATCAATTGCATCTAAATTATGGCGGAGTCAATCAGGGGTCCACGGGCTCTGAGGTATATGTACCTAAACGAGGCTTACGTATAGCTTTCTGATAGAACAGGTAGCAAATACGCTCTCCTTCCACGAGTTCCTTTGTTTGGCATAGTGTTGATAATAATTTGATACTGTTTACTACCACACTAAAATCCTGGTTGTGTGCAACCATCCTGGCCGTTTGAAGCTTGGTGCCATTCTTACGAGTGTATGCACGTTGTACAGCAGGTACAATTGGCTGGTAACCACCATTCCCTTCCCTTAATTTCATATTACTGTTGGTAGCTAACAATAAAAACAAGAACTTTTCACAATACCGACTAGTTTTTAGCAAAAGTTGATCCAAATAGATTTCCCTGGAGAGGTGTTTTCAGAGTATAGCTATCTGGGTTTGTTTTCACATATATTTTCAGAGCCTACTATCTACACTCAGATTCGCCAGAAAAAAGGCTTGAGTCTTGCAAGCTTGCTAAGCAGTACTATCTGACTCAAATCCATGGAGGAAAACATTTCTACCGATAAATCCCCTGTGACTGACCCAGGAGTCATTGGCGACGCTCAGGAAGGTGAAAAAGCCCAGCATTCGTCGGTCAACACTTTACAGAAACGCGAAGATGGTACCGACTACCCTTCGGGTATAAACCTATTCTTGATAGTTCTGGCCTTGTGCTTGAGTGTTTTCCTTATGGCACTTGGTATTTAAGCACTTTCAGCCGCATATACTGTCTTTTACTCGATAGCTAATATTCTTGCAGACAATTCTATCATCGCGACTGCTATTCCCAAGATCACTGACCAATTCAACAGCCTAGACGACGTAGGCTGGTACGGTAGTGGTATGATCATCGTCCTGTTTTAGATATACGTATTTATTGATGCAAGTTTTCCTGACTCATCTGTAGCCTACATGCTGACGACGGCGTCATTGCAACTACTGTCTGGCAAGTTTTACAGCTTCTTCAGCATTAAATGGGTGTTTTTAGGCTCGATTCTTCTTTTCGAACTGGGGAGCTTGATCTGCGGTGTAGCCCAGAACAGCTTGACACTGATCATCGGCCGCGCAGTGGCAGGKATGGGTTCGGCAGCTATCTTCTCCGGCGCCCTCATCATCCTCGCACATTCAGTACCCCTGGAGCGGCGCCCAATGTACAGCGGCTTTATTGGTAGCATGTATGGTATTGCTTCGGTTGCAGGCCCCCTGCTTGGGGGTGTCTTCACCGACAAGGTCACCTGGCGTTGGTGCTTTTTCATCAACCTGCCTATTGGGGCTGTCACGCTATTCGTGATTATAATCTTCTTTCCCGACCCGCAAATTAAAAGAGAGTCTGAGATTTGGTCCAAACGATTCAGACGCTTCGACCCCCTGGGTAATCTCGTTTTCATGCCTGCCATAATCTGCCTATTGCTGGTTATGCAGTGGGGCGGCACCAAATATGCCTGGAATAGTTGGCGTGTTATCCTGCTCTTTTGCTTGTTTGGCATACTGCTCATTGTTTTCCTCTTTCTTCAGTACTGGCAGCAAGACTTTGCCACGGTGCCGCCTCGTATTTTCTTGAAGCGCACCGTCTGGTCTGCCGCTATCTTTACATTTTGCGTCGGCGCTGCGTTTCTCAGCAGTGTCTACTATTTGCCCATTTGGTTTCAGGCTGTTAAAAACGCTAGTCCCGTCGAGTCCGGTGTCATGAACCTACCGTTACTAATCAGCAACGTGGTTGCCTCCATCATCTCAGGAGTTGCCGTCACCACATTTGGCTATTACACTCCCTTCATGCTGCTTGCTTCCATAATTACACCTATTAGCTACGGCCTCATGACCACCTTTCATCCAGACACCGGGCATTCAAGATGGATTGGCTACCAGGCTCTGGCTGGTTTCGGTATCGGATTTGGGGTCCAGCAGCCCCTTATCGCCGTACAGGTAGTACTCGACATTGCGGACGTGCCCACGGGTACCGCTCTCATGGTATTTATGCAGGTCCTCGGCGGTGCTCTTTTTGTCTCGGTTGATGAAAACGTTTTTTCAAACAAGCTCGTCCAATATATCGTCGAGTATGCCCCAGGAGTCGACCCCGCAGTTGTTCTGGGAGCTGGCGCCACTGGAATCAAGCAAGCTGTCGACTCGGCGAATTTACCAGGGGTCCTGCTCGCATACAATGATGCCATTACCCAAACTTTCATTGTTGGTGCTGCCATGGCCGGCATAAGTATCATTGGTGCTCTGATTGTCGAGTGGAAAAGTGTTAAAGGCAAAAATATTGGTATGTGAGCGTGGAGCCACCTAGTACTACCATGCTATCAGTCTATAATGATAATTTTCTATGTTGCCTCAAGATTTCTCCTCACGAAATAAAGTTGAGTTTAAAGATCTTAGTTTCTAAATTTCAATCAAGTGGGACTGGTGGATATATGGTACCGCCATATTCATAACTTTGTTTCAACTTCATGAGAACGTCGTATTTTTACCCTGAATAACTATTTGTCTTACTGATAAGTACTTCAATGGTGTGCAAGCTGGAAAAACAAGTGCACAAATCTAGGAGGTGACGATTGCTTGATTCTAAAGTAGAAGCTGGCTATATAAGGAACGGAAGGCTGTCTAACGCCTAAATGAAATATCTGGGATCTGATTTATATGGGAATGGAAACTGCTCTGGCATAATAATTCAAATGACTAGTGGCGGATCGGAGCACTTTCCAAGTTTAATGTTTTTATGGATAATGTCTAGCCTGGTATCAGTTGGTGATAAGGGGTCTCTTGTCCATCATAACCTGGTTCTATTATGGACTGAGCTAGCAGAATCCTTCATAACTTATTTTATCTTGAAACACTGAATCATACCCGAAAGTCAGAATGGAAAGGAAATGTCACCGATTGTCGACACTCCGTCATAGATCTTCCCACAACGCATCATTATTTCTGGCTGATATCATACTGGGTCAATAAGCATGTTCCTAGTTGGCACTAAAGAGGGGGTAATCACGCCATGTTCAATCTCGCCGCAAGCATTCTATACATCTGAACCGTGATCAGTATCATTCACCTCCTTTATAATGATTCTCAGCCCGACAGGAAATGTAACCATTGGCTATAACTCATAGTTAGTCGGTCCACTTCAAAAATACGTAAGACGGTGGGAATCAGATATTATCAGCTCACCCCACTCATTTTCAACTGGTATGTAGGATCTACTGTCCACTTTATACGCTTCGCAAGCTCAAATAGAGCTATTTTGGTTTCTGATAGAGCCAGCCCCTGCCCCAAACATTTTCTCGAATGCATGCTGAAAGGAATGTAATTTCCCTTGGCGGTATGTCGTCGTACATTTGTTTGAATCTCTGATATTGTAGAGCCCCATCGCTCGGGCTTGAACTTATGTGCATCTGGACCCCAGAAGTGAGGGTTTGTGTGAATTGCGTATGAGTTCCATCCGATATAAGGACCGGGCTGGACGAATATTTTACCCCCGAGATACCCTGGCTGAGATACTGAATGGTTTATCATTGATGCAACTGGCGCATATAGGCGTAGTAGTTCGTATATGACGGATGTGAGGTATGGAAGACTGCTCATAATTTCGACACCGCTGCCTGTGTGAGGAATCCCTGAAGCTTCATTACGAATGCGATCTTGTACGTCCTATGTTGCGGATTATATTAGAATCACGATGGAGACAGACATATACTGACGAATCTGTAATCGAACTTACGGTTCTTTTTCCTAGCTCCCACATGGCAGAGGTCAGGAGAAACTCTGTATTGTCATGACCGACCATGAACATCATCCTCAGATTGGCTTGGTATTGGTCGAGGTTGATTTGACCAGAGTCTAACGCCTGTTTCAACCGAAAGGACACGACATCAGACTGCTTTTCAGGATTGCGACTCGCGTGACTCATAACACCATCAAGCAGGCGGTCGAAGTTTTCGATGTTTTTAAATGCCGATTTTCGGGGTTCCAGAAACCGGCCAACTTTATCCAAGATTGGGAAGTACATGTACCAGCGGTTGAACATCGAGGGAATAATTTCGGACAATAGTCGCTCATAGGATACTAACGGCTCATCAAGTGCCTTGGAAAAGTTTTTCAGCGTCAGTCTAGTCACCAGATGATATCAAGATCTTAAGAAATGGTGCGTCATGATACCTGCAAGTCTAGGCTGAAAAAGCAGAGGGACATCACGTCCTGCGTAAACTTTGCCAGCCATGGCATCACAAATATGCCCGTATGAGGCCCACTTTGAGTTTGGTCCTTTTTAAGCTTCTCAACCAATTTGACTGCTTTCTTCTGAATCGGCATCAGATCAAATTTTTTGACGATACCTGGTTTCATGATTGAAGTGTATAATTTCCAATTTTTACTACCCGCGTTGATAATATTATCCCCTGAGAAGGCTGCGAGGCTTCCATCAGGAGCTCTGATGTTAATGCCAATCTTGGGATATAATTCATCGTTCCGAAATAAATCAGTCAGAAGTTCAGGATGAGCTACAAGCACACACCAACGTCCAGTGAACCATGTAGCAACCGCACCATGTTCCTCCAATCGTCTCCGAACCCAACGATCATAAACTTCAGAATCACCCATGTTCCACCAGATGGACAAAACATTGGTATATAGAGGAATACGCGGAATGTCTTTAGGAATTGTCTCCGGAACACGAAAGTGCCACCAGGATAGTGCAATCCCGGAGATAGTCATCAAGCCAAAAAGCATCAATAAACTCATTTTTCTTGTCTGAAAAATGACAAATGCTAGAGTTTTGCTGTGTGTGCGAGGTCCGTTCTAGGGTTATGAGATTATCAGAGACTGTATTCTCACCAAGACTTACTACCAGGGTCGAAAGAAGGCTGTGTATGATTCGAGAGAGAGAAAGGCCGTCGTCTGAACTCTGAAAAGAAATATATCTGGCGGTTCAGTGAGAAATACTTTAATTTGAGTGGAGCTGGTCGTTGGTCGTACAAGGCTCATACTCGCATGAAGGGTAAAGTCATATATTCAGTGCATAATCCCTACGGACTTTCCTTCCGCTCCCTCACTGTTATTGACGGAGTTTCTAGATATGTTCCGTAAAGACTTCGGATCTGTGCAACGTTGATCAAATGAATTCCCGGAAACGTGGATTATTTACTCACACACGAAGATTGGAAGTGTCAAACAAAACTGTATATTGCAAGACATGTGTAAATTTACAAGCTATATACGAGGAGATAAATTGAAAGTTTACCGAATTCGGACATGAATTTCGACAGGGTAATCCAATCATTTGTCGTATTGCGATTCATTCTCAAAGTGATGTATGTATTGTATTGTTTTGATGTACATATTTGCCGAACCGATTGAGTTGCGTCAACACGCCCAAATCGTAGCCATATATGCGATCATCAACAAGGAGTTCGGATTTATTCCAACAGACAGTTCAGCCTTAGACTCAAATCAATTTGATACTCATCAACTATATATTGAAACAGGAGCTGTGTCCTATCCAAGCACATCGCCGAATCAAAGGTCTCAACCCTCAATCTGCGGCCCGAGATGTCTGTCTTTGACGTGATTGTTGTAGGAGGTGGGAACGCTGCCTTGGTATCGGCTCTTTCTGCTCATCAAGCGGGAGCACGCGTGGCCATCTTCGAAGCAGCAGCAGAAGAAGAGCGTGGAGGCAATAGCCGATTTTCTTCTGGTATATTTCGCATACCACACAATGGATTATCTTCTGTTGAACCACTTCTCGATGCCGATGCCGTGACCGATGTCAAATATTGCCGGATGGATCCCTACACCACCGAGATGTATCAACGTGATATTGAGCGGACAAGTAAGGGGCAGTGCAACAAAGAACAGGTAGCTGTGATGCTAAGGCATGCTTTTGACACCGTGATGTGGATGAAAGAGGAGCTTGGTGTCAAATGGCAATTGCCGTTGGGAAAATTTTTCGATCGCGACAACGTTATACAAGCCCAAAAGGTGGTGAACATGCCACCGTGGGACACGATCATGGCAATTGGCGAGGGGACTGGCCTAATGGAGATGCTCTGGAAGAAGGTAGAGAGCACCGATATTACTGTCTTTTATGGTACGCCCGTCACCGACCTAATTGCTACTGGAGACACTATCAGAGGGATTAGAGTGAGGTGCCAAGACAAAACGTGCAGTTACTTTGGTCAAGTTATCCTTGCTTGTGGTGGATTCGAGGCATCCCCGAGGCTCCGAAGGCAGTACTTAGGCGAAGGTTGGGATCTTGTATCTTTGCGTGGCAGTCGTTTCAATACGGGCACCATGATGGAAAAAGCCGTAAATGTCGGAGCTGGAGTTGCGGGGCATTTTGGGGGTTGTCATGCAACTCCTCATGACCTTAATGCACCTAAGGTTCTAAAACCAACTGACGCCGACAAGATGAGCCGGTACAGTTTCCCGTATTCTGTCATGATCAATAGCAACGGAGATCGATTTATGGACGAAGGTGAAAATCATTTCAGCCTTACATATGCAAAGACAGGGTCAATCATTGCTCAGCAACCTGGAGCCAGTGCCTTTCAGGTCTTTGATCAAAAGACCCTCCACCTTCTTGAGCCACGGTACGCAATTGCGTCCCCGGTCCAGGCCGATACTCTTGAGGAGCTTGCAAATAAGATTGGCATTGACGTGAAAGTCTTCTGTAAAACCATACAAGAGTACAATGCCGCAACTTCCAAGGATGCTACGGAGAGGTTTGATGCGTTTGCTCTTGATGGTGTTGCAACGGAGTCGCTTGCCATTCCCAAAAGTAATTGGGCTTTACCTATCGATAAAGGCCCGTTTGTGGCATATGGAGTTACATGTGGCATCACGTTTACCTATGGAGGGTTGAAGACAGATGATGCAGCTCATGTACTCAATGATGAAGGGCTAATAATGCCCGGTCTTTGGGCAGTGGGGGAGATAGCTGGTGGCTTTTTTGCATTCAACTATCCAGGGGGGTCTGGTCTGACTAGAGGTGCAGCTTTTGGAAGAGTCGCAGGTCGGGCTGCGGCCCAGAAAGCAAAAGACATCTCTATGCTAGAGAGATTGACCAGAATGGTTCGTTTAGTCTGGTCATGATACTGTAAAAGCTCTCGTATCTTGAATTGTGCAATATTTGAAGTAGCGATATTCAATTAATTCAACAATACGCGCAACATATTGTGTTTCACTTTCTGTTTAAGTGCTAGATATTACTACATTACCGGGCGTGGACGATGTTACTGACCAAAACCAATAATAATACGTTTCAAGCGTAAATCTAATTGTAGATATTATAACAATTGAAGATCGCGTCAGGATCAAAATGTTTTCAATTGAATCATATTCAGATACTCCAGTATATTTCCGGTTCTTAGAGCTAGGGCTTGGGAGAAAACGTCCTCACAGCCTCCTCGCAAGCCGAGCCCTAGCCCTATTTTGCTCTTCTTCTCAGGACGTAACCCTGAGCTGAGAGTCTGGGAGACAGAAGAAAATTTGGATCACATATTTACAATATTACACAGAACTTTTGCGAGTTTGCGAGTTTCACATCCTGGGCATGTCAGCTTCTAATAGCGAATATCTCATATAACAGCAAATCTCTGTTATGGTTGAATTACCAGCATAATCTATATCAAAAAAAGATCCTAAGAACATGCACAATGTAAGAGAAATTTGGCCACTTGTATATAAAGACTATTATCCCTTGCTTCGAGTTACTTCTATCACACCCTCCTGGCATCGCGCTTCTTTCTCGGCTTTCCAAATGTGTACGAGTTCCAGGCCAACGGATTGCAGAAGCGTTGTGAACTGTTTCTCGGTACGCTCCATCGAGCCAAATAACATCATCATTGACAAGTCTAACGAGACATCTGCCGAAGATATCTCTCCTCCATTCTCCGGAAAAATTCGGTCGTGAATGAGGAGTATGGAATTGCTTTCCATCGCATCCCGAATGTGTCCGAGAATTTGCTGGCATTCATTATCAGGCCAATTGTGTAGTACACGCCTCAAAACATAAACATCAGCTCCTTTGATCGGCTGTGGCTGAAAGATATCATGCGGCATAATTTGGATCTCACCCTTGTTGGTGTCAACTTTGTTTTTGAGAACTTCCGGGACATCTTGAAGAACAAGATTAGCCTTTAAATCCGGTATTTCATCCAAAAGATATTGAAGATTGTGTCCAATTCCACCAGCAACATCGACAAGTTGCAGCATACGTGTGGCTCCGGGCCCGCGATATGATTCAAACCTCTTAGAAGCAGGAAATATGTCTAGCCATCGCAACACGAGTTTCTCGGTAGCCTCCATCATCCCGCAAAAGGCTTTATAGAGCATCGGCTTTGCGGCCAGCCAGTCGTAGAATCGATCCTCGGTATTGAATGAATACTGAAAAGGGCAAAGATTCACATTTTTGGGGTTTTGGTATCCTGTAATTGCGAGGAATTCAGGTAGTTTTTGGCTAATTAGAGCAGTGACATCGCTTTCGAGAAGAGTCAGTAATATATTCATTCGCTCACGATAACTTCAGTATGATGGTCCACGTACTGAATAAATGTAATCATATTCTTGAGCGCACCACCTTCGCATAACCCTTTGACTGAATCATTTGGTTTGTAGGAATTTCCAGGTGTGACGGTGAAGAGACCACTGACGATCAAAGATCGCATAATACGTTCTGCCGGTGTCAGCTAATTCTTACAGTCTTTTCATGGTCTTACCAATTAGTACAGGATCCGCTCCAGAATATGAAGCAATTTCATCAATTGTGAAGTCTGCCTGTCCAATGTCGTTAACCATCTGGAATATTCCCATGTCGAGAGCAATTCTGATGGCGGTCGTTTCTGTCCACTGCGAGAGTATCGTCAGTATGCATAAAACTTGGATTCCATCGAGTCCCTTGAATTATAATACTGACTTGGAAGTCCAATTGTGCAATTCTCTTGCTTGGTGATTTTAATTGTGAAGAAAGCTTATCGCAGGCTGCCAAAATTCGTCTTTGTTGATCTGGGCTGACTTTGTATCCATCAATCATGCATTCTGCAGTTTGTGAAACTGCTAGAATGACACTTTCAATGTCATTTTCTCTGATGACCGCGGAGCTCATTATGATCGAGGATAATCTCTCGTCTGGGATCAATAGCAATGTACGTGGTTGTGAAAAGATGGATGATCATAAGAAATAGATTGTCTAAGTATCCTGTCGAATGTTACACACGGGGTCCGAATGGATATCCTTATACCTAATCAGATCTAGAGACTCGCGATGTATCCGGCTTTCGAAATCCATAATACCGATACGACTCGGAGTTACATTGCTCAAGAACATGCACCACTGGCATACATGTATATTTTCGGGGTTAAAGAAACTCAATTCTCAGCCAGGCGAATCCCTACTTGTACCGGTCACTAAGCTCTATAGCACTGTCTGTAATATAGACACGATGAAAATTCTTCATTGGTGATGGATGACGAGAATGGAGATTATATGAAGAACAAAGATCAGAATAGGAAATTACTGATTCACGTGCACTGCGGACGTGCAAAGATCAACTGATATGATCATATTTACGATCATAACTCCGTTCCAAATTTACTCCCTTTTGATTTCCGAATAGATGCAAAGAATAACCTTGGCGATGGAAGCAGCTAATATGCAAGACATCTGTCAGCATCGGTTATTGGGAGATATTATGACCTATTAAGATCGAATTCCGCTATTTTATTGAAATAAAGACGAGGGTATCAGCATATGACATCGGGATTATCGTATCGCTTGTGGCTGTTTTCCTCGACTAGTCATGAGAATTGTACATTCATATCTGTCATACAATACTTTCTTGTGAGGAATGGAGTTTGATAGGCCCTTTAAGTACCGTAAGACACGATCTTGACACCTATTACCACCTTGACTGAAACTATCGTATTTTTGTTTCTAGATCTTACTGGATCAGCATATATGAAGACATGTGGATCTTACGAGGCAATGTGGAGCTATGAACAGAGAAATCTTTTATTGCGTTCTTTTTCAAGTAATGCGCTATCGTTCAAGTAAGGGAATTGCATGATTCGTTGGTCATCGCCATCGGACTTGGTGAACAATGTACGATTGTATGCATGCCTCGTTGATAGAGAAACATACTGGGGATGGTGCAACCTATTCGGAGCTCCATGGAGAGTCGTACCAGATCTAGATCTAAATACATCTGGGCCAATGTAAAATCATCCGAAAGGAATTGATGTTACTCCGCGGTACGAATGGCGTCATGAATCAGATGCACATAGGCCTATACGAATCGGTTTAGAATCGCTTGTGCAGGAAAACCAGCTCTGCAATCATATTCGAAGCCAGATCTATGAGTAAGTCCGATTCTCAACTCCATAGTATTTGCATAAACAATAGTACGATGCTGATTAAAAGAAGAAAAGAAAAAAGCAAAACCGGGTGGTGTATGAGTTTCCGAATAGCATGAATCAGGTCTAATTGTAAGGCTCTAAATAAGAACCCTTGATCCTGTTATGAACTGTTATTAACGCTACAGTGCTTTAATCCTGCACACTCGATGTCTTTTTACCTTCGATACTTGAAAATTTGAGAGTTTTTCATCCAGATGACTTCCTTGATCTATCAGCTACCGGTCATTAAACCGGAAAACAGTCAAATCGACAAGACCGATCACAAAATTACCCTGCTATTGAACATCGCCATAAATGGAATAACTACATTCCCCAACAACAAAAGTATTGATGTCAGTTCTGACGTACACGATGATACTCAGAGATCCGTCTCTGATGAATCGTTGAATACTCCCTCTGATGACAGTAAGTTTACGCTCCTATATATTATGATTAGTACTCAGGTATGATTTTCAAGGTCAGACCGAAAAATCATCTTCCATGGTATTGGCAACCAAAGTCATGCAAGTCCTAAAAAGCTACAGTATCAACTGCAATGGGCCAGGTGTTGGAAGCCGAGATGTGGAAGCATTCTTGCCAACCATTGCAACGTTCATAGAAAACCAAGAGCCAGTACGCATGGTTCTTCCGGCATTTCCTTTCAAGTCTCCAAACTCTCAGGATAAAGTCATGGGAATTCTTCCTGATCTCGGTGAAGAACTTGCATTAAAACATCTCAATGCTCTCTGTCAGAATGTTACCCAAGTCTACGAGCCTGGTGCAGAAGTACACATCACCTCCGATGGGTTGGTGTATAATGGTAAATGGGCTCTCATCAATAAAAATTTACTTCTGATTTCCGAGGTGCTAACCAGAACCAGACATTCTTGGTGTTACGGATGAAACGGTTTGGGAGTATGGAGAAGCCCTGCGACGAATTGCCTTAGAACAGGGACTCCACCATTTGCGCTTTCTCAGGCTCGACGATTTACTTGGACACGAAGAGCTATCATCTCGCAGTTCACAATCCGCAAAGGAATTCTATTTATTGCATGCTTCCTGTTTCCGAAGAGAGCTCATGTTACGTTTTGGGAATCCATCTTTCTGCCCTCGAGCTGCAATTAAGAACGATTCAGACATTCGTGCAACCTACCGTGGGTATATAAAGTTCTTGACAAAAGATATTGCTCCTCAGACCAACTCAATGAGCAAGCGTGCTAGGGGTGAGCATATTTCACAGGTTGCGCAAAGTATGATCGTACGTGGCCAGATGTTCGCTGCCGCTATCAAAGCTGAAAGGGGGGATTACGTGCGACTCTCCATTCATGAGTCGACGAAGAGTCAAAAAGTCTCGGTAGGGCTCAATCCGCAAGATCAACATGCCATTGGACATACTCCGTGGCATTCATGTGTTGTGGTCGGTGTGGATGGGTCCTACCGCGCTGCCCATGTTGATCAAGTGCGTGATACTCATGATCTCATCATCAAGAATGGTCAGCCGTACTGCTATCGAGAGCGCTCGGAGTTATTTGACTGGTCAAAAGACGGCCTCAAAGTCGATTTTGAGCATCTCTATCCGTGTGGGCTTATCGTCCGCCCGCGTACTGGCTCGGGAGAACCACCTTCAATCAGAAGTATACCAATGAGCAAATTACGACAAATGGCTTGCAACCTATCCCCTGTAGTCTGTCGCGGTTTTAAGAATACGGAAGGAGAGGGATTGTTCATTGAGAAAGCGGGTGAACTTGGCAAGATTGCTACTTGGAACCAGGACATTATTGTCAAAGTCAAAGACTCCAAGCGCATCGACAAGGAGAACAACAACGTCAAGTCAAATGAAGCAATGCCTATGCACTACGATGGTATGTTTAAGTTTCGTGAAGAGACTGATTCCATCACTGGAGAGACTACCAAGGTTCAAACTGCCCCAAGATATCAATTCTTCTTCTGTCGAGCGACCGCCTCGGAACATGATGACGGTACGACGCTATTCGCCAGTTCACGTCTTTTCTTTCGCTATCTTCCATTGCCATGGAACCGAGAGCGCCTTGAGAAGGTGACATGGAGCATGGAGAATGATGGTTTCTGGGACGCCAAAGTTTACAAACTACCTCTGCTTGTTACACATCCCACATCAGGACAGCCTTGTTTACGTTGGCATCAACCATGGGATAGCACCAAAACAAAATTCAGCACCTGCGACGTGACTATAGACAACGATGATGCGAGCCTTACATCGATCATTGACAACCTGTCTTATGACTATCGTGTCTGTTATCGATTCAAGTGGGAGGTTGGCGACCTACTTGTCAGCGATAATATTTCCATGCTTCACACGCGCACAGCATACTCCAGTAATTGTGATCGAGAACTTTGGCGTATACACTGCGACTGAAACATTTTGATATGTGTATGAATGTTTTAGGGCTAAAAATAATAGCCCTCGGCCGCGACGGAGCACTCATCTCAAGCGCTACGATGTAACAAACAAGCATAAAATAGAGGTTCGAGTCAAATGCATAAACGTTCAGCCCTTCTTACTGTATCCCATAGGGTAAAGCATCCAGCTTTTGAATCTATCCATGGTAAAGGATTTGCAGGAGTCTGTAGTATGAGGCTACTAGCAGATTATTGCACTACAGTAAAAGTAGTTTTCAAAACATTTGGCTAGAACAGATACTGGATAATAATTCTTAATCTTGCTATCAGTTCAATGTTTATAAAAAATAAACGAGTATAACGAATTGACAGTCGATAACGAAATTCAGGTGGGTCTCTAAGGACAATGCTTTCTTGATTCGTTATAAACCGGCTTTAGTAGTACTTACATGACTAGCTCTTTTTAGCTAGTCTGGCTCGTATCAAATGAGACGCTGCCTCGATCTACCATTTACAAGGTTCAACAGCACCGCCAGGTAGTAGGATGATGGAAAGATCGAAGTCATCGCTGTTGGATCAGTCAAGCGACTTAAAACCCGGAGAGCATGTTCAGACTCCGAAAGAGTCCACATCATTACGCCTGTCCCACCAAAGGCGGCCCCGTACAAGCACTGAGAAGGTCCGCACAGGATGCATCACCTGCAAACGTCGCCATGTCAAATGTGACGAGGCAAAGCCACAGTGTAAGAATTGTCTCAGGAGCAGGGGACATTGTGAAGGATACGCCAGCGGAGGGAATAACAAGTCCAAATCTTCTGGCCCTGCGCAGATCGTCTGGAATTCCACGCAGATCGTTCCTGCGGCAGCACGAACAGTACCGCTGTATGTTCAACCAGATTCCGATTTTCAGGGAGATGTGGATATGCGCTACTTTGACGAGTTTGTGACCATGACTCAGGCCCCATGGGCTACTGCAGCAACCAATGGGGATTTATGGACAATATCTATGCCTCAAATTGCACAAGGCACGCCATCTCTTCGCTATTCTGCCATGGCCATAGGCGCCTTGAGTAAATGGATCAGTCAGACAAAGGTCAGACAGCTTCGTGCCGTGACAGCGCCGAGTGTTTCGTCGACAGAAGCAGACACGCATTACTTCAACGCCGTTGCTTATTACTGCCGCGCATTGAAGGTACAAAATCAGCAAGCTTCTTTGCAAGATGCTGTATTTTTATCGGTTTTGCTACTCTTCTTCGAAATTCTCCGAGGCAATCGAAAGGCCGCTTTAGATCACATCAACCACGGCCTGGCTCTGCTACTCATTCTCACAACTGATGCCGATGCACAAAATCATGTGGCGAAATTTGCGCCAAATCCGTTACCAGTACTCAGCTCGGTAGCAGACGTATTCACGTATCTTGCACCTCAAGCTCGCCTCATACTACGCGGCAAATCAGGTCAAAGTCCACCGGCTCTCCCAAACTTTCTAAAAGGACTAAGGAGACAGAAGCAGACGATGGAGTCTTTCATGGTCCTACTGAGTCAGATATCAAAATCTTCTCCGATTTTGGACCGTATTCCGCTCACATTTGAAAGCCTTGACGAATACGAGCAGCTATGGATCTCATTTCAGCGTGAGCAGATGGCCTTAGGTCTGATAATGGAGGAGCTGGTTCACGAGTCAAAATCGCAGGGGGCAACGGCTGAAGATTTCCCTGACACGTTTCATCTCAAGATCATCGGTGACTCTCGAATGAAAGAATTCTGTAAAGGATCTAGAGAGGTGTTGGAAGCTTTTGATAGGGCATTTACTCCGCTTTTCAACAAGATCATGATGTCTGACCCTGACTCTACTGCTTATCTACGAGCTATTCATTTGCGGTTGCAACACCTAGGCATGTACATCTTTACAAATACGTCAATATTCCTTGATATGGAGTTACTTCAAGCACAAACTCCATCGTTCCGCGAATATTTGTCACTAGCTGAGGTTCTCCTGCGTACAGCTCAGCGTAATAGCAGGAATCCAGCTCACCTCTTGTCACTACAATGCGTGTTGGCACTGCATTTGCTGACTATTGCCATGCATTGTCGTGACCCTTTGGTGAGAGAACAGGCTGTGTGGATGCTTGGAGATTATCCAGGCCAGGATGGACTGTTCAATACACATGCCATGTATGCGATAGCTGTGAGAAACCGCACTGCGGAGAGCATAAATGCAAGCGAGGGGACGCCTGAAGAGCAGTTGCGACGGCTGTGGCGCCGCGAGTTCATTTTTGAAGACGGTGGTGATCGAGTCGTCTTTCGATATATGGATAAAGATGAGGTCGCGCAAACATGGCTCCTTGTAGAGGAGGTAGCCGATGTTCAGAGTGACATTGAAAACACGAAATGGACGCGGCGTGTATCCTCATCAAATGTGGTGCCGCTTCTCATTGATCTTTACTCTACTTGATATAGTTATACGGTCCGGAAGATACTGATGGTATACTTTCTACGGCGGCGTTGATGTACGGTGTTTGGTAGCAAAATATGCATACTAGCAACATTCTTCATGTCGGAAGAGGATTCAGTGCATTGTTCAATGATGCTCTATAGAGCTCAATTCTACAGACAAGACTAGTACATGATCTCTTCGAAAATCGCGCAAAATCCCGCCTTCCATCAAAAATCGGTCGATTTTACACAGTCTAACCACTAAGCAATGATCGATGTAGGGCTGATTCGAAGAACCTGCAAACCGGGATCCACGGATCAGCTTACATTGCAAATTCTGGTTTTTGGCTCATTTCTAAAGCTAACTTGAGGGGAAAATTGTCCATCTAAATATCTGCTGAGGAAATCACAATTCGGTTCGTACAGAGAATAGAGACATAAGGGAACAAAAAGGAATGACAAAGGGGGGCATATTCCTATGGATTGCCACTACTGGTTCAACATCTGATTTCGACACTAAAAGATTCACATTGTTAGCCAAAATATTCGAAATGGCGCAAGTCACATAGCTCAAAGGCTTACCATCTCCCAGTATATACCGTGCTTCTCAATAAGCTCACTATGATTCCCAGACTCGACCACCCTACCATCATCCAAGACAAAGATAATATCTGCGTTCTGGATCGTCGACAGTCTATGAGCAACTGCAATCACAGTCCTCCCTTCCACACTCTCGATACTAGCCTGCACTATCTTCTCAGACTCAGAGTCCAGTGCTGACGTCGCTTCATCCAAGAAAAGGATGCTAGGATTCCGTATCATCGCCCGCGCGATAGCAATTCTCTGTTTCTGTCCTCCAGACATGGCGATACCCTTATGCCCTACATCGGTATTATAACCTTCCGGTAAAGAGATGATAAAGTCGTGGATGAAGACATCGCGGCAAACTTCATGGATCTTTTCCTCTGCAATTGAGTCGGGGTTCGCGACGCCGAATAAGATGTTGTCGCGCACGGTACCTCGGAACAAGATCGGCTCCTGCGATACAAGCGATAGATGCTTTCGATATTCATAGACGTCAAGATCATGGATGTTAACGCCGTTGCATAAAATGGTACCATTTCCGGGTTCCAAATCATAGAATCTCTCCAAAAGAGATATTATAGATGTCTTCCCACTGCCCGAAGGGCCAACGAATGCCACGTACTGCCCCTTCTTGATGTGAAGACATAGATCGTCGAAGACAGAAACATCTCTCGTTGGATACTTGAAGGATACGTTCTGTATGTCTATCTCGACTCCGCCGTCTGTATTTGGTATCACATTGGTAGTCACTTCGTCGGATCTCCTCACAATAGAATCGTGCGTATCATATATACGTTTTGCCGCTGCTGCTGCCCGCGTTGCGTTTGGAGTTAATGCTAGGGACTGAGCTGCTCCTTCTGCACCTTGCACCATGGCCATCAGGGAGACGAAGAATGCCTCTAGAGACACCTCTCCACGACTCAGAAGCTTTCCGCCATACCAGAAAATCAAGGCCTGGCATCCAAGCGTAGCGCTATCCGCAAAACCGAACAGAGCAGCAGTCCACAAAGCCTTGCGATATGCCTCTTGGATATGGCCATTCAGCAGCTTTTGATATCTGGTGATAATCGAAGATTCCATTCCGAGCGCAGAGACCGTCCTAATGGCTCCAATTGCTTCCGTAGCAAATTGTGAGCTTTCCATGAAAACCATTGAATTCATCTGCTCAAATTGCACCTCATATCTGACTTTCCAGAAACCGGTAGCTAACAAGATTGGCATGGTGCCGAACAAAGCTACCAAGCCGAGTTTCCAGCTGAAGATCAGTGAGATAACGACGCAACCGATCACGACGAATATGCCCGATAACAGAAATGCTAGATTCACACCAAAGAGCTCCCCAACTTGCTTTGCGTCACCAGCTATCTGGGAAGTCAACGTGCCGTGAGAATTGGCATCTTCATCAAAAAAGCCGAGCTTCTGGTGCAGGAGATTGTTGAAATACTCCAGGTTATACTCTGCATTAACATAGTATTGCAGACGCACACTGATCAGGCCTTGGAAGAAGTATCCAATACCTACGCCACCGGCTAGAGCAAGCCACATCAAACCCAAAAAGTTACTTTGATGTCTGATTTCGGCCTCGGTCAATAGGAAAATGTTGATGACTTTTGCAATGAGCCATGCCTGGATCGGTGTGCCTGCGGCAACTGCCATGGAAGAAATGACGATGCCCAGAAATGAAACCCACTGTGCGCGCTGATCTTTAAAGAGTTGTACAATGGTTTGTAACATGTATCGAGACGACTTGACGGTCTCCGGACTGGTAGTAGTTTCAATTAGGTGAGAAATGCTAGCAGCTTTCTGAGACTTGTGGTCATCCGTCACAAGTTCAGGAGCATCAGCAGTTTTGTGATTCGAAAAATGAAGCGATTGAGCCCGCACCAAAGCACTATAAACACCCGATTCATTTGCAAGTAAGCTCTGGTGCGTCCCTTGCTCAACAGCTTGCCCCCCACGCAAGACCACAATATGGTCCGCTTTCTGAATGGTAGAGAGGCGATGCGCGATTGTAATAGTTGTGCGATTCTTGGAAAGCCGGTCAAGTGCAGCCTGAACGATCTTTTCGCTCTTTGCGTCAATTGCGCTTGTGGCTTCGTCGAGAATGACAATTTGAGGCTTCTTGATGATACTTCTTGCAATGGCGAGACGCTGTTTTTGACCTCCGGATAGTTTTGTGCCACCGTCACCGACACGAGTGTCGTATCCCTGTATAAAGTAAGCAAAAGGACGAAAGTGAATTATGTGGCGGGGGKATACTCACGTTTGGAAGGCGAGTGATAAACTCATCGGCATAGGCCTCCGCACATGCATTGCGAACCATTTCTCTCTTGCGTTCTTCCGACTCATCTTCCCACTGGGTACCTATAAGGCCCTTGGCGATATTATTGAATATCGTATCATTGAAAAGAAATGGTTCCTGCTGGACCAAACCTATATGGCCTCTCCACCATTTGAGGTCGAGATCATCCAAGTCGAAGCCTCCAATAGCGATAGATCCGGAAATCTTAGTTTTGGCATCTGTTTCTGATTTTTCACCCTTGCTTTCACTGGGAAGTTTGTTGGGGGTTTTCAGCGAATACCATCGCTCTAGCAGAGCGACAACGGTGCTCTTACCAGACCCAGACGGGCCAACAAGAGCCGTGTTCTGACCTGACCTGATACAAACGTTCAACCCATCAAGTACTGTGACTCCGGGGCGGCTCGGATACTCAAACGTGACGTTCTCAAACATTATATCTTGAGATGAAAGATCCGGCTTGAGTGAACCAGGGGCAGCCTGCGGCGTATCAATCACAACAAATAGGTCCCGGGCAGCCACTATGGCCTTGCTGATATCTATGAGCGGCATCGAAATGCTCTGTATTGCCATGAAAATCATCATGACCGACATAATCACAACAAGAACCACGCCGGCATTACTAATTGCACCGACTGCGTAGCGCTGAGCACCATACCAGAAGGCCAGGCTGAAGGAACCAAAGACGCCGAAGAACTGCTCTTTGGGTTAGGAACAATATGTTTCCTTGAATGAAAGGAGTAGATAACTAACAATAAGACCTAACTGCAACCCAATAAATGGCGCAGTATGCTGGACCCGTCGCCTCGCTTCTTGTACACGATCGTTATACCGGAAGGCTACAAGATCCTGAGCACCACATGCAGCGACCAGACGAATCCCTTCAATAGCTTCGCTAGCGAGCGCTATACCTTCTTCATCCGCTTTCGTCATAGCATTAAACCCTTTGATGATCAACGGCGTGACCACAGCCAAGACGACCAGCACATATAACAACATCGACGACGTCACCAACGTAATATTCCAGCTCCAGATAAACGAGACGATGACAGCAGCACAAACAGTGCTGATAGATTGCAACATAGTGCCTAGCCGCTCCGATACGCCGATTTGCAGGGTATTTGTGGTCGCAGTGATAGCGGTAGCAGGCGCGCCGAGCGGGATGGAGTCAATGACCTGAATCGACTGCGCCAACAACGAGTTCAGGTAATGCAAGCGGACGGCAGCAGAGAGACGGATACCCATTATACGAAAACAGAATTTGTTGATTGAACTCAGGAACCAGCGGCCGAAAAACAGGCCCATGATGTATAGTACTTGTTTGTCAACAAGCTTCTGGAAGTCGTCGGCTGTTGTAGATGAACTCGAGTCCCTGATCGTATCCGTGAACTGGCCAACAAGCTGTCCGAAAATGACGTTCATGAGCGGCATCATGATGCCTGCACCGATTGATGCTAGAGAGCCTAGGATGTAGATGCATACATCCCATCTTGTTGCGTAGCTGAAGACCCGTAGGTAGTCGAAAAACTTGGGGGCTCGCTCTTGGTGGGGAGAGGATGCTGCGCCGCCCTGAGCTTTGGGGAGATCCGGCTCGTCAGACATGGCTCCTATGAAAGTATTGAGTTTCTATAAAACGCCTTTATTGTTAGCCGAGCAGTCTGAATTAGGCGAAGAATGAAGTATAATTCCCGACGTTTTCAAGAAGGAAGTAGTAAAGACGATTGTGCCAGAGCGACGACACATGGAAAGACATTACCTCTAAATATAGAGCTCATCCTTTATATCCCGAGTGTGATATTTATTTCCCCTTAATCTCCCTTGCTGCAAAGTGTACAAGTGATAACTAGGATACAACTCGTAACTCGTAATTGCCGTTTTGGGACTTTTACGAGCCCCAGTGCGGGGCCTTCGGTGGCTTGAGCGGCGTGCGAATGGTTGCCTGGACTAACTTCAAACGTTCTCTCCTATGGAATTTTCAGGTTATATCAAAATGTATGTCATAAATATGTGCTTCCGCTAAAAGTAATAATATACATGTTGCACGGCTCAATATGTTCCCATTCCTCTGCCCTGCAGCCCAAACTTGTTGTTCCTCAAATCTCCCGAGATAAACCAACGCCAACCCTGACCAGCGCGGCAAAATGCATGATGAAGAACCAAGTGTAGTCAATAGAACGCCTTTTCGCAGTCCGGCAATGATGCATAACAATGCGCTAAGAGCAGATCATAGAAAAATGAAACGAAATCAAAGAAGGGTAAAGAAAGACAAATAAAATAATGATATGGTCATGGCTCAGCGCTGAGCTCATGAACAACCGCCGCCTGTGGAACGTAAACTAGAGGAGCCCACACTCGCCAGTGTAAAACTCCGATATGAGCGAGTTTTGTTGCAATAAAGCTGAAGTCCGAGGACGAAGATTGAAGGTATGCCTGTCGTCGCTGCGACTCGCAGATTTCAAGTGGAGTCATGCTGACATATCGCTGCGCAACTTCACAAGTAGCCTGTAATAAATGCTGATGCACATAGTTGCGAACTAGCTGCAATGGAACAGAGTCGCTGGCAAATGACTTTTTGACAGCTTCTTCGACCTGTTGCAGAACGTCGTCCGATACCTCATCTACTTGTCCAATAGCAACACACACTGTTCGCGCTATTTCCATCGCAACGGCAGAGTCGCTTGGTAGCCGTGTACCTAGACTAGAAGATTTTGACTGCGAATCGTTGTCCTCTTCCAAGAGCGCCAATATGCGCATCACAAACGATGAATGAATTTTGGAGTTGAAAGGGCGCTTTACATTCAGACATTGAAATAAAGATTCAAGGATCGACCAGCAAACATGCACATTGATGATTCTTTGGAGCTCGGACCGAAGTCGCCACAGACGGGCTAAATCAAATTCGAAAGGCTCGGGCAGTATCACTTCGTGGTCTGACAGCAAGATTTGTTCACTCAATCCGTACAGTAGAACTGACATTGGATAAAAGGATCGATTCGTGACGTTCTTTAGTGATTCCGGCATTCGCTGCTGGAGGCCCAGGTACCATGCTTTTGTTTCGTCAACCTTGAACTCGCGTGCTGTGATACGTCGCGAAAAATAGTCTTGAAGAAAAGGAATCGTGTTTTCGATCAATACGATTTGGTATGCACCTAATTGATGATTCGCAACGTCCTGCGTTCCTGACTGTTAGTAAAAGCGTATTTCAATTCACTAGATCGCACCACCTACCAATTTCATCATTTCAAGTATGCCGAACAATTTGCGCAACCCACTAATCAACATACCTACGTCCGCTTGCGTGGATCCTGTGCCAATTTCCGAAGCCATTTCGTCAGCGAGATGATCCCTCATCGGAGCACAATGCATCTTTAGGAGATCTGCGAGCCACTTTGAAAGGCTGACAAGGTCGAGAACACCTTTGTGTACCTGCTGCATCAAATGCGAGATATCAAGGTTTTGCGAAACGCTCGGATGATCCTTCTCAGGAACAAGAGTCATAAGAATACCATGCAGAGTCTCAAACATGATCGGCAATCGCGGTTGGAAGAGGTTCTCGTCCTTCATCAAGGTCATCATATCCGGCACATGAACCATGTCAATCTCGCTAGTACGAGGACGATTCATGTTGACATATGTGTAGATGGTGATCTCTATCGAAAGCGCTTCCCAGTACTCGTCCGTCATAAGCTTCTTCTGCCTGCCCTTTTCTCCGTTTAAATCGAGCAAGAAGTGAAGACCAGATTCGAAATTCGCATCAACCCGAAGTTGTATGTTTTGCATGATGCGTTCTAGGTCCAGCTCGCTGAGGGTCTCTTTGGTGACGGGCGGGATCATATCGGCATAGCGTAGTCGGGTCTTTTGACGGGAGTCCAACGGTATGCCTTTCGGGATGCGTGCAGCCGTGATGCGCGAGACGCGGCGCCTAAGTGGGAGTGTCATGAGCCTTGGAGTCTTGACAAGCGGCTGCAAAGTCGAAGAGCTTGAGATATCCCGCTTCGGGTCCAATTTGACAGTGACTTCATGCTCAAGATCCTGTCGAGGATCAGTGTCGTCGTTCTCCATGACCCCTGCTGGTCCATATCCATTTACTCGGTAGTCGGAACTGTCATCCTGGTCATGAGTGTCCGGTCGAGACTTTTTCGGCTTTTGGAGATCCATGTTGCGGGAGTAGACTATGTTTGATAGTTGCGATGGGAGATTTCCGGCTGAGCCAGCACAGTTCGAACTCGGTCCTTGGGCTGGTGTAAGTGGATGTGTATGTCAAGGAAGCAACAAAAGATTTTGGAGGTTGACAAGGCAATTACCTTGGGTGTTCGATGTATCTTGGTCAGCCGTCAGTCGCTGGGTAGGACACTACCGCATGCAGAAAGCAGCAAGTGCCGGCGCAAGAAAGGATGGGCGAGCGTCAAGAATACGCCATGTAGGAATAGAGCCGGCCCGCAGGCCCCGAGATTAATACTTAATGATGAGAAGCAGGCAAATGGCAAGCGCCGTTTGGGGGGATTGAGACTGGTGATTTGGGCAACTGCTGCGAACGAAGGGGCGCCGCGAACAGGTGGTTTGGGGTTAACTCCAGCGGCAAACGGGAGATTTCCGACGACGTCACTGTGAGACTTTAGGGTGGGTGGAGCAATTGCGAAGGAGAAAAGGGCGATAGCAGTAAGTAGGATTCGGAAAGAGATAAAAAGTAAAGGAATTGCAGTAGATCAAGAGGATAATTCTATTGAATCGAAACAAGGGTTCCCTTTTAGTATGTAGAGAATGAGTAAAATGAAGAAGGAAATTGTTCTGGTCGGACGACAGGGCAAGAACTTAGAAGGAAGGAGCGAAGGAGCTCGCAGGGAAACCCCCGTCTGCGTGGTCGTAGCTTCCCTTTCTTTTTTCCCCTTGTACATTTTTGGCAATGTTCCTCCTCCTGCCACGCCATACTATTCGTCTTCTTTCTCGATTCCACCTATCTATGTCTCAATTGTGATTCTATCTACATATGATGCTTCGTGTTGTCGCTTCATCTGCAGGGTCCCATTGTGGAAAGAACACCTACGAACAGGAGTTGTACACATGAAGCAGATCGCGCGAAACTTTGACGTTGGTCTTCGTTGTCTGATTATGTGGTCCCCTGTTTCGTGCTAGTGTCAAAGGTTGAGAACTGGACTGGTTGAAACGTGGAGGAAACATCCAAAAGAAGGGTTGTTAGAAGTGAGGCTTGGTCTTGAATTGAAGATCGACGCTTGCGGTTGTGTCGCTGGATCCGCTTTCAGCATCGCTCTACCGTTGCCCCCATGTTTTCTTCCTGACCGATCGTCCAATGCCCTCACGTGCTACGAAGCATTATTGGACTGATTTGCCAGGACTATGAATAATATGTTGCGTGACGGTCTGATCGTTCGAGAATCGACAGAACGGAATTTGTGTCTACGACGATGTACTCTCGAAGTTTACTACGCGCTCGGAGGAAAAAAGGGGCAATTGAGACTCAGGATCAACCGGCTCGCCGGGGGCGATAAGCACTTCCGAATTCCGGTGACCTGGTTCGTCCTATCGTACCCGCTTGCTCACCGCACTTGCCGCCTTGCACTTCAACTAAGACTTGAGGTATCACGAATTGGCTCTTACTTATCGTTCCATAGGTAATAATACTGCGAGGATTGCCGAGTGGGTTAGTAGCTGTCGAAATTGAATTCCCTCTCATCGGTGTAGACGGTAGAATCTATTAGGTTGACCACTCTTTCATCTAGCGGTCAATTCCAGAGGATCGTGCATTCGAAGATTAGCGTGGCGTACGAAATACGGTGTGGACTTTGATACTCGTACTTTGATCTTAGGAGAAGAAGAAGTCACGCGCGAACATGCCGTTCTAATCATCCGGTTGTATCTATGGTTACAATATGCCGAGTGAAGTATTGACCGTTCGCGACGTACAGTGCAACTTTGTTGAGACAAAGACGGTTTCGGTACGCAAATCGAGCAGTCCCATGTACAATAGAGCTGTCAACATCAAAACTTGGGTAGCGCCCATGGCAAGTGAGGCTGTCTTCACTAGGAGGCATATCGGCCTGCATGAGAAGAATTAAGTACGTTTATGTACTCCATGAGAGACTCGAGTTTGTACGTACGGTAGTCGCCAGTCGATTAAACTGATAGCGCGTTGGTGGTTTGAAGCAAGGCAAGCCGCCTCGCGCCAATAGTCGCGGCGGCCAATCGAACGGACTAGGCCCAAGAGAACGCCGAATTATGGATCCAACTCTAGAAATTAGCTTTGAAGCTCTTAGAAGGCGTCACTTATCAGCCAGGATACCGCCGTTGTGGTATTGGCTGATGACTCTCATCGCAGCGCTGACCCGGAATTCCGGCTCAATCGACGGCAACTGGCGGGATAGCACCGAATAACATAATGCAGTACCAAGTACAGCTTGAATATCGATGTTGGATTTGCTCCTTTCGACTGCACAATGTTACTAACTTTCTCCAATCATCTCAATCTGCTGGTCACGGAGCCGAAGCAGGGCAAAGCGAAAAGGGGCCGCCGCTTCTGGACCACTCGCACTTCGCCTGCCACGTCTGGGTTTGGCCGCCTCACTTTACTAACCAAACAGTGACAACTCAATTCTTTGAACATGTGCGCTGGAAAAAAAAAGGTTTTCATGATGCCCTGATTTGATGAGCTGATAAGATATTTGCACGACTGAGAAGTGCTTTCCAAGGCGTGAGTGGTGCTATGTATTGGCACATACGAGCTCAAATATATATCTGTCAACTGGAGTTGACCTTGATACATTCGTTAGATCACTCAACATGATATACACGTTCAAGGACCCGAGATTTTACTAAGTAGTAGTATATATACAATACAAGGTTCTTATGAGTTATACTTTCAATGATCTTAAATTGGTAATCTTTGATGTTACGTACATTACTGACATCAGACTTTCTGGGAGGATGTATAATGAGTTAGACATAGTGTCTAAAAGGCCCCAGTTTTTGTAAGCATTATTGGTCCAGTGGTTAGGATCCTTCTCTTCCAAAGAAGGGGCCCGCGTTCGATTCGCGGATAATGCATTTGTTTACCGTTGATAGGCACATGTTTAGTGTTCCAATTACTCCAGTTTTTTTTTTGCAATGTACCTCATTAACCTTTAATAAGGTTATATTTCATTAAATAAAGATCACAACATAAAGCATTATTGGTCCAGTGGTTAGGATTCTTCTCTTCCAAAGAAGGGGCCCGCGTTCGATTCGCGGATAATGCATATATTGTGATTACCAGTTACTTTTTCCTTACGTAACTTTTTTTGCTTTTTCGTCAACTGTTTCATGTCTGTATCATGTTTTTAATTGAATGCAGGCCGCCTCAATCTTTCGGCTTGAGGTTTACGCTCTGAATTAAGCGTGTAATGGTAACATATTTGGTTATAATTCGTCAATCATTGACGTAGATACATAGACAGAAATTAGAAGGAAAGAAAACAGAACTCCAGATGCTCGCTTCGTAATCTATATAGACTTCTTTTCAGTCTTAGTCTGATACATGGGTTGATAAATGTGGTATGTGTTAAACAAATTGTTAACACGACTGATTGTGTAGATGGATGAGTGTATACATATTGCTATATATACATTGAGTGACACGTAGAGTAGGGAATGGTGATGGTATGGATGTGGTCGGTAGCTAATCACCTCCGATAGAGATACGGAGCCTGATTCTGCATTGACAATAACGTATCAGCTCGCTGAAAGACATCCCCAGCAAAGAACCGGTCGCTATAAGCACTCGCCGGGGTTGACGGTATGGTCGCTTGAACGGCAGGTCCTAACGCTGCACTAAGGGGCGTCGCAGGGATGGCCGACGACTGCGGCGATGCGCCGGGTAGTCTTCCACTCGAACTGAGATACGGCGCAGGTGCGGAAGAAGATGGATGGTGTTGGCTGGTCTGCAGCGGAGGTCCATAGACATAAGGAATATGTGGAGCGGCAGGKACATCTGCAAAGTATGACCAAGGAGATGTTTCGATCAACCGTCCTGCTTCTCTGCTGGCCTTTTGGACTGGTCGAAGAATCGTGACTATGTCTGGTGGGAGAAGTTGCATGTTTCTCACTTCGCGCATATCCGTTACCAAATCGACAAATGACTGCATGAAAACCTTGCACAATTGCCAAAAGTCCTTCTGGTTTCTGGCTCCACCACCGGGTTCCTTGACTTTCATTGTCAGCAGCTTTTGTCCTAGGGCTTCTGAACTCTCAAAGCAGGCATTGCATCGACGGATGAGATTGTTCCACATTATACGAATTTCTTCCGGTTCTCTGGTCGTCTCTGCAATTTCAAGGCAACGGGAGAACTGATGACTGGCAGAAGGTAAAGCATGAAGAGCCGCATTGTACGCTGCTGTGAGTTGTTTAAATATCTTTTCGAATATCTGCTCTTCAACAAACTCGTCTAGTCCTGTCACTGGGTTGATTCTTGTTCCTTGCATTGTGGGAATAGGTGGGAACGATTCGCCAGAACGAGGGGTTGCTAGAGACGATGCAGCGGTCGAACTTAAAGCTGTAGTGGCCCGACTGTTGGATCGACTGCGACTTCCAAACATCATCGTCGTGGAGCTCGGGGTGGTTGCACCGGGAGAGGCAGTCGAAGTATGAAACGCTGCACTAGGTATTGAGGCTCCAAGTCCATTTTGGGGATGTTGAATCGTAGTGTCACTTCTGAGTCGGCGCGTTGGCTGGGTAGGCTCCCTTGTCGGAGTCACTGCGACTGCCGGCAAACCATCAGACAGAATTTGTACTTGTTCCGCTCCAAGATCGGTGGACTTGTTGCGTAAAGTATCATGACCTTTTCGGGTGGCTAGCGACGATACCCCAAGACTTATACACGCATTGCGCAACTCCAGAAGACTGCCATATATCACAAGCATGAGTGAGCGAACATACCGGGGGTCGCCTTGCTCAACTATCCTTCGAGTGCCCTGGCGGAGCTGAGATCCCACGTGCGTATATGCCATCAAACAAGTCACGCATTCACGCTTGACGTCGCTCGAGACTCTTGCAAAATCTCTATTATCCGGGTCCATTTCAACAACAGTTTCCAGAGCTTCATTTAGCTGCTCCACATGCGTTGAAGCATTATAGAACACAATCTCCAAGCTGTGCCGTCGCGCATCGTCTCCTTTGATCACATTAATCAGAGTAGACATATGAGAATGAATCTGGAACAAAGAAAACAAGATCCCTTTAGCACCTTGCACGATTGGAGTGAGTGCCGTTTCTTCCTTGTGTTCGGGCAAGCTCGACATACGTCGAGAGGGCCCATCACGTGCTCGCCTGCGTTCGCCACGAGGACTCCCGGGACTGGAAGAAGCGCTGCCATTTCGTCCGCTGGATGAGTTAGTCCGTAGAAGAGAGCCATGACTGAGACCTCGCAAGTGGCTATTTCGGTATGGTCGCATCTCATCTAAGGTGGCGAGATCTGTCTTTCTAGAAATAAGACCCATCCGCTTGTTGCGCGCCGAGAGCGGTATAATTCCTTCACTGTTGCTACGATTCCGCTCATTGGCCCCAGGAAGAGGTGCAATCCCAGGTCTTGAGAAGCCGGGCTGGAAAGGGGACTGACCCGATGCCAAGCGCTGGTGAGATCTTAGAGGAATAGGCGGGGGTCTCGAAGAAAGATTTGGCGATCGAGGATCTGACGAACCATCACTAGTACTGGGTATCACGGGAAAGCGACTGTTGCCTCCACGCTTCACAGGTTTCGGTGTGTCAATCGAAGGCATGGGCTCACTAGCTTCGCTACCACTTTCCGGCTCTGGCGTTGTGCTTTGTCGTCTAGATTTAAGAAACCGTTTCAGCTCAGCTGTAACCAACGCTTCCTTCTCATTCGTTGACATTGGCAACGAGGCCACTTCGCTCTCTTTGTTCTCTAAGACTCTCCGCAGAGGATATTTGAGAAAGTTTCCTGACACCTTGACGATCTGTAGTTTGTTCATGTCCGCAAGTCCTGCTGGAAGATCATCTAACCGGTTCTGCATGATAGAAAATACACGTAGTGATGTAAGCTTTCGCACTTCATCTGGGATTCTGCTGATCTTGTTGCGACTAAGATCCAAGATCTCGAGCAATGGTAATTTGTATATCTGAACAATTTCATATGTTAGTTATGGACGAGAAACGGTTCAGAAGTTAGAGACATACCCCTTTTGGAAACTCGCGAAAGTTGTTTGCGCGTATATTGAGATAACGAAGGTGGGCGCATTCTGCAAAACGATATGGTATATGGAGTAATTGATTGTTTGACAGAGAAAGCCTGCTAATGTTAGCAGGAATTCAAACAGGCGCCAACAACATTCACAGAAATTCTTTTCGAAATACATACCTTTCAACTTCATCCTTGATTATATCGACCACACCCTCGGGGATTTGTGAAATACATGAATGACCAAGATCGATTGTCAGTTTCGGCCGCACCACATCGCTGACTGCCTCGCTTCCAGCTAACGATCGCTTCGTCTCTTGAATGCCATTTTCGACTGCTTGTCGAGTCAGTTCGATGGTCTCTTCGGGCGTCAATTGTTTCAATGGCGCTTTGCGAACTTCAGAATTCTCTCTTGCAACCTTGGCCGTTTTCTGGATGTAATCAGGCTCGTCATCGATACTTGAGGGGGCGCTCTGAGTCGAACCAGCCGACGAAAAGCTCGAACCAGGTGTGGTGGTTGCAATTGTCATATCATCTTCCATACTCGTTTGACTTCGAAGGGGATGAGAGAGTTTGACGGTATCTTCGAGGCGAAACATAATGCTGGAGAATGTTCGAGGATTTATGCGTGATCCGCTCCGGTTATGTATGCGTCACGCTCAAGTAATTCAAGCGTTTCTTGAACTCAGCCGGCTAGAAATGTGCATAATTCGATAATCGGTGCGCAAAGGCGTGTTTGCAGCACTATCTCGGCATCCTCCAGGCAGCTTCGGTGAGCTCTGAGACGAGAATATCTGCCAACAAATAGTTGGTTTCTCGCGAGATGTTTGAGAGGCGGGGGATTTGGCTTTCCTCTTTCGGTTGTAGAAAAATAGGACAGACGCGAACGAGATCTCGGTGCAAGGGAGGATTGAGTGGAGAGGAAGGGCAGGTTCACGTCAGGGATGGCGAGAAATATGGAAGCAGCACCAACCCACGTTGCAGGATTATTCTGGTCGAATAGGATGCTAGCTAGACGTCGACAGCGATAGGAATCAGCTTTGGGAGGAAAGTCGGTCGTAGTTTGTCTTGAATAATGTCATATAGCGAATAACCTCTTGAGGTGACGGTATCACCGACGCCGTCGGCCGGTCGGCAAGTATGGTAGTACTGAACGAGGCTGGGACTCCGTGACTGCACAATTTCGATTTGAGCTGATAGTTGGGCAGCGTCAGTCAAATCAGAATGGCAATAACCGTGAGCTGTTCTTGCAGTCGTCACACTTGGTGGGTCTTGAATCGATGAAGCTGAGAGGCCCAAAACCGACAAGCGCAGGAACAGTCTTGGTCCTCCTTGGGCAACGGCGGCTAGAGTGCCAAGACTGGCCTAGATCTGAGGCATTACTGGTGCATCGTCACGTGATATCAAATTGTTTGGGTGCTTATTGAGAACGTTGACATTGTTGACATACTTGATAGGGAGCTAGATCAATGACTTTCTGAATGCAGAAGATGCATGTATAGAGCTAGCGATTGCCTTGCATCGAGGCAAACATATTTTAGCAACGCGAATATCGTTGCAATAAGCAATATCGAATGTACAAGAGGAACCTAAAAACCAATTCTTATCATACATCTAGTCAAGTATAAAGCCTTAGTCAATTAAAATACACGGTTGCTGGACTATCACGGCTCTGCGTCCACTTCGACCTCTGCCTCGATAGCGCTCACTCGACTATCATCTGCAGGAATAGCAACTTCTGGGGCGCCAACGAATGCTGCTTGTCTCTGGTCGAGAATCTGGGCCTGAGTCTTTGCCCACACTTTCCAGTCTTCAAAGACCTTGCCCTCCAGAGCCATAGAGACGTCTAACATACGAGTTCCAAACACAGCGCCCGTTGCCTCCGCCTCTTCTGCCGCCACCCTTTGTTCAATTTCCTGTCGCAGACGAAGGCGGTAGAATTCTCGTCGGGCAATATCATATGCAGCAGTTTTCGTCATGTCGGGCACGTTATTGAGAAGCCATAGTTGTCGTTGTACCACGCTATCGCAAACAGGCAGTTTAAATTAGCGATTGTTCCCACGCACAGATGCTCATTCAATGAATGAGCAATCGAGCTTACCTTTCACCATCCAATCTCCTGCCCGGTTGTTGTAGTCGGCTCCAGTCGTAATTCTCAAAATCTTTCCCACTTTTTTCCAGCACGATTCGCGGTCTTGCCAGCTCCCATGGATGGTCGCGGAAGAACTCTTTTCGAAGTTGGTCTTCCTCGTATTTGATTTTTAAAGGTTGGAAAAGTTTGCTGGGTTTTTTGTTATGGCTTATCTTTTTCTGTTGGACGCTCTCCAAGAAGACTTCTGACTTGGAAGTGCCAGGTACTGTCCTGATTCGCTGCCGGAAGTACTCATGCTGAATAGGTTGATGACGGACAACGACCTGCGCTGGAGGTATATCACCAACGATATCAACCCATTCCGGCAATTTATCGATCTTCGCGCTTGCTTTCTGTCGAAGAGCAGTCTGTCGAACCCGCAGTGCGGTTAGGTTGTACTTTCCCATGATGTGCCTCGTCAGACGCTATCCAACGGCCAGGGGATGATGTGAGTCAATTTGAATAGAACAGTCAATTTCATTCGTCGAGTAGGAAAAGCAGAGACACTGGACGATGATAGCGTTGTTGGATTATAGCTTGTCAGAGACGATGTTTGGCGTTCCTGGCGGCTTTGCAGAAAAAGATGGTTGTTGGCCGCGTAGGAAGGAGCACTCCGATTGGCTCCGCCGCAGCTCCGCAGGAAAGTCCAGCGAGCCTCGATAATTATTTTCCTTTCACCGACAAATAACATCATCAACAAGAGCTCTCCGTCCTCTGTTCTTTCTCTTTCATAGCCGTTTCAGCGATGTCCTCATGTGTGCCGCTACCTTGAAGTCGAAATGCCAGCTCGCCGATGCCAGTCTTTGATACAATTGAAGAGCCAGCACCGACGGTTTTTGTTGCGACTGGGAAGAGGATTCCAATGCACAACCAGGGGGAGCTCAACCGTCATTGTCAGCCTACGTACCGACGAATAGTTCACCGACGATCCGCGGTTACTGCCGTAGCAGATGTTTTTGTACAGTCGCTGGTGCTCGCTGGATTCTGTCCTGATCACGCCCCCAAACAGCGGAGCGGACCCAATCATCACAAAAACGGTTCCACTAGTTATCGCGCATTTTCGACCTCAACAAAGCATCCTTTCAATAAAAAGAGCCATAATGCGTCGAAATTCGTGCTTCGAACCCACTCAGTTGACCCCCGTATCCCCCACATCTATCCGAAACCATTGAGTACACAAGCCGCCAAAAGCGAACTCGAGCAGCGCGAATGCCATCATATCGATCAAGTTTCATCGAGCCAAACAAATGACAAGATATCTTCGAGGATAGCACGAGCCCTAGATGACATTAATATAGAATATGACCGTCGTGGGACGATGCCTGAATTGAGGGATGCATTGGAGATTGTTCCTTCCAATGTATCAACGCCTCAAAATCGTGAAGGAAGACGCACGAATGTCACACCGCTAAGACCGGTTCTACGTCTATCAGTGTTCAGAGGCCATCAAATCTGGGCAATAGATTATAACAGATGGCTGAAAACGACGAGGCGAAGAAACAACAAGGACGGACCAGCCGTTAAAGAACGATTGCAGGAACCTTCAATTTCCCGGAATCTCCATTTATTATTGCCGGCCATTGATGATCGTACGAAGTCTAATCAATATGTGTTCAGCCTATACAAAAAATTACCCAGTCCAGGTATAAGCATTCTTTCAGTCGAGGAGAGAGCGCAATTACTGCATCGGTTTGCACACCCGCAGGACAGGCGTCGGTCTAATGCTCGCTACTTTTTAAGTCTTTTCAATGATATGATCGAAGCTGGATTTAAGCTATCCAGGTCTGTGTGTACATCCGCTATTTATTTTACGGGTCACAAAGTACCTCGTCTCGAGAAACGAGACTTGATGGATGCCATCGCTATTTGGCATCGCATGGAGACGATTTATGGTCTCGAAGCGGATGACGTGGTGTTTGAGCTACTCTATAGAATTGCTACTCTTTCTGGTCATTTCGCAGTGGCTGATCGCTTGTATATGGAGATGACAAAGAGAGGAATGCGCCTCTCACGGCGGGGGCTTGTCACCATGATGCACTCGTACGGATTCAGGCGTGACGTTGAAGGGATACACAAAACATTTGAAGAACTTGTCTCATCGGGCGAAGTTGTTGACACGACTGTTCTTAATTGCTTGATTTCCTCTCTGCTTAACGCCGGAGATCTAGAAACAGCACTGAATATCTATTCCCGCATGATGCAAGATTCTGCGAAAAGCCTGGCCAAATCCATGACGAAACATTCTAAAGCTGTTCTACTCCCGTCGACATCCACTGATTTTACGATTCGGCGATCGAGATCTCAGAATCTGTGTGCGATTTTCGAAACTTACCTGGAAATTAGAAAAAAGAAAGGCGGTCAGCATGTACCAGAATTGTACATTCCAGTTGTACCCAACATCAGAACATTCGCCATTTTATTCCGCTATCATTGCCTCTCTACGGGTGATATGACAGCTGTCAGTCAGCTTCTGGACGATATGGAGAAGTTTTTTGAAAGCCCCCCTAGAGTAATCATTTACTACTTCCTGTTTCGTGGCTTTGGTATTCATACGTCAGACAAAGGATGGACAGAAAAGTTACTATTAGGAGCCTGGGACGCATTGAAACGTGTGTTGTATGACTCCCAGCAAAGAATGAGCGATCTTGAAACGTCGTGGCTGCCTTCAAAGTCAGCAAAGCCTGCAGCAGTATGGGAGAATCCATTGAAATCTTTCCAAATATATCAGCCAGGATCCGAAGCACCCTCTCTAGAGTTGGTGGATGGTCAAGATCTCGAAGCGCATCCAAAAAACGAGGGAAATGAAAAGGACACGGTTCACGAAGGCAAAAGATCAGGTGATGTTGCAGATGAGACCCCGAAAAAGGAAGACATCATGGCTTTGTTCGATCAACTAACTCAAACGGAATATGGGCGGCTTCACGAGGAGTGGTTTCCTGAGGAGGATACGAGACGAAGACTTGAGAATGGCATGTTTCTCGGAAGAGAGCTTAACATCGTGATTTTGAAAGCATTCGGCGCTCACTGCGATGCTAGGACTCTGCTTCGTGTTTACGCTGATATTGAAAGAATGTGGAGGCCTAACAAAAGACTGGCTGTTGACGTAAACAGCGTGAGAAAAGAGCTACAGAGGCAACTAGTAAGGGTTCAGAAGAGAGAACGAGCTATGTCATAGCGCAAGAGCCAGAAAGCACTCGCTGTACAGTTCACACGCAAGGTCAAGGAGGCGGAAAGACCGATGACCACTGTATATACGCATGTGAGTTATTATCACAATGTAATTTACTAGACTAGTACCGTAAAGATCTTGATCTTTCTTTAGCTGTAGCAATAGATTAGGGCTGCCCGGGATATCACATGACAGCGCGACTTGATCTAAATTGAACGACGCGACGGGAAGAATACCCCTCCGAATTAGTCTCTTAGTCTTCAGCATTTGCGACTTCCCACACGAGAGACTAAGATAATCTGTTCGAGATGCGCTTCAGGCCAAAACATATCGTGCAGATATGGTAAATGATCGTAAAGGTTTATGGGTTGATATTGATTTCACGCTACGGCGCGTTTTTGGAAAGACCTCTTTTCGGTTGGTAGACTCATACTTTTGTCTCTCAGGACCGCGCTGGAATTTAACATGAGTTGTTAGTCCCCTGCAACGTGAGGTCATTTCAGCGGTAATCGACGGTCACGATGTTTTCTTGCAAGCTGCTACGTCCTTTGGGAAGAGTCTTTGCTTTCAATTGCCAGCTGTCGTCAGCCATGGTGGTACGAATCTCAGAACGCAGCTATTTGAATACTTCATTGCTGATAGCAGGGGATAGTGACTCTAGTAGTATCGCCACTGCTCTCGCTTATGGTATAACTGAAACTCATCATTGAGGTCTCTATCGAGAGTCTAACGAAGTAATGCAGGTCGACCAAGTTGCCGCACTCGAAGCCTACGGAATTCCCGTTGCAACAATAAATGGCACAACACCATTATCCGAAAGAAAATTGATCATCGAGGATATTTTATCCGGACACCCTAAAATCCGCCTGCTCTACGTTACTCCAGAGTTCTGCTGCACCGAAACGTTTCGACGCAACCTGAAGAGGATACACGCTCAAGGAGAACTCAATCGTGTGGCAATTGACGAGGCACATTGTATCAGTGAATGGGGTCATGACTTCCGACCGGCATATAAGGAGTTGTCTTGGTTTAGGGAGACTTTCAAAGATCCCTTGGTCCCTATAACAGCACTCACGGCAACGGCTACGCCAAAGGTGCGCAATGATATTGTGAGGTTACTTGGTCTTGATAAAGACTCCATGAAGTGGTTTCATACGCCTTCTGCACGCCCCAACATTCACTACGAAGTCAAATATGTTGAGGAACTCGATGATGATATCATGTCGGCCGAGGAAGAGCGATTGCACGATCTACTATCATGGTTAGAGACCGTACGAAAGCGTCGTGAGAGTCGCATGAATTCAGAGGAAACTGGTGATCCCAATGATACAAGGCTTAGACTTCCGCCAATATCGGGAATTGTATACGTACCCTTCCGGTCGCTCGCAGATGAACTTGCACGCCAACTCAATAAGTCTGGTAGAAACATCCGCGCTGTGGCTTACCACGCTGGCCTGCCGGCCGGTGACCGTAAGCGAATTCAGAAGATGTGGGCGTCCAAGGACCCTGCTCCGCCCGAACAAATTGGCCCTTGTCCTTCTTTTTCGATCGTCGTGGCTACGAACGCATTTGGCATGGGTATTGACAATCCCCATGTTCGCTTTGTCATTCATTGGGCACCTCCACGAAGCTTTGAAGGACTGGTCCAGGAGTCTGGTCGTGCTGGCAGAGACGGCCGTGGAGCGGTCTCAATAATATACTATAACCGCCACGAACGTGACCGGGTTCTAGAACGAGTCAAGAATGACGGGCAAACCGGACGAACCAGTAATCGCTTTGCGCCTCAATCCGCGACTTCAAAAACGCGCTCGATGGAGGCGCGTATTGAAAGCTTCAACAAAGTAATAGCTTTCTGTGAGTCAACTGATCGGTGCAGACACGAGATTATCCGCGAATTCTCCGGCGATCTCGAGCTAGAGACTATGATGTCAAGTCAGACGACAAGATCGAACCCGACATCCACGTCTCCATGCGACTTTGCTTGCGATGTGTGCAAATACGGCACTGCAGAAATCAAACAAAAAAAGATGGAAATGCTCAAAGCCACTGGAACATTAGAAACTATGGGTGCATGTCACAACTCTGATATGCATACTTTCATGTATTACTGGATGACTTATTTCGTCCGGCATTGATAATTTTTCGAACCGAATAGAAGAGATCATGCGCAGTTCATACTAGTTTTTTCAATCCGGAAAAAACGTCTAGCTAATAGAAATATCACAAGCATCCACGCGTGCAGCGAAGAAACCAAAAACAGGGGAAATTAAATGTCTTGCATTAGCAGCATGGCAATAATCTACACATATGTCTAGCATAAACATTTGTCCTGCAATGATATCTCACTACGGTCTGATATAGTCAGTGGTAGTCTATATTAGCATGAATTAAGCGGGTCAAGCCTTCGGCGATGACTTCTCAAATGAGCAATCGCACCGATCTCAACTTCTGCACGTTTCGACAAGAATACAAACTATTCATCCTTTCTCAAAGTTTAAGGCAATATATATCAAGACCACGAAAATCCGGCACAAATACAAGCATCACTCCACGCGTCCGTTCGACGATAACGCTAGAACGCATGTTCGTACCTGAGTGTGCTCCGACATTCATGCGCGATTGGACGCTGACGAATGAACAAGTAATTTGAACTGCGTACAGAGTCTTAATAAGAGCTTATATTGACGGCACTATGCAGAAGATGGATCATTAAACATGTTTAGCGCTGTTTGCTCCTCTTCTATGTAGTACTCCTCACGGAATTAGGGCATCCGGGAAATCTTCCAGTCAACCAAGCTTATCTTGGACTATATAAGTACGCTTAATCGTCGTGAAGACCCTAGAATGTAGAGAAATAATTGGTCATTTCCTAAAGCACTCCTCAACATCAAATCGCAAAAATGGTTGGTATTTCCAAAGGAGTCTCAGCAGCTCTTCTCGCTGCCTCCGTAGCGATTGCATCTCCCATCACTGAGACATCATCACCTCTTGAACGCCGAGGCACAATCGCCAGCGATGAGATTGTCGGATTCGCACAAGCTGTGCCTAGCAACATCACTGGTGAAGTGTACTTGGCTTACCAACCCTACCTCTACGTTGTGAATGGATGTGTCCCATTCCCGGCTGTTGATGCTGAGGGTGATACCAAGTGAGTCTTCATCTTCTTACTGCAGCTCCAAGTAGAAAGTAGATAGTAGATAGGTGCTAATGTGTATGTAGTGCCGGCCTCAAACCAACCGGCGCCTCAAACGGCGACTGCTCCAGCAGCGCCGGACAAATCTACAGCCGCGGCGTAAGCTACGGCGACTACTACGCCGTCATGTACGCATGGTACATGCCCAAGGACGAGCCCTCCGACGGCCTTGGTCATCGCCACGACTGGGAAGGCGCAATCGTCTGGCTCTCATCCAGCACATCTACCACTGCCGCCAACATCCTCGCCGTCTGTCCCTCGGCACATGGAAAATGGGATTGCTCTACGGATGGATACTCGCTTTCGGGAACGCAGCCATTGATCAAATACGAAAGTATTTGGCCGATTGATCATTCGTGCGGATTGACGAGTACCGTGGGTGGCTTGCAGCCACTGATTTCGTGGGAGGAGTTGCCGGCTGTTGCGCAGGCGGCGCTTGATACGACTGATTTTGGCTCGGCGATTGTGCCGTTTATTGACGCGCATTTCTTGACGAATCTTGGTAATGCTAGTTTTTGATCCTGTGGTTGGGACTGAGTGATTGATGTTTATGATTTGTGCTGTCACGGAAATTAGTTATAAAACGAGTAGTATGTGATATGACGTCCAAGGATAGCGCACTCTCAACGCGAGACAGCATTGAGGACAAAAACACCTTTTTTTCTTGCCGGTGGCTTGTGATTAATTTAAAAACAAAATAGAAGCTAATAGACAAATAGTATATCACATTTTGCATGGAAATTGCTCTTTGGAATTGGCATCGAGCAAATTACAAGCCTGGAGGAGGTGGTACCTGTCAATTAATCAGGTTAGCGTATGACGATACAAAGAATGAGTTGAAATGGCTTACAGCATTGTAACTTCCACCACCAGGGGGAGGTGGCGGTGGAGGAGAACCTGATCCAGCTCCAGGAGGCGGTGGTGGTGCGTCGCCAGAAGGTGGAGGTGGAGGAGGTGCTGCACCGCTGGCATCGGCACCTGGAGCGCCTGGGGCTCCCCCTTGTTGCTGTTGGGCCCATTGTTGGTAGTATTGATAATAAGCAACATAGTTTTGGTAGCCTCCGTAAGCTGCGTAAGGATCCTGGCCGTTATAATATTGAGAATACTGAGCGGCGTAATCCGTAGCGGCTCCAGGGGTACTCTCTCCAGGGGTGCCTGCACCTGTAGGGCTCATTGATGCGCCAGCAGGCGGAGACTGTTGATGTTGGTGTTGATTATGTTGTTGGTAGCCGCCGCCGTAACCACCACCATAGCCACCGCCCTGGCCTCCACCATAGTGACGATCACCGCGCTGACCATAACCGCCATATCCGTGCTGAGGAGGATTTTCCTTGAACTTTTGATACTGCTCACGGACATTTGACAGCAAGTCCTCGCAAAGTTCCTTGGCAACCTGCACTTGATTGGGGTCGGGGCCGCTAATTATAATTAGTATCAAATATCACTGTAATGGGATAATTAGTAGGAGAACATACGCAACATGCAAATACATAGGCTCATCGCTCTCTCGATCCGTGCCATGTTCTCGGAAGCCGGAGCCGCGTCCTTTGATCTGGACTTTGCAACCGGTCTTTTGTTGAATATGCTTTACGTACGCTCCACCCTGACCAACAACCTGGGCTCGTAAGTTGAAACCTTGGATCGGCTCAAGATCGATAGGAATTCGTTCCTCGGGCCATTTCCTCTTTTAAAAAGTCATCAGCGGAATGAACTACACTCAAGCTCAAGGTCTGGCTTACCCGTCCAAATTCATCGCGTTCAACCTCTGGTTGTTCCCGACGGCGGAATCGACGTTCGTCCACGAGATTGGGCAGCTCCTGTTTCATGAGCTCCTCAATCTTGGCGATGGCTTTATCGAGACCCTCTCGGGTAGTGCTGGTAACATGGAGGTAGAGGGGAGGGTTCTGTCACCGGACTGTCAGCATCAATAAGTAGACTCAAACTGTTGCATGCTTACCGAAGGAGTGGCCATCGACCGATCCGGATAGTAACTACCACGGGTTGTGACATCTTAATCATTTCAATAAGCATGAGTCTGCAACATCCAAATAGAAAAGCATATTGTTTGGGGGCAACGCGTACCAGCGCCAGTTTCTTCTTTAATCTATAATCAAGCAGCCGAGGTCAGCAGATGCAAAAGAGGGGCAAGGAAATGCTAGAGTTGACTGGGTAAGCTTCAAGATCCAAGCAATAGCCATTTTTAAAACTTTTGGAGCAGGGTATAGATGGTATGAAGTGAGAGATGCCCAAGGGGCCTGGGAGTATCAGCAAGATGATAACAGGAATTTATTTACCATTCTCTGCGTGGAACCTCTGGTGAGAGCATAGCGGTTACGCAGGCTGTTCACATCGATATCTTTGATATAGTCTCCGTCGGCAATGTAGACGTCGTTGTCGAGCTTGGTAGCACCTTCGGTGGAGTCACTTATTTTCGCGGCGGGGCTTCCAGTCTGTGAGATTGTTAGAAGCGACGCTGAAAAACGGGAAGGATAGAGCTCACCGAACGGATAGGAGGCACATCGACATGCTGAATTCCTTTTTTAGCCTGTAACTGCGCATTAATTTTAGCGGCGGCAGCAGCTATCCACACATCCGTCAGTCAAATTCATCCCGCGATGCACTCAGAAAAGGAACAGTATTTCTCACCGGCTGCTGCCGTAGGATCGGGTGCAGCCGAAGACCTGGCGGAAGCATCACCACCTGGGCTGCGAGGCTCCCTACTCAATGGACTGCGCTGACGAGTTGAATCCGAGTGACGAGAGGTAGGTGATCGTGAGCGGCGGTCGAACCTCGATCGACGGGGCTCAGGTTCGGTTTGATCAAAGCGAGATCGCTTTGCGCGGCGCTCGTCGTCGGCCATGATATATTTGTATCTGATGAGTGCTGAATCCAAGTGAACTTCGAGTGAGATTATGCCCTGACGAAGGCGAGGGAAGCGCAAGAGGCCAGACTTGGAGAGTTTGAAACTTTTACGCGGGCGAAGATGAAAGCCTAGACTAAAGTGGCATAGCGTCTTTTAACGACGACCTTCAGATTTCTCGGCATTGGATTGGTTCTTCATTTACAATTCTGACTGTTTTACTCAAGATGAACGAGCTACAAGTAAGTGCAGTGTTTTTAAGATGATAAAAACTTGGAGAATGATGTATAACATACTATATCTGTCAGTTGCAAGCTGATACGTAGCTGAGTGTATGATTCATATGATTCGTCGCCGGACTTAATGTTGGCCTCCCCGGTAGGAGTATTCTGTATTGTAATTACAGCTGCCATCAATATCTAATTTTTATTACCACCATCGCCCAAGTAGGTGCTGAAGACCTGGAATTGCGATAACAAGAAGAACCTGCCTGCTATCGGATGGTGTCCTGCAGGATTGATTATGGTGTAACTATGAAGAAGAGCTTATATAGTTTCAGAATCTGTTGTCCTCCAGAACCAATATGCCAATACCAAATGCGGAGTACTAGCGGTAACTAATACACCGCCGTACGACAATACCGCGATCCGAAGTCGGACGACCCAGCAAAAGAACCGAAAGTTATGACTCTTTCCCGCAATAGCTTCTTTTTTCCTCCTCCAACCCCAGAACTTCCCCTCGTCTCAATTTTTAGTTGAGATCGAGAACTAGCGACTGGATTTCCCTGTCTTCTCTCAGTATCTACCGAGAGAGGTCAATTGAAATTCACAATGGCTTTTCGCCGTACGCTGGCCAAGCCAGTGGCTGCTGCGTCTCAGATATCAGCCTCGACAACCGCATCCGCAAGACCGGCAGCCAAATCGTTCCTCGCTCGCAATGGCACCCGATCAACGAGCAGCTCTACCTCTGCACTGGCCTACAAGGCCATGCACCGCCGCTCACCTCTAAAGCTGCCTGTGTCCGACAACGCTCCCCAATGGGACGCTCCGGCCGCCGTTTCTTCTATCTTGTACGAGACACCACTGCCCTCCACAAACCCGCCCAAGCGACACATCCTGAACTGCCTCGTTCAAAACGAACCTGGTGTCCTGTCCCGTGTCTCTGGAATTCTGGCCGCTCGCGGGTTCAACATCGACAGTCTGGTCGTCTGCAACACCGAAGTCGCCGATTTGTCTCGCATGACCATCGTTCTCCGTGGTTTGGATGGCGTCGTTGAACAAGCTCGTCGCCAACTCGACGATCTCGTCCCCGTCTGGGCGGTGCTGGATTACACTGAAGCACCCCTCGTGCAGCGCGAACTCCTGCTCGCAAAAGTGAGCACTCTTGGCCCCGAGGCGTTTGAGGAATTGCTCAAGCATCATCGTGAAATGACCTCTGATGAGGCTGCGGGTGCGGAGAATGAACATGGCGTTGCTATTGAGGACTCGCATTTCCATCCTCGAAATATTCCTGCTTCCCAAGCGCTCAGACATAAGCACGAGCATCTCGATGCCATCACTCGTCTTACGCATCAGTTTGGTGGTAAGGTTTTGGATATTAGCACTAATAATTGTATTGTCGAGTTGTAAGTACCGCCGTCCTTTCTCTGCCATTCTGGTGCTCTAAGCTAATGAAAAAAGATCCGCCAAACCATCTCGTATCGACTCCTTCCTCAAACTCGTCGGTCCCTTCGGTATCCTGGAATCAACCAGAACCGGACTGATGGCCTTGACTCGTTCACCTCTTACTGAAGTCACCGAAGAAGTTGAGAAGGAAGCCGCTGACGTTGTCGATGCTAGCACCTTGCCTCCTGGTTAATATTAATTGTGCAAATATGCAATATGTACTAGGAGTATATGGTTTGATTTTTTCTTTTCTTTTTGGACAGTAGTTTCATGGTTTAGTTGAAAGTCTTCAATTGTATTTAAAGAAGAAAAAGTTCTTCTTTCTCCTTGGTAAACGCCGGTTTCCCAGGTCACAAGCCGTAGTACGTAGTGACAACGCCAAATACGCAACCAGTATACATCGATTCTTGAAAAACATAAAGCAAGAGTATGTAGCAATAATTGACCTCAAAACGCTAAATCTGAATCTTCGCACCAATCCCTTTGCCCTGATAAAACACCGTCGTTGAGTACTCGCCCAACGTAATGCCAACCTTGGCCTTTGCATCCATCAATAATGTGCCCCCTAAAGCTCGTCGAACGGCATCGTAGCCAACTCCACCAAAGTCAAGAGTGACGGGCAATTTTGGTGTTTCGGATTCACCGGGAGGAACAGCAAAGGGGAGATCGTAGTCTATTCGTCCGATGGGTTCGGTGTGGTTATATAAAGCTATTGCATCGAGTTTGTCGATATATAAGGTAGAATGGTTGAGAGGAGATATGAGGGTGAAGACCGCCGTGGAGGACCAGAGATGTAACTTGGGATTCCATGTTAGCAAGAATATCCACGTTGTAGCAATAAAGAAGGCGTACAGTTGCATCCTTGATGAAATGCGGGCTGCCATCATCATCGTCATCATCGCCATCGCCATCGCCATCATCTCCAGGTGCTCCCATCTTTGGAACCATAAATTCCACACTAATACCTGACAACGCTTTGCCTATATCAGGCAAACCAGGCAGGGAACCTTCATGGGCTTGTAGTGTCACTGTGGTATTGAAACCTGTAGTAAATGTTTAGCATAATTTTAGGCACTTGGACAGAAGTGAATACCCGAGATGTAGCTAGAAAGAAGTTCACGGCCTGCAATTATACCAATATCCCCACCAGCAGCCAGAGGACTCCATAAAGCCTCGAAAACGACTCCGATGTTATCCCCTGGCACAACTGACAACGCACGCCCCGTCACATGTGCAAGAGCGGTTCCGTTGAATAGCATCAAGCAATCAATATATGGTATGCTTGCAGAATACGGCGTAGGATTGGTAAAGTTGACCGTGGCTTGCAAAGAGATTGTCGATGGTGTCGTATGCAAGATTTCAAAAGACTCAAGTCTGGGCTTGATCAAACCTCCGATGGAACTTCCGAACGGGGCTATTGAGCAAAAAAAGAACTAAATTAGTGTCTTTGGATTTGCGAAGTTTCATAGCCTAGGAGAACAGCCCACGTTTGACATCTATCGTTCCTTGCGCCGGGATATCATGTATAATGAATTGACCCAACGTAGTAGCTAATTCTCCATCTACAAGCGCTTGTAGATCTAGCTCGACGGGATCGCTCCCGAACAATATTGACTGCACTACGTCGGAAAAAACATTGCTGTCGGTGACTTGTATTGGACCATCTTTGATTTCAAATGTGACCAATAACAACGGACGGGTGCTGTCTGGGTCATCAATTCGGGTTGCATTGGAAGGCTGCCACTCGCTCAGATCGAGAATGCCAAATTGGTCGCCTTCATAATAAATGTCGACATTTGCTCGAACGTGCGGAATGTCGACGTCAAAGTTCATTTCCTCGGGTAATTCAACCATTACTTTTACCATTGCAGACACTTTGGGTTGTGCTTCGGGAGAATTTGGTTCCGCAAATGGATCAGGTAGGGAGAAGTGAACGTCCGTCATGGAGAAGTTCTTGATCAATTGACCGAAATCGTGACCGGTCACTGGAACTGGAATGGTAACACTCTTGAGCAAATCTACCATCCATGTTGGGGTTGATGAAGAAGGCGGATCGCCACCGCGAACGTAAATAACGGTCTTATGTTTTCTGAGATAAGCCGAAATGATCAGATCAAGAGGAGAGTCCTTCTTTCCCGGACAGACCCTTGTCAGTTCTGATGGTAGTCGCCGAACGATACCACTAACATCAACGACTGCAGGCAACGCCGGCTCTACATTGACGGTTTCTGTGGTCACATTAGCGACCAGGATATGCGGATCAGTGGGGATGCAATTCGGAAGAAGAATGTCGAATCCTAAAGGAGGAATAACCACAGATAGCGCATAATCATTTGAGATGCTGACAGCAACCTCCACAGAGATTCCGGGATCTTGAGGATTCCATGGATTTTCATGCACGTTCAGCTTATCTATGCTAAAAGATGGTAGGTGGGGAATATCTTGTTCTGTCTTTAAATCAGTGATTGAATATTCAGATAGCGCAGGACAAAGGTTACCAGTAAAAGCTAAATCAGCTGTTATTGCCTGACTGTCGAACTTCAAAATCCCAGATCTGATGGTAACATCCGCGGTACCTTGCACACGGAGTTGAGCAAGTCGGCCGTTCATCCAGTCATCCGCAACCTGGCGAATACCAGCCACATCTCCAGATTGCAAATTGGCCACAATGTCGATAATGTTCGAATGCCCTTCTCTAATGTTGATTTTGACTGCGGGCAGAAAAGCGCGGCCAAGAAGGACATTATCATATTCGGGCAGATAGACGTTGACTTGCGTCTCGCCGGTTTCGACTTCCTTGGCAATCCATGTTGCGATTCTACCCGTACTTCGTACAAATGGGTGTTTTACCCGCGATCCGTCGAGAGAAAAGTCTCCTTGAACCCTTATGGACACGCCTTCTGATGTCGCCGAGTCCAAGGCGATTCGGTGAGGTTTGAAGACCACCGCTTCTTGTGCATATTGCTTGACTGCAGCCGGCGCTGCAAAACCAAACATCAAAGTTAAAAGAACAGCAGCAAGTAGAAATGTTACTGCAATGACTATAGGCCATTGGCGGCTTCGCGGATGCTTGGTCTGATCTTCAATAGAGTGGGTCGTTGACGATGCTGATGAACGTCTTCGGTTATCGGTCCCGTAGGATACTCCATTGGAACCTTCATGTCGCAGAAGAGGAGTTGATTCGGAGCTTAATTGAAAGGAAGGTGAATCTGGTCGTTGATGATGGTGCTTGTGCGAATATGAGGTGTCTCGTGAACTCGTGGAGGCCCTGCTCAACAGCGGGGCCGTGCTGTCGTCAGCCATCATGAAGGTGGCCTAGCATCAATGAGGCTTGACGAGTTTACAGCATACATGCATCACCTGAGACTTGAGGACAATATTTATAAGATTAAAAGATAACAGAGACGTCAGCACTGAGTGATGTAGATGGAGTCTCCTGTTTGCAGGCGAAACACGACGTCCATCGGAGCTAGATCAAATCGGGATATTATCACGTGACTGCGCTTGACACACGTTACCGATTACGCAGATCTACATAGTAAGCTATCTATTTACACCTGGGATAACACATTTGATTTGTGGGGCCTCCGCGATCAATATAACCCTAGATCGCTATCCTGATTCTCTCGCTCTGTTACAAGCATGTACATCAAAGGCACCTACACTAACTGATCTAGCATAGAACAAAAAATCATAGACAACTCCATCTCGACGATGTTTTATCCTGCAAAAATCCCGAGATAAGACGATAATCCGGGGATGACGCTTTGAGTTAGGCGATACTAGCTTTGACCAATGGCAGCTTAGTCAAGAAAGTTAGGTAAGCGACGGCGGTGACTCAAGGCTATCGTCAATATTTCTTTTATATTTCGCTGCTTTCCCTCTAGCCTTGACTCATTTATCTCAATTGGCACACTGCATTACTTCTGCCAGGCTCTACAATCCCTCCCATTCTTCTCTACTGGGTGTTCTTGACAAGATCATGGCTACAAGCCTCAACATCGGGGCAGTCCGCACTGGACTCGCACCCCGACTAAAACAAGCCAAACCGCGAACCTCGATGCTTCGACGAACATACACCTCCGCTACAGCCACCACACCACCAGTCTCACCATTCGCTCCTCGACACTTCCTCTCAATTGCGGATCTGACCCCCGCTGAGTTCACAACCCTTGTCCGCAATGCCTCCCAACATAAAAAGACCATCAAAAGCGGCTCTGTGCCACGGAACCTGCTCGGCGCACTTTCCGGCAAAACGGTAGCAATGATGTTCAGCAAACGGAGCACTCGAACCCGAATCTCGACGGAAGGTGCCGTTGCTCAATTGGGAGGTCAACCCATGTTTCTAGGGAAAGATGATATCCAATTGGGCGTCAACGAGTCGTTATATGATACAGCCGTCGTGGTGTCGTCTATGGTGTCCTGCATCGTTGCTCGGGTTGGTAAACACCAGGAAGTGGCAGATTTGGCGAAGCATTCTACCGTTCCCGTTATCAATGCTTTGTGTGACTCGTTTCATCCATTGCAGATTGTTGCCGACTTTCTCACGATTCATGAGACTTTCTCAGCGCGCCCCACTGCGGGAGTGAATAGTTTGGGTATGGAAGGGAGGAAGATTGCTTGGGTTGGAGATGCGAATAATGTCTTGTTTGACATGGCAATTGCCGCTGCTAAGATGGGCGTCGATCTCGCCGTTGCTACGCCAAAGGGATACGAAATCCCATCTACTATGCTTGAAATTATCAAGCAAGCCGGAGCAGGTGTTCAATCACCCGGAAAATTGATACAGACCAATGTCCCCGAGGAAGCCGTCAAGGATGCGGATGTCCTGGTTACAGATACATGGGTATCTATGGGCCAAGAGGAGGAAACAATCAAACGAATGAAGGCCTTTGAAGGTTTCCAAATTACATCTGAACTTGCGCAGCGAGGCGGTGCAAAAAAAGACTGGAAGTTCATGCACTGTCTACCCCGTCATCCGGAAGAGGTCAGTGATGAAGTGTTTTACAGCCGTCGCTCGTTGGTCTTCCCTGAAGCCGAGAACCGGCTGTGGGCTGCTATTTCGGCACTGGAAGGATTTGTCGTTAATAAGGGAAAGATTGAGTAACTGCATCGCTGTCATAGACACATCTAAGTTTGAATCCATGACAGAAATCTCAATTATGAACATACATTTCACTAATCTATAAAACGAGTTCCCTGGAAACCCATTTGCACTCCGATCATGAATTACAAGATTTTCATGTTGACATTGAGGCGGCCGCTGCTGCGAGTAGGTTGAGTTGTAGGGTTCAGCAGGATATCTCAGCTCCAAAGCAACTGTCTGTTTATCTAAACCAAATTCTCGGCGTTTTCTCCGTAGATTGAAAGCTACCGACTACAAAAATCAGAAGAGACATTCCATAAGTGATTCATTCCGGCTAATCCTTCAATCAGCTATACACTTCGGCATATCCGAGTCGCAAATCGCGGGGAAAGCTAACGCCCCAAGAGCGATCAAGCAGGTCCCTTGAAAAAAAATGGGGTAGGCCTCGTGTTCCAGGCTCAGAAAAATTACCGGATCAAGATTTTATTTGGCTGGAAAATGGTGTGTCCACCTCGTCCACCTCGTCCACCTGGAAATTTGGGTTTACGTACTCCATCTACTACATCGGACTCGGTTTATCCGAGAAAGTGAAGTATTTACCTAGGCTCAATATTGATTACCAACGAATAGAAGAGAGAATAATTGATTAAATAAGCTGGGATGCATAACTAATTAAGTTAGCTAGTTATAAGTCAGATTCTAAAACTATCTTAGCTTCTTTGTATCTCAGCTTGACACCTTGCGTTGCTTGCTACTTACCATTGACATCTGATTCAAAACAGGGCATTAGACATCTCTAACAGGTACTGATCATGGGCTTCAAAGACCAGAGAATAGCCATCATCGGCGGCGGCCTAGGAGGCATGTCCTTCATCAACGCCGCCCTGCACGTCGGTCTCACCAACGTGGAACTCTACGAACGAGCCGCTGAATTCAGCGAAGTCGGCGCCGGCATCAATATCACTCGCAACGCAAACACAATCCTCGATTCGTACGGGTTAAAAGAGGCCATGCTACAGAAATCATCACATGATTTACCATACTACATGGAATATCGGGGTTATCGCAATGGGGAGTACTTAGGACATGTTGAAGAGTCCGAGGATCCCAAGGCGAGATTGTTGCATCGTGCACATCTTTTGGATACGTTGAAGGAGCGAGTACCCGATAGCAAAATTCACCTCAATAAGAAGCTGGTTAGTGTGAGAAGGAGTGAAGAAAACAAAGGTTATCAGCTTGAGTTTCAAGATGGAACTATTACCGAAGCAGACATTGTCGTGGGTTGCGACGGTATCAAGTCCGCTGTACGAGAATATCTAGGCATCATCGACCATCCTGATTATTCAGGTCAAATGGTATATCGTGGATTTGTAGAGTACGACAATCTACCGAACGAGACGGCGCAGTTGTTGCGGGCAACGACAAATTTTCGAGGTCCGCAAAGACATATATTGATTCTCCCTATTGGTAATGAAGAGTCTGGCACGGCCAAAGCAGCAATTATTGGATTCATGTCCGAGTTGCTTGAAGACTGGACCTCGGAGAACTGGATGTCGCGAGCAGAAATTGATAGATTTCATGATCATGTCAAGGATTGGTGTCCAGCTGTGCAGGATATCGTTGCGGGACTACGTAAAAGCTCACCGGATGGAAAGATGATGAAGCAGGCGCTATATGTTCGAAAGCCGGTGGATAAATGGTTTGAGATGAATGAAAGTGATACATCGTCGGGGATCATCCTTTTGGGCGACTCTGCTCATTCGACGCTGCCTCATCAAGGTCATCATCCCCACGACCAGACAGCTTGCTGAGATATGCTAACTGAGGTACAGGTCAAGGATCATGCATGGCCATCGAATCCGGTATCGCACTCGCCACCATTCTCAGATATTGGAAGAACGACGATTTGAATGCCGCATTGCAGTTCTACAAGGATCTTCGCAAGCCACGCACAGACCGAATTACGCAGACAAGTTACGAAGTAGGCAGATTAGCGAGCGCTCAAGATCCAGATTCGCTTGACGACAAGTTCAATCCGGGCACCATGCGAGAGCGTATGCGATGGATCATGGATTATGATGTATTGGCGGATTTATGGGCGAGGAATGAGGTGGCCCAGTATATGAAATCGCCGCGAGAAGCAGAAAGTCGTCCAATCCATGTGTCTTTGTAGTCAATTAGACCTTTAGTAATATGATGTAGAGATACCTCACAAGCAACCACACAATGCCTCTATTCCAGAGTTGCCACAATCCTGTAGTGAAACATGTGTAGTGAAAGAGGATTGACAGGTGAGGTTGGCGGCTAAACAACCCGAAGATGGTTAACCGACTCCGCATTTGACATGTGATTTGTTCCCGCTTTCCTCTACATCAACACTCTTCCCTCTATCTCTAGTCAACTCTTTCACATCTTATTTGTTCCGGATTATCGACACTGGACTATTATATATAAGAAAATCTGGCTATGGAGGTTAGTATCCAGATATTAGTAGTGTATAGCTTGGATGCTGACAAGTGCTTAGTCCTACAGACCATCCTCCCATAGCCCTTTCCGGTCCAGGCGCTCTCACCCAGCCCTAAATCACATTTCGCTCGCACCACTTACGCCACGATTTCCTATCGACGATTTGCCGGATCAAGATGATTACTTTCAGTCCGCCCACGGACAATCCACTTCATACCTTTCCAGCTCTTCAGTCCCGAGCACACCACCCATTTTGTCACACTCACGCGCTAGCTCCCGAACGCGACATCACAGGCGCACTAGGAGCTCGAATCATGCGCTCAGCGACACCGATCTTCGCAGTCTAGGCTCTCGAAGAGAACTACATCAACAACAAATTCAACAGCCCAGAACATCAAAATCGGGCTCTCAAACACCATCCGCCGCAAAAAGAAAGTCGCAAGATTCGGAATGGCTGCTTCGAGCAGGTCTAGCGCTCACATCGTCAACCCGGGAAGAGAAAGGGCAGAGTTGGTTAGTCAAGAGGGAGAGTTCGACCAATCTGGTAGCCGAGGTGGAGCCGGATGTGATTCGGACAACGCGCCATCATCGACGGGGTAGGAGTACACCATTTGTTCGATCTGCGCGCTCATCGGCTGTGTCTACACCGGCAGCTCTTTCGCGACGCCCATCGAGATCCCGCGAGCATAGTCGATATGCTAGTCGCGCAGATTTCGCCATGACGGCAATGGGCCCGGAGAGTGGTGGCGCCTCTAGACATTCCCGTAAATCGAGTATAGGAAGCTATCATGCCACACTCCCGGACTTTGTGGACGAACGAATCCGTGCTGAGATTGCATCTATCCATGGCCGTAGTCTGGATGATTACGATGATGACTACGATGATGATCACCTATCTGGTTCATCGTCCTATGATTCAGAGGAGGGGACAGATGATGAAATGGACGAAAACGAATTTCAGCGTTTGACGCGTGAGCGAGGATATGGTCTCGGCACTTGGGTAGATCAATTCGTTGGTTGGACTCTATTTGGTGTGGAAGAGGATCCTGCCGTTTCACCGCCTCCTGTCTCTGAAGATGTGTCTAGTCGTCATGCCACTGTTGCTTTTGAGCCCGCTGCTGCATTGCATCAAGACGAGACTATGGATGACGATTCGGGGAGTGTCATCAATCATGATGAGGCTACGGAATCTGTAGAAAAGCCCGGGGAGAAAGGGGGATGGGCTGATGCAAGTTGGTTCTTGAGACTGGCCAGAAAGGCCATCATTTGAAACATTCTTATGCTTTCAGAATTTTCAGAAATGTGTACATATTATCACTAATTGTGGAAGTTTTGTTTTTGTTTCATGGTTTCATGACATGGCGTCGAGATCAACCCTGGTACTCACATCAAACTTATTAGGGCTCAAGTCAAATAACCCTAACTAGGGCAAGCATCGGCTATTAACCTTTCCTTATCATACCTTATTAATGGAATCACATTCAATTTCATTAGTAGTACTTTACTCTGTTTAGATATAATCAAAACTTCTAGTCAGCGTTCAAGATACGGAATTGCCCCGTGACGGAACGAAGGGTAAACGTGTGCTGAAAGAGGCGTCGCTCGAATCCGACAAATCAGTAACGAGAAACAAAGTAAAAGATCTTGAAGTCATCCTGGAAGCTGCAGTACATCAGAATGGAATCTTGGCTTGACATGGTTAACGAAGATCTGAAGTTACCGTCATTGTAAGGGCTTGCCCAAGGATTGTGATAAGCCCTCGCAGTCACCTCGTCCTGTTCTCAATATTCTCGTGTTTCCGATTGTCTCATGATGTAAATGTGCGATGCAACGTCTAGCCAATATGAGCCAATCGGTGAGGCCCTTGAAATGTTCCTTCAGGATCGATTCGGACATTGATTCTATTGGATTTCAACTCGGTGAGCTTTCAGACCTTCGTATGTCTACAAAGCATTCGAGTTCTAACATTAGGTAGATGACACATTTGTGCATACCTGTATGCAAACTCGCAATAGTATGTCGCAAGCACTTGAACCTATCTCTGAAAATGATTAGATGTATTAAACTATCTACGATCATATCAAAAGTAGTGCACAACTGCTTCGTGAAACCCGAGCACCTACATCTTAAAAGTATTTGATATGATATGCCAGCTCTTACACAGATACCAATAATTCGGTTCCAGGAGAATGGACTGCAACTGATCAAATGTGTGAGACTTGGAAATTCCCAAAAACATGCCATTACTTTCCGTCTTAAGTGAGTCCGTTTCTAGGGCTTGCACAATAGCGGTGTACACTGTATATGTACATACGAACCTAATTTCTTTTTCCATTTCTGACCGGTGTTTCAAATGAATTTGAAATTCCCATTCTTGGGTCGTCCTCACTCAGCTAGTAGTTCAATGGACGTACGGAACTTTTCGATATGTACAGCATTGAACCGCTGAATATCGGGCGAGTGCTGCACTTTACTCCATATAACCCCTCTTACTTATTTTGATATCAAGGCTAGATAAAGAAGGGGCAAGTGTCGTACGTGTTCGATGCTGTAAGATATGCTGAAAGTGTGGTTTCTTGTGGCGTCCAAGTGGGGAGAAATTAATGCCCCAAAATTATGAACTTGGAAAAATCCGTTCGACGCCTATAAAATTACTTGATTATTGCAGGGATTGGATTGAAATCAAATACTCAATTGGCTGATCGGAAGTGGTCAGTGTACCGATTCTTAGTTCTTATTTTTGAGGCTTGTCCTGTCTTGTCACCTGTGTTTGTTTTCTCTTCTTGGATTCATCCTTCTCTTTATCTTTGTCTTTGTTACCATGACAGCTTGTGTAATTTGGTAGGTTCGCTACTTATACGGAGTAAAAGTAGCAATTTGTCTCTATTTTTGTCCGTAATGAAGAAAGATAAAGGATCATGTCGGACATTCTTCCGAAGTCAAATGAATCAACTAATTCGGAAACCTCGGTTTCAAATGCCCTAGTCCGTACAACTGGCACATACTTGCCGATAGTGTGGGCCATGACTCCTTGTTCTCTCCCTAGATGCATGTTGGTGAATCTAGAATCATCTCATGTGGACTTCGAATGATCAAACACTACCTATTCGAAGCTTTGTACGAAATGCACCTGTGGTTGGCTGTGTTTATCAGTCGCAATATTGACTTGCATGACACACGTAGCGTAAATTGATGACCTAGCATTAAGGTAAAGCTATCTAGATCCACGCACATGTTATCGACAAGAAAATATTCAATCTTCCATTGAAACAGAAAAAATGTCTAATCAGGTCACCGGTTCGCCCTAATGGAGGTAGCGTGTTGAGCAAGTGGGAGGTTCGAATTTAGGGCTACAAAAGCAATTTTCAACAAACTAAACACCATCCAATACCGTCAGACTTGACCAAAGACCCAATTTAGTCTGTTGGATTCCCAATCTTTAGTTTAGACCTTGCGATCATTTTAGTATCAACTCCTAATAAATGATCAATGCGGTCTCGGTCCCACTTACTCTCTTGTCCGGAAAGACGTTTACCGTGTATATCTGAAAGGGTGAAACTGAGAAACGGAAATTCTCATATTGCTTTGTCATCGGTTCACGTTGCATGTGAACGTGAACTGTTACCTACATGAGTGAGCGATTCCAGTATCGTATCAGTTGACATACCAGGTGCCCTTGAGGTATTTATGCGTTATTGTGCGGTAGGAGGTCAACCACCTTAGTATTTGATATCAGGTTGATGGATATACCTACTCCGCTGCAATTTTTATCAACGCACTACGATTGAGACCATCTAAATATGGAGCCTTCGCCTTCACATATCGACTTTGTCCCCGAAATTCCTCAACCGTCGGATCATCAAGGAAATATTGAGGCTGATGTATGTCAGAAAATCCTATAACCCAAATCGGATTTGAATGTATTGAGGACTGATAGAAGTAGGATCGGAATTCCAGTGACTCCGATTCTGCTTTTCATGGCTCGTGAGTCGACTTTCCAACATTGCAATGTACTAGAAAAATAACAGACAGGAATTAACATAAATATAATCAGTATCGGAGATGAGAGTTATACGTCATCTATTTCAACAAGTGTGAGAAACTACAAGTAGGTTCACAGCCGTAAAGTAGTCGTTCATATCGCTGATATTGCCATTTTTCTAGATATGAAGTATGATCGCGCTTCACCCGGTATGTTCACCATGACTGATTTGGCTAGAATGGGCGGAGATATCATGCCTTTAGAGAAGGATCACATCTCTTGGTGAGTTCATCCCCTTGTTCAAATGATTTTATCAACTTGCAGCCCCCTGATACTAGTTTTCGTAGCCCAACGACGAAAATGAACAAGCTCGAATGGACMTTGCGCATCATATCTACCTGATGCTTACCGGCGGGAAACTCCATCTTTCTCCGATAAGTCAACCGCAACGAGTTCTTGATCTTGGTACTGGGACCGGTATGTCGCAATGTATCACCTAGACGGATGAAAGCTGATCTTAAGGATAGGAATATGGGCAATTGATTTTGCGGAGTATGTCTGTTGTCAGTAGTGGCATATCCCTATATCGTGCTGAGTTTCTTAGTGAATACCCGAGTTCTACAGTCTTGGGTATGTTCTTAACATTTCCTTCATATCCTCGCTAATGCGAAGTAGGTAATGATTTGAGCCCTATCCAGCCATCATGGTAAGATACATACAACAAACCCCCCTCCCTAGTACTATCAACTAAAAACGAAGGGTCCCACCAAATCTCCGCTTTGAAGTTGACGACTACGAAAGCGAATGGTCCTACTCCAGCAAATTTGACTTCATCCACGGCCGCGAAATGGAAGGCATGGTGCAGGACTTTGATCGCCTATTTGCGCAATCCTACCAACACCTCAACCCGGGCGGATGGGCTGAATTCCAGAGCATCGAATTGAACTGCTTTTGTGACGATGACTCACGGCAAAAGGCGGCGGCTTGGGTGAGGTGGAGCGAGAATCTGCATCGGGCGGCGCGCACTTTTGGGAAGAATATGAGGACGGTGAGGACGTGGCCGGATAAGATGAGGGAAGCTGGGTTTCGGAACGTGCAGAGCGTGGCGTATCCTGTCGGTCTCTCCATCCCAATTCATGTCACCTTGATACTTCCTATCTAATACTTGGATGATGATATAGCTACCCTTCAATCCCTGGCCCAAAGACCCCAAACTCAAAGAACTCGGCCGCTACCAACAACTCCACATGTTCGAGGGGATGGCATCCTACAGTCTACGCCTGTACACCAATGTGCTGAAATGGCCCAAGGAAGAAGTTGAGGTATTATTGAATGAAGTTCAAAACATTCTCAAGGATCGCTCATGTCATATCTATACGCTGGTGCATTTTGTGTATGGGCAGAAACCTGATGATGCAACGGATTGATTGATTGTTTAATTTCGGGCTTGGAGATAGACGGGTTTTGGATATAATGATTGACGGCCTTAATATTTTAATATCTTTTCCATAAGTCGGATTAGGGCTATGTGTAACATATTACTATCTGTACCGTAATTATGTCAGATTCTTGTGTAGACATAATATATACTAACCGTATCTGACTAGCGCGGTATTGACATTTCACATTGTATCAAATTCACTAACTTCTTAGACTAAGAATTGATTTCTTCTTAGTCAAAACATACCAAGATAATTAACATGCATTCAAGCACATGGATTACTTTCTAACAGTTTGGAGAGGAGGGGTCCCAAAGACCTTTCAGTAGGATCAAGGACGTCCTCGAGTAAGGTCCCTATCCTAGTCATCATCATCAAGGTTTTCTAGGGATCTGCCAAGTACCAGCCTGATCTCTACCACCAAATAATTACTGGAATTCGCAACAATGCTCGGCTTTTACTGATATAAGTATCCTGTTTTAAGTCTCGCAACAGCTTTTCAGCAGTCACATCCTCAAGGCAGGTTCATTTCTTGAAGCCCGTCAGCCCATCAGCCCAAGTCAATCTATTGTGGTATCTTAAGCATCACTGCTTTTTGTTCCTTTCAGTCCTGATTATTCCACACTCATCTAGTCATCACTAAAGCGAGGGACATTACTACGCTGCCTTTTTTCCCCTCTCTTTCCGGGAGCCACCATCCGAAATCGAGTGCWTTTCGMAAGCCATGCCAACCTTGTCTCTGATCTTCTTCGGTGATAGCTCAATTCGCAATTCGCAGTTGACCTTTCGGTCGTTGGATGCTGGCCCTCGTCCAAATCACCTGTCAAGGGGTGAGAAAGAACCGACATACTCAACCTGTGCCGAGACGGGTCTTTGTAACGCTCAAAGGAGTTGGAGGGAAGCGAGGGTTGTGCCCAATATTAGTATCAGTCGAGGAGCTAATTTCGTCGGGCAGTTTTGGTGTCGATGGTGGATGGTCGTCTGTAGTACTGCTTGTGATCCAGCATGTTGGTCTCCAATATCATCTGAGAAAGGGAAGATTGTCTGCTACTTCTCCTAGGATGTTGATGTGAGGATCCTGACGTGTTATCGAGAGAGATGGTAGAGAGACGGAAATACAATAAATCTTGTATGAGGTTGGTGAAATTAGGTATCCCCCTGACGCGTCTAGGTAGGTTATGTGAAGCTTCATACAATTCTACATCTATCTCTAAGTTTAAAGTTTGCCTTACAGGCCTGATTTCAAGGACGTAGGAATGATCATGAACCTATTTTATTCTTGCTAGTCGAAACAACAAAAAGAAAAACAATGCCCGCATTTGGTGACATGTCATGGTAATATATGGATGATGTGCATGATGAGCTGATTTGTAGACAGAAAAGAAATGAACACCACAGCCAATAACACACCATTTGTTAGGTAACAGGTAGAAATACGATAGAGCAAGTGATTGATTAAGAACGTCAAGAAAAAAGAAAAGAGGGACAGGAATATAGTATGTCTTTTGAGCAAATATGACATGAAATATCGCTGATAGCACAGATRGKGGSGAGCCACTTCTGCTTTCTCAACCTATCCAAAACCATCTTAGGTCAACTCCGGAATAAACAAGAGCCATAAACTAGTAACGCCGCTGGATTTCACAGAACTCTCTAGGACTGATGCAGGTATCATTATATGTCGTGTCGTAATAAAAGTTTGTAGGCCGTTAAATGAATCGAAAGCATATCGACAGCAAGATGAGAAAATTGATCCAGACCATGCAAAAAATGTTCTGTCGTTTACCAGGGCCCAACCTTCAGAGGCATGCCCATTCCGTATGTTCCAGACAAGAGTTGTTCGCGTATCGAAGTCTGATCACCTCCCGATGCACTGGGAGCACCAGCCCCCGGCAAAGCAGACGAACCCATCCAGCCCAGGCTGTTCCGTAGCTCGTTGACTGCGTCTTGTAATTTACCACCGGACGTCTCATTATGTTTCGCTAGTTTCTGGTCCCAGCCTCCATACTGTAATTGTATACCACCACCACGTTTGGCGGCTTCACGAATCACCAGCACCCACGCCTTTCCAATCTCCTCGTAAGCTGAATCACGGCCGATGTTGTGTCGTGGTGTCTGCCATTTTGGCAAACTGTGTATAATGTCCGTTGCTCCATCGAGATATGTCAAGGAAACCGATGGTTGAGATTCGTTGGGCGGCAAGAAATGGGGTGTAAAATCGCTCAAAGCTTCGAGTAGGCTGAAGAGATGTTGCTTCACTCGGTTATATGCATAGTCTGAAAGGTATTCGCCGCTTCCCAGAGGGATTGATGTTTGTAGCGTCGACTGATAGTTCCGGAGAACTTGCAATGTCGACGCCACGCTCGGCCGTGGAGCAGTGTGGACAACCTCGTCGCCTAGTTCTGGGTGACGTTGGCAGACTGCCTGCAGAACCGACCGTAAAGCCTCAGTGTCCAAGGTCTCGAGAAGTCTAGGTAATGACAAAGGCCGACCAGATACATTGGGACGGGACCGTTTCATCTGGCGATTGGGCAAGGGACGTGGAGTGAAGGCTGGAGAATTTGTGGGAGAAGCGGACATGCGAACATCGACATCGTTGCCATCGTCGTCGGCCTTGCGTTTTCGGTTGGTGTTTTGTTGTACTGGTGTAGACACTATTCAGTCAATATATATGAAGCCAGAAATTGTGAACAGACACAGAATATCTTACTGGAACGTGAAGGAGAAAAGCGGGAATGTTCGTAAAAGTGTGGAGGAACAGGAGGCGTAGCCACCAAACTGTTCATGATGATTTGGAGATGGTGGCTGCCCAGAAAACTCGACCACTGTTCGACGATCGAAAAAAGACGTTGGTATCGTCGTTGGAATTTAATGAATGTACCCGTGTTCTTCGATCGACTGGCTTGTCTGTGGCTAACGGCAAAGGGAGGCGAAAGAAAATCGACAAGGCTGCACCGACCTCGAGGACAAAAAAATCACAGAAGATAGAGTTTTTCGTAGTCACAAGTCCACACTTTCGAGATCTCGATTATCAAGAGAAGATGATCGATCAGTGAGATTGAGAAGGTGTGAAGTTAAAAGAGGATGGGGATGTCAGTTGAGGAAAGCGAGGATCGGAATAGAGAGTTTAGCTGGAAACTGGCGGTGGTGACTTACTACTAGTAGCTTACGGACCTTAGCGTATGGAGCGGGTACTGTAAATTACTTTTGGTTGGGCTGCGGCTGTTGCGGGCGAAATCAGTCCGTCACATTCCCGTATTGCGTTTTGTTTTCTCCGGCTCTTACAGTATTATGGTACTAGCGTTACTGCCTGACCGTAGGCAAGGCAACCAAATCGCAGCTAGACCCGTTTGCAAAAGAGCACGAGGACCTTGCGTGGTATTGTAATTACGTATTGCTGTATTGTCCCGGGTCAAGTACTTTTTGTATGAGGGGTCAGCTACATCCTACGTAGTATATCGCTGGTGGCTGCATGATGATTGGGTCCAACCGTACGTACAGTTTCTCTTTGTCAACAAATATACACATTTATTCTCACTTATACCATGTAACGTTAAGAGAACTACTTCTGTTGACTAGTCTGAACTTTTGTGGTCAAGCCGAAACCTCCAAAACGCCAATGCCATGCGGGAATATGAAATAAACGATCCAATGACAACACGCTCATTACAAGTACAGAGATTGAGCGGCGACAATGTCTCGGCGCACCTTGGTGAGAGACGTTTCAAACTTCTGCTCAAGCTCCTCGTTACCCATGACCTTGGCAGCCTGTGCCATCTGTCGCATCAGTTCCTCTAGACGACGGAAGACTCGAATCAAACTACCCTCGTAAACATCCGTCATCTTACATATTTCTGCAAATGACATGCCGTGAGCCCACTCATAAATCACATCCATAAGCTCCCAGTGAAAGCTTTGTACGTATTCTTCTTCATTAACCGCTAATTTCGATTCCATGGAAATCTTGGCGATGATCCGAGCTTGATTCTGGATTTCTTTGAGCGGCTTGACTAGCTCGTCCCGAGTCAGTGCAGGTGTATCCTTAGCCTTTTCCTCGAACACGAAGCAACTTAAGACAGACGCGATTTGTTCGGGTGTGAGGTTGTTGAAAAAACCGTTGAACAACAGCTCACTCAGCATGAGTTCATCACCAGTGCTGATCTCGCATGCTACTCGAGCCTTGAGCTGGACAACTTCTTCCTTGTTGATGAAGTCGAGTCGCCGAAGGACTCGTTTGCGACATTTCAATTCATCCATTTGCATAATCGACATAGCGTCAGATATTTTCTTTTTGACGGCCTTGATTTGAACGCCCAATTCAACTTTTTCTGAGTATTGGTCGTATAACTCTGGCAAACGAGGCGAATTGTGTAGAGGGTTAGCCAAGAGTCGTGATTCGAGCACCTCAACTTTCTGTTACATTTTGTTAGCAATCTACTATAGGAACGACACTAAAACTGAAGAGCTTACCCTCATAAGCTTCTTGAAGGAGTCATCCGTAATGTTCATGTTCTCGATTGGATCAAGGAGGGCCAGACCATCCGGAAATCGCTTCTTAATTTCGTCAAGAGATCGCTTGACACTTGCCCGAGAATCTACCGTTTGGACCTCTTTGGGAAGGAAGATTCGCACGTGAGATATAGATTGTAGACACTTCAAGAGCACCGGCACGACCTGCATATGACTCTTTTCGCCCTCTTTAGGTGGTCGAATGCCGGGTGGCAGTTCGGTATGAGTGCGAGTGCCGGTGGAAGACCCTTCCGCAACCTGTAATAGGACATCCACAATATATGACTCTTGGGGGGCGAGGATTTCATTGGGGTTCTTTGATCTCCGCTGTTTGTAGTTCACAACGGCGCCCCATCCAAAGTCATTACCTTGATGCGTGATATGCACAAGACGTCCCGGTTGTAGGAAGGGTAAGCAGTAATCGGGATGGCTGATAACCTCCTGCATGTCAGAAGTAAATCTTGTCAATTGTTTTCGTAAATCATAGTAATCCTGAATGGTCGGTTCATCGGGAATGTTCATATTGATCCGCTTAGTCTCAAGCTCCGCAAGTTCTAAAATTGTCAGTAATTTCGGACCATGAAGGGAGGTTTCATTACTAACCTTTCTCCAGACCAGCAACACTAGCAGTGTTCTGGAATTGATAAAAGCACTTTTCCAGCATGAATTCTGGGGAGATGCCCTCAACTCGCATCAAATTTAGAACCATGTTGTATCCTAGATGAAAAGCAGAGTTGAGTCGATCCTGTTCACCACGCACAATTTCCTTGGCAACGGCCGGTTCCATTTCTTCGCCAACCATCATTATCACAATACCACGCTCATCCAGACCTCTTCGACCAGCTCGTCCTGACATTTGGATAAACTCAGACGGTGTAACCCAGCGGGTGTCAATGCCATCAAACTTCCGCACGCTTGTGAAAACAACTGTTTTGGCAGGCATGTTCAATCCGATAGAGAACGTTTCGGTTGCAAAAAGTACCTTGAGAAGACCTTCTTGAAACAAGATTTCAATGGTCTCTTTCAAAATAGGAAGCAGACCTCCGTGATGAATACCGATACCACGTCGCAACAAAGGCAACAAGTTCTGAATCTGCTTGAGCTGTCGGTCTTCTTCAGAAAGCATCTCGATAGCGCTGTTGAAGACTTTGGAAACCATTTCTTTCTCGGAATCGTCGTTGAAAGCCATTTTACTCATTTGCAAAGCATTTGCTTCACATTCACGCTTGCTGAAACTGAAGACAATGACGGGGTTGTAGCTTCTGAGCATGATCATCTTGACGATCTTGAAAATATCAGATGGACCCTTGTTGGCTCCCTTGTTGAACTTCTTGTCTTTGCCTTTACCTTTGCGATTCGCAAGAGCGTTTGCCGGATCGTCGCCTTTGTTTTCGGCAATAGTGCTCATTGCCTTCTGAAAGTTATCTTCTCGGAAAACACCCTTTTCGTCGACAACTAGATGGATTCCTTCCGCACCAGCAGGGAAGAAATAATGCTGTAACGGCGTGGGTCGGAAATCAGTGTAAACGACGTGACATGGTTGATGATGCAGATTGACAATCCATTCTGCGAACTGCATAGCGTTGGGGATAGTTGCAGACAAAAACACGTAGCGAACCTTGTCTGGGAGTAGAATGATAGTCTCTTCCCAAACAACACCACGAGCTATTTTAAGAAAAGTGGTCAGTAAGACCTTTCAATTTGAAGAGCAAAGAAACTTACTTGCGTCACGCATGTAGTGGATCTCGTCAAAGACGACCCATGCTACTTCTCGCATGATCTCAGAACCACGGTAAAGCATAGATCTCAAAATCTCCGTAGTCATGACAAGGCATGTTGCAGTAGGGTTAATTGTAACATCGCCAGTCATCAAACCCACGTCGCCAAATTCTGCCGCAAACTCTCGGTACTTTTGATTACTCAAAGCTTTGATAGGACTAGTGTAGATGACTCTCTGGTTCTTCTTCAAGCTTTGCGCAATAGCATATTCTGCCACAACTGTTTTTCCAGCACTTGTATGGGCCGAAACTAAAACACTCTCTTCTCTTTGTATCGAATGGACAGCGGTCTGCTGGAAAGGATCAAGGGTAAACGGCCAGACCCGAGCAGGCTCCTCGGGAGGCACATGTTGTGCGATAGGAATATACGGGTAATTTGGTGGAATTGCGACTTGGTGGCGGACTTGATGCGAGAGCACGACGGCGCCTGTATCTTGGGTAGCTTGTAGGCCGGCTGAGGCAGCTACTTCTCGTTCCTGCTCTGTTTCGAAGGAATCGGCGACGACCGCTGCTGGTACGTCCTGAATGCGTTGACGCTTCGCTTCTGGCCGGCCATTCTCTTCGACAGAGTGATCTGTGCCATTCGTCGCAGCTGGGGCGTCTGGTAGGACGTCGTCGTCCTCGAGTTTTGAGTCTTGCTTTTTGGCTTTCACATCTCCGTTTGCTTGCCGCTTTTTGCTCTTGTCTTTTTTTGGTCGAGGTTTTGCGGACTCGTCGTCTGAGACATAAGCTCCTGGCTTGTCTTCGAAAACATCGAATAAGTCATCCATCTCGGCAATTGACTCCTCTCACCGGTGAAAGGGAATGCAAAAGGAGATGACTGATACTATTGCAGTTGAAGAAGGAAAAAAAGTAGGAGAGCTGCGCGAACTAGAAATTTGCGAATCCCGATTAGGGAAGGCGCGCGGGCCGCTCCTTCATTGGCTGGTGTATTAGTGATCACGTGAATACACACCACGTGACTCGCGGGAACTCGGGTTGAAGGTCTAAGCTGATCTGATGATTCTCATGCCGCTCCCTCTCACGCTGACATCCAGTTCCCAATTGCTCCTCCGCAACCTCTACTCAAGGTACGCATACGAATTGAAGAACCATTAATTGACTCCTGTCTAATTGAAACAAGATGATTGCCGCCTCCGCTACCCGGGCCAGATTGGCCAACGCCTTTGTCACTCGCCGTGCTTTCTCTACCACCCGTGCACAGCTCGCCAGTCCCTACCATTATGCTGAGGGTCCTCGCTCCAACATTCCCTTCAACCCCAAGACCAAGTACTTCTTCTTCCGTTACTGGGCTTTCATGAGTACGTCGAGTCATTGCAGCTTCAAGCGATAGATATACCAGAACATTTGGACTAATTGTGTGCTTTCCAGTCACCGGATTCGGTGCTCCATTCGCCATTGCCGGTAGGTTTTCTTTGTCTTCGAAGCTCGTTCTCATTCTGCTCTCGCTAATCCAATGCTACAGTCTGGCAAACCTACAAGACCCGTCCTTAGACGATGCGCGCCGAGTCGATTGCTTAGTTGAGGTGGATGTGAGAAAAGGGACTGTTACATTACTTCGAATTAAAGATTTCATTTGTACAAAACTAGAGAATCTTAAGAAATCTTTCATCGAACAGTTCAATCTGTTGTTTATTCAGGTTTCATATCTTGTTGTGGTCAGTCGTAGTCGTATGATGTTCTGTGGCAGACGGTTGCAATCGGAAATGTGAATGAAGTCATTGGTTGATATTTTATCGATGGATCTCGGAACACCAAATTTGCGGATCAACTCAATAATTTTTTATTTGATATGACATTTTAGGCTAATCGACACCACGAATCGTATTTACAGCTAAACCCATTACTGGATATTAGCAAATGAAATAAAGTACCAGATTTATCGCAGGTTGACCGAATTTGATGGACTGATCAATGAGGAGGGGCAAATAATTCAAGCAAGATGCGCAATCTAAAGAACGTGCGCCTCGCCGAAGTCGAGCTACGATCCAAGCTCCCTTTGACTGCCACAGCGTGGGACACTGCTTCAGACTCTATCATTTGCACATTTGGGCCAGAGCAAGATAATCAGGTTATCGAACTGAGGAGGAAGCGACACGATGTAGTTTATACATCTCCCGCCAGCCAGGAAGACTTTGAGACGATCGCATCATGGGACGCACCAAGTCCTCTGCCTGACTTGCCTTGTGATCGAGTCTTGTCTTTGCAGTACTTTGCAGACAACCTGACCGCAATCCTTGTTCTTGAAGGGGGCGACATCATTATTGTTCGAGAGGACCCTCAACCTGGAGAAGACAAGATTGAGATTCTTGGTTCGGTCGATGTTGGCATTTCGGCTGCAGCCTGGTCTCCTGATGAAGAGCTTTTGGCCATTACGACTAGAGCAAACACGCTGCTCTACATGACCCGCGAATTTGAAAATGTCGCAGAAATCACTTTCTCTCCAGATGACCTCAAGCTCTCAAGGCATGTCTCTGTCGGTTGGGGTAAGAAAGAGACCCAGTTTCAAGGCAAAAGAGCCAAAGCCTTGAGGGATCCCACAATGCCTGAAAAGGTTGATGAAGGCAAGTTCAGTGACTTTGATGATTCTCGTACCACCATCAGCTGGCGAGGGGATGGCGCGTTCATTGCCGTGAATAGCGTGGGAAATGGTGTTCGACGCGTAATCAGAGTATACTCTCGAGAGGGGACTCTTGATAGTGTTAGCGAACCAGTGGATGGCTTGGAAGGAGCCTTAAGCTGGAGACCATCCGGTAATTTGATTGCCGGCATTCAGCGCCTTGATGACCGTATCGATGTGGTTTTCTTTGAGCGCAACGGCTTGCGGCACGGTCAATTCACGCTGAGACTATCAGAAAAAGAACGACAAACCTGGGCATCAGATATTTATCTCAACTGGAACATCGACTCCACCGTGTTGGCTGTACATTTCAAAGATCGTGTTCAGCTCTGGACTATGGGCAACTACCACTACTATCTTAAACAAGAAATTGCGCTTGTCGGCGAAGGAAAGAAGTCTGTTCGTTGGCACCATGAAAAAGCTTTGCGGCTCATCGCAGCTTCTTCCAACCTCGTGATAGATTGTGAATGGGTTTCTGATGTAGCTCATGGCTCAACCACGAGTCCAGATGATTACGGAGCAGTTGGTGTTGTTGACGGAAGAATACTAAAATTAACGCCCTTAAGACTTTCTGGCGTTCCCCCGCCCATGGCTCATTGTGAAATCAACGTCGACTCTAATATCGTGGATGTTGCATTCAGTCATTCAGGTGCTAGAATTGCGGTACTTACGACAGATAGTTTTTCTATCTTTTCCTGGCCGATGAAAACTCGCCCAATCCCTTTGCCGTTATTGGAGTCCAGCCATCCTCTTCCTCAAACACCCAGCTCTCGGCCAAGACAGATCGCCTTCCTCCACGATAGCGAGGTCTTTATCCTCATTCACGACGGTCCAGATCGTCGAGTTGAAAGAATACGACTAGATACTCGTGAAAGCTCTGTGGCATATGTGATTAGCGCAGAGGAGCAGATTCAAAGCATTTTCCCGAACATTCGGCACGACAAGCTATGGATCTCGAAGCTTTCGCTTAAATCAAAGGGCACAGCCTATTTACAAGGCGTGCTGTCCGCAGAAGAGTTGGAAATATCCGCTTTCGACACAGCCCCTACACTCGAGGCTCAATGGGCGGCTAGCACCTACATATCTGACGATCAGGTACTTTCCATGCACAATACTTGCAGTATGAATTGACTAAGGAGTATAGGACATTCTTGTCTCAATGACAAGAACAGGAGCTTTGTATGCCAATCGACGACTGTTAGCGAAGAACTGTACTTCTTTTATTCTTACACCAGCTCACATTATTTTCACCACTACACAACATCTCCTAAAGTTTGTTCATATCACAAATGTGGAAGGTATTAAACAACGTATAGCAGGATAATTGCAAGACAAAAGACTAACATTGGCATAGACATGGAAGTMCCTGCCGATACACCCGAGACCGACGAGCGATGCAGGAGCATTGAACGTGGTGGACGCATAGTAACAGTGACTCCTTCAAACTTTGCCGTAACATTGCAGATGCCACGAGGAAATTTGGAGACAATTTACCCTCGTGCATTAGTTCTGGCGGGAATCAGAAGTTTCATTAATGCAAAGGAGTACCGCTCGGCATATCTTGCATGTCGAAGCCAGATGGTGGATATGAACATCCTCCACGACTATGCTCCTCAGCAGTTTATGGAGAATGTTCCTCTCTTCATTGCGCAGGTTAAGAGAGTTGACTACATTGATGAGTTCCTGTCGCGCCTAAAGTATGACTGTTTTCACTTGATGTTTGGATCAAGCTCGCTGACTTCCGGATAGAGAAGAAGATGTGTCTCAGACTCTTTACAAGGATACACTAACAGTTTCGAAAGCTGAAGCGGACGCTGCAGTAAAGACCGGAGTCAGCCCTGCAGCCAGTCTAGCTTTGAAAGCATCAAAGGACAGCAAGATCAACCGCATTTGTGATGCATTCTTGGTGGCTCTTAAGAACAAAATGGACACAAACCTGCAAAATGTGGTCACTGCTCATGTGTGCAAGTTTCCTCCAGATCTTGATGCGGGCCTACAACTAGTGGCAGATCTCAGAGGTTTGTATTCTCATTAAAAGCCATGATCGTCTTCAAAACTGACGCAACTTAGTGCGGAGTCCAACACAAGCCGAAGAAGCCATTGAGCACATGTGCTTTTTGACCGACGCACTTCATCTTTACAAGAACGCTCTCGGACTGTACGACCTTGAGCTCACACTTCTCGTTGCCCAGCAAGCTCAAATGGTACCGCTCCAACCTTCATGATTCTAAGGAAACGTCATTTCTCACTTACAGTGAATAGGATCCGCGAGAATATCTTCCCTTCCTCCGAAAACTTCAGACTCTCCCCGAACTTCGTCGAAAATACGAAATCGACAATTATCTAGCTCGATCGGCGAAAGCTTTGAAACATCTCCATGCTCTCGAGGCATTCGATGAAGTAAAACAATACGCCGTCAAACACAGCCTTTACCGAGAGACGCTTGAGCTATACAAGTATCAGGCAGAGCAGTTGAGTGAGATGACCCGTTTGTATGCCGATTACTTGTATGAACAAAGTAATTATCAAGAAGCCGCCATTGGTGAGACACAGCCAATCTAATCTTTCTCACGACATGTTCTAACATGATTTCTACAGCTTACGAATCCCTTGGTATCTATGACGAGGCATACAAATCCTACCAGATTGCCCACCGTTGGCGCGAATCTCTTTATTGCGCTCTAATGGTTCCTCTATCACAAACCGAGCTAGAGAACCACGCCAGTAGCCTGGTCACAACCCTATTAGAAGAGGATAAGGACTATCTCTCCGCCGCTCAAATCCAAGCAGACCACCTCAAAAACTATCCCGCCGCAGCAACACTCTTCTGCCGCGCCTCGCGATTCGCGGACGCAACACGCATTCTAGCAATCAACGGCCTTCAAGACCGTATCCCAGAACTCGTTGACAGTGGCCTCGCAGAAGCTATGGGCTCAACGACCGACTTTTTGGCCGACTGCAAAGCTCAACTGAACGCCCAGGTACCCCGGATCGGCGAATTGCGCGAAAAGCGCCTAACAGACCCTTTGGCCTTCTTCGGCGGAGACCCATCTCTCGACGCTGCTGCCGGCGGAGTCGATATACCCGATAATGTCTCCCTTGCCCCCACTGACGCGTCAACAGCCGCCGGTCGAACGATGTTTACCCGCTATACGGGCGGAACAAACATGACACGCCGAACATCAAAGACCCGACGCCGCGAAGAACGGAAACGTGCAGCTGGCCGCAAGGGAACGGTCTATGAGGAAGAATATCTCGTGAACAGTGTTCGACGTTTGATTGAGCGTGTCAACAGCACTTTTGATGAAACCACCGCGTTGATTGAGGGGCTCTTGCGGCGGGGCATGAGGGAACGTGCTGTTGCGGTTGAGAAGGCTCTTCAGGAGGTGTTGGGGTTGTGTTCGTCTGCTCTTGGGGAGGTTTTTGACTCGCCGACAGAAGAGCAGCAGAAGCAACCTGAAGATGCTGAACAGGTAGCGGAGCAGACAGGTTCGGCTGTTGGTGGTGATAGTGTTTTCTTGGAGAGCATATATGCCGGGGAGAAGCGTGCTGCGCCGGTTATGAAGGAGTTTAAGAAGTTAGCTCTTTTGGGCTGATTGTACTCAAATAGTGATGTGATTAGATGATAGATGATGACTAAAAAGTTATGTTCAATGATGGAAATTAAGCAGCAGTAGATAACCATCATGCATCGTGATATTGATTTTTGAAGCTAATTTGGTTAATAGTATCTATGTAGGTATTTACGTCCCGAGAAGGAAACAGGTTAACAAAAGAAACGGCCGTTATGCCCTCAGACAAACCATGAGTAGTCTTAAAGGCTCAAAATATCACCCTTCTCACTGACGAGGTGGGTATCAATCTTCTCCGGACCTTCACCAACACCAGTAAGGATAACACGGCTGATTCCAGTCTTCAAGACCTCGATAGCTTTCGAGTCCAAGCTATTGAGATCGACACCAGCAGAGATGCTCTTGAGTCTATCACCGAAAGGACCCTCCCAGCCCTCCAACTCTCCTCCAAGGATAGCCTTGAAGGTACCCCCGACGATCTCAGAGACTTCATCGAGGTAGTAAATAACCGCATTTGGACCGGCATCGAACGTGTAAGCCGCCACAACCTTGCCAGCCACACGGTTAATATCATTCACCAGCCGAATCGCCGCGCGGGACACATCATTCAAATAGAAAATCGGCGGCTCAGAATCCAAACAACAAGCATGGAAATTGTTCGAGTCACGCATTGTCAAATCCGCAAACGCAGCAAAGTCTCGCTTGGTAATAGCTTCTTCCATACCGATCATTCTCTTGGGCACAATGTGTTCTGCGCGAGTAGCGAAGAGCGGTGAGGTGTGCACGGTGGTCTGCATACCCGTAGTACTGGGTACGTCCTTCTTTTCGGCACTGACGACCAAGATGAGGGCCCTCATCTCAGGCCAGTGGGATGCAGGAGCGATTTCTTCGGCGACGCTGTCGCTTCCATCTTCCTTTGTGCCGGCACGCCAGGCGACGTATCCCCCTTGCAAGGAACGGCAGGCAGAGCCTGAACCTTGTCTGGCGATCTTACTGAGGTCTGTGGGTGATTGCGGCAGTTCGTAGAGGTCTGCAATGGCGCGGACAAGAGCTGCGAATCCGGCGGCGGAACTGGCCAGGCCAGCGGCCGTCGGGAAGTTGTTCTCTGATACGACACGGAGTGGGTATGAGGAAAGTTTGGGGAGAGAGGGGTCGGCAGACTCGAGTTCCTTGCGCAGCGCACGCAGGCTTGAGAGGCAGGCGAGTGTTCGCTTGGAAGCGTTAATATTTTCGGGTTTGCCGTTTAAAGTGAGGGTATCACCATCAGCCGCGGGGTAGTTGGGCGAGCATGATGCGGTGGTTACGGTGCGGAGGGATTTTTGAGAGAGGGTGACGGAGAGAGAAGAATTTGTGGGTAGGTTCAGAGTCGCATCGCGTTTTCCCCAGTATCTGTGGTTGTATGTCAGATGTGCTGTCTTTCTTGTCAGGGAAATGTCGGGGATCGTACTTGATGACCGCAATGTTTACTGGAGCAGTCGTAGTGGCGCGGAACACATTGCTGTCAGCCATGGTAACAATCGACTTGAAGTTTGAAATAAAGAACAGGGACTCTTTATGTAAGCACAATTGGGTGTAGTCAAAAGGATTCTCCCCGAATTGAGGGGGGCCTTGGGCATATATTTGTATTATCCTTCGTCCTGAATTCGAGGGGTCCCAAAAGTTCGGCCAAAAAGGAGGGCGCTACAGCCCTTCCCAAACGGGTTAGGCGGTAAGCTTTAATTTTTGAGACTTTCTCCCGGACTCCGACTTGACCATGCTTGATTACCAATAGAATCAGTTTATCATTCGACACATATTAGGCTTGCGCAAGTCGTGAAACGTGGGTTATATCTACGACAAAGGTTTAAAATACGTACAGATAGACGTGGGACAACAAGATGGGTGCTAACGCCAGCACTCAAGCTTCGGCAACTCCTGCATCTCCGTCTCCGGACGAGTCTAAATGCCCAGTTGACCACAAGACACGCGAAATATGGCTACAACAAGGAGGCTCTGCCGGCGGACCTCCCCATCCTCATCCTATCTCTGCAGGCAATGCGACGAATGAAGACAAAGCCAACCCCAAGCTCCAGCGACAATTATCCAACGATCGCGAAGTGAGCACGATTCCACGAGCCTATGATGGCCCGACTACMCCAGACACAAGATCATCCATACCCTCACCCTACGCAGCATCCCCAGCCGCCTCACACGCCACACCTTCCAATGCCGAGTCCGAAACAGGCCACGACGAAGCAACGGGCAACTGGATATACCCCTCCGAACGCCAATTCTTTGAAGCGCTGATACGCAAGAGCAACGTACCAGGCTCTACCCAATCTGCAAAAGAATTGGCAACCTCAGTCGCCTCTATAATACCTATCCACAACGCCGTGAACGAAAAGGCCTGGCAGGAGATACTGAAATGGGAAAAGAATTCGCCCTCTTCCGACCCGGGCAGTAGTAAATGCGGTGGACCCAGATTATATGCTTTTCGGGGCTTGGGTACTGAGTCGCAATTCGTTTCGCCGCGAGCCCGTCTTAATGGGTTGATGGGGTATCAATTGCCCTTTGACCGTCATGACTGGGTCGTTGAGCGTTGCGGTGGAGAGAGGGTAGAATATGTGATTGATTTCTATCAGGGGAAAACAGCAGCAGTAAATCCACCGCAAGGAGAAGGGTCTGGAGGCATTATGGGTGCTACAGGGCCTGGAAAGTTGAGCTTTTATCTCGACGTACGTCCGAAACTGAATAGTTATGAAGGATGGCGTATGAGGTTTAATAAGTTCTGGGGGTTTTAGAAGCATTGTTTTGATATGATGGTATTGCATGGCACTGCGCTTTGATTTTATAGGTTGTACAATAGGATATCTTGTATTATAATTAGTTGGCCGATATGCCATGATGGCACGAATTAAATCACTTCTCAATAGTCACCATAAGTCGATACGCCTTTTTTTATGACAGAAGATATCGAAAATTAGTATTTAATTTGGAGTATCAAAACGGACTACTGTCGGCAAGTCGCAGTCATTGTTTTGATGAAGCGCTAGTGCAGCAGTCTGGTACCTTTTATTATTTACATCAGCAACGGCAGGGGTGCAATAACCTGTTTCTTCCATCAACTTTTCCTCTGTGGCCACACAATCTCGAAAATTTTGAGGAAGATATGGCTCAAAAAAAGTCAACGTCTTCACGCAAACGCCGTTCTGAGGTCGTCCCTAAACCTCCAAAACGCGTCAAATCTGCTACTACAGCAACTACTTCAGGATCAAAAAGGGTATCATTAACAACACTAATCAATAACAAAGCACCTACGACACGGCTGAATGTCTACGTGTTCGGAGAAGGTAGTGCCGGCGAACTCGGTCTTGGTCCCAAAAATGCTACAGATGTGGTCAGACCGCGTTTGAATACGCTGCTAGATGCAGATAAAGTCGGTGTTGTCGACATCGCAGCTGGCGGTATGCATGCCGTCGCTTTGACGCAAGATGGTCACGTTATGACCTGGGGTGTTAATGATAATCATGCCCTGGGACGTGAGACGGCTTGGGATGGTGGTGTCAGAGAAATTGCTGATGGTGATGATGACGCATCGGAAGATGAGAGTGAAGATGGAGAGTTGAATCCGTATGAGTCTACGCCGACTGCAATACCAGCAGAAAGTTTTGAGAAGAGTGCTAGAATCGTTCAGGTGACGGCGGGCGATAGTGCGTCGTTTGCTTTGACGGACAAAGGCTTTGTTTATGGATGGGGGACATTTGTTGTGAGTAACCATCAATCGATGTCAGGGAATCAAACTGATTACATCCGCAGAGCAACGAGGCAAACCATGGCTTTTACTGGAACCAGAGCCAGAACCAAGTTATCGAAAAACAAAAGAAACCAATGCTGATCCCCGGTCTTGAGAACATTGTCCAGATTAGCGCTGGCTACAATTTCTGCCTCGCGCTCAATTCTGCCGGTAGAGTGTACTCCTGGGGAATGTCAGAGCAAAACCAGTTGGGCCGTCGATTACTCCTTGGCCGGCAGCTCAGTAAGGCTGTTAAGCAAGACAATCTCGATAAGCTGTATCTCTGTGTTGGACTCGTGCCTGGCATTGTGCCTTTTTCGGCTAGGACGAAGATCGTATCTGTTCACGCTGGGAGTGATCATGCATTTGCCATTGATCACAACGGTAATACTTGGGCATGGGGTCTGAATAACTTTGGACAGACGGGTATCAAAGTTGGCGCTGGTGCAAATGGGACTACAGTTATTGCCCCTCAAAAGGTCTCTTCTCTGAAAGGCAGGAACATGAAGATGATTCAAGGCGGGACTCACCACTCAATTGGCATCGGTCACTCAGGTGAATGTCTGGTCTGGGGCCGTATGGATGGCGCTCAAATGGGTCTTGACTTGAGTACTCTGCCGCTTGATGATCCGCAAATCGTCGTTTCAGAACGCGGCAAGCCACGCATTCTACTTGAAGCAACGGCGCTGCCCATCTCTGGATGTTCCTTTGTGGCCGCTGGATCGGATCACAATGTACTCATCACATCTGAAGGCAAAGCGTATTCATGGGGGTTCAATGCCGGTTATCAGTGCGGACAGGGCAGTGTTGATGATGATGTTGTAGTTGCGACGTTGATTGATGGATCTGCTGTTCGTGGCAAGAGGCTTTCTTGGGCTGGAGCTGGAGGGCAGTACTCAATGTTAGCTGGGCCGTGTGGTTAGTTGAAAGCATACTCGAAAACGAAATGCTTAGGGAATGCTTTTCTCGCAACTAGTAGAAGGCTGAATTTGCACCCAAAATGCTACAGAAAATAATTTAACATAAATTGGGAGCGAGAGTCTGGTCATTTCTGGTAGATCTGACATAAGTATTGGAATATACCAGTCTGTTTGTATAATGGTATAATATTAGAACTACTAGTCGCTGCGGATCCACCGAAATACATACATATCCCAGTATGTACATACTATGTACATGTAGCTACGCGCTATTGTAATCAAACACATATCACGATCCAATCGATCGATCATTTCTGCAATACACCAATCACGATGCATGAGTTCGAGAAATTACGCAGGTGAAGCATACGCACATAAATGCAATGGATGAGGGATTGCGATCTTCATTTGAGGTTTTGTTTGATGGTTATTTCAAGTTCGGGTTCCCAAAGTTGGGTTTTCTATATCGTCTGGGTAAGATAGGGTAAGATCTGTCATGTGATTAGTTGTATACGTACTTCTCTCAAACCCAAGCCATCGCTTTTTTCGTGTATAGTTACAAATAAATAGCAAATGCATATGGATAAGGCTGGCTGTTCAGTTCTGTGACTTTGACTGAATTATGATTTACCGCAGGGATCAGGTTGACCAGTTAATAGTGACTCAGTTGTAGAGTCCCTGAGCGCTTGGCCAGACCTTCTTCAACGCCATCATGTGCTTAGAGGTCCCTGAACTGTACTAGGAATGATGCATCGCATTGACTCGTCACTGTATCAACAGTAGCATAGCCTGGTCATCCATGCAGGTAACGTAACAGTCAGTGAGAGAGTCAGATACTAAGGTCAGCCACTAAGGTCAGCCAGCCGTGATAAGCCGGCGAAAACCTGGCTGAGCTGCAGGCCTCAGGCGCTAAAGCAGTGGTTCCTGAGAAAGGTGGCACCTGCGCGGGCCGGCGTCTACTTAGTCCTTCCTCCGTAGTACCTGGCTCTGTTCTTTGGAGCTGTCTTATCGGGGACCCATAATTCATACTATTTCATAGTCGCAAAGCCGACCATCGCAATATACATGTCAATGGTCAAAAATGCTTCGTGGATAAAGAGAAATATGAGACAACATGTTTGGCTGTTGGTAGATGTACAATTGCAGTCATACCGACATGGCGAGTATAGAGTACGTACACAGAAGTCGCAGTCCATGGTAGTACCAGAGAGCAAGACTAAGAGTCAGGTCTAGAGCCTATTATGTAGGTAAACGCATGGGCCAAGCGTCAGGGGCAACACACCGATACGGTTAGTCACAGCCGCTAGCCCCCTTCCAGACAGATCGTCAGCCCAGGCGATGACAGGTCGTGCTTGTGATTGGCTGGCTGTTTCGCAAGCGAGGTTCGCGGTTCGCTGACTAAGGGCTGCACCTTCCCTGATTGGGCGGTGGACGGACAATACGTGCAGGGCCTGGGGTGCCCCTAAGGAAGGTGCTTCCCCGCTAGGTGACTCCAGCAGGTACCACCTCTCGTTCGCTCCTTCCACTTACCTCTTCCTGCTCTTTCCTTACTCCATCGATATTAATTCCTTCGTTAATTGTCTTCGTTCTTTGCTTTCTGTCCGTCCTGCTTCCCCAACCTCATTCACTACTCTCTCCTCCGTCTTTTGAGGAAGTGCATTTCTTTTATTATATTTTTGTAATTTGTTAATTTTGCATTTGTTCTGCTTTTCTGCGTGTCGTGTCGCTTTCCAGTTCCTTCGCTAGCATAATCGTTGATCTTACTGCATCTCGCCAATTGCATATTGTATTAATCTCAGACAACCGGTCATCAATGAAGTGTTCGACGACCTCCACGATTATCGAGATCCTCATCTAGGATCATGCATCTGACTCAATATGTGCTCCCTGCAGTCGTTCTGTCAACAGGCGTCAGCGCCTTCTATCCATACATACGCCCGTCAACTGCTACCCCGTCATTAACCACCAGATTGGTCGAACGATTTTACCCATTCCATCTGGGTGTGAGCGCTAGCAGCGATGACGGACCATTGACTCTTCCGCTTAGAAAGCGATCGACAGTGGTATATATTCCAAACATAATGGCCAAGGTTGGATGCTAACAATCCTACAGAATAGGCGAGAGAACAAGTACACGATCGTTCAAGGAAACCCTGCAACTGGTCCCAACAGTGTGACCGTCAATGAGGACGGCAATGACTTCTCCTACTTCTTTTCGATGGAATTCGGCTCAAACAATCAATCGATGTGGATATTGTTCGATACTGGTGGTACAAATAGCTGGGTATTCGGGACGGATTGTACGGTTACTGCCTGTGAATTGCACAACACCTTCGGCAAGAACGATTCGACAACGCTGCAGACGACAGGAAACACTTTCAGTGTCGGGTATGGATCCGGAACCGTCTCGGGCTTTCTGAGCAGCGACACAGTGAGAATTGCCAACTTCAGCCTGGAACTCGGTTTTGGGTTGGCCAACAATGCGTCAAACGATTTCACCGACTACCCAATGGACGGCATTCTCGGATTGGGGCGTTCCAATTCCAGCGTCACGGGACCCTCCACAGCAATGGAGGCTATCGCCCAGGCAAAACTTCTCCCATCGAACGTCATCGGAGTAAGCCTGCAGCGAAACGAGGATGGCGCCAAGGATGGTGAAGTCACTTTTGGCGGCGTGGACACCACCAAATTCGAGGGTGGCATCACATACACCGCTGTCAGTACGGCCACTGATCGGTGGGAAATACCCATGGATGATGCCGTCGTTGCGGGTACCCATCTGAACTTCACCGGCAAGTCTGCTATCATTGATACTGGAACGTCATATGTTTTCCTTCCACCGGCCGATGCCACAGCCGTTCACGTCCTGATTCCGCAAGCGATTCAATCCGGCTCAGAATTTTACATTCCATGCTCTACAAACTTGACCCTGCAATTCATCTTTTCTGGAGTGGCATATAGTGTGTCGCCTAAAGATTATGTCGGTAGTCCCACAGATGGTACTGGAGTGACATGCTTTTCCAACATCGTCGGAACCCAAACTTTTGGCTCTGATGACTGGCTTCTTGGGGACGTATTTATGAAGAACGTGTACTCAGTTTTTGACTATGACCAAAACCGAATTGGCTTCGCTGCTCGGAATGGTACGACTTCTACTACGAGTACTCCTTCGACAGTCGCCGCTTCTCCTAGCTCAGGGACAAGCGACACCACAACTTCAACCACCACTACATCAACAGCTGGTGCAAACCACACCAGTACATATACTGGCAGCGCTACCTCATTCACACTCCCCTCCTCGACCAAACTCGCAACGCTGGTCACCTTCCTAGGCTTGTATTTCTCCTTTAGCCTATGATCATCGATTTCTTACTTCATTTTTGCTTTGCATCTTTTCATTCGTTACGGATACCCACAACAGCATTCGTTTTTGATTCCTCCGACATCTATGACAGAACGCATCCTGTCGCCTAATCGTTTAATCTTTTCTCTCATGTCTGACAAGTTTTGCTCATTTATTCCACATTTCACGAGCTGTACTATACTGTTTAATCTTGTACACACGCACACACACTTCTGATTTGATTTCGGCACAAAAGGAGATATGTCGACAGCACATATCTATCCACCATCGGTCATATTTAGTTAGGGGTCTGCTGATATATATATATACATTCATCATCGGCATCGACGGGTCTATACTCTTTACCTCTTATATATTCTTAGGTAGTTTAGGTTAGAACATGAATAATTCTACCATTTATCATCATCCCAGTTGCGAGGACAATCTGCCGAGTAGTCGAAACTCTTTATGCGCTTGATACTAGATACTCAACGCATTCTCCATGCATGACCATTGCTCATGAAGCAATTCATAGCCAAATTGACCAAGGCTGGCCGTCAATTAGGTGTGTGAAATATGTCTTGCACTCACTAAGTTGTAGAGAAGTGAATGTCAATTCATAACATCGTAAAATTTCCGGTCTGATACCTATACTACTTTCTCGCGGGTACCTAACCAACAAACCACTCATGTTGGTCAGAGGTAGAAGTAGGTAATATACAACATACTCAAGTATGCATGTGAATGGACTACTTATATGTCCATGATATGTACAAACCCCTCATCCAAACCCCATCGTCCAGATAATTTCATCCCATCCTATCCTATCGCTCCCCACTCCCAGGAAAAAGTCACTTTTTGTTTTCTTATTTTTAAAATCCCATACATGCATGCAACAAATCGAACAGATGACGGCCGTAAAGTATAGACTCTTTGAAAAAAAAAAAAAAAAAATCTTTTGATCAAAAAAACTGAGAGGGCGCTTTCGTTTCTTCATATCAGTACCTCGTCATGTGTGCCGTATCAAAGCGGCAGACATATACATCGTCAAGTGGTGAGAACGGCTAAAATAGATAAATCATATCTTTGCTTCAAATGATTCGCTCAAGTGACCTCGCTTATATATCGATGTCGATGTCAGACTCGTGAACGAACTCAATCATTGCAATTTCGATGTAATTTGCAACAGATGCAAGAAGAGTCTAAGACTCGTCCATGACTTCATCAATCGTACTTGATGTCAAGGGCGCATCTCCCATTTCGGATCTCTTGCCGCCCTTTTCGCTGATACTTCCTAGTCTCGACTCCACCTGGGGTTCCTCCTTCATACATGCATTTTCGAGGATATTGGTCCATTTTCCAGGCGTTCCTGCATGGCTATGCTTGAGATGTTGTCGGAAGTGGTCTGCTCGGAAAAACTTCTTCACGTTGTTGCATTCACCAAATTTATGCATGGTAGTCAGGTGCTCAAAACGCTGATCCCAATCTGGTTCAGGGTTGTTAGGAAACTCCTCGCCACAATATCCACATGTGTCATGCGTAGGGCCCGCGCTTGTTTGTGTCGTAGGTGACGTTGATGGGTGAAATGCCGCTTGGAAGTTCGAAAGCGCTGCACAAGACCATGAATGACGTCGCAAATGTAGAGAGTTCTGGTGACGTTCTGCTTCGTTCTTGTTCTTGAATCGATTGCTGCAGTACTGGCATGTGTATTGTTTTTCCAATTCGTGACACCTGCCGCTCGTTAGTTCAAATTATTGACATGAATTCAATGGTGTTGCCGCTTACCGGAGCAGCTCTTGAGTTTCAAACTTCTTAGGTTTCTTCGGACAACAGTCGCAAATATATAATCCTCCCATTTTTGAATTGGCGCCTTTCGAGCTGCTGATGCCTGACTGTAAGGAAATCTTCCGGTTTGATACGGGCTTAGATTCCATGTAATATGGCGCTTTCGAAGCAGAAAACCCGCTGACTGACCCATTAGGACTGGGCTGATTAAGGGCTGCTTTATCGTGATAATGATCTCCTTCTGACTTGGGTGAAAGACCTCCAGCGGACATGTGATCATACGAAGACGCGCTTGTACAAGCTGAAAGTCCAGCCGAAGAGCTAAGGGATGTGGAAGTCCGCCAGCTAGCGGAAGACATGGACGATATAGAACTGTGACTTGGTAGGTGGCGTGAAATTGGTGAAACATGATTTGTGAAGTGGTGTGCGCTAGTTCGTCGCGATGCGAGATCGCCGTTGCTTGGTGCCTTGTGAAGAACAGGCCCCCGCGCGGGTGAGGAAGCCCTTCGTTTCATTCCGTGTTGTCCAGACATATAATCGCCATGGTTCTGTTCCATCATATGGTCGTCTTCGCATTCGACGTCTGGGAATACACCCTGCTCTTGATACTGTCGGCCGGAGCGAGGGAAGAAAGAGAAAGTATCTTCTGACTGGGGAGTCAAGGTTCCTGTCCGTCTGCGAATGGGAAGACTGTCATAATCTATGCTCGTAGATGGTGCGTTGCTTTCCACACTAGGGCTGCGATAATCTGAAGGATCTCTCCACGAAGTTTTTGATCTTGGCGAAAGACCACCGGGTGAGACAGCATAATTTCCAAGGCTGTACGACGAGTCATATAGCGAAGACGGATGGAAACTGGATCCTAAGCTAGAATTTCTGAGATCGCTGCCTAGTATGCTCGAGGAACGAGGTGGAGAATGAGGCTTGCCAATCTTCGACAAAAGATGTCGATCATAGTTATCCGAAGAGCTCATCACACATTTGCGGGAGAAGTTGCGTTCGCCTTGTAGACTGAACACCCGATACAAGTTAGCTTTCTGCAAGCACATTGATTCCAAGGAGGCACTACAAACGGTACACAGCTCGACTTACATTGGTTCTGAGAAATGGGTTGAAGTGTGAAAGCTTGGGGCGTCTCGTCTGGAAAGCTCAATTTTCGCCTGAGAAAAGCCACCACTTGATCTACCGATTGGATCATCTAATGACATGCGCTCAATGCGTGGAATGGGTTCTGGGGCATGGTGACCTCCAAACAAGCTTGAGCTTGGGTTGATGGGCGCTAGCTTGGTGACATCAGGTCGACCCATCCCATTGGCATGAAGCCAGCCCGCATCATGTCCATCTTCGAGATCATTGATCCGTTGTGGTGGAGGTAACGGGGGAGGAGCAAAGTCCTCAATTGTTTTCGTGGGGATTCGCATTGGACCGCGTGACGAATATGAAGAGTGTATCGAAGAGTTTCGATCGTGAGTGGACATTCGGGGGAAGTCCATGTTCGACAGCGCAAGTGACGCTCACCTCAGAAAGTCGTTTGAGGATACAAGCAGTCACAGCGTGCTTGAATGCTGACCCATACAACGTCGACAGTGCTTCCCTAGTAAAGATCGTAGTGGAGGATATCGGGAAGAGACGTCGTGTGAATTATTCAACCATAACTTGACGAAGAATTCTCAAGCAGCCTGATAACAAGTAGGAGTAATAAGTGTCAAATGACGGTCCGTAAGTATAACTCGGCGTACCGAGCCAATAAACAAAGCGCAAAGGTGTTTCAACGGCGATATGGAGATGAGAATGAATGCGCAGCACTTAAATCTGATTGATATATACCCTGTTCATAAGTCGAGTCGAGTCTGTGGAGACTGTTTGAAAGTGTAGTATTTAGGGGTGAGTAGGGCGCATGTAGAACGGGGAGAGCGTAACCATTCGTGCTCGGTCAATCGCGGACCGACTAGACAATATAATCCTTAGTTGGTGATCGATATGACAGTTCCTTTCGCAAATAATTCCTTTTTCCCACACCATTCCTTTCTTTTTTTGAGGTTCAAGTCACAATTGCAAATCGAGTCGACGGGTGAGAGGGGAAGAAGAGAATTCACCCGCGGTGATTGAAGATTGCCGGTGGGAGGAAGGAACGACGGAAGCAGAGAGATTTAGAAAGAGGAAGGAGCGAGCTTGCCAGGAAGGAAAGTACCGCGACAATTAAAAACTCGAAACGGGGCAGGAGCGATGCAGGATGCGGTAATGGCTCAATTCAAGCAGCAACAGTTAGACAGTGATTGGTAGCGATGGTGGTGACCATATCCAATACGACACAACGACGAGGGAGAGAAGCCATGGGAGGTGTATGTACTATGTAGTAGGAAGTACTAGGGAGACCGCAACCACAACCACCGGAGGGGAGTTAGTACATGGTAATAACGTCGTTAATAATAACAGGCGATAATATAGTTAACCATCCATATATTAACGTAAGCGGTCCTGGACGGGAAGAAGGAGAGAAGAAATTATTAATCAGGCAATGGTCAAGAAGGACATAGGGCTTATATCGATTAATGCCACTAATAATACCATGCATGAGGAAGGAGGGGCGAGTGATAGTGCAAGTAAATTTAGCAAAGTTACCAACTACGTACTATGGAAAGTTACATAGTATACCGTCGTAGTTTGGAGTCTGCTGAAAGAACCCTCGCTGGCGCGTAGCAGATGCAGCACGACTCCAGCAACAATGCTGCTAATCAGAATGCAGTTAGACTGTTAATTCCGACTTGCTAGCAGCACGCAAGCACTCCGTGGTTACCAAAGATTACAGGCAAATCATGGGAGACCCCGGGTAGAAGGGGCAAATCAATGGTTTTGCACCATGTCGCTGCTGTGGGGCAGGGGAGGGTCGTGTGTATAGGTAATTTACTTAGCCAACGGCCATGTACAGGTTCTGTAGTGTCATGTACAGTACTTGTACAATACACGGCCAACGATCCTACGGCGTACTTCCCTACCAGGGCTCTATTCGAAGCGCTTTGCTCCTTTCAACAATATGTAGTCACTTAGATGGCAGTCATGTTGATCCATTGACTGACATGGGTATGTACTGCAGCAACCATCACATCCTTGCCAAGTGGAAGCACACAAGGCCATAGGGCAAAACATGCTAATCAGCTCTATGCCAGTATGGACAAGGTACAATACATGCGCTAACCTCATCCAGCGTAGCCGTACTAAAAATGGCCGGGTGTATGTAAGTAGGGAGTAAAACGGGATGCATGGAAGGAGCCGTCAAGGCCGTCGTTCCGTACTTTAGGGCGTGCTTTTAATTCTATTTTCGCTTCTTCCTCTTTGCATGCGTGCATCACCACCCCTCCTCCTGCGCCTTCAAGTACATACTGCAGTCACGGCGCTTGTCTGGTTGGCCTCTTTTCAGCATTCCATCGGCGAATCACAAAATACATACATACAACCACGTCTGTATTGTTATTTATCCTACTAATTCCTGCATTCTGCATCCTAGGGACACCAAACCCCACTGTAGAGCCTGCGGTGGGGATGGCGAGTGGCACAGCACGCACCGTAACTTTGTTAGTAGACGGCGACTCTGATCGGGGGAACAGCCGTTGAGAGGACAAGAAGAAGATCTGTACAAACTGTCATCGTGCCGCGGTTACAATCTGAGCAGCAGCAGCAGCTTGCGAACGACGTCTCGTTAGTGCTGAACGGTGTATGTGGTAACATGTATGTGCTGTCCAGTAGCTACATCACTAAATCATACTAGAGTAGTGTTGACACTGTTCAGTACCTGTTTGCGACAGCCAGGTGCACTGCTTCAGCAAGCAATAATTGACTTTGGCCTCGCTAGGGCAGAAGTTAGTCCGTCGCACGCTAGCGCCACGCTACGAGCTCGACGACGTGGGTCCCCGGGTCCACGCTCCCTCAAGTCCAGTCCCAGTGCCATTCCCTGGGTTTTTTCTTTTTTTCTCCTGTGGTAAGGCGTGGCTGGCGCTTCCGAATGCCCCGTGATATGGTACGGTGCTGTCATTCTTGCGGGCTCATTGGTAGCTAGTACGCACTTGGTACATCTTAGCACTTACCTTCTATTGATCGGTGTATTCACTGTATTCGTGCTGGCTCGTCCAGTTCGTTTTGCATTCAGCTTCGGCCGAGGATGTTTCCCCATTTGAATCGACTGACTGACGATGTAGTCAGCACGTCGTATAACCACGTTAGCCAACTATACGGTACTTGTGACTACGTACTGACTGAGTCTGACTCAGGAGTCTCAAATCACAATGTATGCTTAATAAATCAATGAGAATTCAGCTACCACCGAGGTCTTCCAGCCAGCCAACTGGAACGCCTTACGTATCGTACCGGAAAACTAGTCTGTACGGCGTACTGCAGAGAGCCTGACTCGGACAGTCGTAGGGCAGACTCCGCCACCGGACAATTCTGCCAATCTATCTATTGTTGTGCCCCATCAGGTTAGACCTGGAGGATCTTGGCACTGGCAGCCTCGTTGATCAGTGGTCAGCTTTTAGTTCGCGCAGACTCAATAGTTAGAACGTTCCAGCAATCGCGTTCCTGTGGTGTTTTGGCACAGTTTGAGCTATGAGCGAATGAACCCTGCATCGACCATTCACCCCTCTCAGGCGAAGAGGAGACGAAGCAGATAAAAAAAAGCTTGTACGGAGCATCTCGTACCAGTCTGTCAGGGCGGGTCTTGCCTCCTAGGGCATGACTCGGTTGGATATACCGTTATACGAGTTTTGCCAGCGAATAAACTTCATTAGCGATCTTTTTATTATTTTGGGTCTGGTGAGTGGCATATAAAGACTGCGTTTTACCACAATTGCGAGCGTTGCAACAAGACAACAGATGATCAGGAGGTTGTGTTGTCGCTGTCGAGTCTTAGCTCCCAGTAAATAGTGCAGCTTAACTACCTACCTTACTGGGTTAATGCAATTCATGCAGCCAATCAGCCGTTACCCACCCCACTCGCTAGTTGATTCCTACTAATTTGCTAGACAGTAATAGCTCCCAATATTTTTAACGTCGTTGAACGGTTGAAGCGGTGAAGAAATCAATCCTTACGAATAAATTAAAAATTACTTCCAGAAGCTCCAACCGGTATGTTGCCGTTTAAGGAACGACATATCGACATACGTGGGTACTGTACCCGAAATTTACGAATGAGGAAGGTCTTGTGTTCCCCAGTTTGTGCCTGTTAAGGTTCAATAGACAAGATCGCTGTTCATAATCTAGGGCTATAAAGCACATGCGTGGTTTTATCTGCTAAACGACAGCTACGACAAGACTTCGTATACTGCGTAGCGACGTAGCAATAAAACAGCTAGTAACTATGTACACATACTGTACAGAATACCGTACGTTGCAATAGCTCCCGTATGTAAAGGATGGAGATCCTGCGCCACACACAATATGATAACACTGATCTTCAAGTCAAGAGCATCATGGTGATCATTGGAATAAGCAACTACAACGTACTACGTACGCAATTCGATGAAATCAGTGACTTGGTGTGACCAATGAACCCTACCAACCACCATGTCGAGCCTAGCCAATCATACAAGAACCTGCGATGACTGCTTCAGGGCGCGCATTTGCCCTACGCCGCATAACCGCCGCCAGTAGGTCAGACAATCGCCGGAGTCCGTCGTCCGAACTTCGATTGAATCAAGAGGTTCAGCCTTACCTGGGTACTCCGTACATATGTAACATTGAACTCACTGCCTCGATTACGGCACAATCATAAAACCGATCGAAACATTAGAAGCATCTCCCAGAATTCCTTAGCGACGCGATCTTCATACCCATGTAGCCGTCCATGTATGTACGTACGTACGTTGTACTATGCACGCTCTATCGGGTCTGGTGTAACCAACTCTAACTTATGGACCATCATGCTTTTCCTGTCCAACTTCCCAGGGCTGATTCGGATGGAACTTCAAGAGTCATGCTCACTGCTGACTGATAGTTTACCTATCTTTGGGAACTGAACATTAATTGATTGAATTTTTGGCCTCGTGACAATTCTATCGCCCAAATTTGTATCAACAGTATGCAAGTGTACGAATGATTTGAAAAGTCTAAATTTGCATGCTAAGTAAGTATTTCTCCGCGTTGATACTGTATTCGGAGAAACAAGTCGAACTTACACGATAAGTCTTATATTCTTTTGGTGAGATATGAATCCCTACACGGAAAGTTGAGGGAATATGGTAATGGTACCGACGTCGGCACCATCAAAGGTTTAAAACATATGGCAGAAAGTGTGTTTAATTGTCTGCAATTACGTATGCCTGTGATGTATGTTGCTACATAAGTTAATTAATTAGCGGACATTACTACGTTTTAATACATACAGTACAACACAATTTCCGGATAAACATTTCCATCCTTCTACCAGTAAACATGAAAAGCGCATCTCCGCACATGTGAGGATAAAACGCAGACGTAGTAACGCATTACTATGTTGATCATTGTGCATATCGTCCTGTATAAGACCAGGACTCGAAGATGAGATGACATGGTCAGCCGATGTATTGCTTCCTTTCCAGTTGCTGATCAGGTCAAGGCAGATTCTGAGTGCAAGGATCACGACTGAATCATTTGATTAAGTACGACATAGAGGTTACAGATTGATTGTCGACTGTTAATTAGCTGGCTTAATCTAATGATCACAGCTGTATGTGGTGGATATCCGTTTTACCGTACATACGTACTAGATAACGGGTAATTACGTGTCAGTATCGTGTAGCGTTAGCTTTTGCCTAATAGCATGCCCATGGACTAGGACTCGCCCCTTGGCCCGCCCGCCCGTCAGCCTTAAGAGGCGAAGTGGACCGCATCCGCTTCTTCGGTCATAGCGTGGAAACAGTGCACCTCCCATCCTAGCCCTAAATTAGTAAAACACTGTTATCCCTTTAGGCCTTAGGGTTGGTTGGTTGGTTGGCTCAGCTTGAGTGGCTCSTGGKCAATATATGTCGCATGACTAATATTTCCGTCGGGGGTTAGAATTTGTTCTGGCCTCCGACGGATGGCTGAGAACTCCGTCAGTGTACACACTTTGATTAGTTTAATTGACTAACTAAACGCTGTCTCGGCTCTTGATCAAGGGGCCTCTGAAGAAGACTCCATGAGAGTTGTATGATAGAGTTTTGGAGGCCTTCGCCCATCCCAACCAGTTTCGGCTTTTGCTGTCCCCCCGGGTCTAACCACTGCCTTGGACTCCTGAATGTGTGCGCTGTGCACGGCTTCCTGGTCAGAAATGTCAATTTTGTCAGAAAGTGTGGATGAAATCCACTTCACAGAAAGCTTTCAGTAATTTCTAAATGAGAATGTCCACATGAAACGCTTTTTGGGGGTTGCTTGAGCCCTGTAGACTCTGGATCAGTGGGCAGACAAACCACAAACGGCCAATTTGGCCGTAGTGGACGCCCTCGCTTGGACCGCTTTAGCGGCGGTACTTATCTCCCTGAACCATTCAATTAAGCCAACCCAAATGTCAATGCTTGCACAGAAATAGCAAAGAATTACGTATCTCACAAATTGCAACGTGGTATGGGGAATACCAAAGTTTGGCTAACATGGCAATCCATTGAATATAGGCGGGAGGCGAAATGTGCAAATCCCGAGACACGCTTATTTTCAAAAGTAATTCTTGACGTCAAAACGCTCGATGTTCGTTCAACTTCGTTATTCGTTCCTCCAGTCAATCTAATTACAGCGTCTAGGGATTTGTTCTGCGGGACAAGGCATGGTCTTTGACTTTTGGCTGACTTGATTGCCGGCTCCCATCTTGTTGAATTATGTATGATGTTGATCTTAATTCTAGAGTGATAAGCTGCTGTAATCTGACTTTGGCGTCAATACTCGGGCATCTTTCGATGGTTGAGACTTGAGTGTCAATCAAGTCGTACTGAATTACCATTGTACAGCCACTTTGTCACTAGAAGTATGTACTACGTAATACCATTGGACGCCCTGGATAAAAACTCGCCCAGAGCATCGGCTATCCCGGCCAATGCTCACCTACGTTTCATTCAAGTCGTCAACGCCGTCCCAAGGACAAGGAATACATATTACTCTTATAGGCAGAGTCTGCCCTACGACAAAGGATTCTTCTGCACGCCCATCTGCACTAGTCCATAAGAGGCAAGTATACAAAGACGGTTAGACCAGCCGGCTAATCTAAGCCGTTCCTAGACTAGTCTCCACACGCGATCTCCAGAAGCGGCTAGGCTGGTGTTGTTGGGGTAGAAATTCTTATTTTTGACTCTATCAAAGTGTGCGTCTCACACAACTGCGTCAAATACGTATATCCATGGACATCGACCAGAGGGGAAAGATCTAACCAAGTCAAGCCAAGACAAAGCTCTACAGCCGTTGATTGTGCACCACTGCATGCGTGCTACCACTTCCGTCCCCTCATATACTATTAAAATCTCGATCGATCCGATTTGGCAGTATGGCTCTGAATCGTATTGAGGGACACAACCTCTACATCGGCGGGKGAGTTTTKCTTTTTYTTTTCATCTCCGTTTTTTTTTTTTTCGAGATGCCGGGCTTGCCGGTTAAAAGCGATCGCCTTACGTACATTGCCTAAATCAAATATGATGGACTGCCTGCTAATTGCTCCACTCCGCCTTGCCCTTGTTACAGCGTGATCTCCCTTAGAAACAAAGCCGCACTACAAAAAGCCAATATTACGCACGTGGTCTCCGTACTGCGTATGCGCCCAGATGAGAATCTAACAGAAGGCTTTGAGCAACTCAAAATTGAGGTCGACGATGTAGATGACGAAGATCTTTTGCAATATTTTGCGTCCGCCAATGCATTCATTCAGGCAGGGTTAGATGCAGGTGGTGGTGTTTTGGTTCACTGGTGTGTTTTGTGTTTCTATTTTTTCCCCTTCTACCCCTCTTTCCTGTGTCGGATGGATGTCCGTTCGGACCCTGTAATAGCCTACAGGGTCTAAGATAGCGAGGTCACTAAGAGAGGGTGTGGAGCCTTGTCTATGGCTACTGCCGGTGCTATGTTAATGGCTCAGGGTGATGATCTCCGTCATTTTGATTGGTTGCTTGCTTTTCATATACTACCTCACCCTACATGCAGACCTATAATAGTTTGATACTGACGATGATCATAGTGCTATGGGAAAATCTCGTTCAGCAACAGTATGTATAGCATATCTATTGCACCAACACAGGAATCTTGATCCACAGTCAGCCCTGGAACTGATTCGCAAAACCCGGCCATTAGCTGAGCCAAACGATGATTTCATGAGGCAGCTATGGCTATATCACGAGATGGGTTGTCCGGATGATGTCACCAGTGATCCGAGATACCTACGCTGGACATCGCATCGTCAAATCGAGCTTAGTGCCGCGTGTGGCAGAGCTCCGGAGATTGATATTGTGCGGTTCGAAGATGAATTACCGCGTGATATCAGTTCTTATGAAGGAGAGAAGGTGACTGAGATTCGATGCCGTAAATGCCGGTATGTCACACATCCTATACGTTTACGAGAACGAGTCCCTCACTAACAAAAACAGACGCATGCTCGCCACAACCCCATTCATTAACCCCCATGACCAAGACACCAAAAAATCCACCACACCATCTACGGGCAGCTTGGACTGTGCACACATATTCCTCCATCCCTTAACATGGATGCGCCCCTGCCTATTTCCGGGATCCGCTGCTTCAGCCGCCTCTCAGTCATCATCCGACGACATCAGTGGGCTGACGGGCACAGCTACTGACGAGGCTCCACTGTCAGGTCGACTAACGTGTCCGAACCCGAAGTGTGAAGCTAATGTAGGCAAATTCGCCTGGCAGGGATTGCGTTGCAGTTGCGGGAAATGGGTTGTGCCGGCTATTGGTGTTGCGCGTGCTAGAGTTGATGTCACGGAGACAAAGGCGGATAGCACTGCTCCTGTTGCGAGCAACAATAACAATGCCAGCAGCAATGGCATGAATAGTAGATTAGGAGCGATGGGCATCCGATTACCGCCTCATATGCGGGGAATGACCCAAGACAATAATGGCCAGAGTCCGAGAAACAATCTCTGATGGAGATTCGGTTACATGTTGTTGATACTTATGACGAATGAATACAAAAAATTGATACCCCGATACTCCTTAGGCTCACGCATTGAAGTAATCACAGACACGAAATACGACGTAGAATGATATGATCGACGACTGCCTTTCGTCCGTATAGAATCTGCCCTGTAGCTGAAGATGTAGCTAACGGTTATTGCCGTCTAGCCTTGTAGGTACTACTACGTATGAAGACACGAACAGATCTAAAAGAAGTACCTAGATGCGATACACTAGGTCGAAAGTAGAAATACTTTTCGACATGAACTCGCTCTGTACGTCACACTCAGCCTAAAGACGATGGGAGCTCGCAAATCTATCTAATTACAATTGTCGATTGCCTAGAATTGCCAGGTTTCTCCGTAACTTAAATACTGGTTATTACGATGACGTTAACTATACATATAGCTACGGCTAGCTGAGGGCATCCATATCAAGGTGAGCGGAGACGCCCTGGAATTAGGGCTAAATGACGAGAGCTTCACGATCCGACCAATTGGCCGCAGGCATAATCCATTGTTTTGTCCACTAATAACATGGCCTACAAGTATGAATAAAGATGTCGGAAATTAGTCTCACGCAAGATTCGTACATATTTGCGAGCTCTTCCAAGTTCTAGCCAGTTTTCGTCTAATTATCGTGCTCGCGAAATTTACCTAAAAGAGACTTGTTGGCTTGGACTCGGGCTCCTTGCTGAGAGTTTCGGGGCTGAGAGTTTGTATTGAGTAATCCTTTTCGGAAGCACCTACGCTGTAGCCTTAGGGCTAAGACTTACTTACTATGGATGGATTGTTTGTTACTTAGTGCTTATTTATCGATACACTAAATACTTCCTAAGTATTCAATGTTGGTTCCAGTTAAAGACCAGTTGGTCAAAGCTTGTATGTATGTATAGTCGCATTGAAAGCAACGGTTTTTGTATATTACAAGCTAGTTACGAACTGTTCAATTTGATCATAGTGCAAGTCCATTTCGAGGTGATCAACATCTAACCATATGAGGAATAAAGCCAGCCTGAACCGACCTTCGACTTTCTCTATCGATACCCTGGACCGGATCGGAGTTGCAAGTTCTCCGGTCTGCATAAGCCCTACACCCTAAGATCTTACCGAATACGCACTTCCCTTCGTGGCCAAATGGTCTCTAAGTGTGGTGGCTGCTTATGTTCACTCTATATGTATCAAGCTTTGCCATTAAGATCTTGAAGGTTACATCAATTGCGAGTCCAGGCCTTTGTCAAATGCTTTATTGCACATATCTGTAACGTTGAGCTCAACCTGTACTTTTACGAAAAGGGACTTTAGTAAGCTGACTGCATTTGACGGAATTGATAAAAGCAATCTCATCGGTATGGGTAGCATCACAATTCAGAATTATGTCTGAAAAACGTGCATTGAGAAGTTTGTGGCAAAAAGATATCCAGTCCTGTTATGCCTACGAAGCAGAAATTAGGGAGCCACAGACCATTCACACGTAAGTACCTCCAGTGAGTCCAGTCTAAGAACTTGGAAGTTTTGTCCAAGTATAAAATCCACTCATATAAGTAGACTATCCCCTACTGCGTAATTTCACCCGCTAAATTTTAGTGTATACGTACATATCAAAGCCGATAGTTATTATCTTACTCCATGCTCTGCCGTCGGCCATGAGTTCCTCCGATCAGCTACTCGATAAATTTTAAGTAACTTGGCGATGAACTGAAACCGTTAACTACCTTAAACTATCGGCCTGTGGCGTCCCCTAAATTAAGGCTGTCTTCTTTAGCCCTATGCCACTAACTCTTGACCTCAATTCCTGAACCGCATGGTCTAGCCCTAGTCAAATAGCCAGTTATTAAGCTGTCTACTCATACAGCAATGGGTCTGATGGAATCACGAAAGTACTCCAAACATACCATAACAACTGGAATCATACTGAGCCGGCTTTGGAGTCAAATAAATTAATTAATCAAATATGGGGTCAGTGGCGGTCGTCCTCCCATATGACATCCTAATATATGCGGTCCATTGCGATTTCCATCGAGTTGAGTGCCATATTGCCCGTTACGGTTAGAAGATGCTATATGATGGCTGAGATATAGGGCTACGTCAATCAGTAAAAAATTTTTTCTCTCAAACGATAATAATATTTCGTATTAAGTACTAAGTCGAATAAACTAGTTTAATGTCACAAGAATTGATGCTCACCGCTGTCTCGGTTTTTGTTCCTTGCTAAGGCCACAATCTAGCCCTAAGTGCTTAACTACACACTAGGGGAGCCACTTGACCCATAACGCATTATTCTCGGACTTTTTTGATATTGCCCACATGTCACCTGTGAGAAATTAGTGCCTGGTTAATATATTACAATCGAGATCGCCTCACTATGCTAGGTCCCTGTGCCTGCTGTCCCACAGTTAATTGGCATTGATACTGCATTGGGGTACTACTCACAGGTACTGTTAATGGAAAATTTCGGCTTGATCATACCTGTACTAGCCTGAGCTTATCTCTCTTTATGCTATGTAACGTATGCATTGATCTCTGTAGTTTTCAGGGTTGCGCATTGAAAGGAAAATTTTCGGTAAGACTTGCCATCCGGTCCACCTAAAAACTCTTAGAAAAGCAAGTTGAATTCAATCTGGTATCAGGTACAAAGGTTTTAAGTGCATATAATCAGATCCGGGGGTATTACTACATAAAGAAGCCGAAAAAGCAACCTTGGAACCATTCTATGAGGACAACGCAGATTAGGGCAAGAAAGTCAGGGCGTAGGAACTTGAGGAGGGGAGGTTAGGGCACGGCTAGCCAGCACCTGAAGTAGTTGACAGGATATCCATACTGGAAAATTAAAGCATGGCAGCTAGTAAAGGAAGCAATGATTGAAAGTGTAGCCCTTGGAAATCGTATTCACCGTCAGACACTTAGTAGGAAATCGACCTCGGGAATCAACCACTTCCGATAAAAAAGAGATGTCCGGCTTTCTATGGAAGAAAGTCAACGTCTTCTGCGGGAAGCTGCAAGGTTTCTTTCACATAGGCTCGTATAGAACGGTCTTTCATAGCCTGATGCAATGCCATCGGATCTTTTCTGGCGTTCAATACATCTCGATAGAGCCTTTTCCTCTTCTCGGTAAATGCGTCCATAGTATACATGTTCTCTCTAGCTCGTTGGTATTCACAGTCCCCTGGACAGAGTCCGTAGTCTTTCCAGGCCTGTAAGCATTCTTTTCCAGGCCCCAGAAATTCTTCTTTTTGCTCTGGAACAGCTAATATATGACGTAATCTCCAGACGCTCTCTTCTTTCTTGTTGGCCCTCGCCTTAAGGAAACCCTTCAAATTATGGAATTCGCGCATTGTAACCCATAATTGAAATTTTCGGTAGGTCCTATCTGTCTTGACCAATTGCTCAAAATCTTGGGCAAAAGTCCCATTTGTCCAATACCCATAGAACTTCTCGAAAGAGTGAGAAGATATACCGAGGTCCTTGCGAAAAAAGCACTCGTACATGTTTTGCAGATATCCCGGACCATCTTGGAAAAAGACAACAGCAAATCCCATGTCATACCAAATGTCAAGGCTTCTATCAGACCACAGATATGCAGCCCGAGGTCTCTCTTGAAATACTATCATACCCAGAGCAAAATGAGCTTTTTGGAGATCCAGCAAATCGAGGTTAGTCTCTCGACGCCGAGCACATTCCATGGCTTGCTTGGACCACTTTTCCTGAATCGCGGAATTAACAGGTGCTGAGTTATCATAGCGCTCGATTCTATGCTCCCTAAGCTTTGCCTTGGGTCTGAAAAACACGCTTCGTTCGAAGGCTGGACGGTCCACCAAGAGTGATGGTCTAACAGCGGCTGGTAAATTTCTCAATATTGAAGAAGAATTTTCAACAAAGTGTTTATGGTCACACCACTCGACGGCTGTTTCATAGTCGACTCCCTCCTTTTTTAGCATAGCATAAACCTGCACAAGACTCCATGCTTCATCAGGCGTGTTGCACCTGGAGAAGAGATAACGATCCCAGACTCTTATATCGTAAGGGACTGTTTCAAGCTCTACAGCTTCATTAAGTATAGAGGCATATTCTTTGGGCGTTAGTTCCTCTACTAATCTTTCGGCTTTAGACATTGCGAGAAACAAATCAGGGGTAAAGTGGATTAGAGTTGGCAAAGGTGAATCACAAGTTGACGAGTTAAGGAAAGAAGCTGTCAGTTCGTTTTTGATGAAGTCAAAGCCAGGAAACATTTGGCCTTCTTATAAGTTTGCAATTTTATATTGGGATGATATGACTCCTTCGGATTAGACCATAGAAGTATGACCCTCTGTGAGTCAAGTCTACATTGAGATGTATGATGACGGTCAATCAATAACGCGAAAATCGTCCTAAGTTGAACTGCTTTGCTCCGTTTAGAGAATCGATAGTAATGAATTTTGATGAGTACTCTATGTTGCAGCATCACTATTCCAACTTTGCATTCAGACGTATTGATACTAGATGTCCCAGTGCTTCCATTTAGCAACTTCATCTTCCTGCATGAATCCTTGGAAGTCTTCGATCCTGGATCCTTCTAAGTTAACTATCTAGCTATAACTAATGACTTCTAGAATCAGTTATAGTTAATAAAAGCTTACACCTTTTGCTGATAAGTACGTGTTATGAGATTCAATTCTTACGAATTAATAGTTGATTGATGATGATTTTTATCTCAAAATGAAATTCAGGATCATTTTATAATGTCTTGATCTATGATTTTCGGGTAATCGTAGTGGATCTATTAGTTTTAGCTATGCATCCCTCAAATTCAATCTACATATAAGTATTTAGGTATAAATGACATTTTCTGATCCTTGGATTGGAAGCCATCAGACTCTATCATCACATGGTCCTAGTGTGTGACTTGTTCTGTACCTACATAAATAAGTGACTATCGCAACTATACAGACCAAGCATATATAAGCATATACTGCTCTTTTTCACAAGGAGCAGGTCAACTTTACGCATATGTGGCTTAGGTGATATCCAGATGTCAACACTACTCACTTGAGTTGCTTGGAGGAAGAAGTTTGATATTCAATCTGATATTAGATACAAAGGAATAAAGTGCATGGAATAGAATCTAGGAGTATTGATATTGACAGGAGAAAGTACAAAGCAAGCAATTAGGGCAAGGATAAATAAAACCTGACATGAAAAGAGATTAGTACATGAGGTAAGTCTAGTGGGATTCAATGCATTCATAAGCAAGACAAATAACAGCGAGCATGAAAAAAAAAAAAAATGGAAATGCAACCAATCAAGAAGAAAAAAGGTAAGGCAGACCGATATCTGAACATTGTGTAACTTCAATATCCCAGATAATGGCTACTTGGGTGAGTGAAATCGTTTGACCAAGCACTTTTTACATGAACCTGACAAGTCCGGCAATGACTTGGTCAAATTCGACCGCCTGTCTTGCATCATAGTAGCGCCAACCTTTTGCTATCAGGATGCTTGCCGTTTGCTTCGTCAGCCTCCCTTGCAAAAGCCCGAACTCCTTCCCAATTTCCAGCCTGCATTCTTCTGTGAAGCTCCATTGGGTTTTTACAAAAACGCAAACACTGCAAGTACTGTGTTCTTCGTTCTTCTATGTTCTTAACCCTGTCACCTCTCTGGTGCAATCTGTAATCTGTCCATGCAGTTCCGAAAAGACGTTTTATAATATCATCCTTATCGATCTTTTCCTGGCTATAGTTCTCAATGCCCATAGATAGCAGATGACTTAGCCTCCAGATACTCTCTACCTCTTGTCCATTGGCTTTCTGTCTCCAGAAGGTCCTGATATTTTCAATAAAATCAGGCTCTGTCTCTTTCCATTGCTCGAACCGAGGGTGGAGAGTTCCGCTACTCCAGTATGTATAAAAGTGCTCAAAAGGGTGTTGAGTGACGCCCTTGATAACGCCGCCTCTAAAAGCATTAATATACCTGCTCGAAAGCTCATCATCTAGGTAAATAGTGTGTGCAACGGGAAATCCCATGTCAAAATAAGTGTCGAGGTTGATGTCCTCTAGCACCCAGGTAGGATCTGGTAGTGCTCCCCATACGATCACACCGAAAACAAAATAAGCGTTTCGTTTCTTGATCCATTCGTTTGGATCCAAGTGTTTTTCGCTTGGTTTACCAGCCTTGACGCAAGCCCTGCCTTGAGCAAGCCACTGCTCCGTGCTCTGATTACCCAATGTAGTGTTGCTACTCAATGGTGTAGCCAGCACCGCTCTATGTTGCTCAAGGAATCTTAGGAGACTGCCTGAATCTCCATATTCATCGTTGGAGTTTTTGATATGTTTGAGGGCGTTCTCCACAAATTCGCCTTTCACGCACCACTTTCCAATCGTACTAGGAGTATGTCCCAATTTCATAAGCCACACGTGTACATCACGCAGGGTTACTGCGTCAACTGGCTCTGGACACTTCGAGTAAAGGTATCTATGGCAGACTCGGTACTCGTAAGGGATCATTTTGAAATGGTGAGCTTCACGGAATATCATAGAATAATGTTCAGGCGACAGGTCCGATGGCTTCGTATTTGCGTTCGCCATATTCTTTCTTTTGAGGATCTAGACTTAGGAAAACTGAGATTGAAGTATCATGAAAATTTATTATTCGGMAACTTATAAGGAGAAGTGAAGAGGATGCTTGTTGGTAGAATTCAAAATCTACACAGGAAGCCATTTGACCTCCTTATAAGCTTGCGCCGAGTTGAATTGTTCATGTTGAATCCTTCAATTGTAATTACCTGTGTGTCAAGTACGCTGTCATATCTGATGAGATGACAGAGAATTTGGCTGATCTCAGTCCGAGTGTCATTGTTATCTGTTGTTGAACACCGCCGCTTGTAACTCTGCCAGGCAATACTATCGATATATTTGAAGGGATGGCAACAGAATTGTTGGCATCAATTTTATTTCCTTTGTTTATTCATCAGAACTTCTGGAATATGTATACTTTTTGTGAGTCTACATTTGGAGCATGATGCCATATTTAGTGAAATGGAAGAGAATCAGCAGACTCGGAGGCGAAGTTCATTGTCATCCTATGTATGATGATGACTTTCATTTCAGACTAATTCGAATCTATAAAAGTCAAGAAATGGTTTCACAGTCCTGAAGCAGGATTGGTACTTGACTTTCATTTGTCATTAATGTTGAACTCCAGCTGTGATGCCTCCAGAGTCAAAGTACTTGACATAGTCAATGATACAATAGATGATCAATGTAGTGATATTCGAGTTCATTTTATCCCATGTTGAACTTTTGATTCATGACTCCTCATTTTACTAATATTGTCATACAGGCGGACACTCTAGAGATCTTTTGATCAAATCAAGTCCTGAGAAAATTCATTGATCATGGTCTTGCGGTCGTTAGATGAGCACTTTGATGTTGAGTAACCTCCAAGTTTCTCTAAATGATTGAATATACAGCTATTAACTTCGATATCGGAGAGGCATAGCAAATATCAGTACCTCTACAAGCTTTGACATTTGCAAGAGTATGCACCCCGTAGGGTTAGTGGATATGTTTGTGCCGAGTAAGGGCTTGGTTCAATGTCTGATTTTTGCCGGAACATGCCCACGAATATGATTTTAGGTGTAAACTCGTCAAATTTTAGGTGTCTATGTGGAAGTAAATTCAAATATGAAGAATTGAGGAATTGAGGAAAACAGGAAATGATGAAGCATATGAACTAATTAGATATTTGAAAACGATATTATATGGAGTTTTCGTCCATTTCCATCGCGCAGACTGTAGATATCAACAATCTTGGTATATCAAGTGTGACAACTTGGAGACATTCTGTGTGGAACAAAAAAAAAAGCAAAATTGCTGTTTCCATCACGTACATGTACGGCGCCACGTCTGGTGCCTACGGAATGTACCACGACGACCTCCTCTGGCCCTCGTACGACCAAATATTTTTGTATCGGTCAATGTTCAACTCTGCTCCCGGATGATTGTTTTCAAAGTGACGCTCGAACGCGGCACGACTAGTAAACGTATCGATATTAGGGCAGCTTGGACAGTGGAAAGTCGAAACCAATGCAAATCTCTCCCAACGATCTGGGTCTGCCAACAATCTTCTGCGGCGCAGTTTGACAAGTTTCTCAGCACATCGCTCCATTTCTTCTTGGCCACCACCCTTCAGATATTTCTCCACGATGTTCCGCATTTCACCCATTGTCTGCTGACCTGGACTTTGTTTTCTTTCATTTTCAAACAAGGGAATCCACTGATCCATTATCACCCGGTTCCAATCACCAGACCGATCGTTGATGCGGAAGTAGGAACTCCCACGCCCTAGTTGCTTCTCAACTTTCCGGTTGACCTTGTCGGTATCTCCTATTGCTGCCAGTAGTCCCCTGAAAGGCGCGAGCATGTTCGCCACACCCCCATTTCCCATCGACGTGTGATGCCTGGCGCCTGTCCCAATGCTTACGACCACCGTTGGGGGCTGCATTGGCTCTAACAATTGTAGTTCATGGACGGCGTCTTCAGTGGGGTTTGAAGCACGCATTCCTCCATATTTGAAGCTCCAGCTTCCTAGCTCCTGCTTTTCAAAATAGGTTGGTGCTGCCATCGTTGCGTGTCCCACCTCCCACAAAGAGGCACCACAACTAGGACCAGGATTTAGAGGGGCATTGCCAGTCTCTTTGTTGGGATAATGACTGTAACTTCGGAGAATATGTCTCTTGTCTGGGTCAGCCCTGGACTCCCCACGAGCGACAACAATTCTGGTAAAAAATCAGATTGATTCCGAAATATGTATCATTCATAGTGCGCAAACTAACGTTCTGCATATATCCAAGTCCGATGTCAAGGGAACGACCTCTAGGTTTCCAGCATATGCACCTCTGTTATACACGCTGGTTAGGTCTCTGATGGCGCGTTCAAGCCCGTAAGTACTATACTTCCTTTCTGGCGACCAGAGTGGAGGGAATCGCCGACAGTGGAATGTCCTAGGGCGGCCGTAAACGCGATTTGAGATTCCAATATATTCTTCGAGAGCACTATGCGGGATCATGCGCAGTCTGGCCAGCATTATGGCAATAAGTCTATATACATAGGCATGTATTAGCAAGATTCACATTCAACATACCGACATAAATATTTGTAATCAAACGTAGGAAATTTCGATACCCTCCAGTCCCTGATCCCGCGACGTAATCAAAGTAATGGCATGGCAAGTAGGGCAGACTCTCCGACTCTTTACTCGAGAGCGACATCTCAAAAGGGGAGAAACTAGACGGTGATGATGTCGTGTCCGCGCCAGGGACATCGCTAAGGATGCTGCTCAAAAGTAGTTCATCCTGCTCGACTCTCGCAATTTCCCGCATTAAAGCCTCTAAAAGTAGCAGGCTCGCGAAACCTCTAACACCACCACCATCTGAATGACAGAACGATTAGCCTCGATGGACCCGAGGATGTATGTAACTAAGGAGCACCTGCTACTAACCGAAGCTCAACAATGTAGATTCTTCCCACGGATTAGCCATCATGAATTGGATGCCTATCTGTCGGCATCAAGTGATATATGAAATTGCAGAGATTATATTCTCAAAATGTCTTGAGGGAGGGGAGGATGGTTGAATAATGATTAATCAGGTGACCGAGTCCATGTCTTAACTCATCATGACATCTACGACTACAAATCAACCAAACAGCGGCCCTCTCGGAGGATTGCGAACCTCGTATCTTATCAATCATCTCTTTCAGTTAAGATCGGAAAACTTCCCCGAAAATTGAAAAAGGAAAAGGTTAAGATTGTTAGTTTTGCACCTCGCGCCTTTCTTCGCTGGTCGCGTAATTTTCGCGTCTCTAAATTCCAGACCCTTCCCCAGTATGCACAAATGTGCACTTTGCGTTTCTTGACCACCGCTACTGTGCTATACAGCCTTGAAGACCCCGTATCGTCATGAACTCAGTGGCGGTCACGATCGCGAACCAGCAGCATCCGAATACCGAAGCGGCCAGAACGAGGACGACCGCTACCACAGCAACCGGCAGCACCAGAAAGCAGCCACCAGCAGTTTCAGACGATGATCAAATACATGATAGCATTTACAACATTCGGTCACAGACGAGCCCGCTACAGAGCTCAATCCGCAAGACTGCCTCCATAGACCAGCCCGATGAGGATCCCGGGTTGCGAAAGCCGGGAGATTATAGGCAAAAGCAGGTGGGGATGCGGAGTTGGCTTTGGCATGTTAAGATTGACTAACTCAGGGCAGGTGTTCAAAGGTCGAAAGCTCCTTTGGCTCGCCTACCAGTCAATCGGCGTTATCTATGGTGATATCGGCACCAGTCCGCTCTATGTTTACTCGTCGACCTTTACCGAGCCACCCACACGTCAAGATCTTATCGGAGTGCTTTCGATCATCATCTGGACTCTATTTATGATGGTGACGGTTAAATACGTGCTGATCATTCTTCATGCGGACAATGATGGTGAAGGAGGTACTTTCAGTACCTATTCATTACTCGGTCGCTATGTGGGCTACTTCTCTCTTCTGCTTGCTTACCTCCCATTCGATGGAGATTGACTCCACCTGGGCAGATGAATATCACGAACCGTGATCCGAGAGAGGCCTCCATGATACAGATGAAAAGGTATCAGACTGGCGATCTCGAGGTTGCGGGCCAGCATGTTCGCCACACCCTAGAGTCGAGCCGGGTTGCCAAAACAATCCTACAGGTGATGGGGGTTCTTGCAGTCACTATGGTGATCTCCGACGGACTTTTGACCCCTGCACAATCAGTACTAGGGGCTGTACAAGGCATCGAAGTCGTACGACCCAATATCTCAAGGGCCTCGATCATCGGGGTAACAGACGGCATTCTAGTAGTCCTCTTCTGCATCCAGCCCCTTGGCATCTCCAAGATCACCTACGCCTTCTCACCCATTATTCTCATTTGGCTTGCATTCAATGCAGTGTTCGGCATCTATAACCTCGCAAAATACGATGCGGGCGTTTTCGCAGCTTTCAATCCAGGATACGGCTTTGAGTTTCTGATTCGTCATGGGCAAGAAGGCTGGAAAATGCTGGGCGGGGTGTTGCTTTGCTTCACCGGAGTAGAGGCCTTATTTGCCGATCTCGGGGCATTCAGTCGCACAGCGATTCAGTTAAGCTGGTTGGGGTATACCTTTCCATGCCTGCTTCTGGCGTACATTGGACAGGCGGCCTATATCAGTGTTCATCCAGACGCATACTCAAACCCTTTTTTTCATGCGGCACCTCCAGGAACAGTATATCCTGCTTTGATAATTGCAATCCTGGCAGCTGTAGTCGCCTCGCAAGCTATCATAACTGCGACATTCCAGGTATATTTCAGTTTCCGATTCCGGTCCTCGTTCGTCCTCCTCTAACAAGGTTGCAGCTTCTTACCCAGGTGATGAAACTCTCCTATGTTCCGCAGATCAAAGTAATTCATACTTCCAAAATTTTCCATGGGCAGCTTTTTGTGCCCGTCGCAAACTGGCTGCTGATGATCGGAACGATCCTCATCGCTTCCATTTATAAAAATGTACGCCTAATCAATGTCTCCATGCAGAATCATATTCTACTAAACTCTTATCATAGACTACATCTCTTGGAAACGCATATGGAGTGTGCGTCATGTTCGTGACCTTTTTCGACACATGCATGGTGGCTCTGGCAGCTATGTTTGTATGGCGTCTTAACCCATTCATCGTCTTCCTGCCCTGGTTAATTATCGCATGTCTTGACGGTACCTATCTCTCCTCCGCCCTCACCAAAGTCCCCGCTGGTGCGTGGTTCACCCTCACTCTCTCAGCCATTCTGGCCTCCCTTTTTTTCCTTTGGAGATTCGGAAAAGAACAACAGTGGGCTGCTGAGGCTGAAGACCGATTTCCCACCTCGCATTTCATCCAGTACAACAAAGAAGGTCAATTACGCCTAAGTCACCGGTATGAGGGAACTATTATCAGCACGACCAGGGGATTGGGAGTCTTCTTCGACAAAGCAGGCGAAACAACACCGATTGTCTTTAGCCAGTTTGTTCTCAAGCTTACCGCCATCCCTGAGGTGTCGATATTCTTCCACTTGCGGCCTTTGGAAACACCATCGGTATCGTACAATAATAGATATAGCGTGTCCCGCCTGGCGATCCCAAACTGCTATAGGCTTGTTGTTCGCTATGGATATAATGATGTGATCATCACGCCAGATCTTGCATCGGTGATTATGGAGCAGGTGCGTCGTTACCTAACAGATGATCTGCAGTCCCTCCAGGCAAAGCAGTGTACCACTGCTAGCTCCTCAAATAATGTATCGGCGGTCAATGCTCAGACGCAATTCCCTGAGACGGATGAAACGCGAAGTGGTGAATACCAAGATGTTCAACTCCGAAGTCGCGAACTGGAACTACTAAAATTTGCATTTGAGCATAGGGTGTTGTATATCATGGGCAAGGAACAGATGGTAACAAAAAGTGGTACCAATATTTTCAGGAAGGTACTCTTGAGTGCTTTCCTGTGGATTAGAGAGAATACTCGAAATAAGATGGCTAATCTGCGGGTACCGGCGGATCAGGTTATTGAAATTGGGTTTTTGAAAGAAGTCTGACAAGAAATCAAAGTATATGTATAAAACAGATAGTAGTCATGTATGACCTTACTCCTTGCAGAACGAAATCATATCATAAATAAAAATTTCTAGACGGTGAATCTAAACTACCTTACTACATTTCTATGTCCCCAGTGTTGGAGCTTGATGTATTCCACTGAAGCACCAGAGTGGACTATGTCGTATTATAAGGAATTACTGAGTAAGTCTCTAGCTAATCTATCGCATACTGGGAACGTCGTCTGTTTTAATTCGCTTCAGATATGGGAGAAAATATCAAGATCGTTATGAGTGCTTTGGCTCTTTTTTATGCCCATAACTGTCCGGATCTGCGTTCCAGCTTTCCAACGCTCCCTTCTAGAAAAAAGTCCAATATTTAACGAAACCGAATATTATGTGATCAGTAAGTGGACCCCACAGAATTACATGTAGTCAGACGTATTTTCAACAAGGTAGAACCTACAAAGGGCTGTGATATGGTTATACTTGTTACATCTTGATCATGCATACAGCATAAGCTTATGGCTCCCGGGCCATCATATCACCCAGGGCCCAACGAAGATTAGAAAGTCTCCGGGAATTTTTGGGTTCGTCCGGTTTCCGTTGCCAAAGCGTTTCATGCATTAGCACCTAGTCTTTAGTGCCATGTGCTTGGTCCTATAGTTATGGTATGTTCTATTGAGGTTGACAGGCAGCGGGCCGAAATCTCCATACGGAGTACTCCGTAGGGAGTACTAAATTGAGTTCAGGAAAAATGAAGAATTAGGGGAATATCAAATACTGCAAATGCCCAAATTCGGCCTGAAACCTGCAAGAATTTCAAACAAAAGCCCGTCAACCCTACATTTAGGCGTGCCACCCCCGTCAATAGCAGTAGACTTGTTAACCACAGTAGTGTTCGACACGAACGGCCTGGCATTAGTTCCTCGGGGGTCTCCGTCTTACATCCATAGTCAAAGTTTAAGATATTAATGTAGTTATAGTGTGAGATTGCTAGTGCGTTTTTGGATTAAATGTTTTGCTTACAGCGTTTATCTGAGATAATGGCCTTTTAGCTACTTGAGGTAATATTTGCCTAGTTTCGAAGCCACATTGTAAGAAATTTCTCTGAAAAAAGCCGTTGATCTGCGAATTACCCCATCAAATACATACCTGGGTGTCCGCGTCTAAGTAAAGGCGTAACAAGATTGTAACCTGACGATAACTTGATGTCACGCGTATTCGCCTGGTGACCCGGTCAGAGAGATTGTTTCAATGCTGTATTGTTATGCTAGGCTATGAACATACTTTATAATAATTAAAACCGTAACTGACCTTCCATGGTCATTACCTGCAGTCAAAATACAGAAATATTGAAACTACAAAAGCGGATAACCACGGGGAACAAGTAATCATACATATTCTTTACTGATGAAAAGGGCAGGATGCGTATTATCACATCATAATACAGAAAGAATTCTGACTCTATAAAGTCATCGCATGCTAATTCAGTAATGTAGATAATTGGCCCGTTTGCAGTTAGTATGTATGTTTTCTTCACATCGTCAGTAGCTGGCAGGTACCCGGAATCTACTTCGAGATCATGTCCTGTAATCCATCTGCAGAGATTGTAGTCCACCATCCTTAGTCTAAACTGTATCATATCTCTTAGCTTCAGGATGCAAGACGCCAACATTTAATGATGTCAGCACCGACATAAATTAGATGGAATCTTCAATTCAATGATCTATCCATTATCATAACTCATTATATAGCAGCTCACAAGTCTCCCTTGGGGACAGATGGGAACGAAGCCGGATTCCTGAGACGTTCAGCATTCCTTTTTGCCAAATCTATGTTCCGCAGGCGATTGATACGCATCTGATAGAAGTTCCTAAAAAGGCCATTGTTAGCCACGATGGTACTCATAGGAGCTGTCAACATCAACTTACTTGTGCAGTTCAAATATTCGAGGAGAATCATCATCAGTCGGTTTCGTCTCTGCCGCTTTTCGGAGCTCGTTGATCTATCTCAATTAGACAAGCTCCAAAAGTTCACTCATACATGCTGACGTACCTTATCATTCTTCTCCTTCTCTACATCCTCCTCCTCCGAATCCTTCTTCTCATTCTTTGTCTTCTCCTTATCTTTATCGTCATTCTTCTCCTTGTCTTTTTCTTTCTCCTTCTCCTTTTTCCTCTTCTGCTTTTCTTCGTACTCTTTTTTCACTTTCTCAATTTCTTGCGCCAATTCCTCATCTTTCTTCTTCTTGGCTTCCTGCTCCGAGGCCCCGATAGGAGAACAGAAGCCACGGTCCTTGAGATGGCTTGGGCATATGTAGAAGAAGTCCTTCACCAATTAGTTAGCGACACTGCTTCATAAACTATTTATGAATATTTCATTCATACTTTGTTATCAGGTGTTATCAACACACTTGTTGACGGCTTGTAGCAGACCATGCATGCTTTAGATGCTGTATCGGCCACGCGCCGAAGATGCCAGACATTCTGGAGAGACATATCCCCGTTTATACTTTTATCGTTTCATGTATTTGATTATGTCTGCTCGTTCAAGGCGTGTTATAATTCATCTATCCTTATCTTGAAATACAGGATGGGAGATCGACGTATCGCACGTTGCAAGCATGGAGAAAAGCTTCAATGTTCTTCCCCGCATGCCTATAATTTCCGAGGACGAGTCACGTGAAATTTATTGTAAGAAGCTCTTGACCAAGCTCCAAATCTGCATGATTTTGTATTACTTTTAAAAATACAAAAGACGGTTACTGAATTATAAAGCCACATTTCTACAGTGAAAGTCACTGCCACGAGCGCTTGAGCTCCTTGACACGAGCACTTGTGACAACCGTCAACTGGTAATTAGATATATTAACGATGAATAGACACGAATGCCACATGAATAAAAGCATTTAGAATGCGCCATCTCCCATAAAGACTCAATTTACTCCGTTACACCATCCATACGCGCTGAAGTCTCATCCTCTGTAAACCGCGAAGCAATAATCGGATCCAGATCCTGAGCCCGACGACGCGCATCCAGCCACATCATATACTCGGCGTACTTGGTAGGCATAACCTGTACTTCATTGGGAACCAAGAATGTATAGTGGAAAACACCAGTAGGGTTCTTGGTAGCATGCTCGACATCACGCACTTTGGAGTCTACGCGGACGTGTACTTTGGTGTAAGGGGTTCGTTTGCTGGATTCCCCGTCGACGGTCCGTACGAGGGGCTCGGTGTACGCTACTGTTGCTTTAAGGTAGAGGACGCTTCCGACGGGGACGGGGTTTTCGAATGTGCTGGGGTCGAGAGAGACGAATGTGGGTCGGGTGTGGGAGAAGGAGGCGGCGCAGCAGAAGGCGAGTTCAAAGGTTTGTTGGAGGAGGAAACCGCCGAATATCATGAAGTTGTGTCTGTTGCGGTCTTCGGGTTGCATGATCATGGCAGATCGGAGGACTGTTCGGTCCATGTTTTGGATGCGTGGTGAGCGTTGAATGGCCGCTCCGGGGACTGTACGAGTCAGTAACTCTATCAATAGCTCTGTGGAATATGGGTGAGTGATATTACCCTTGTAAGGCTGGCCTGTCGTCCACATCGAGTGAATCATGTTACTCTCTTCTTGGTCAGGCGCCTGTTCAAGGAAACTCCTCTTCCTCAAAGCCTTCTTTGCGTTGTAATTTTCTTCGCCTTTCTGGAAGAGTCGTCGTTCTTCTTCCGTCTCAATCAAGAGTGGTGCCACAGCAACTGGTCTACTCATCAATTAGTAAATTGGAATTTCTCTGAGAGAAAAGAGAGGCTTACTTTTTGGTCTTCGGATCCAACGATACCATAGTAAAAGCACATGTGATCAAGACATCCTCATCCTTAACTTTCTCGCCTTCAGCAGGAGCTTTGGCAACCTGTAGAGAGATCTCCATGCTAGATCTTCCTGTGGCATAGGTCACCTGACCACTGAGTTGAAGATTGCAAATCTCTTTCAACGGGTTCACGAGTGTGATTCGATCAACAGCTGCGGTAACAGTTGCTACTGTATCACCTGTATGGTTGTAGGCTACCACACCGGCTAGAGCATCCAAGTCCATGAAAAGCGTACCGAGACTGGTTCAAAATTAGCCATGTCTGAGAGAGGCTTTAAAAATTTGAGAGACTCACCGAATACGCCCAGATGCATTCAGGTACTCGTCCAACAGCCACTTATCTTCAGCAAGAGGAAGTGTCTAAAAGCCTAATCAGAAGGAGATCACGAAGTTAAGTAAGAACTAACTCACAGCAGCAAAATAGCTATCAGACATCCTCCTTGGCGTGAGGTCCGGCTTCACAGGCTCCCCATCCTCAATCGTAGCTTGTCCAGCTTGCTGTCGGCTCTGAGCCAGGGCATCCACCCAAGGCACCTTGACTCGCATTGACTGCCATAATGCCTTGTAGAAATCATTTGCCGGAGTCCTATGAAAATGACGCTTAGCTACATGAGCAGGCTTGATGCATCGAGTCGCCTGCTCGGTGAAGATGATCGTGCGGGGCGATGCAGCCTTGCAGCTCGAGAGAGCTATCCTGCGTGCCGGCGCCAACATTGCTGCAACCTTTCCGTCTGAATGATAACAATGCAGCGTCACGGATTTTCGTACGACTCTACTTTTTATAGTCTGAAGATTGTTGATAAATCTCAACAATTTTGATGAGTCAATTTGATTCGCGAATAGAGAAAAATTGGGTCTGCGGATTAGCTTATCGCCGGGATTATCCGCATTATCCGAAAGTTCGGCAGTTGTGAGCAAACCCTAACTGAATGCTTATGCAGTAATTGATAAGTCAAAGATGGGCAAAGTCTAGATTGGTGCAGACTCTTTTTAGAAAGACGGTAGCCGAGGGAGTAGCAAGAGTTTGAAGTTCTAGTTTGAGAGCTCATCGGGTTTTACAACAGGAGCACGTCGGTGACGTCATGATATAGTACAGCTGTGTAAAAAAGCATTGTTTTGTTTGTGCAATGCTAATTGATGCTTCAATATTATTTTGATCGCAGGTCCGTAACGAAGAGTAGTAGATACGTATCGATGAAGTCCTTGTATCCAGGGACCTAGATACTTACCTAGATAGGATGCTGTTAGGGCATGCAATTAGGGCTAATTTCAATCGGAACAGGGATGACGACTCTGGTAGCGTCAAGGTGAAGTCATAGCCCTCAACAATGTCTATAAAGACGAGGCAATATCAAACAATATGTGAATGAATCTATTCGTAGCAAGCCAAGTATATTTGTACCGGACTCATCATGAGTGACCCTACTAACCCAAACATCGAGAAACGCTCAACGCCGCAATGGGCTCTTTACCAAAGAGAGCAGTTTTGGAAAGTCAACGATGGCGTAACACCGCCTTTCAATACGCGTAAACTCTTGATCTTGTCTAACATATCAGAAGATCAGGGCTGATGAGAAGGAGACGCGATTTAGACCCTAAAGCACTAGAGGAAAAAGCCAAAGAGAAGCTTAGCCTAGGAGGATGGTAATTTCACTCCCTCCTCTAGTACGCACGCCCTTCGTACTGACAAAGAAGGCACTACGCATCCTCCAATGCAGGCCTCTCCACAACCCACTCCGTCAACCGTCAAGCCTTCAACCGACACCGCATCATCCCCTGGATGCTCATCGACACTAATCTGCGCGACACCACGACCGAAATATGGGGTCACAAAGTCTCTGCCCCCATCGGTTTTGCGCCTATCGGCATAAACGCAATCTACAATCACGAAGCTGAGAGACCAGTCGCCAAAGTCGCGGGTGAGCTCAATCTTCCGTACTGTCTGTCAACAGCGGGGAGTACGCCGATTGAAGAAGTCGGCGCTGCGAATGACAGTGGCGGAAATGGGCCACGGTTTTTCCAGCTTTATATGCCCCATGATGATGAATTGACGCTGTCGCTGCTCAATAGAGCCTGGAACTCTGGGTTTGACGCCCTAATTCTCACGACAGATACGTGGCAATTAGGCTGGCGACACGACGACGTCGCGAACTCTAACTATGCATTCTACCGCGGCATTGGTGCTGCATTGGGTCTGAGTGACCCCGTCTTTCAGAAAAGATGTCGCGAGAAAGGTATCGACATTGAGAAGGATCCAGTGGCTGCATCGACGCTCTGGATCGATTCGATTTGGCATGGGCGAGCGTGGTCGTGGGACAAATTGCCATGGTTGATCGAGCAGTGGAAAAGAATATCTGGCGGAAGGCCGTTTGCGCTTAAGGGGATTCAGTCGGTTGCTGATGCGAAGAAGGCGGTTGAATATGGCGTAGATGGTATAGTGGTTAGCAATCATGCCGGTAGACAGGTCGATGGCGCTATCGCAAGTCTCGACGCATTAGAGAACATCGTCGATGCCGTCGGGGACAAGACGTACATCATGTTTGATTCCGGGGTCCGAGGAGCAAGTGATGTAGTCAAGGCATTAGCTCTTGGCGCAAAGTTTGTGTTTGTTGGGAGACTGTGGGTTTGGGGATTGAGTATCATGGGCGAGGAAGGAGTGAGGCATGTCATGAAGTCGCTGCTCGCGGATTTTGATATTTTTATGGCTGTAGCCGGGTTTACGAGTGTGAATGAGTTTGATCGGCCTATTCTTGGTACGTCTTCTACGAAACACTTATTAAGAGGTTAACTAATTTGGAGATATAGAGTCGTACCCAAAGTCTTACAGCATACCTGAGTGAGATTCTTGGGGCATGTACGCAGGGAATAAGATGAATAGGTATCCATACTCACCGACCTTATTATCCAGTGTCATGAGATATCTAGGAGAATTGATGTTGTGATTTACTGCATGATGCTCTCCCTTCCATCGCATGGTTCCGAAAGAGAAACTAGGGTTTCGTAAATGATAAGGAGCACTCCGTGCACTACAATTACTCGACACCGAAAGAATCCGAGATTACCATGAGTAAATGCAAAATCAAATCCCATTGCTGCGAATTCTATGGAAATGAATAGAGTACAATGCATGACCGATTTTTTGAACACCGTAAATCAAACAAATACCCCGCTCTAGGAGGTGAAAGGATCGTCGTTATCGTTATTGTCATCACCCACCAATCCCGCTGCTGCTTTTGCAAGCCTGATGTCCTTAGCTTGCAGTCCCACGTCTCGACTGTATCGCTCAAAGGAGGTGAGAAGCTCAGAGAGAGAAGTTCTGAGCATGTAAAGCACAGTATCAACTTCGGGAACCTCTCTTGCTTTCCTTCGTACTTCAGGGCTACTATTGGCTGATGGGAATGTAACATCCGACCAGTGAATACCAAGTCCGGTGTCTTCATGGACGAAATCTTCTAATGTGATGATGGTTGAGGTGTAGAGACGAACTATAGTCGGTACGTCCTTAGAGACTTGGCCGAATGAGTCTTCTTCCAAACTGGCAATGAGAAGTCTGGTTATAGACTCGATCGCGTCGATGACACAGGCAACTTGGCCATGCGGTTCACCAAAGACAATGCCGCGCAGGCGTTGGGCGTATGTTTGCCTAAAGGGCTTGCCGATTGGAGATCGAAGAAATTGCGAGACGAATGGAATGGAAGAATAGTTGAAAGATGACTTCGAGGTTCCCGTTGGCCCGGTAAGTAGTTTGACGTCATCTGGTGCACCCAGAAGCTTCTTCTTGCGCTCTGGGCTTAGCAAAGCATCTGATGCCTGGCTGAACGCTTCTTTAGCTTTGGCTCTCGCGGCGGGTGTCCAGTCTTTTGACTGTCCAAAAGACTTTGCCGTCGCTCCAAATGATTGTCCAAATCCGGTCGCCTTTGGCGATGGTGCGAAGATATTGTCTTGTTTAGGACCGTCAGTCAATTGAGGGAGACTTTGAATTTGAGGATACGCGATGCTGGTATCCTTGGCGGTTTTTGCAGCCGGTGGTGTTTTGAATTTGTTAATACGACCACTGACACCCTCGATGGTATCAATTGAAGCTTGTAGCACTTGCTTCCAGGCTTCTCCGTTGACACGATCAAGATCCTCAAAAATCGCTTTGCGGCGATCGGGAAAACGCTGGCTTATGAAGCACAGTTCCCAGAAAGCGAAATTTTTGGCAATATCTTTCTTGGCTTTAAGTCCATTAATCAAGCTTCCAGTAGGATCCTTAGAGTCATTGGTAAGTGGTTGTCCTCGTTTCAATGGCTCTTTAGTGAGGAAGACGGTGAAGAATAGATTCGCTGTCTGCCACAGGAAGACAAGACATCCTCCCGAGATAATCTGGCGGTAAAATAGCGTGTAAAAGGCAGGAGGAACAGCTCCCTGAGGCTCCGCCGCTGTCCGCGAAAAGTTCCAGAACAGCTTCGCAAAGTAGAGAGAGAAGTTCCAAGCCGGGCGTCGCAGGAAAATGACATAGATAAACGGACTGGCCAAGGTGACAATCAAGCCATTCCGCAAAGCATCAATCACGCTTCCAATAATCCCATATTGTAGCCTCTTGATTGTCGGCTCCATGGGATGCGTACGATCGTCCTTCGAAGTGCGTTTGGCAATCGGAATCGGAAGACGATCATAGTCGTAGTATAAGTGAATAGCCGTCTGAGCGACTGCCAGTATCATGTGATATGTGTGGAGATAGATGGACCTTTCATTCAGAGCTGGCCGGCTGTTAGGTCTGCGTCAAGTCAGCTACATCACCACTATTCAAATTATGCTGTTACTCACCGACTGAGCTTTACCCATCCAAGATCAGCATCTTCCGGAGCCGACCAGAGGTATATCTCACTAAACCACCAGGCGGAGAAAAGATACCATCCCAACGTTTGGAGGACTTGTAGCGGGAACACGTTTCGCAGTGCAGCCAGAGGTGAAGCCGTCGTTCGCGGACCGACGTGCATTTGCGCAACTCGGATGAAGAAAACGGATAATGTCGAGATAAATAAAAGGAGAGCGCGCAGACCGCATACTCCGAGGGGGAACCATGACCAAAGAACTATTGTCGCATTAGCTTGAATGGTTGCCTCTCAGATTGAAATACCAACAAGATGTTTTTGTGCCGATTATAAAAGAAACAAAATAGTCCATCAACAACGTCACAGCTGAAGCGTGGACAAATCTGCGGTGTAATGCAGAGGTCAAGATTCGCCTATACGGCCTTGGAGGTGGAGCAGCCATTTTGAGCGCGATGGAAGTATCTTAGGGAAACAGTCACCGCATTATTTGAATGTGGATAGCTGCGCACTTGCTATCTGCAAGAATTCGACAAACCCGTGCCGAAGGGCGGTAGTTGGTGTGGTGGGAGCTTAAACGAGTGTGCGTGAAGTCAAGCTATTATTTACTGAAGCTCTTTTTTGCGGGACGAAGCCCAGGAAACCAAAACAGCAACCAGTTGGTCACGTGAGCGGCTTTCTTTACCAATAGAACCCATCGAAAGTTGAGCGGATCGCTGCGTCACCTGAACGGGCCAGCCCGGTTACGTCTTATCAAGAGGGCAGGAACCGTCGAGGCAACAACAAAACCTTCACTAAACTGCAAGTCAACCACCGCCGACCTATATATCAGCACCTTCACGATTCCCGTCTACTATACACACCATGTCCTACGATCGCTTGAATTCATTAGAAGCGCAGCCGACAACCTGGCGGCGGGATGACGATCCTCAGTATCAGGATGACCCCGAGTTTGCGCGGTTTACCGAGAACCTATCGAACCAGTTATTTACATTGACATCGAATATTTCGAATTTATCGAGGCAGATTGCGCTTTTAGGCACAAAGCGGGACACCGAGAGAGTGCGAGAGAGAGTTCATAACCTTCTCGAAGAGACAAGGTCGGGATTCAAGGATGCAGGCGAGGCCATTAAGAAGGTGCAGACGTGGGAGGATGTTAATGTAGGTCATTTACATACTTGACTACTTCTTGATGTGACTAACCGTGACTACAGCCGTCCCAAAAATGGACACAACAAAAACTCTCCTCCGAATTCAAGGCAGCCCTAGACGAATTCCAAACCGTCCAACGCCGCGCACTCGAGAAACAACGAGCCTCCGCCGTCGCTACACGAACTGCCCTACACGGAGACTCAGATCAACAAGCCACCGGCGACCTCGTCGAGGGACAAGACCAACAGCAACTCCTCCAACAACAAGAACAGCAMCCCCGCCTCGCCAACCAAGACGAAGTCGACTTCCAAGAAGCGCTAATCATCGAGCGCGAATCCGAGATCCGCAACATCGAGCAGAGTGTCGGCGAATTGAACGAGCTATTCCGGGACGTGGCGCACATTGTGCACGAGCAGGGTAGTCAGCTGGATATCATTGGCGAAAATGTTGAGAATGTCACTAGCGACACGCGCGGTGCAAATGTTGAGTTGAGGAGCGCAAGTCGGTATCAGAAGAATGCTCGAAATAAGATGTGTTGTTTGCTGCTGATACTGGCGATTATCTTGACGGTGATTATTCTTGCTGCTGTTTTGGGATAGACCAACCGTTAAGCCAATCGTTTCGTCATTTCTTGTGACTCTTGTCATACCCCTATCCAACTTCATGCTATGTGTAGTATCTCAGTCTTTCATTCCTTGTATCTGGCGTTGGGGTTGAATCTTGAATAGCCAATCCTGTCCTTCATTCCATTACTTGGCACATTCTGATTTCTGCAATGGTCATTAATTCATGTCTTTTTGAGTATAACGTTTTTATTTACTTGTACATAGGTATATGATAAACTTGAGATGATTATGGATTCTGTAACATTCGGTCTTTAGGTAAAGTATACGTATGGCAAAGGTATGAGAATGGTAGTATATTCAAGAAGTAGGATTAAACGATTACTAACACAGCACTTCAAACAGTCAACGACAGACTTGCCAAGAAATCGACCGTTACACATATCTTACTCTCACAATTTACTTAGTACTGATAGTAACAGTACTCGAACCTTTACCCCAAATATCATCAATCATACCACCAAACAACTCCCCAATCACACCCTTGTCTGCCTGTCCAGCCAACAACCGTTTCTCTCTCATCTCGTTCTCGCCGGCACGCGACTTTCCGACTGTCTCGGTGAGTTTGAATGGATCAATATCTACGGCATGATTGTCCACGACTTCGCTCATGGGACTAGCCGCGAGATCCGGACCTGTCTCGCCAATGGCATGAATCTGGGGCTTCATGGGCGGGTATTCGGACTGACTGAGGTCAGAAGCGTTGTAGTCGAAGCTCATGTTTCCCAGAATGGGGATGCGTTGGGCCGGAGTTAATTCGGCCTCAATGCTGGCGATGGAGGGCATGTAGACGAAGTCAAGGGTGGAGGAGTCTTTGACGGATTTGCTGGCGCGGGATGTGTTGAAGGAGCGGGTTTCGGCGGGTCTATGCCTGTTAGTACTTGTATCGTAAAAGTCAGAGAGAACACGGCGTACCCTCCGAAAACACTGCCGTTGATACGGGATTTTGCAATGTTGAAAGCTCGGGTATATAGTACGTCATTGTTGGAGAGACGATCGACGAGCTATACATGTCAGTATTTAGATATTCTTTGGCTCAATTGGATGAGCATACCTCAGTCTTTGAGCCGCCAGTCCTCAGTCCTCGTCGATGGCATTCATTCTTGAGGTCTGCAAGGGTGCGAGCAGCATAGGCAGCGGCCTTGTCGGTGCCCTCGACGGGCTGAGCGGAAAAGGCTCCAGTGATGTGCAGACGACGACGGCAGTGGAGAGTCGTTGCAGGAGTGTGATGCTGCGAGACGGCACGCAGAGCACGGAGGGAGGTTGAGCGAGGAGCGGCCATTTGATTATTATTGATGATTGATGATCTAGTTAGGTTAGATAGATGTATAGATTGGATGTATAGATAGTCATGGACCTACCGGAAAGTTGGAGGTGCAGTATAGGGTACTGAGTGATGGCAGGAGAGTGAATTGAAATGAAGTAAGAGTGAGCAAGTGCAAGAGAAAGGGGAGAATAGAAAAAGAGAAGACGGAGTGACCACAGGACCAGCTGTACGGAGTAAATATGATAATGATAGCAAAGCGTTGGGGGATCATGCTCCACCGGCGGAATCCACCCAAGCTATCAGCAGGTGGGGCAGTCTAGAAGGCCGAAACGCCGCCTGAGAAACTAGGCAGCTACTAACGCATTCGGCGAGGCCTCGACAACCAACATACTACTACGTACATAGTATGTACATACTGTGCGCTGCACGCTACTTTTCTGCACCAGGAATGTTCGGGGGGCCATCTACGGTACACCAATAACTGCTGTTGATCGCACAGCCACGTCGAATTAGCCCGTCTCTCGTTACTGCTGATTCATGAATTTCTCTTGCTACAATTAATCCCTCCGTCTTGACTTAATATTATCATCATGTCGGTGAACAATTCGGTCGATCGGGTCGTAGATCGTGCATCGTACATACACTTAGTAAGTGCAATTGCAGGAGTACGAATCACATCGACATAGAGTAGTGGTCTGAGCAACCGGCATAAAACATGGAGGGTGTCATGGTGGTCTGATCTTCGGTGTGGGTGGTCGTTGCATGTTTGCATCCAATTGTTGTTGCAGCGGATATTCTCCGTTGAACCGATCAGACCTATTGCAGGTCGAATTGCTTGTCGTGGATAATGAATACGTAGTCGTATGTCTGTTAGCCTTCTTTCTTCATTACTTCATGACCAAGGATATAGGATGCATCTGAAGCATCCGCTGTACAGCACCCCAGACACCGAATATTTACACGACAGCCAATGACCGAATGCGAAAAAGGAAAAGCGCCGATTACTCGCTGATAGAGTGCGGTACTATTCTTGTCTGGGTTAGTCTTGGAATACGTTTTAATTTTTGGTCGATAAGTGGATTGCCCGTCGGACTTTCATCTCCTGACTCCGACGGACGCCCTTGAATCGGTTTCTTATCTTGTCATTTACTCGACAGCCTTACAGTCGTGTGAGCAGGCCACTCTCACCAGGTGGTAGCTTGATGGTTGATGATTCAGTGTCAAATAGGAGTCAAATGCGTAAACAGTACGAACGCGATAAGACGATCCATGGACCAAGAGGGCGGTGACTGGGCCATAGCAACCAATAAGAACTTCCCAAATAGCTCAAAGTGCGGAGAAAGGATCAAGATTGTTTCCTTATTTAGCTCGAGTACGCCGTCATACCAACAGTACTGTATTATTCTAGCGAAGATATCGTAATCTCCGTAATCATCTATACAGCTCTGAAACTGATCAATAGAACGCAGCCTAGAAAACAAGGCGTCGATCGGGGCCGCGCTTCCGTCTCAACTCCTACCAAGTTCTCAACGTGCATGCAGCACCCCTTTATGTAATAGTTTCATCTTTAGCATGGAAAATAAATTGATTTCTTGCAATGTAGAAATAGAAAATAAAGCGGTGAACAGGGGGGCTTTGTTACTGGAAGGAGGAGGTTAGGGGAGGTGGTCACGCGCCKTTTGGTTGGAGTCAAGCCACTAACCTTACTTTTGAGTCCTTGTCTGATTTCTTGGGGGTGTGAGCAGAGGCTCGAGACGAGCAATTGCCAATAAGGGAAGAAAAGACTTGATGGTGAACCATAAATTTACTACGTACAGTTGGTCAATCTATGCTTGAGGACGGGCAGACGAGGAACAGTTTTCCATGTACCTTCCGTATGGTCTTGAGCGAATTGACGTCTGGACCAACGTAAACAAATAACAGGAGACCGCGCTATCTGGGATGGCCGCCAAGTACTACTTGCAGTATACTCCGTGCAGGTAGGAAGTCGAGCCAAGCGTCGCATACAAAGGTCAATCAACTCAAAATAATCATCAAGTCAAGTGAAATCAAATATGATCGCTTTCAGTCCATGATTATTATATAACACTTGATAAGTTAACTTGATTTCTAGTACAGCAATAACGTACGAAGACTGTTGAACCCTTGGCGCTCATAAATTAGCCTTTCAATTTTTAGGGCTCAGTGCCGAGCCCTAATTATGACAACTATCATTGCTAGTTTGTGAACCAAGACATGATCGACAAGACTTTTCTTGTGACTATATAGATTTCTTTTTCATAGAAGACCTCTAATAATAGGCATTTTTCTGGGTGTAATGAATCTAAACTCCATACGGCACATACACATATGCCATATGCGGTCCCATCAGGCGATATATATGTGTATGATTGATATCACGAATAGGTAGTCTATCGTCCTATGTTTGTAAAAAGAAGTGATCTACCAGATTACAGCTTCGCCGCAACCCTTTGCCGCGACTTGGCCACTTTCCTTGCATATGGATGCAGGCGCCCTGTAGGAACGAGATGGTCCACATCTCCTGTATGCACCAGTTCAGGACTTGCTTCCTCCAACGAAGTAATTCCGTTATTCCTCATTGCCGTTTCCAACTCATCACGCATGACTATACCAAATCAGCACCAGCATTATCATCATCATCATCATCATCTAAAACACAGAAAAGGGGACTTACTGTCAATCAAGTGCTCGACACCCTCCTGACCATAATTAGTCGCAAACAGCATACTACGCCCCATCCCCACAGCCGTCGCTCCCAAAGCCACAGCCTTGAGTATATCTGTCCCTCGTCTAATCCCACTATCAACATAAACCTCCATACAATCAAAGACCTCCGGTGCCCGTCTCTGCAGCTCCAACAAGGTGACGATAGATGGCGGACTAGTATCCAAATTCCTGCCGCCATGATTACTCAACAGAATCCCATCAACGCCCGCTTTCATCGCCAAAATCGCGTCGTCGGCTGACATGATTCCCTTAAGGCAGACGGGTAAATGCGTATGTTTCTTCACAAACGCGATATCCTCCCATGTTAGGGCTGGATCAATATGGCTCGCCATCAACCGACCAAAGCCGCCGCCCTTTTTGTCGTTTTTGGCCTTGGCGTCGGACATGGGTACTGATGTGCTTTCATCGGCTTTTACGCGTTCGTCGGCTTCGCGTTTACCGGGCCAGGCGGCGTCGACGGTGATGTGAATGGCTTTGAATTGCGGGAGTGAAGAGACCTGTCGTATGAGAGCGGCGGACTTTTCGCGGTCTGGGCTGACGTAGAGTTGGAAGAAGAAGTTGCCATTTGGGGCAGTTTGGGCTAGTTCTTCGATGGAGAAAGAGGAGTTGTTCGATACCTGCAGTGATTAGCTCAGCTGACGGCTCAAAATGTGATTCTGATCATTGGAGACACTTACTCCTTGTAAGATCCCCTTCTCGCAAGCAGCCTGGGCAATAGCACGCTCACCCTCTGGGTGAATCAATTTCGCCATCGCCGCCGGACTCACAAACAACGGCAAACTACAATTAACACCCATCACACTCGTCCGCGTATCCACATGACGCACATTTCTCATAACCCTCGGACGGAACCATATCCGATCAAAATATGACTTATTCGCGTCTCGCGTAAGCAAATCCGTGGCAGCACTAGAATAGAATGCCCAGGTCTTTTTACTCGCGGTTTTGGAGGCTACGATCTCAAAGTCGTGCGCGTTAATGAGGGTGTCTAATGGCGGCTTTTCGTTGTCGAACATGACGCGCGCGTTCTCAGTGGGCGGTTCCTTAAGCCATTCGTCGTTGATGGTTGATTTGTCGAGGATGCCTTGAAGTTTGGAGCGGTGTAAGTTTTTGCGTATTGTGGATGGTGAGTGCACCTCATTGTATGCTTTTGTGGCATCACGGCCGGCGTATTTCAGGATTACTTTTTCTCGATTAGCTTATATCAATTCCGTACTTTTAGGAAGACTTACTGGCCGAACCGCCGGGGTGTTCTTGGTGGAACTCAGTAAAATCCCAGACCTGACCGTCGACTACAAGCCAGCAGTCGGATGGCGTGTTGTGTCTTTGTATCTCTGCGACAGAGACGAGCTTTTCTGCTGTCATTCTGCCGATTTGAATCCACCAGATAGATTATTGATGACCCAACGAGTACCTGGGTCAAGACAATAATACAATCTTTGTATATTCTGCGATAGCAATACTCTTATCGCGGAAACGGGATGAAGCGACAGAAGTCAAGGAAAAAGAGCAACCCTTGCAAGCCGACTCTATTTTAAAGCCGAGCAACAAACCTCGGGATAAACATCACCGAATAAAGTCTCCAAGAAACAGACCAGACCTGCGGGGTGAAAGCGAGGAAAAGGGTTCTTGGAAGAAATACGGGGTATGTAGAGTGTAAATGTAATCGGGGAGTTTCCCGATGCTATGAAGATCATCGCACTTGCTCCGATATGTTTGCAACTCGGCATTTCTGTCGGTTAACATAGGGCCATCGACAATGATATTATCGATCTGCACATCCTCAGTACTGCGTGCAATCAATGATCAACTAGATTAGATTTCAAGCAGAGACTTGAAATACTCCGAGGAAGTCAACCCGACCAATCATATCCGCCTAAATGTAATCATCCAAAAGCAGTTAGCGCAAGACTTAGGCCTGCGGGTGCCTGAGGCTCGACGCCTGAACCACTATTTGGATCAAGAGTGAAGAAAAATGCACAACTCTTTCCTATTTCGCACATCCCGTGACTTGCAAAGACCTACTCTCGATGTTCAGGTCTGTCTAAGAAATACCTGTCACTGCTCAGACTTGTCTAGTTTCCATGCATATACCCATCAATCGCCTAAGTGCTACTGCGACATCCAATCTTAGATCACGACTAATTTCGACGTCGTTGCCTAGGGGTAGGGGTATGTATGAGTCAACTTCCATCAACATCGATACGTGACTCACATGTATCTAGTAGGCTCTATCTTGTTATTTGAGCAGTATAAATACCGTCTGAGTTGGCGAGCTTCTCAAATTCAACACCACAGCACAGGTTTTTCCGTGAGACGGGATACGGCTACCAAGATGGAGGAAGAGACGAAACAGCCCGTGAGCACATTAAAATATGTTGATGTATGATTTTCAATATACGTAAAGCCATACCGGAGACTGAAGCATTGCTGATATCGTGTAGATTGGCATCAATCTCGGCGACCCCGTTTTCAGGGGCAGTTATCACGGCAAACAAGCCCATGAAGATGATTTGACCGATATCATAGAACGAGCTAGAGAAATCGGCTGCACTAAATTTATGGTTACTGGTTCCGATCTCAAGGAGTCAGAACACGCAGTCCAAATCTCCAAAGATTACCGTACGTTCCCGATCAGATAATTGGCACAGCCTATAATACTAATAAAAAGACAAGCCGGCTTCTGCTACGCCACCGTCGGCGTCCACCCCTGTCAAGCAAAACACTTTGATGAACACCCCTCTGGCCCCTCCAAACTCCTCCAAGATCTACGCGATCTCGCCCTTAGCACCAAACAATCCGGGCACACAGTCGCCTTTGGCGAAATCGGTCTTGACTACGACCGTCTATTCCTCAGCCCCAAGGCATCGCAACTCAAATGGTTCGAGGCGCAGCTCGACCTTGCCATTGAGGTTCAGTTGCCTCTGTTCCTGCACTCGAGGGCCGCAAGTGAAGACTTTGAGCGTTTGCTAAAATCGAGATTGGACAAATTACCGAAAGGTGGGCTTGTGCATAGTTTTACAGGCACAAAAGAGGAAATGCTGCGTTTGGTAGATCTGGGTCTTGATATTGGCGTGAATGGATGCAGTCTCAAAACAGAAGAGAATTTAGAGGTTGTGCGACATATCCCTCTTGAAAGAATACAGATTGAGACGGATGGCCCCTGGTGCGAGATTAGGCCATCACATGCCTCGGCGAAGTATTTGAAGGATGCGCCGCCGTTGCCAAAGGCTGTGAAGAAGGAGAAGTGGCAGAAAGGGTGTATGGTGAAAGGAAGGAATGAGCCAGTTGCGATTGCCCATGTGGCGCATGTTATTGCGAAGATTAAGGGTGTCTCGGTAGAGGAGGTTTGTGAAGCGTACGTTTTGACTCCCGTCTCTCTTTACTTCTGCGGATATTAACCTTGTGGATATAGGGCGTGGAATAACTCGATCAAGATGTTCGGTTTGGGGGAGACGACCAATTGACGATTTATGACCTTTGATTATCATATAGAGCGAAACATAAAGAGTTAGACTAGAGTACTATCTGTTGAATATTAAAAACAGAATACAACACCGTATGGTTTGATATTGATACCGTATCGGTTTTCTCAGCGCTTGACGGAACTTGCTAACGACGAGTGTCATCTACGTAGTGTTTCAGCTTTCTTAGACGAAATTAAATATGGTCAAATGTGGTATACATTCATTAGGTCACTGTTTGATATCTTCTATATCTACATATTTTACTAATTGTTATACTTGTAGATCGGGCACTTCGGCATCTTTCAGATAGTCGTGAATCATCCCCGATGCATGACGTTTCAAGTTGACCCTAGGTTCTTCTTTCAAATCTCCCGATATACATATTGATAGGTAGAAGATGAAATTGATATAGCAGAAGAGTTGTCCATTTCATCATGTTGACTTCCACATATACTATGATCGTCTTCGTTGAAATTTTCTGAACACAAGAGCGGATCGGAAGTCATGTTGTTTTCTACACACATGTCGGCTACTGCAGGTGGAAGTGAAGAAGACCTGATAATGTCTCCTCCTTCTGTATCGGGCCGTGCAATGACATCAAAATCATCATCGTCTATCGCTAACTCTTCGCTGATATCGTCATATATCTCGTCATAGAGACTCTCAATGTCTGAAAATCTAGGCAATAGTTTTTCTGGCGAGAAAAGACTGGAGTAACCAGAGTCGAGTTCATTGGTATCGCTGCAATGTGACACGATGTCATCCGATCTGGTAACTGAGTTTACACCCGAGTTCAGTATTTGCTCATCGAAATCCTCATAATTGTCAGAGCCGTTTGTCAGCAAGTCATCGTCGGTAAGAAGGATGGTATCCGAGTCTTCGCTGATGGATTTTTTCGGCCATTCAACTTTGTATGCCCCCCTTTGCAGTGCTGTCCAGACGACACACTTGATCAATGATCGAGAGAGATGCCCAGAATCTGTTCTTTCTGTATCCATACAGTTTCCATATCGTAATCTTAGATTTGATTTGACGGAGCTGATCTTCTCCTTGGCACTAGAGAATTGACATGTCCGGAATATCCTCGCCATTGATCTGGTTACCACCGGAATGAGTCCAGCTCTCTGGCGTACATTCTGTTCTCGATCAGTCAACGAATAAACCAACGAATGATATATCCTTTAACCCGGGAAGTTACCTCATAGTGCCCTGCTTTGAAAAGAGTGGGAGCCACATCCAATAGACTGGGTCCCTCCTCAATCGTCCATCTGTTGAGTAGACTCTTGCACTGTTTGCTTCCACGCACAAGACACCAGAGCGAACACTCAACCATTTGTGTCAAATTAATGCAATTTTTTGCCGACTCATTGTCCTTGCGTTCAGGAAATATGTTCGGCTGTCGAACGTAATTGTCTCCTGAAGCTAAACATTCAGTCTGCTCGATGAATGTATCTGCGATTTTACGCGTCGGTAGTTTGAGTGATGAGTGAGGACGGCATAAGGTCACTATTTTGGATTTTGGGCTGGTTTCGCGATCCTGTTCATGGCTATGAGGATTTTTCAGCCAAAGCTTGGCTAGAAACAAGTTCCAAGAGGTGCATTGTTCGACGGTTTTCATATATACGGCGATATGTGATAATGTTGCCCTATCAATTCCGAGTGGTGAATGAGGTTCAGCTGCGCATTCATTGACTTTGCGAGGCAGTCTTTTGGGTATTATTCGAGGAGATATATGAGGCACTTTTCGCAAGACGACAGAGATATGAAGAACGACTGTACCACCTAACCAGCGGTATTCGTAATCCATCGTCGACGTCCGGAGATACGGACTGTCACTAATCTGCTCGAACAAGTGATAATGTTAGTCAAGCAATGATATGCTTCTCGAAAACCACTCACTAAAGAAGCTTGCACTGTTTCGACGACTTGCTTTACAAAATTTGGCATAGACATGCCCGGGTCTAAACACGCTTCAATGTATAGATCCACAAAGAGTTCTTGCTTTAAAGTAATCCAAGCATTTCGATAGTCAAGTCTGTGATTTTTCGGCTCCATAGGATTTGGACTGTCGCTACGTATCAACGTTGCAGTGGCTCTGGACACCAAGCATCGTCCTTTTGGACAACTGGTCCTGAAAGAATGGCTACCAAGATCAACAAGCTGAGCCATCAAGGGCCACCAAAGGATGTAAATCGCAATGTCAAAGAAGAAGAAGAAGAAGAAGTTCCAATGAGGAGGCCAAGTAGAGGAGCCGCTGCTGCCAGTTTTGAGGTCTACATTGTCCTGGCAGAAAGGGAAGGAGCGACCCAGCTGTACACTTCGAACAGAGCGTTCACTGATAGCTTGTCTAACCTGATCTCTCGAAATAATATATGCAACAAAAATCCAGAATCTGACGAATCCATAGTGAACATGAAATTTGAACATGAATATTCGTTTCATAAACACTGTGGTATGAATTGCTGTCTGTTGTATACTAATAATCAGGGTTAGGGTTAATATGTTTCACGTGACATCATCCCTTATCGTTATCAGTTGGCTGACACAAAGCTGGGAGTTTCAGGCTACTGTGTTCTTCCTTCATTCAACAATTGACAGAGATGCCAAAAGATGAGGTAGGTACTGCTCGGAACTCCGAGCGAAGGGGCTCGAATGACGAAGAATCCCGCGCTCTTCTCTCGAATAGCTCTTTCCATGACGGCCACCACGATAGTGCTGGGGACAGCGACGACGACTTGGTAGTACTCCCCGGGACTGCCGATGAATACCAACACGAATTACAACAATCACAAACACGTCACCCTGCAAGGCCACACATTCCGCGGCAGTCGTCAATATCTCAGCCAGCGCCAGACGGACAACGTCGTACTCCACGAACTCCCCACCGCGTCCGATTCGACCTCTCCGAACATGTTGCGGAGGAAGAAACACTGACCACCAATGGCCACACCCAGGAGCATCAGGATGGTGATGACTTGTGGATTGATGAGGAAGACTATATGGTAGATGGCTCGGAGCGCCTCCGCAGTAGTACAGGACAAATGGCACCATTACTCACAGGCATTGAAGCTCCAAGTGTGACGCTGGCAACGTCTGACGACTTCTTTCCCGAAGACCACTTGGAAAGTGCCAGACCTCGGAGTGGTATGCGTATGGCATTTATGAATATGGCAAACAGCATTATTGGAGCTGGTATCATCGGCCAGCCGTACGCTTTGAAGCAAGCTGGTATGGTAACAGGTATCGTTCTTTTAGTTGTCTTGACCATTACGGTTGATTGGACTATCCGCCTCATTGTCATCAATTCTAAAATGAGCGGCGCCGATTCCTTCCAAGCCACCATGCAACATTGTTTTGGAAGAAGCGGTCTGATTGCTATATCCATTGCACAATGGGCATTTGCATTCGGAGGCATGATTGCTTTTTGCATCATAGTGGGCGATACTATACCTCATGTCTTTGCCGCATTATTTCCTTCTTTGAGAGATATGCCGTTCCTGTGGTTACTCACAGATAGGAGAGCTGTGATAGTTCTCTTTATACTGTGCATCTCCTACCCGCTCTCCCTTTACCGAGATATTGCCAAGGTAAGTTTGCCAGAATCGCAAAGTCTGGATACGTGCTAATGGTAGTAGCTCGCAAAAGCTTCGGCATTAGCCCTCGTCAGTATGGTTGTCATCGTAGTCACAGTCGTAATCCAGGGCTTCCGGGTGCCATCCGAGCTAAGGGGTGACTTGAAAGGGAATCTTATCATCAACTCCGGGTTCTTTCAAGCAATTGGGGTTATATCTTTTGGTGAGTAATTGAGATCATGGTTTATTATGAATATGCTAACACGAGTCTCTAGCATTTGTCTGCCGTACGTAACCTAATTGCTGATGCAAGCAATCATTCTAATTGTGACTAGATCATAACAGCCTTTTGATTTACGGATCGTTGAAAAAACCAACACTTGACAGATTCACAACTGTGACGCATTACTCCACTGGAGTCTCGATGGTCATGTGTTTGGTAATGGCCCTTGCTGGATTCTTGTCATTTGGGTCGAAAACTCAGGGCAATGTGCTTAACAACTTTCCCTCCAACAATATCATGGTGAACATAGCGCGGCTGTGAGTAACAACTTGTAGCACTGTTTGAAGAGTATGACTGACCAGTATCTAGCTGCTTTGGCCTGAACATGCTCACCACCTTACCTCTAGAGGCATTTGTTTGCCGTTCCGTCATGACCACCTACTATTTCCCAGACGAACCTTTCCATCCAACCCGTCATTTGTACTTCACCACCGTCCTAGTCCTCACGTCCATGTTCCTGTCACTAGTGACCTGCGACCTCGGTGCAGTCTTTGAATTAATCGGTGCCACCAGCGCAGCGGCGTTGGCTTATATCCTCCCACCGCTTTGCTACGTGAAACTAAGTAATACCAGCCATACAGCTAAGCTTCCAGCTTATGCGTGTATTGTGTTTGGCACAGCTGTGATGGTCATCAGTCTGTTCCAAGCAGTGGGTAAGATGATAAGAAGTGAGTGCTCTACTAAAACCTTCTCCAAGAATACTAGGGATTTGCTGACGTTGGCTTCACTCCCAACAGACGAAGGCGGGGCTCAGACTTGTGGTGGCGCGATATAGAAGCATGCTGTCAGTGAGATTTTCGTTTAGCTCCTGGTTTGTTTTGAACTTCTTACTAACTTTCCTTCAGAAACGGCGTTGGACCCCTCGTTCTTCTACACTGTACATATATTTCAGAAGCCCAGCTTCATTTCATTCTTGCATATCGTCGCTCGACGTCGGTCTGTATTAGCGTTGCCAGCTACTTCCTTAAGATCAATTCCATTCTAGCTTTGTATTTCTTCAATCTGATATACTTTCAAAGATTCTTTGTCTCGGCCAGGTCCTTGTTCTGGACAAACGGCCAAATCAGGCAGATGTTTGTTTCCCAACTGGGAAGTCGGTCCTTCCCTCTGTGACCCTGCCCATTGTCCAATCAGACCCCCCCCCCCCCCCCCCNCCCCCAATCTGACTGGCCTCTCCTTCTCCTTCTTTCTTCTTCTTCTGTTTGCTCTCTTGTTTTCTTCTTCACATTTGCCCTCCTCAAAATCTCAACTTTCACACTGACTCATCTGGCCTTCGTCCCAACAGTATTTAATTTCTCGCTGTCCCCTCTCTCACCACATGCTTTCACTCTTGTTCTCACCATCGGATATTTACATCGCTTCTTGGTCATCCAGTGACAACCAAGAGACCTGCTCCTGCTGTCCCCCTTGAGAAGTTCAGATTTCGACCGATATCTACATACTCCATACCATGGCATCTAAAAAAAATCTGCAGCTGGTAGTGTCTTGCACCACATAATAATTGGGTTAATAGCTTCTCATCATGTTTATAGGTGGATTTAGGTCTTGACAGGCGTATCGAGATCACCACAGCAGAGGACAAACGCGATCCATACGCTAGGTTCACCGAAAAGGATCTTGAAGATCTACGAAAATCAGTGCAGGATCCCCTAACAGCCCGACTTCAAGATGAGAATAAAAACCATCTCGACGCGTGGTCCAGTGAGTCCTGCTTATGATTCTTATTACAGACAGATGATCCTGGTCTGACCACATTGAAGATTTCCACCGGAAAGTCGAGACTGAAGAAGGGGCGTTTACCGGTGAGCCTCAATTAATGAACGGGCAGAGCCATCGCGCCCATCTGCATTTCGATATGCGCCATAAGGAGAGGTTAGTCTTTTTCCTTTCCCCCTCTGATAGACTCAGCCATCAGTTAATTTGGACGCGATCTAGACTTGTTTCTAGAGCAGGTGGTCACAGTCATCATACACAAGCTGGTAGAAAACACCATTTGGACCCAGMTCTTGGACCAGCAAAATCTACGGTTGGGATGCACAAACAACCTGCTCCGGGACTAGGTATTACAAGACCCGCATTTGGTAAACCCCCAGGAGGTGTGTACACTTGGTTGTAAGCTTCAGACCGAGGCTGACAACTCTTATTATACACACAGGCAACCGATTTGATCGATCCAAAGCGCTGAAGGTTCAACGCCGTCCCATCCGTGCTCCACCTAAGCCCGTCGCCAGCACGCCTCAGAACTATGAAGTGATGTTAGCCGACCCAGGGTCCTGGCTGAGTTCTGTGAGGAACAAAACAAGCCAGGCTGGTGCGCCGGCTTCGCCTTCTACTTTCCAGGTTGAGACAGCATCAAATGCCAATTCATCTTTGGAGTCCGAGCCTGTTGTAACCGAGCCTGCTATGGCTACGAAACCAGTCGCAACTAGCCAGGCACCTGTAGTTACCAAACCTATCGTGAAAATACCGGCGGCCGTGACTTCCAAGCCAACTGCAACCACCCAGCCCGCTGGTATTACCCAGATGGTCGCTACCACGTCGACACTCGGATTGACCAAGCCTGTTGCTTCGCAAATCGATGTGATCACCACGCCCCGTGCAGCAACTACAACCAAATCAGCTTCAGTCGTGCAGCCTGTTGCGACGCCAAAGCCAACTGGAATTCCCAAGCCAGTCCAAAATCTGGAAAGTCCATTTTTTGATTTGAATCTTCCACAGCCGCAGACCAAGACCTCCACCCTACGGGCCCAAATTCGGCCTACGAAAGATGCGGATCTGCTTCTCGATCTTGACAGCCCTCCAAAGAAGGTAGGTCCAGAGCCAATTAAGAGTGCTTCAGTACCAGACATGATGGCGCTTGACGAGGATGGTGACATATCCGACGGCAATACGGCTGCTGCGAGCGTTCTCGGTAAGAAGCTCGCTTGGATGCGAGAACTCGGCTTTATTAATGATACATTAGCCGACTTCAACCTATCAGACAGCAAGCAAAAGACGCTTCTGGAAGATCGGCAAAAGAAGCTACTGGACATGATCCATGCAGCTTCAAACCCAAAGAACAGCAAACCGCAAAAAATGGTACCTCCTCCGGAAAAGCTGATTGAAATGTCGCCTACTCCATTGCAAAAGGCAGTCACTGCTAGACCATTTGTGCCAACAGCCAAACCCACGTTTGTTGAAGTTCAAGCTCCTGTGAAAGGGGGCCTGCAAGCTTCTCGTTGGGCAGATGCAGACGTTGAGATGGCCGACATTCTCAAGGAGTCACCGAAGAAGACTTTCAAACCCAGAAACACCAGCAACAACTCTGAAAACCCCGTGGACTATTGGCAGAAGACATTGCCGAAATTGCCTCCCCTCCCTGCAGATTTCGAAAAGAAGTATGCCTCCACGGCTCTGAAATCCCCGGCTCCTCCAAAGGCTACGAAGTCCCTGTATGAGTCTCGCTACGCTAGCTAAGCAGGCGAGTTTCTGACAACGGAACCTTTGTTGAATCTGGTCTGGAGAATACAAGGCCATGATGTTGACGGATATTTTGGTTCTCATCTCTATTTTCATCTCACTGTGATTTCAGTCAGACCATCTCTGCGGCTTGGCTCCATCTACAAAATGTTAGCAATGCGCGAATCTCAAATTACCTCTTGATGGAGTGAGTAAGTCGGACTTAAGGTGTCGATCACATTTAAGGGACGGTTGTCTTAGGATGATGATATTGAAGTGTTTGTGACTAATGTGTCGAGAAAGGTAGATAGATAATATGACACTCATCAATTTTCTCAATCACTACTGAATAAATTGCAAATAACTCCTGCCGTCGTTAACCCCCTAATGCCACTCTGATTCCAACGCCCAATATCGCCTGAATAAATCGATAGACGCACCAATTTGATAAGCATTGAGAACGCCCTACCACAATATCAATATATATCAAACACGAGAGAAACCATGTATGATGGCAAATGTAGATAAAATGTATATATATATATATCCGGAATCACTGTTGCGGTGGCTGTTGTTGATGTTGCGGCGCCTCACTGCTCAGTCGCGGCCTTTTGATATCACCAGATCCTGGGAGTGCGCCTGGCAGCGGCGCGTTGGTGACGTCGTTTAGTGGTGGTCTTTTCAGTGATGGGTCATTCGTCGGGTTGTTCATGTTGGTGTTGTTGTTCGCGGCGTTCCTGTTGTCAACGGCTGGTCGTGTCAACGGACGATAAGATGATGTTGTAAATCCCTTGTTCACTGGACTGGCTATACCGCCGGGAACACCGCCTGGAGCTCCGATGCGACGATGCACGTCCGTCGCAGGGTTGATGAAGTCTCGCCCTCCACCAGCACCAGCTGCTGCTGCAGCGCCAGGACCGGCTGGTGATTGGGATGTTCCAAATAGCATCGGTTTCGAGACGGGCACGCTCTTGGTGTGATCTATACCGGCCGTTTTGCGGATTGACGGGCTTTCTGCATGAGGGTCGAATTTGGGCGCCATTGGTGATGCGCGAGGGTTGTCACGTAGTATATCGACTGCGCGAGCGGAGTAGAAGCCGACCGCAGGCTCTGCTGGTCCATTGTTATTCATGGTTGATTGGTTGCCCATTGTATTCGCAGCATTGGCTGATTGTTCTGTCTTGACGATTCCAGCAGCAGTATTGTTTGATCTTTGAAACTCTTGGCTGGATCTATTGTTTACCAAAGGGTTCGTCTGATTCATTCCTTGAGGGTTTCCAACCGAACTCCCTCTTTGAGCCGTGGCATTCAGGTTCGAATTATTGCTAAATGCTGCGTTAGTTGCTGCTGCAGGACCATTCCACTGTCGTTCTGGCTTGGAGGGGGTAGTCATTGCAGGATTTGGCGGTGCTACACGTTGTTGATATTCCTGCGGCCTTTGCTGGGCTGGAGGTAATTGCGGTCTCGCTTGTGGTCTCTGTATGGGTTGCGGGGTATCAACGTCTAATACGACTTCGTCAGGATTCCCAGCCGTGTTGGCTACGAAGTCCGCTTCATCAAATACATCACCTAGAATTAAAATTAGACATGACTGAACAGTATGCACAACTGGGTAGATAGAGAACTGACTTCCAAATTCTGCGTCTCCATCAAATGTAAGAGTCTCATGTGATGAGGTTTCTTTCCGATTATTATACTCAATTGGTCGTGGAGGGAGTTCCAACTCGTCTAGCGTCTTTTTGTCATGTATGGGCGCTTTTTTTGTAGGAGCAAAGTCTGGGTGACGATGCAGGTTATCTGCATCCCATTTACTCTGTTTTTTTTTTAGTATATGCTTGGAAATGATTTTTCAAGATCAGTACATACCGGAGCAATTTTGAGTCTGGTCACCTTAGCAAGGTATTCTTTGTCGTAGATACAATTTCCTAGCACGTTTCCAAATGTTCTCAAGGCACGTTTCAGTCCGTCCGTTGTTCCCTCCTTCTTGGCTTTCTCAAAAGCTGCCGCTTTGCCTTTGCAGTTTTCGATATGGCCATATCCGATGTCCTGACCATGTTCATTAGACTTGCAATTCACTTCAAAGCGCCAAGCTGTTCATACCTCATGATAAGTGCCATCTCTTAATGTAACCCTCACAATGACCGATAATCCCAGACTGATCTTTCCCGTTGTCGGATTTTCATCAACCTATCGTACATACCAATCAGTCTTCACTGTTTTCGTCCATATCACCATACCATCATACTAACAAAATCAATCTGTATGTTCTGAATTGAACTCGACCATCCATTAAACCCAAACACCTCGTTTGCAAGATTGATACATTTCTCCGCCGCAAGATAATGAACTTTCTGCCCCGAAGGTCCTGATCGAGATGAAATATACTCCGGCCCAAGTTGCTTGTCGAGGCGTGACTGGAGTGTGGCTACTTCTCGAGCAGTGTACTCGCTTATACGCCGTGGTCCTTCATCGAATGGGTTCGCGGTTCCGGTCACTGTGCTCGGCGGTTCGCGGTGTTGGTCGCCCACTCTGTTTATCGTCAGTATTAATAATCCAAAAAAGTCGGTATGGGACTCACGCAGGCATCTTCAAATTTGATAAATGAGATATCAAAAGGCATACGATTTCGTTAGCCTGTGATGGTAATCGTCACTTGTAGTTGAATCGGGTACAGTTGTTCCAGGTTGACGCGACCGAGACGCGTCGAGGTGCTGACCTACAGACGCCAAACCACGTGCAAGTTATATAGGGTTAGGGTTAATACTATGCAACTACTGCGTGGTATCGCTCAACATTATGCAGACTAACTGTGCTTTATGGCCAATCACTTCAAAAAAGCTTTGCGTGTGTTCATGTCATTTATGAGATCACTACCTCGATGTCTAAATATCATGACCTGTGTCCATTCCATTATTTCGCGACAAGGCTAGCACTTGGGGTCAATCCCAAGTCTTTAAGTGACTCTCCAAAGTATTCACTATCGAAGGTCTTTCGAGGGAAATTTTGAGTGAAACTGTGTACTTCAACTCCATCATCCTTGTTGAGCGCTGCCACAACTTCGAATAACGTCGTTTCAACAGGAAATGTCTTCATAATATTGCCCTTGCTCGTCTGTAGGCGTAGACGAGTTTCGGTGTAGGCTGAGGCTGGTTTGGAAGTCACCGCACCGGAAGTAGTTGGCAAGACAGGTGCTGCAGGTTGAGGCGGAGGAGCTTGACCGGCTCGCTCGGCCTTTTCCCGTTCAGCTTTCAATCGTCGCTCTTCCTTGTCTGCAGCAATCTTGGCTCGAATACGAGCCTTGGCGTCTATTTCGTCTTGCTTTTCCTTTTTCTTCTGTGCAGCTTCCTTGATCCGTTCTTTCTTCTGCAGTTCTTCCTTAATATCTTGAGATTCCTTGGTGTGCTTCCGGCGAATTTCCTATAATCTCTTAATGAGAATGACATTCATTTCAAGCTTCATTCATTGCTCACCTCATTTCTCTTTTGATCCGCCTTGTCCTGCTCTGATTGTACGGCCCGTTTCGCAGCTAACTTTTCCCGCAACTCTTGAAGTCTAGCCTTCTTTTCCTCGTCTGTCAGTGGTGCAATCTCTTCCGTGGACTCGGAGAAGTCTGTATGCTCCGTCTTTGATGCATGGAACTCGGCTTGTGCTTGGCTTCTAAATTTCTTGCCACACTCGTTGCAGACCAGGCTTCGAGGTTCTTCGCCTTCTTTAAGAGCTGGAGCTCCTTCTTCCTCGGTTGTATTTGTAGCTGCAGACTTGATTTCGTCCAGTGACTTGTCTTGGTTCGCTTCTAGCCACTCAAGGGCAGCTTGTACTGTTGTAAACAGCTTGGAATTAGCATGCAAATATGTGGAAATGACATCTTTTGGTAAGAGGGAGAAACGTACATCCTCCAGTTTTTGACACAGCAAGCTCTGCCCGTTCCTTCTCGAAGCCCATTTCCAGCAGCTGCTCGAGATCGGACGCAGTCATCTTTAATGTGAGATAGAATAGAAGTAAGTAGCGGGGCGTATCTCTCTGGCTTGGATTGGTGATTATTTCACGGTCACAAGTTGAGGAAATAGGAATAATGCCTACACTAAGGTTCGAGAATGTCGATATGAGGCGAAACAGACGAATAAGGAGAAAATAGTTGGTAGGGATGATTATTCAGGTCAAGAAGCTACGTAGTGGACAGCGGGGCGACATTATCTTATCAACGGAGGGCGGTCAACCCCGAATGATCTCCGCCCAGAAATAGAACAATTTGGAACTTGTCCCTCAGAAGCTCGCATGTATGAGACTTCACCTCGATAATCATCGCAATAAGCGCACAGGCCACGGTCTTTTGAGTCTGATCTCCACAGCTACGTCTACGGGGAATTTTATAACCTAGTCACTATATTCCTTACTGGATCAAGATCCGATATCGTTTCCTTCATCTTACAGTATGACCGATTTGAACATCGGACGTGCATCTGTTCACTGGGGATGATCATTCTCTATGTCAGCAACCTTGTAGGGTCATGGGACAAGATTGTTCACTCAACCAAAAACACAGGACTATTCGACAAGCCTTTTTATTATTTTAAGAACCATTAGAATCGAATTAAACACAGAACGAAATCGCATGTAATCACATATTATCAATGTAAAAAAGTATGTTGACGGCGTATTGAGATGACATCACATGGTGCCCCATACGGTAATCTGGTAAATTACACGCCAAGCCGCCGCAAAACTCGATTATCTAAGCGTTCCGAGCGGAAACACATGAATCGACCAACCTACCTAGGCACATCATCATCGTCGAGAAGACACCACCACGAACGTCGCTTCTCTCGCCAACACACTCCGCTCGCTCTCCGACCTCCGAAAGCTGTCTACGCACCCTCACTCACTCGTTCTGCTATTGATTCTATCTCTGCAACTGCTCCAAGGATTATTTCCGCAGACTGTTGTGATCCTTGTCGTTGTTGTCCTTTGTCACTTTCCATCTCCTCCCCATTTCCAGTCGAACGCCATGTCCGTCGATCTCGAGCCCGGTGATCTCGGTTTTCGCCGTATGAGCCCAATCAATTTTCGAAAGAAGTTAGTCTGAATAAACATTAACGTTAGGATACAGGTCCCTTTAATCGTGAAGTAAGCGAAGTGTTACATATCCGCAACCCGCAAAGCGATCCAATCGCATTCAAGGTCAGTCTTTGATATATCCTTGCGCTGTAGTATCTCGCTATCGATACCATGATTACTGACTGCAGTCAAAATCTAGGTCAAGACAACCGCTCCCAAGCAGTACGTATCTATCAACTTACCCATGGCGTCATCCGGCTCTAATCGATTTGCAGTTACTGTGTGCGTCCCAACTCTGGCCGTGTAGAACCTGGAAAACATGTCGAAGTACAAGGTTGGTCATATCGGTTTGAGATACGTGCTTTGGACTTTAGCCTAATTTTGAGCCATAGTCTTACTACAAGCGATGAAGGAGGACCCTCCGGCAGATGCGAAATGCAAAGATAAATTCTTGGTGCAATCGGTTGCTATCACTGGAGATTTGGAGTTCTCCAATGTCACATCGATCGTGAGTCCTCGTGAGATTCTACAGTCGAGAGAATTTTCCTAATTAATATGGGGAATAGTTCGAGAAAGCACCGAAATCAGCAATCCAAGAACGGAAAATTCGAGTGACTTATCTACCTGCGGGCGTCGCTAACGGACCAGTATGTTGAGCATTTATGAATTTGTCTTCTCAATACTCATTCACCTTGCAGACTCAAACCGAAGAAGAACCTCCCGCGTACTCCTCACCCGGCGGCGCCTTCGAAACCCCTGCGCCAACCGCCAAAAAGATCGTCGACGATTCCACACCCATCCCCGCGCCCAATTTTGAAAAATCACCCAAGCCAGAGACGCCCGACTCAAAGGAGGCTGACTCATCCCTCTTCGAGAATGCACCATCTGGCGCTGCAGCAGAGACCAAGTCCGACTTCACCGATAACGTAAAGGAGCAATTGTCAGACGCACTTGCGCAGATCCAAAAACTCAAAGCTCAACTTACCGAACAAGGAGAAGGATTGCGCCAGCGGAAAGTTGGTGAGGGATCTTCTATCAGCAAGGCCAGTAACACGCTACAACAACAGGTTGCTCAGCCAGCAGCGGAGCTGGGTGTGCCGGTTCAGATCGTAGCGGCGTTGTGCTTACTGAGCTTTTTGCTTGCTTATTTCTTCTTTTAAGAACTTTCGTCTTTTTGTTAGTTTTTCTCTTTTGCGGCCTATAATTATCTCGGAGCATGTTTTTTTCCCTATCCACATTTTTATTATGTCGAGGTGATGCAACTTCCTTTTTGATTCTTTTCTTGTCTGTCTACTTTGTTTTGGTCCCTGCGTGTCTCCTTTATCACGTAGACGTTGGAAGCTCTTGATTTTGTTCGACATAGCCCTATACAGCGTATGAAATGCATTTGGCATTTTCCTCGTCCTCCTCCAGTTCGTGTTTATCATTTCTATTCACACATTTGAATTTAGCAGTGAATGAATTGATACATCCCGTACCGATAGATTCCCATGGAATTTCTAGTGCGTAATAGCTATATACAATTATGTCAATCTTTTAAAGATACCATCCCAAACTCCGTCAAAGCAAAAACCCCATCAGCCCTCTATGGAAAGAAATGAAAAGAACTAATTCTGAATCTCACTCTCTTTCCACCCATCCTCTTCTTCCTCCTCTTTCATAGAAGAGGCAGAAATCCCCTCACCTCCTCTTCCGGCCTTTTTCGACAAACCAGCACCACTTCCACCGCCAACAATCCTACCACCCTGAGCCCTTTTAACGCGACACCACAACCCGACATTTTTATCGAGCACAAACGTCCAGATAACCCATACCCAACTCCGATGGCACGGCAACGGTTCGTAGAACTCGCGTGCAATACGATGGACTTCCGGTAGTCTTGTCCACGGTATAGCAGGGAAATCATGATGCTCATTGTGTAGTCCGACGTTGTACGTCAGGATATTCAGTGGGCCGTAGTAGGAGTACGTCTCTGGGGGTTGCAGAGAATCCAGCGGACTCTTCTTTCCCTCGTTCTTCAACTCAGATAGCGACTCTGTGCCGCCAGCCTTGACCTCCGAGAAAAAGTAATGCTCCGCAATAAAATGTCCCGCACAGGGATGCAAGGATCCAGCCAGAAATGAGCTAAACAACAAGTACAAAACAGGCTGTATTGMCCCGCCACAGACTCGCACAAGCGCATAATCAAAGCTGAGTTGAGTGATCAAGTTGAGGACGTGGATGGACGTAAAGGGCGGACTGTACACAAACATGGGCCTGAGCGCATAAAAGAAAATTTGGAATGTACAGAAGAACGCTTTGCCGAGCAGAGAGTCAAGCAGAAACGCTTCAAAGGCCGTGGGGAGATCGGTGTCGAGGCCCGCGACGCCGAGGGATTTGTGGTGCGTGAGATGGTAGGGCTATACAATAGGATATGCATCAGCATGGCTCTCCTTAGTATGGGGAAAGTTTATAAACTCACTCTGAAAGCAGCACTGTACGGCAACCCAATCGGCAAATTGGCAAAAATAGCCAACAACCTATTTGCAAGCGCAGACCGGAATGCCAGATTGTGTGAAATTTCGTGGATGGCGAGAAAGAGGTTCTGATTCGAGGTTGCCCCAATCACGTATGCGGTCAGGAAGAATTTCCATGAGAACATTGAAGTGTCACGGAGCAGATATGCGCATGTAATTTGTAGGGAGACGACGGCGAGTACGAGCCATTTCGTAAGGGGTTCAGGACCGCATAGCTTTGTGACCTTTACGCAGTGGTATAATTAGCAATTGAACTTTTGTCGAGCTAGGCATCCGTATTGCGGAGAAGGGGGGAAGAGCAAACCTCCGGATGAGCTTTTATGATGGCTTGACGTCTCGAGCGGTGAGGTTCTTCAGTATATGTCCAGAAGAAATGATCGTAGGAAGCTGATCCATCGGGGGGTTGTGTTCTGGAGCCATGTGGTGGTTGCTGGTTCTCTGTTACTCCCTTTGCGGCGTTGACCCTGAGGGTTGGAGTAGCGGTCGAAGTGACAGATGCCATTGGGAGGGTCAGGAGGAAATTAAAGAACAGGATAGGATATTTTTAATGCTCCATGTGTGTATGGAAATCTGGAAGGGCTTCTTATCGAAGATAGAATCCAGTATTGCAAGTTGTTGCGAATTGTAAGGTGTTGATCAACAGATAAATGTTCAGTGGATCAGGAACGGGGCCGGATTATTCTATTTGCACGTGGGGCTACTGTCGGCTGTCCGCATCCCCGTACAACGCATGATCTTTAGTACTCAAATACACTCAGCAGTACAATTTGATTGTCTTGAAGCTACAGTTACTTTTATATGCAGTCAAGCCTATACCAAACACTATCCAAACACATATTCCGTTCAATAGTCGTCGCCACGACTTATAATTTCTTTCACCGTGGGCCGGAGAACGATGGTCTAGGAGCAATCAGCAATGATCCCAGGGGCAACAATAAGACTTTCAAACGCACATGTTCATATTGGGCAGTATACGAGCCCTTGATATCGCACAATGGTGGATAGTCCTGGACTATCCCAGAAGATACCAGGTTATTCAACTAGATTAATGCATATAAGCATATGTCTCAGCTGGAGGTCTGAGGGCATAACTTACTCCAAGAAGATACTTGTCTTGACCAAGTCGATCAAGATATCGACGACAGAATGGCAAAGTGCCAAAGTTCTTGTTAATGACATTCAACAAATTCTTTGCCGAGGACAAGCGGAGTGACACATTCGCAGCGTTTGGAACTTTAGCATAATGCGATGTTTCCATCTGTACAAGTCAGAATCGATACCGATAGATAGTATAGAGGGGATACAAACATCATCTCGCACATAACCCTTTCCGGTACTTCCGAAAGTCTCGATAGCAAAGACTTCGCCTTCCTCCATCTTGGTTTGATCTCCGCCCTTGACGATGGGTACACTCTTGCCACCGTGGATCACGTGTTGATCGATGTTATGCCCGTTCAAGTTACGGATTGCCTTGACGGGATAAGTGGTTCCGTTAATCTCGACTTCATAGCTCTCCATGGCCTCTTGGATGGCTGCTCCAATGTCGCTCATGCGGACATCGATACCGGCTTCCTAAATAGATATTAATACCTAATTCAAACACCTGAGGTAGGTGACATACCCGGATACCGGTGTTGGTGGCATCCTTTACAGCAGCCAGAAGATTATCATAAACCGGGTCAAAAGTCATCGTGAAAGCACTATCCACAATCCGACCATTGATATGAGCACCGAAATCAACCTTCATGACATCACCCTGCTGCAGAACCATCTTGTTGCCCGCATTAGGTGTATAATGAGCGGCGCAGTGATTGATACTAAGACCACAGGGAAAGCCCATTCCTCCCTTTATATTATCTCCTTCCTCTAGACCCTGATGGCCCGTCAAAGCACGAACCGAATCTTCAATACCCTCGGCGATCTCGGTCAAGGTCTGACCGGGCTTGATATTCTTTTGTGCGTATTGGCGGACTTGTCGGTGTACTTCGGCTCCATGGCGATATTCCTGTAAGAAATCATTGTTCATGCGGTCGAGATAGCGCTTTTCTTCGTTTGTGGTACGGTAGTTGTTCTCATCTTTGTACTCGACGATTTCACCCTCGGGGTATGAATTGTTGGGGAATAGTTCGGAGATGGGGACTCGAGGCGGAGAGGACTGTTTTTTGGCGCCGCCCTTCTTCTTCTTCTTAGGCTTGCGCTTCTTCTTTTTCTTTGCCGCTGCACATTGTACCATTTAGCTTATTGCCAATTATCAATTGGAGAATTCCTGGTGACAACTCACCTCCAGTAGCAGCACCCTCACCACCTTCCTCTTCCTTCTCATCATCCTCCGAATCGTCGTTGTCGGCAGCATCATCTGCAGCGTTTACTTGCTCTTGAGCATGACCATTCTGGCCGTTCACTAGCAATTACTATCAGTACAATTGTTTCCAGACCAAAATGCTCAAAGTCAAGACACAAAGGGTATAGCTCACATTTGAGCTTATCCAGCTCCTCACTAGCCTGAGCAGCCATGATGTGGTGTAGTTTGCTTCTTCAATCTCGAAGGTGGGGGAAGAGGAGATCAGTAAAATACTAAAAATGTCCCATCGATAGCCGGGCTGATCGGCCACTCTTGGCAAGCCTATCGCTGTAATTACCATACACGTAAATTACGCATACTAMCCAGCCGATGACGCACTCCGATACACAGCGATCGATAGCTTCCGTGACTTCATTCATACAAGTTTTCTGCTCTCTACACTTCTTGATCGCTGGAGAGTCTGGGCTATCACGACACACCGCAATGAGGCATGCCGCCTCGTTTGACGACTCTTAGAAGGCTATCCCCTTCGACGCTTAATACGCGAAACAAGCTCAATGTTCACTTGCGCAGCCCTGGTTCATCATCAGTCTTTTCTTCGGTTTTCTTTTCTACAACTACGAGATTCCATGCTCGTAGCCACGAGCCTACATACTATGAAATCCTCAATGTGCCGGTGACCGCGACAGCCGCCGAAATAAAAAAGTGCGTACCTACCAACCAGAAACCGTAATCCATTAATCTAGACTTGATCCTAACGACTCTCGGGTATAGACAATTCTACGCTCTCTCCCTAAAACACCACCCAGACCGCAACCGCTCCGACCCCAAAGCAACCGAACGCTTTGCCACAATCTCTTCTGCGTACCACATCCTCGGCGACAGCCACAAACGCGCGCGCTACGATCTCGATCATGGCATCGGCAGTACGTCCACCCATGGAGGAACGCATACACATCCCATGGGTAGCCACAGCAGTGCCGGCGCAACGTATGCCGGGTCTAGACCAGCGAGTGGATTGAGTAAACGACGCACGGCGTTTAGGGGTCCTCCGCCTAGTTTTTATGCGCATGGGGGATATGGCGCGAGACAGCAGCAGCAGCAGGGGGCGCCGGGGGGTCATTATACTAGTACCGGTGGCCCGGCCAGTCCAGGGGCACAAAACAGCGAAGATCCGACGTCTTTTATTAACGATAATCCCGTCTGGCATTTTAATGCAAAGGGACATTACAAGACTCAGGCAGCGGAGGATGCGCGACGGAAAGAGAGAAGATCGCAGCAGATGCAGCGTGAGCGCGAGATTTTGGAGGCCGAGAGGGGCGGGAGTTTTGTGTTGAGGTTTGTGATTGTTTCGGGGATTTTGCTTGTTACGGCTGCTTTTGGGGCGTTGGTGAGTGAGGGTAGTACTGCTGCTGCTGGGCCTAGCAGTAAGACAGGGAGATCGCAACATAAAGGAAGGAATCGGGAGACTTGATGTAATAGTAAAGGAGGATAAGTGATTTACCACGCTATGTATATAATACCTTTGAGATGCCCACTGTATAATAGACAGCTTTCACAAGCCTGACATAATATTACTTTCATATGTTTTACCTTGAATGGAAGAGTTGTGACAAAGGAAATTCTTGTTTATTTGATATACAGATAGCTGTCAGTAGCACAATTAGATAACAGGTGCATGTTTCCGTTTAAAACACACCCCATTGTAAAAACCGGATGCGCCAAATCGCACGTCACTGGCTTCGTCGAGTCCGACTCAAGAAACGCCCACTCAAAGTCACTATTACAAGAAGGTGAAAATAGAAAGAAACAAATCGCGGTATCAAAGAACCACGCATACTCTATTACGCAGACGTTCCATGAGTCGACCAAACAAGGCGAGATCAATACGGAATACCTTCATCCGGGGTATCTCATTTGTTTGGTTTGGTAGAGGACACTTAACCCTCGAAGGTGAAGCTGGCACCGACCTTGTGGGCAGCCTGGTTGAGGTTCTGGGTGTCGAAGGAAGCGCCCAAGCCGAGGGTGACACCAGGGCGGAGGAGGACGTTGTAAGCGAGAGCGGCAATACCGCGGTCGTTGATCTTAGCCTGTTGTAGAAATGTATTAGCATGAGAATGCGACAGTTGGGCTGTTGTGTCCATGTTGACTTATTGACTTACCTTAGCGAAGGAAGAGGGGTCAAGACGGTACTTGCTGGCAACTTCCAAACCGACATTGTTGCCGGCCTTGGAGTCCCAGGTAGCCTTGGCACCAGCCTCAACCTGAGCGTTCACGCGGTGGTAGTAGCTGGCAGAGAAGACGGAGAGGTTGTTGCTGGCAGTAATGGCAGCAGAGTACTGGGGAAGGCTGTAACCAACGGCAGCGGAGTACTTGGTGATGGCAGCCTTCTGGACATCGTAACCACCCTCAGCACCGACGAGGAAACCCTCGTGGCCAAGGACAACATCGAGGTTGGCAGTAGGGCCCTTCAAGAGATCGAAGAAAGCACGGGCGTTAAGGTTGGGCTGCTTGAAGTAGAGGTTGAGCTTGGCACCCTTGGACTGAGAGGTGGGCAAGTACTGGGTGAGGATCTCAGCCTTGAGGCCCTTGGTGATGTTGTTGTCGAGCTCGAGCTTGGTGTCGAGAGCGTTGGCAGTGGTCCAGGCCTGGGTGAGGGTGAGGCCTGATCTCCGTTAGTATTCGAGTCCGTTCCGTCTCTGCTGCTCGGAGCTCCGAAACAAGGATGAAACAGCAACTCATGTATAAGGATTCATACCGATGGGCTTGTCAACGTATTTGGCTTCAAGCTGTTGTAGGTATCAATTAGCTTAATTCACGTGTAGAAGTAAGAGAATAGTTTAACTAACAGAGCCACCGATGGGACCGTCGTGGGTGGACTTTCCCTTCACGGTGAAGGTGACGCCATTGGGGGCATTGGACTTAACCTCAATGCTGGCTAGAGCGACAAATGTTAGTCAAAATATTCCTTTATTGAAATATACAAAGGCAATTGCAGCTATCGAAGCACTTACCAGGGCTGGTGTGGTAGAAATCCTTGTTGAGGAGCTACATGAAGAGTCGTTAGTACAACACCCAGCTAAGGTTAACCGCGGATGCAAAGATTTCGAGATGCTCACATCGTTAGCCGCCTTGGCGATGTCGGAGAAAGCAGCAGGAGCAGCCATTGTGAATGATAGATGGTATGAGGGTGGTAGAAAAGTTGTTTAGACGGACGTGTTGATGTTGTGATGTAGTTAGCAGGAGAAGAAAGGAGTCGGGCTGGGATGGGAGGAAAAAGCGCGGAACAACTCCCAGGAACTGGTTGGGGGGAAACAGACAGAAAGAGAGAGCAGAGCCACGGGGCAGCCCGCGTTGGCGGTGATTGGCTGATCTGATCCATGCCGGCAGAAGTCGCCGAGTGGTGATCAACATCCAATCAGAGGCCGAGTTGCCCTTCGCATTATGTCACCGGCTACCTTTATTGCGTGCCTAGACTTTGAGGCATCAACCTACAGCCATAAGTGAACTGCCGAGGCAACCGGACATATATACAACAGTAATAATAACAATTCATTCACTCTCTAATACATGCCCGAAATAATCCCTATCATTGCGTCAACCTTTCTAGATGAGATATATAAGAAAAATTCCTGGAAGAAACAAAGATGTGGAATTCTAATCAAAATAGTCCTCGATAACAAAAAAAATAGGTACCTACGCCCCACAATGTTCAGTATTCATCGCCCAGTTGGTATCAATGACGGATTTTTTAGGGTTCTCTAAGCTGCGTTTTCGTACTTGGCAACGTGAGTTGCGATGGCACTATGGCTCCATTAGTCATGCCTTTTGACGGAGGAAGAAGTGTGTTGCTTACCGTCCACTAGGATCAGTCTGCTTGGACCATGTTGGCACCCAGCGCTCAACAGTGTTTGCACAAGAAGGAGGGAAGTGCTCGTCGAACATCATGCGGTACCAGTAACTAGAACATGTCAGGAATTCTGCGGGTATATACTAGGTTTGGGGTATACGTACGCCTCCTTGGTGGCAGGAATGTCATCACCCCATTCAGGCTTAGGGTTCTTCATCATCTCATCGGTAACGTGAAGCTCGGCGTTGTCCTTGAGTCCATCAATCCATCCGTATCCGACACCATCACTGAACTGCTCCTTTTGACGCCAGAGGATCTTGTCTGGCAGATAAGGTGCAACGTCTGGCTCATCAGAGGTATCGAATGCCTTTCGCAAGATGTACTTCTCAATGCGGTCTTTTGTGATCATCTTATCCTGGGGATCCACGTTCATGGAGGTCTCTAGGAACTGCTTGTCCAAGAATGGCACACGGGCTTCAAGACCCCATGCAGATGTGGATTTGTTGGCACGGAGACAATCTGCAAGGTGGAGGTTCTTCACTCTCCTGACAGTCTCAGCGTGGAATTCCTCCCTGTTGGGAGCAGCGTGGAAGTAGAGGTAGCCACCGAAGATTTCGTCACTACCCTCACCACTCAATACCATCTTGACACCAAGAGCCTTGATTTTCCTACTCAACAGGTACATGGGAGTCGAGGCACGGATAGTGGTGACGTCGTAGGTTTCAAGGTGGAAGATGACGTCGGAGAGCGCGTTGAGACCATCCTCAATGGTGAAGGTGAAGGCATGGTGGCGAGTGCCAAGGAAGTTAGCAACTTCAAGAGCGGCGGCGGTGTCAGGAGCACCAGGCAGCCCAATAGAGAACGAGTGCAATTGGGCGAGGACGGTCACGGTGGACAAGTCGTTCTCATCGTCAATGCCAACAAGCTCAGATTCGCCGTTGGTCGATGCAACCGAGCTTCCAGTCATTTGCAAATCTCTCGTGCGAAGAGTCTCGCGTTGTGCAATGGCGGCGACCAAGCTAGAATCCAAACCACCAGACAAAAGCACACCATAAGGAACTTCTGCCATAAGACGCTTGCGAACTGAACGCTCCAACATTTCACGGATAGCCTTATAGTCGACAGGGGTCGAGGGTACGCGCTTGGGGTCCCACCAGGTGGGTTCGAAGTAACGGGTCATGGTGTCGGTCTTGGAGTCGTAAACGTGGCCAGGGGGAAAAGCAACGATCTTGTCGCAAACGGGGTGCAGACTCTTCAATTCGGAGGCGAAGTAAACGGCACCAGGAGTCTCGGAAGACCAGCCTTGGTAGAAGCTGGTGATACCGATAGGATCACGGGCTGCGATAACACGGTCTTCCGTGGCATCGTAAAGGACCCAGGAAAACATTCCATCGAGGTGTTTAGGAGCGTCGACACCATATTTCATGTACTATCCCATGTCAGAATAGTCTTTTTGAAGACGATCGGTCTCAACATACCAATGGGATGATAACCTCGCAGTCGGAATGTGTCTTATACTTATAGCTGGGGTCCAGGGATTTTCTGAGGATACGATGGTTATAGATTTCTCCGTTGACGGCGAGGGCGATGGAGGAGTCCTCGTTGACGAGGGGCTGGGACCCAGAGTCTATGCATATCAGTAAGCGACACGCTGATCAGGTCGAAGCAAAGACGGAAAATCATACCAACACCGACGATACTTAGACGCTCGTGGACGAGAACTGTTGCGCAAAAAGCAATGAGTCATCACATCCGGATCAACCTATAATTTGAATATCTCCTTACTAGTCTTGTTCTTGATGAAGCTTCCGCCTGAGTAGTTGTTATAACGTCAGTTCAATCCATTTCATCATCCGGAATTGTTGTTATCGTCAGAACTCACTCCAATCGGGGCCACGATGACGGATGCTGAAAGCGCACACGATATTAGCCTGGGCTTTTAAGTTGGGGGTTAGAGAATATTCTTACGCTTTTGCCATCCGCAAAGCCGTAGGCTTGAACTTCTGGACATCGGGATGACTGTCAAAAAGCTGTTGTTAGCAATTGCTTGTTCGATGTGTTCGACCATGATTTCTCCCCTTGCCCCCCCAGCATACAAAATCTTTGCGGGGCAGCAACAAAAAAAAAAAGAGAGAGCCAGGGTGAAAGTCAAAGACGTACTGATGACAAGCGAAGATTCCACACATATTGACGGACTGTGATTTCGCAATTGGAATCGCGAAAGGCGTTAGAATTGAATGCGCTGAGCTGGTCTTTTGAAAGAACAAGAAAAGAAAGCAAGTAGTTTAAGCGGCGATATTGTGAGGGCGGGACAGTGGCCGAATGTACCGCGAAATCGGAGCGATTGGGGCCTGTGAGTGGTGGGTGACTCATACGATGACCGATAAGATAACGAAACAATAAGTCGTCTCTGATTGGTCAGATCACTTTCAGGCATTTTCAGGCATGATTTCTGACAGCGAAATAGCCCTAATTGACCGAGTTGTCTTTTTATTATCATGCTATTGCAGCGTTCACATCACCCTGACCCCACGGAATCGGTCACGATTGATCACTCCGATCTCGACATGGTTCATATACGAGGTTCGGGTAATGGAACTAGCAAGCGAAAAGAAAAAGAAACCAGATGTCTTGGTTACTCAACCCCAGAAGTAACAACAAACATCGGCCCGCAACAGGAAGAGGATACCTGACGATCCATCCCTAATTGTATGTCTACCTCATAAATATTGGCGAAGATCGGACTAACGATGAGGATGCGAGTCGAAATGGTAACATGCCTCGTTCTCCGGTGAGATGAACGAGGTAGAACGTTTACTGCCGCAGTCACAAGTGGTATAGAAAGATGCACGTTGATGCACCCGGTGACCAGCAGTGTGGGGGTTGAGGCTATGAATATCAAGATATACCCTAATACCCCGGAAATTGCGGCAAGTCAGGCACTCGTCAAATTCCATTGAAACGAGCCAAGTCAATTTGGCAAAAAAGAAGAGGCGATAGCAGTGGTATTGGGACTTGGAAGGTTACTTGGCCCCTTTCATAACGTCTGGATCATGATCTATGGGCGTCTGAACTATCCCTTCATATCCGTTTCCGCAGCTATACCAAGTGCTCTGCCACTTCTCCTCATATTGCAATCCAGACTGTAATAGCACCTGGAACAATCTTTCATATCCAATTTTCACACCTGAAACAAGTACAATTTCCCGTTCTTATTCTTCATACGTATATCTTCTTCAATGCCTATCATATGTTGCGCCACATCCACATCTCGTTCTGAGGCAGCCTGGAATCATTCAGGTCCAATGTCCTCATTAGACTCTCCTGCATGTCTCTGACTTTCAAGCTTCTTCTTGTTTCAATGTTGAATTCCGCTCGAGAATGCGTTTTCGTCAGTTTTCATAACCTTGTAAACAAAAGTAGGGATTCAGGAGGGACGTTTCGCCCTTACGGACTTAAGTCCTTTTTGTTGATTTATATTGTCCTTTACATTCACCCTTGAACAAAACACCGGCGACAAACAGTGGATACCTCGGCATGTTGGCAGTCTACCATGAGCTATAATATATGGCGAAATACACTGAGTTTTTATACTACACATGATACGCCTCCCACTTATATGAAGCTATTCGCATTTAAATTTTGTATAAAGGCCCTATAATATCTGAAATATCAGAATAAATGGTGCGATTTAGTGCGCCAACTCCGTGTAATAAAGATCTTTGGTGGGCCTCCGTAGTTAATCCTCTATACTGAAACCTGTGGTATGTCCCCATAGTGAGTCTCCGTAACTACAAAGTGAACTCTAAGAGGGGATATCGTTTGCAGAGCTTTGTGAGCTAGTACTATTGCTTAGAGGCATACTTAAAGATGTGCTCAGAGGCGGTGGGAGGGTGTGGGTTTTCCCTGTCGCTGATAAGTACGTAGAGATTGGCGTGTGGTATCCTGCTGAAATCTAGATGCATCTCCGCGAAAGAGCTCGAAAAGGTCGTCATCGCACACGATGCTATTGAGCCAAATCAGGAAATGTACACTAAAGTTGGAAACTCGATTGATGTTAGGGCTAAACATACGCTTTGGCGGTCTGCTTTGTGAACGTTGTTTCCTTTATTACGACTTTAGTGTCGATGCTATTGCTTGCATCTTTTGTGTGATTAAAGATGTACCTATATCCCTAAACCTCGAAATACTGGGCCATCATGATTCTCATCGCTAGTAAATATGGGAAACTTTGTAATTCTTTAACACGTTTGCCTTGGTTTGGATTGGGTTTAGTGATGTGTATTGGGAATACTCCCCGATTCCAGATTCTCCATGGACGGAGATTTGAAATGATCTGTTGGTCAGCATTTGGGAAGACCCTCGGCCTCGATCTTACTGAATGCAGTTTGGACTTAAATTGATCATTAGTATCGGGAGTGTCCTCTGGTATCATATATTCCTTGGAGATAACTTGAAGGCAAATTAATGATCAGCATTTGGAGTGCCTCTCAATCATATTTTTCATAAATATAATCTGATAATCAGTCATGTCACTAATGAAGAGAATAAAAAATAAGAAAGGACCGTCCTCAATCCTCCGGACTCCAAAACGCAATGGTATCGCTTTAATATGATGCAAATCGTGAATCATTGTTGAGACAACAAGGGAAGAGCTCTTGACCTAAGCATTCATGTCGGTTTAGGGTGCTGGATTCTCGCGGACAATTTGGCGTACTTTCTTTTCGTAAGCGGCACGATCTTTCTTGAAAAGGTTGTAAGCTTCAGCCTGCGCTGGGGATTCGGGGTTGGGGTCGTCGAGTAAGTCTTGGACGCCGATGAGAATCTCCTTGATTGTAATCGCAGGGCGCCATGCTTCTTCCTCATTCAAGATTGAAAGGCAAACGGTTCCGGAAGGGTAGACGTTTGGGTGAAACAGAGGAGGGACGAATTTGCCTGAACAAGAGAATCGTTAGCATTACTACTCACGGACTGGAATGGTAATTACGAAAATCATGAGATTGTCAATAAAGGTAAGGGATTGATGCGGGGTAAGACAGGCCAAGTCGAAAGAGTGTGGTAACTGCGAAAATGGAAGGAGAGTCAAACGAACATTTTGGTGGCTTGGTTGGGTACTCTGGATGATGGAATAGAGTTAGCTATGATCCCAGAAACGGCATATGAGGCCATCCAATATGCATAGAAAACGAACCTTCAGGAAAGATCAATTGAAGTTTGAACAAGCCGCCCTCCCAGAGGGTGCTGGACTTTCCGGGAATACCGCATTCCCAGTTCTTCATGTCAAGAACTCCTTGAGCGTTACGGTTGGGTTTGGCATAGAAGCCGAAAGGATGGTCCTTTCTCCACTGCTTTCTGTGCGTAGCGCATGTCAGTAAGGGATCATCGTCTTTCGAAAGAAATAAGAATCACCTCTCCTCAGTCAAGCGATTCAAGCAGAGACTCATTTTGCAGGACTCTTTGTGAATTCACGTAGTGATCGAAATTTGACCTTTATGGTTGGCTGAGTCGCCAGTTGAACCTGATCACAGTGTGTCGATGAGGATACGATGGTATGAGGAAATCGTTGAGAGAAACCGATTTCAGAGTAGTTGAGAAAGACAGAATATTATGAAGTAAAGTCGCGATGTTCTCTAAGCTTGAAGTGAGAAGACGAAGCCCGAGCTGTTTGATCTATCGCAAGTTGTAATGACTGCGAGCAGGGTGACGAGATGAAGTGCCTTTGACGGTTCTTGATCGGTGATATTGGCAGACGTAGTGAGATTCTTCAAGGTCGAAGAAATATGTGTGTTGTAAGCAGAGTGTGAGAGAGTAAGTGAGTTTGTAAGAGAGATAAAATTGTCGGGGAAGCGGCGCAGAAGGAGGAAGAAGGTTGAGCTCGGGCCAATCAGGTTTACCCCACGGCCCGCGGCCTCTTCCGACTGTCAGTCTGTTCTGCGTTATAATGTGATGTCACGTGCTTATATATTAGATGTATAGTAAGGATTTAAATGAGTTTTTCTTCTGATGATTTAGAAAGGCAGAGATAAAATTTTGCTTCAGAAATCAATATGTTCATTGGTCGCGGAAGAAACGAGGCTAGACTATTGATATACACCCTTTTCAAACTTCTCGGTGTCATAGAATTTGGCAGTAATCTTATTTCCATTGAATATCCGTCCTTCCAACGCGTTGACAGCCTAAACCAAGGGTGAGCGATAGTCCCAAGGTGAGCGTTTCATCAAAAGGGTGAACTTACTCGTAAAGCTGATAATTGAGCAGTGAATTTGACAAACACTGGAATTGGGTCATTGCTTTCCCGGTGTACGAAGACTCTTTCGACACGGCCATACTTGAGTATTGTTAGCACTGGCTCAGATGAATCGACGCGAGTAGAGTATCGTACCTTTTCGTTGCATTCTTCGCCTATCTCCTGCATGAGACCGCCCCCTTGGCTGTTGTCCAATTCGTTCGCCAAATCCATACCGTCTAGCATGCCGTATAGTACAATAACTTCACTCATTGGCCCGAACTTTCCTTCTTCCTCGTTCTTCTTCTTGCTAGCGATAATCTTGCCACGACCTGCAGGTGTTGCAAAGCCTCCGCCTTCTGAATCCGGTTTCTTCTTTGACTTCTCTACTTTCACTTGTAACGCGTTGACAATTCCGGTGCCGGTAGCACCCAAACCAGACCCCTTGGTCCAGCCATATTTTGCCATGAGACGTTCAGCGAAGCCTTTTTGTCCTGGCCGTAGGGAGCGAGGGGCTTCCTCTCCTTCATCCTGTACCGGCTCTTCCTCGGCGAAAACAGCCTCGAGCTCCTCTTCTGTCGCTGGTATATCTTCTGGGGCAGGAGGTAATGTATACCGTACCGGTGCGCGCGATATCGTCGCCGAAGCAGGTTGAAAGGCCGACATTGACGGTTTGCTAGGAACTTGGGGTTGTTCCGGAGGCGGAGGAGGCGGTGGTTGCTGGCTCATCTGGAGCCTTCGCGCATAGGCATCGTCTCCTGTAGCTTCATTTGGTATAGCGGCCGGCGGAGGCGGAGGTTGGTAATCTATATCTTCCATGTCCACTTCATGGTCTTGTTCTCTAGTCCTCTGGAACCGCTGTGCGTAGACATCTTCACCACTGTCGTTGGACAATACCTTCGACGTGTCATTGAGGTTGGCCGGCGGCGCAAAGTTATAGGAAGGAGGAGCGAATTGCCCTGCACATCATCAATAAGGTTTCTCGAATGGGTAGAAAGAATGACCCACGGTTCCGTGGCAGCGGAGATTCATCGTCACTATCGTAGTCATTGCTGCGTCGCCTAGCCATACGATGCGCATACAGCCGATCTTTCCATTCTCTCACTTCTCGTATTTTTTCATCGCTTCGTTTATATTCCTCATAATTGTTGGGCCTGGATGGATCGTAGATGTCGTCCCAGTTTGTAATCATTTCTGGTCCATCTCGGTTCTTCTTCCGCTTCTTGCGACCTCCACGTTGTCGTTTTTCCTGCCCATAAAAACCGTTCACATCGTCGTCATCGGCCGTCGAGGCCCAATCGGCGAGGGTGGTCTTGACCTGTAGGCGCGTAGACGAAGTTGTTGCAGCAGTCGTATAACCCGTCGCGGAGGGTGTTGATGCTGGCTTAGGGAATGCGGGTTTTGCCTTTGGCTTCTGATTTGGTAACTGCGGTCTCTTGATGGGTTGGAATCGCAAAGATGCTACAGTTTCGCGACACAGGAAGCGCCAACACACATGTGAGCAATCATAACGCAACAATTATCGCGGATAAATTAGAAAGGGTAATGCGCTACCGGCACTTTTTTGTTGCTTATCTGCAGAAGTTTCGTCTGTATCTATGCCCCCTTCAGAGCTCTGCGTGAAGAGTACCGGGGCTTTGGCTATCGTCCCCGGAGCTGTAGAGCTCTCGGAAGCTGGATCGAGAAGGTTTGCGTACAGCGAAAGTCCCCCGCTTTTGGATTGGGGTTGAGGCGGCATGTTGAAGGTTTGACCGGATGAAGAGCTAGCATCAGCGTATTTTCAAGGGGCGGATACACAGGTCGCGATGCGACAACAATGAGGTGCGAAACAAGCTCAACCAACGCAGGTCAAAGTTGAGGCCGCTCGATTGCTGCTGGGTGGAAGAAGACTTGGCATGTTTGCCGTGTTTGCACTCTTGTCATTTCACTTGAACATCGGCCAGCTGTACTTTGACTGCCACCTTGCCACGGTGCATTTGAATGTACGTAGCTTTAAAGGAATATGAGACCCTTCTCAGTTACCGACACATATATGATTGCAAATTCTGTCTTTGTTGTTAAGCCGCTCTTCTGGTCTACTATGTATAGAGAGCGCGATTAGACGAGGCTGGCGGCGGCCCGCAACAAACCGCTCCGGTCATCGGCTTCGGCCAGGCGTCGCAGCTCCCCGGCGAGAGTGCCAATGACAGCGCCTGAAAAAATAATAATTCCGAGCACCTCTCCGACCTAGGCATGCTTGCTATGACACAGCAGCTATTGAATCTCTAGAGTATTGTGAGTCGTGAGTCGTGAGTCATTGATCAGAGCTGCATTTCACAAATATTTAAAGGCGGCATCACTGTCTGTCTGGGCTACAGCTGATCTTTTTACAGTCATTTAGTCGTCACCGCACAACAAAGGATGAGGCTTTCACATCAATTCGCGCGCAACACATTGTTGCGCGCAAGCAAAACTCAATATACAACTCCATCGCTCGGTTCCTCCCTGTGGAAGCGAGCATACAGCATCAAGCCTATCTCGGCCTCGGCAGAGCTGCCAGGTGTTGATCCCTCCCAGCTCGAGATTACCAAGACCAGCACACCCAAGGAGTTGACTCCGAATAGCCAATTGCAGTTCGGCAAGACTTTCACAGGTAAGTGCAACTTAAACGGGAAATGATATCCATGTCTATATACTCACTATTTGTATCATACAGATCATATGCTCTCGATTGAGTGGACTGCCACCGATGGATGGCTTACTCCTCGCATTGTGCCCTACCAGAACCTCAGCCTTGACCCCGCAACATGCGTGTTCCACTATGCTTTCGAATGTTTCGAGGGTATGAAGGCCTATAAAGACAAGGATGGCAAGATTCGTCTGTTCCGCCCTGACAAGAACATGGAGCGTCTTAACAAGTCATCTTCGCGAATTGCTCTTCCTACCATCAATGGCGACAGTCTTACCAAATTGATTGCGGAATTCACAAAGTTGGAGAGTCGATTCATTCCCAAGTGAGTCAAGTATTGTCTGTGCGCTCAATGCGTGATGGTAATTAACGATTGTGGTCTACGTAGTGAGAAAGGATATTCGCTGTATCTACGACCTACGATGATTGGTACACAAAAGACCATCGGAGTTGGCCCTCCAGGATCAGCTCTTCTTTTCGTGATTGCCAGCCCCGTCGGCCCATACTACCCTACCGGCTTCAAGGCTGTGTCTTTGGAAGCAACTGATTACGCTGTGCGTGCCTGGCCAGGTGGTGTCGGCGACAAAAAACTTGGCGCCAACTACGCTCCCTGCATAGTCCCCCAGCAAGAAGCCGCCTCTCGCGGGTTCCAGCAGAACTTGTGGCTGTTCGGTGAGGAGGAATATGTCACCGAAGTCGGTACTATGAACCTCTTCATGGCCATCAAGAACAAGGAAACCGGACAGAAGGAACTCTTGACCGCGCCTTTGGACGGTACGATCTTGGAGGGTGTCACGCGAGACTCCGTTCTCGGACTTGCTCGCGAGCGATTGGTGCCTGAGGGCTGGGTTGTGTCCGAACGTAAAGTGCGCATGTCAGAGCTCGCTGAGGCATCGGCTGAAGGACGGTTATTGGAAGTCTTCGGATCTGGTACGGCAGCTATTGTTAGCCCAGTTCGCAAGATCAGCTACAAGGGTCAATTGGTGGACTGTGGATTGCAGGAGAACGAGGAAGCCGGTGAGATTGCGCTTCGTATGAAGAATTGGATTGAGGGTATCCAGTATGGTGAGGAGAAGCACCCATGGAGGTAAGTCACTGCCCACGTTTAGCAGCCTGAAAAGGCAGCTGCTTTTTAAAGAGAGAAAGCTGACTTGTGGTTTTAGCTATGTCGTTGAGTAAAAATTTTCACTGCGATATTACTGAACTCGCATTGGAGGGCATTTTTGGAGTATGTAGATAAACGGGCGTCACTGGCTTGAAAAGTACGCTGAGATCAAAGAACAATTACGAAATGATTTTTCAGGGCCACTACAAAGTAGTAAAACAACCACGTGGAATCTTTGCATACATAGTAAAATCGCTGCTTGGGCATGGGGTCTACCTCGCCTCACGTCAGCACCATGAGTAAGCCACTATAAATCTTACTTCGAGATCTTACTCAACCAGAACTGATTCTTCTTACGTACGTATCTCACTTGAGGAGTGCATCCCCCCGATTTCTTGAGGCCTCTTTTCAGAGTACCTCGATACCTAGGTCATGGCTGAATATGTTTCTTGCTTTCCTCATCGCTGAAAAATAGTAGCACCCATCTTCACTGATCCCATGACTAGCCTACACCTCTTATCACCCTATTCTCAACTGTCTAGCTATACTCGGATGTATACATCCCTCTTCACATCTATGGATCCTTCCAAGGTCCACCTCCAAAGGGTCTTTCGGGGCCATAATCGTTACTGAAGTCCCACGGACGTATATCTCTTTTGCCACTAACGAAACTGATTTCAGGAATATATGAAATATGTAAACCTTCATAAGAACCTTACCTACCTAGTGTAATTATGACCCCTATCACTGCAGTTGCAGTGTGGAATCATGCTAAACTAGTTTGGACTTAGATATCTTACCTTTTCATGTGGGCACGTACATCGCCACTGGAAAGGGATTCTTCAACGTCATTTGTCAATCTTTCGATTAGATGCCCCAGGAGCGTAGAAGACATATTTTGGGCTTCTATACCGGCCTACGAGCCAGATACATAGCGGAAATCGTTCGGACTTTGCTTTGTAAGAATGACAAGTTCGCGGAGGAGGAGGTTCCATCTTATGTTGGTTACTTACTATAAGTCAAGCCTTGATTTCTGGCTTACCAGTTCCGTGAAAAGTGACTGGATACTGTCAATGAGATTTATGATGAAGAAAGGTTTGCATCTGATGGCAGACCTATGTACCGTATCACTGCTACTTACGGCATTGTGTGATGCTCTTGATCTATTTTCGACCAACCCGAAATGGCATATGCCTCATGTGAACTAGGCGCAAAAGCAGAAATATCAGAATGAAGTCTCATGGATATCCCCGTTCTTTGATAGGTTTACAGGTACATAGAGCTACGTACTTAATGGCAAAAGAAGGTTTTTCATCAATCTACTACGTACGTAGTAGGTCAGGACTATATTTAGGGTTGGGGGGCATTTCGCGTGTTCGCTATGGCCTTTTTATCCACTGAAATATGTAATATCATTGGTCAGTCCTTTCAGCATGCATATTATGAAGCAGAATGTGAAGAAAGATGCATGACTCGCGCGTTGGTCAGGGGGTTAACAAGTCGATCTGCGTTGCACCTGCGTCGGATGCTACTCGAAACACTTCTTGATACCTGCTGAAAATGACAGTGTAGACGAGGTACGTAGTGAATGAGACAGTCTAGAGTCAGTATTTTCCTCAGAGTCCTCACATATTAAAACTCACTTATTGTAGAACAAGTCAAGCTACCTCGCAGGACCAAAGAGAGACTGATTTGTGGAGATTAGTTGTATATGGCAAATGCTAAATTGTGTTCTGGGAACAGACTGTCAAGCATGTTTGGTCTTGTCGACCGTTTTTATGCCCATTCTAAACTAATGATACGACCCTAGACCTTGAAAGAACACTGTGACTTGGATGACCGCGCTACGTGACTTGTCAGGGGTGGAATTGTTTGGCGCACTAGTACTAGCAGTCACTGCAGCTAGCGGAGTAGCGGTGTACGTAGCGTGTCTTTTGATTTTATAAGTTTACTATTGGTAGGTGCCGGGTATCATAATCGGGTTTAATCTCGAGTTCCTGAAATGAATATGTGTAACGTTACCACGTAGTAGGTTCTGATGAAGGAGTCTCTTGAGGGTAAGTACGTATACGTGCTCTTAAGTGTTCAACAACTCACACTATCATCCCCAGGGTGTGTGGGAAATGCAGAAACATCTTTAACCACGTGTGCCCCTCTATTATTTTATCTTAAACTACATGACACCCAAGTGACTTGGCAGCTAAATTAGCTGTAATCTCAGCACATTTTATACTCTATTCAGCCCTACATACTTTGCGTGTGGGGGTGCTTTCCCACATCCAACAGCACAGGATTGACTAGACTAGTGCAGAAAGAATTTGTCTAGAATCAGGGCTTATGCCGACGCACCAGGCGAAGCACGCTGCACCGCTGGTATGTATGTATCGAGGGCGTATTGTGCTGAGTAATGAAGCTCCCGTGATGGACCGCTTTTCTTCTTCTCACGTTGACGTTGTGGCCGCAATGCTAAGTTTTGTTGAGGCTAGTTTCGTTTCACGGTCCGAACTGGGCATTCATTTGACACAGATCTGTTTTGGGCTCTGGTATGTTTAAACTCTATTCTTAATTGCGTAGCATTAGTACTTGGTAGAATGGACGATAGATGGCGGCCGTGAGGATCCTCGATTGAGAATCCCTCATTAGAGAACCGATTTGATAGATTTTCGTACAAACTACGAAGCATGTGCTTATTTGAACAACCGAGACACCACGTATTGAATAGAGTCGATGATCAAGTACGTAGTAAATTGCCACTGGTGGCTACGTGTATGAAAGCGCCAGTAATGGGGCAGAGAGGAGTCGAGAAATAAGGGTCTGACTTTGAACTTTGTCAGATGGTCCGCTCTGTAAACTATACTACGGATGTAGCACGATAGGCTTCATTACTCTAGGTTCCTAGAGCAGCAGGCTAGCAGGCAAAGAGGCAGGAACTTCCGAAACCGAGCAGTGAAGGGCTAGATGGCTAGTCATGTACGGAGTGGATCCTCTTTTGATCTCTAGGTAAGAGAACGCGAGACTCGCGAAGCTAATTTAATTTGAACCGCACTAAAGTCACCTAAAGGAACCTATAAGCTATAACGGTCAAATTTAAGTAAGTTGATTGGCTACTTCGTAAAATTTCCTCAAATGGGTAATCGCGCAATGTGTGGAAGCCATCCTGACTGGTTATCCTTACGGCTCCTTCATGATATTGCCATATTGGAATAACACTTCCTCAAGGCCCCAGTCATTGTGGACCTGGCATCGTTCATATGGAAAGAGTCGCGATTTACCCCAAACTCTTTCGAGTTCTGGCGCCAACGAATCTACATCATCTTTCCCGGGACTTGAAGTGAGGCATAACATTCTTTTTCACTTAGGGTATACAGTCTCACTAATACGCTAAGCCTCGTATTTACATTCATTCGTGGTCTCCAAGAAACAGAGTGAGTGCGTGCGCTGGATGTGCGAAGTATGTACATAGTACGTAAAAACTAAGAGTCTGGACAGCCCTAAGATCGCCATCATATGACCTCAGCCCCCGAGTTAGAGATAGCACTGAGTCCTGACGTTGAATTCTTGGAAAGCCGAAGAATGTGGGTTTGAATCGGAATTAGCGACTTGATGTCGGACATTTTCGGTCGAAAATTTGACGAGATCAAGTTTACACCGCTGCCTATTTAGATTAGATATCGTCCTCTGGAAATGAGGATACTTAGTGGTATATTTTACTCGTTTGGAGATTTTGCGTTTTCACCGAAGCTGAAGGGCTTGTTTCAGGCTTCTAACTCTGTTCATTATGTACACAATTATATACTTTGATAGTGGAGAGGTGCCTTGAAGACCGTAATGCAGGGGGGCTTTGGATGGCAAAGGTGAGCACTTTGGGACCATGCTGAACAATGTGTTAAGCACCCACATCATAACAACTTTGCTCGAGCAATAAAAGCGTAAGCAATTGTGTTGTGCACCCGCTCGAGAAATCTAAATATGACTCGAAGCTGATGAGGCACCTCACACATTTTACTCCTCGTGAAGCTATTTTTCCAAGGCATAACTTGAAGTGGTGCACATGTTTCCAAGCAACTGACAAGCTAATGGCCTACGAAGCCCCTGACAGTGGCCGCACATGATATCCTCAAGAACTTTTCAACAGTGCGGCAAATATCTGAAACCTGCCCACCAACTGGGTACAACATAGATCTCAAAAGCGACCTCGAGTTTCCTGATTCAAGATTGTCAACGATAGCCTGATGCGTTACCTACATAATCCCTGGTGATATTATTTCAACATGTGTGTATGAGTATGATTACTGAATTATCCAAATTAACAAATTGACTGGAAAACATCTGGACTAATTATTTACGAAGGCCATTTAGGGAATACCGCCATGTGCATGCAGCCGAACTTTTCCCGAAAAGGGAAATCATTTCAGGATCACCCCACGTTTCGAACGGAACTGTCCATTTAAAGTCCGGCCGCCTAAGCCAGCTTTGGATTAGGCACCACCTGCTCCAACGGGCTGTGGCATTAGGGTTTGATTTTCAGGGGGCCTGACTGGCTCACTCAACCCACACCTGCGAGATTCTACATAATTAGCAGAAAGAGAGAAGATTACTCACTCCGTAAGTCCGTACGCTTGCTGGAGGGAGACATAGGTATCAATCAATACGACGGTTACGACCTACGTATATGAAGATCAGATTGTGTGCGAATACTACGTAGGTCTACTATGTATGGGATTAATAACCGCTAATACATCGTCAGTTCTCTGCCTCGCTTGAGTATCAGGAGTCAATTATTTTCAAGCATAGGCTTATAACACAACGGAGTGTTCCGTACAATCCTCTGGATTGAGGGTCGGATTGTCGAAGCGGACTCGAAAACCTTTTCAGGTTTGCTATGCCAGCGTTGACGCACTGCGCCGTGTGCCACGTTCATAATTAGGAAGTTCCGGTAATCGAGAAGCCAGAGATCCTCCGCGGGGTGAATACCGCGCTACGTATGCCGTATGAACTTACTGTATCATATCTACGGCCGTAAAGGAGTAGCATAGTAAAGTGTGCGGGATTAAGAGCTAGGCCGAAATTAGTTAACGATGGATGAAGCAATGAAGCATTCCCAGCCCGAACCCTGCTTATCTTCCCGAAAGTCCCTGCCATGGCAGTTGAGCACATTTTTTTTTTTTTTTAGAAAAAACCGGAACAGCTTCTGAGCTGATTGGCCACTACGGTAGGATTCAAGGTTGATACGTAAAACGATGGACTCTGTGGCACTGGGGCTAAAATAGGGTCCCCCACCACCTAGTCTATATTTGGGACGAGTCTTCCCACGAAGTGAAGAATTGAGCTGAAACTGGAGCGCTATGCAGGACAGCTGATAAATTCAAAAGATCTAGAATTGACTGACTATGCACTGGAGGAGATATGAATGGGCAAAAAATAAACTTTCGTAAGCTCATACTTGGTGCATTGAGAACTAATTAATGAACATTAACATGATCCGCTCAGAACCGAGCACAGCCATTTGTCATTATACGGCAAGAAGGTAAAGGAGTTGAGAAAAAGCAATTAGTTAAGACTGGATACCACCGGATGCTTAACGCAGCCCTGTTCGATCCAATAAACGTTATTTAAGTAGTTCAAACAGCCCACCCAGCAGTGGATATCGGTATTGAAAGTATAAACTCCGTGGATCCCCGTCAGCTTAACATTTAACATTAAACGGTCTACCTAATCAATCAACGCGTACATAATAGATGTCTATATAAGATACATCTCTGATTCTTCAGCCGTCGGCTTACATGAATCGTCATAATTCTTGATTCGCTTAAGTAAAAACCGGTACTTTCCATCTATTATCTCACCTCATACGGAGTCGACTAGAGATCATTCAGTTGATACCTGCAGACTCTTCAATGTTACTGGTTGACCATCCTCATAAAGGAATCGACTTGTATACAGCGGCCAAAATGGATCGAGGTGGCTTTCCGGGGCACAACTCTCAGTCTTACCAGATGACGAGTATTGCTGCTGCGTCAGCGAGCTTGCCTGCTACTTCGAGATTCACAGCGATCCATGGAACAAGCAGCGCTTTCAGTGCGAATGCCAATCCTAATGAAGACTGGACAAAGATCTCAGATCTCGCAGAAAGACGTCGAATTCAAAATAGAATTGCTCAGCGTAATTATCGTTAGTGTTTGATGCTCCGAGGCCGAGAGCAGTGAGAAACAGTGCTGACAGATCACAGGCAAAAAGTTGAAGCGCCGTCTAGAGGACCTTGAGCGCAGAGCTGGATCTGCCTCTGCATCTCCAGAAACGGATCAAGCAGAGACTGCACAGCAGCCCAAATCTCGAGCCAAGAAATCTCAGTTTCCCAAAGTCAAAACTACTGCAACCCGTAAAAGGAAAAATCCGGCACCAGAATCTGACAACGCGGACTGGAGTCCGTCTGATGGTTCGCTTCCACTTCAACAACATGAAACATACGGCACCGTGCCTGAAGCAGGCAGCATCTATACTGAGCAGCTCCATTCGCGACAAATAGCCGCTTCGCCTCCAACGGACTCATTCTTTTATCAATCATATCCTCCTTATTCAGAAGTTTATGGTCATCATAGCTCTTACCCATCACCACAGCCTCTTCAACACGACGTATTTCAGAACATGCCGCAATCTCAATACGACCAAAGGCCAGGGCAGATAGCCTCTCAGCACCATCTGAATCACTTGAGTCAACCGAAGCAGACAAACACTTTTCCCGATGGCCAAGATCTTGATCCTCTATATCTCAACTACGCTTCAATTGCCGGCCTGGACATCCCAGCGTCCCATCAGCCGCAATATGGCCAGCAGACACAGGTAAATATTCTCTTTCTCCTATATCCCTCTATCTAAAAAGAGGTTGTTTCTATACCAAGAACGAAAAGAAATATTCTAACAGGATCCTTTTAAAAGCTGACGGACACCAACAGACACCGCCACTTACCAATACCTACTCAGACGGATACTCCTCGTCAACCTCCCCAGCCCGGTCACCCGACGAACACTCTCCGTTGACGCCAGAGCATGCAGGATTAACCCCGGAACATATATGTTATATGTGAGTTGAAATCTGGATCAGAGTTAGTACTAGTCAGCATTCAAGGGCGTTGTTATTCGGAGGGTTCGGCATGAACATTGTGTGCTAAACATGTATATATATGCGAGAAGGCTATTTGAACAAGCGATAGAGTATACGTCTCTCTGTGATACGATGATGGAAAGTACATAGACACTTATCTGACAGCGTTCAGGCTACAAGTTTCTTGAGTTTCGCAAACCCTAGCATGACTCAGTTGTGCCTTTAAACAGCGGTAACAATTCCTCACACATAAATAACAGTGTTAAAGAGTCCTATTCTCTTGAAACCTGGCTTAAAACCGTTCCTACGTATCAAATTGATCTATAATGAAATTTAATGTGTTGATTCTGATTATAATAGACGTACATCCCTGTAGGTACGCATCTGTTGTGCTGGAGATATATTAATTGTAGAAGTCAGCTTCGTACACGCGTGAATGATCTGTGCCTCAGGTGTTATCCATTATCAACATTTTACGTGGAAGAAAGAATCAAGTTGATTGAATCATGCAACCTACCAGCATAAGCTGCAAGCCTGCATGTCCTTAAATTGATTGGTGGACTCTCAGCTAATAGCGTGTACCTTGCAGCATGTACGTTAGCCAGGACTTTCCTATATCCCATGGTGTATTAACTACCGTATTCGGTACCTCGGTAGACTAGCTTCAGGAATTAGAGCATGGTTGCTTATTCGCATTAGCAAATTTATATCATTCGTGGACTAGATGTTTCCCGTATTGAATGAGATACGAAGACCCGTGTTCTCGATTAGGCAATCAATCAAGAGAATAATGAGATTGCAATCAAGTTTCAAACGAGGTGCTGTGTAACCAATTTCATGCAGTGATTGGACAGTCTGCTATCAGAATCAACTAAGCCACAAATTAAGAGCTAGTTTGTGCAAGCGACTATCCCCATAAGGAGGACTAGTACTTTGTAGGGCTACTCGGTCAAAATTCAGCTATTGAGTGATTACGTACTTACTCAATTTGATTAGCTGATCATTGACTATATTGTATCCACTATATGTTAGCGCAATATATGTAGTAAGAGGCCAAAGATGTCGATGCACGTGGGAACACAGACCTAATTGTGTGCTACTGGTAGCAATGAATTAACCGGTGTAGACTTCTTAGCATCTCGATTACACAGAGCTAATATAGCGATTACCTTTCACCCCTGTCTTCGCCGTACCTGTTTAGTAACCAGATTGTATACCAAAGGTAAGTGCTCCGATCTATTAGAATCTGGTGTATCAATAAAATAGAATCTGGCCGACCGGCTCTTAGGGCAGACCTATTGAACTTCAAATCTGGTGACTGAACTATCCAATGACAGCGAGCTCAGCCTATACTTACACAAAGTGGAATAATACTCAAGATTGACAGGAAGCTTCATTTCATTCCTTCCTTGTTCCGTCTTCTATTAGCACTAAATTCTCTGTCTACTAGTACTTACTACTGGAGTTTGACATAATCCGACAAGCAATCCCTTCATCTCCAAGTCATTTCCCTCACTGTATCCGCACAATTCTATTTTCCAGCTAAAGGAGGGCGGATGTAAAGATTCGTTGTGACACCAACACAAAGTGTATACGAAGTCAAAGTGCGTGGTGCGTGGACTTGAGCCATATGTACGGCATGTAAATAGACTTTGAAAGATGCATGGTTTGAAGACCCACTTATGCACCTTATCTAGTCTAGGCCTAAAGAGTGGGGAAGCGCAACGGCTATCTCCCCGTCCCGCTTTTCCTCAATGAGTTCAAACCTCCCAGGGGTTTGAGTAGATTGTCAAGTGTACCGACTAAAGCCCGATGAAACGCGACAGTATCGAATCCGTGTCTTTTCAGGTACCGGTAGTTAGAAACTAGTTCAATGTCTTTACTTTGCGTCTGTCGAAAATATCGCTTCCGCTGATTGCTGCACGGCTTCCGTAGATGGAGAATCGACTTTTGTCTGGAATTCTACTAATAATCTTCTGAATAAAAGAGTATTGCATTCTATATTATAGCACTGATATAATAAGCATAATAGCTTCATGAAATTCCTAAATTTGATACATCCATTGGACTTCGTCTCTGTGATAACCCATTGGCAGCATAGCTCTCTTTTCATCGATGGAATCCGTCCGGAAGCTTTGAAGAAGTGTTTCAAGGTTGCGAACCTCCAATTTTTCGACTTCTTCACAGTCCCCGTACTTATTTCGATCTCCTGATTCGACGGAGGGAAGCTGGTTTAAATCCGCGGCGTTACGGCGTTACGGCCTTCCTCCGATGGTCCGTATCCATAGAAGTCCGTGGAGATAAAATTATCAACTACACTGTGAGAAACGGCGACGATCTCGCACGTGGGACAGAACTTTGAAATGAGGCGTACTGTACGGCATACGTACTCAATAATCATTCTTCCCGTTTCGAGTAAACTACACCGACATGTCCAATGATATCTATTCTTTTGTTTTCTCGTCTCTCCACTGTCTCCAGTCTCTAAACGTATGTATATTGATGTACTTGGGTTTAGATTGTGATGGCGAGGATCTAGCCAATGAACATTGACAGATTGAGGCTACTGCCTCGTTGGGAGAAAAGTACGTTAGTATTGAACAACGGCATGACTTGTGGGGCTTTACGACTTCAATCCACTTCTCAGTGGTTGGTGGGATATCTAATGTTGAAACTACGTGTTTGTTTAGCATAGTCGTCTCTGTAGCACGGGAGAATCCATTATCTAGTAAGCATGTCTTTTCTTTGATCATGATGTCCTAGTAGTCCATCGAGGCTAGCATGTGGACTTATTTTCTCCCAGGTGTTTGACTGGTTCGTATGATTTATCCAGTATTTTATGGATAGAGACATAGATTTCCCTGGAAATTAGCTCACACTGCCTGTATGGCAGACACTGGAATGTATGATACTCGGATGAATTTTTCGATGCTAATGACTTGCGTCGATATACACATCACTATCTTTCATTGCTATGTTCATAATCTTTAAGCCCTCCATTCCCTGAGACCATCGTAAAGCCATTCATAGAACACCGAGCTCCTCCTTCAAGACAGACACACACACTCCATCTTATTAACAATGCCGTGCGCTACAGGAAAAGAGATAAAAAGAGAAGAAATTTAGGACAGAGAGAAACCCATGCTATGATGAATTTGATATCATGCAAGAGTATGCAGAGAGAACGAAGAGAGAGAGAGTAAAAAGATGGAGAGACATAAAAAAACATGATTCGACCCCACAAAAGCTACATAAAGGTAAAAGTGACATCCATATATAACGCCAGATATTTAGCCACCATCTCCATTCTTAGATTTCAGTGTTGCTGGGAGGCACATGTCTGCGCTTCCTCATGGGTGCTTTCCTTCTCATCCCAATTGCAGTTTGTTGAGATGCAGCAGCTGTCGTCGATCCCATTTCAGCGTCGCCCTCTTCATATCCCCCCTCATCGTCAATTCCGTGCGTAGCTTGATATATTGCTGATTCGTCTAATTCGTTGATATCTCTAGGCTTCATGCGTAGCCACTGCATTCGCGGGCCAGACTTGGCGCGTTCTGATACTCGGAATCCATAAATACGAGGCTCATAAATCCTGCCGAATCCTACGCCCGGGGCAAAATTGGACGACAGTATGCCATTGATCTGAGCGGGTTGATTGGCAAGTGGTTGTTGGTCTGCATTTGACGGCGTGGTCAGCGCAACTGATGTGTTTAAAGAAGACGAGCGCGATTGGTTTGAAGTATTACCGGCGGCTAGCGAAGCGGGTGACAGAATGCTCTCTGCACGGCCTCCAACGTCTAGCTCTGGGAATGTCATGAAGAATAAGCACCCGAAAGTCGTTCCGAAGAAAGCTCCATCTACTGATTGAAATCGACTGTTTGGTGGTGTGTAGATATCGTAACAGCTAGGACAAAACAGTTTGACAGTCTCCTGACCAGGGGTATCGGTACGGCCGACGGGGAGAACCTTGCATCCATAACAGTTGACGCGTGGGCAGACTCCAAAATGATGAACTTCATATTTCTCAAGCATTTGTTGAATTCCAGGCCGTGACGTGATGTATCGTTGATGAATTAGTCCGTACAATAGCTCCGCTGAGCTCTCTATCATACTGAGATCACTAGCCACCCGCATATGTCTTCGATCGCCCGCTCGACGGTAGCCCAGAGTTTTCTCATCGCCTAGTAATTCATCGTCATCGTCCTCTTCCTCCTCTTCCTCCTCCTCATCCTCATCATCCTCGGGTTCAACATCAAGAATCATCTCCAACGCTTCTTTGTACATAGGTACCTGAGATTGCAGGCCCGTTAGGTTGAAGTCATCCTCGATAAAGTCCTCCGACACCTCTGCGAAGTACTCATGGCCCATGAGCGAGCAAAATGAGGAGATCCATGACTCCGGCGCTCCATCGGAAGACGACATGTTGAAAGAACCAGAATCGGACGAGAAGGTGGACGTGGATACCGAGCTCAAGTCCAGCCTTTCAAGGCCTTCGGCCAGTGTTGGGGCTGTTTCTCCAGACACGTTGTCGAGGGTTGGGTCGAGCTAAAGGGAGGAAGCCGATTTAACTTATTGCTTCTGAGGAATCAGTAACACAAGATGGCGTGTGTAATTGTATCGCTGCGAAGGTCTTGCAATGTATATTTCTCGAATCGAAGTTCAAGGACTTGAAAGATTGACTCCAAAAGTGGTAATCGACAAGAACATGCGTCGTTTACGTTCGATGGTTGTTGTGGTAATGTCGGGATGGAACAAGCGCGCCGATACTATTTAGCGAGCAGTACCGCGTGGTCCATCTAGACGAACGGGAGAAGTATTAGAAACGATAGTACGAAAAGAAAAAAGAGAGCGAGTGCTCGCGCTTATCGAGCTTTCGAGGAGCCGCACGAAATTGGGATGGCGGGGTAAGACAAAACAAGAGGGTTTCGTGTCGTTCGATGAATCTCACGAGTAAAGGTCAAGGCTGCGAAGGGAGACACACAAAAAGTAACTCAGTAGATGTTCATTCGTATACCGTCATAGCGATACATTCGGCGAGTAAGTGGTTGACAGTGTGACCGCGCCAGACGCAGAACACCGTGTGTGGTTGGGAGAGTTGCCAGTTGCCGCAGATGCCATATTATCACGTGATATATCCGCAATCCAGGCGTTCTCGCTAAGACGATGCGATAAGATCACGACAACGCTGATAAGAGCTTTTTATATGCTTTTATCGATAACTATTTTCAGCCCTAGTTGCTCTACTCTGTACAATATAGAAATGCAAGCTCAAGCATTGTTCACACCTGCTAGAGAATATTTACCAGACTTGGAGCCAGACTCGGAGAAAGAACCATTGATGCCAGACTCATGAGCTCAGCCTCCTGCCAGTAGCCTGTTCTAGTAGATGTTTTAAGACATAAAAAAAATTATATTTTTCACGAGAAGGTTGAATAGCCACGGATAATACGGAGAAGATGCCAGCTGCTCTTTCGCCTTTAGACTAAAGATTAACATGCCAACCCATTCGCGATATCGAATCGGTTATTTCCTAGACGGCCAGAATCCTCTACAAAACTCTGCGAAACGGACGTCGAATACACTGCAAGTAAACCACTTCTGAAGATCCACGATTCCATCATTTTGGGAAGCATGAATTGTTAGCTGGGGGAAATCTTGTGCACGTACAAGACTATCAGAAGCTCATGTGCCCTGAGTGCTTGAGTCCTGAAGAGAGCCGCATACGCATTTTGTATTCGAGAATAGTCTTCGTCTCTGGCCTCGAGAATGGAGCATAGTTGGCCTGGTCTAGTTGGGGACTGTCGAATAGGATCCTTCTGGAGGGTCTCGAATTGTGCCTTGGGGTTTTTGTCGTATATATCTTTGACTCTGAGTGGGTTGATTAAAGATAGTTCGTTCGGCCCTACTCGTACCGCTTCGCCTTAGATCTTGTCGAAACTCTAAGCGGGTGAGAGCACAAAAATGAGGGCCATTGTAGTGAGACAAGGGATGAAAATGAAGTATTTTGATAGCGAACAGAAATCCTGCCGGAGACCAATGTCAACGAAATGTATTAGAGGCTATCACATCCACTTCGTATTATGAGGCCGCTGATAATCGAAGACGAAATCATTTTGATAGGGTGTCGGAAATATGTCAGATTCGATGAGTCTTCTTTGACAGTAATAAGAGCAGGGATTAGAACAAAGACTATCTGAGAGCTTTGTGAAATGACTGAACTTATGTAGCACAGAGATTTGAACCAAACAGGAACCGGTTGAATTCAATGGATCAAATCGAGATTCGCACGTGACCTTCGCTAGCCCTAGCTCTGGTTCTAGACTCAAGTACAAGTATGCAACTACAGATTTGATAGCTTATATGTTTTACAATTCTTTCGCTGAAATTAAAATATCTATTCTTCCAATTTTTCCCAAATTCTTTACTGGTGGCGCTGTTGACAGGCACGGTCTGAGTCTGTGCTAATTTCCTTTCCAGATCAACTAGTTAAAAGAGGATGGTGATAGGACATGGATTGATCTGTGGGTTCACCCATAATGAAAAGACTACAAATTTGTAAGCACGATCGCTCAACACAGAGCCTGACGAATGAATATTCGACAGAGTCGGTGGGGAAAAAAAAAGAAAAAGAAAAAACGGGCGGCAAGTGTTTTGAAGGAAGAGGTTGAAAGTGGTAACCAGAAGGGGTCTACTTCAGACTTATTGCAGCAATCTATGAATTTGGGATAAGTCTCTTCTCTTTGCTATAATCAGATAGGATCTGCTGCAGCTATTTGTGCAACATGTTTCTTTGTCTCACAGTGTATCAGCCTATACCAGCGGTTACCTCGGATGTCTAAGGTTGTATAAAAACCATCTCGACATCTGGGTGCGCAGCCCCTGAAAATTATCAATGAAGCATAAAGATAAAGACTGGACTGATTGAAATCAAATCATCCTATGAGGTATTGGGCAAATATGCCGGTTATTAAATTCCTATTAATGGCTCGAACGCGAGTTGAAAGATCTCATGACAACCTTGGAATAGCAGTGCACTTGCATATTTATTATGGCAAGTGTTCCATTAGCTGGCTTTGACGGAAAAAAAAAAACATCCATGAGTCTCAGCAGGCTGCTTGCTACCTATGGAGCCACTATCTTCTTTCTCTTACTGGCCGGGATGTTGACGACTCTTATCCATGAGTTGAAAAGGGAAATATGGTCTTGACAATTACTTGGCCGTTGGAGACAAGTAAGGAAATGACTGTATCATTATCACATACAGATGTCTCTACATGTTGTTACTTCATATCATACAATAATCATCGAGTTTTTATATGAGACCACTCAATATGCGCGAAAACTCGGCATCGCTGCTCAGAACCCCGGCCAAGCCTTCACCAGAATTCTGCAAATCACCATCATTCGAAATGAATCCGGTGAGATTATCAGCTCCAAAGGAATTCGTTGCCCCGACAGCTTCGAAAAGATTGGTCAGTTCATGACTGATTTGTAGGCCGTTCATGGGGCTGTTCCCTAGTTCAGATATTGTCCCCATTGTCGGCCCATATACCGACATGTTTTCCATGGGATGTCCGGCTAAACCTGCCATGGCAACGGCTGCGTTCGAATGGGGATCACGAGCATCTGTTCCGTTGTTGCGACCAAATACACCCAGTTTCTCGGCAATCTTGCGCAGTCCTTTAATCGAATTCCATAGTCTCATGGAGATGTAGGAATGTGCGCTGAAGCCGTTGATAAGATCCAGCGCTAGATAGAATTCGTCGCGCACTTCGCGGCTGAATTCACCAGGAGCATGGCAGACTGCGAGAAATAGAACAGCAAGCGCAGCGACCAAGAACCAATTGAAAGTTATTTGTTGTGTCCTGTAGATGTCAGACGTCTGATTGAGTCTAGCTAGAATTCGGATAGTGTCTCTAGCAATACCAACGACCGTGCGAGCATGTCCTTGGTTCTCGACAATACTTGATGCTGAATGCAGAACTGGTCTATAGATCAGGATCCGTAGATGATTCATTCGAAGGTATAATAGCACCCGCAGTCGCTGTAGTCCTCGATTGCCAGAGTTGTCGTTGCCAGGCGATTCCACCGAAAGCTTCATACTTTCCGGTATATTCTTGTACCACTGGCAAACTTGATAATCGAGGAAGCCAATTTCTTCTCTGTTAACGTCGGTAGAACCTTCGAACCCCACGCCAGAGTACCATATCTTCGAACTGAGCCGATCATATGCAACCATGCTCTTCGAGTACGGCCGCGAATCATCCTGTTAACTGTGAGTAAGCAAATATGAACAGTAAGCTATATCAACGAAAGATCTTACAGGCTCTGGAAGGCTGGGATCAATGTCACTATCCGGAATTGCGAAGGGCAAGCCCGTGCCAAAGCTGAATCTTCGGTCAAGGTTATAGATTGCCCAGAACAGTCGAACGACCTCCGTCCAGTCGCTTTCAGTTGGAAATGCTTTGATTACTGCATCCCATCGATGCAATCCAAGCTCAAGGCATGCCCGAGCGTTCATGCCCGTAATACGATAACACATCAATTCGTTGTCTGTGTGGAAGTAATACATTGCCTTTAAAACCGTATATTAGCGCAAAAAAATCAAGTCAAAGGAAGAATGACACACCATAATTGAAAACAGCTGAATCGTTTTGATATTTGCGGGTTCTAGTATCTTTGTATAAAACACCTGCTTCACAGTGTCAAAAAGCTGTCTTGCTAGCGTACTTTGACCACCACCCTCAAGGACCAGTGTTGTGGCAAGAATCATTTTCAAATTAAGAGAATCGTCGTCTTGTAAGCCATCCAACCCTGGTAATTGAGTTTGCGTCAAGCCGGTTCTTGTCGCTGCTTCTAGAAAATTGTAGAGAAGATTTGTTTGTGAAATGACCTTTTCAATGTTGAAGAAAGGGTACATCAAGCCGATTTCTTCTTCATACACTCTACACAAGCGTACTGCCTCTTCTCGAGTGATGGCCCATATCGGGTCTTTGGTAGGATGCATGGCTGCCAGGCGGGTCAAAGCTGTTGGCAGTGATGATTCCTCGGCGACAGCAGCGAGGTCATCATGGATTGAATTCTCGGTAGAGGTCAAACCCATGTCACGGAGACTCACTCGAGCTACACCAAAATTGAAAGCCGAACTAGTCGGACCATGGAATCGAGGATGTCTGGTTTGTGGTGGACTGGCTGGKGAAGGCTGCTCTTGGGAGGTTGAGATAGGCCCAGTACGAGAGGGGTCGGTAGAATATTGATCAAAGGGTACCGAGTCAAGTGATGTTTTGAAAGTGGATAGTTCATTCAGACTGGTGAATAGAGTATTGACCTGGGTTTGGAGAGCGTCAATTTGGTCTTTCATTACCCGAAATTCCCTTAACTAAAGTTAGCAAATTCCGGATGACTATGCATTAAATGCCGGGAAACTAACTCGGAGTCTTTGAAATTCCCATTGCAGCAGTTGGGTGCATATAGACCTTGGTAGTGGGTTAGCTCGTGTATATCAGCTGGAGGTCCGCACTAACATTCAAGATTGAGGTGCCCGCATCGTTGACAAGGCACCTGTCCATTGCACTTGATCTTTCGCCTCTTGCATTCATTGCTGTAGTCGAGATTGTTAGACAACTACACTATGGGTAAATTAGGGTTTAGGGCATCAATGACACCTGTATATCATACCAGGCAATCGAAATATACCGATTCCGCTTTGCGCGCGTCTGCGTTCCGCTGTCTGGGCCCGACTTTCTTTTGGCGTCCCCATTCGAGGACACACCCGAGGCTTGCGGAGTGTTTCCGTGCGGGTTAGGCGACTCTGAATTCATTTTCTTATGCCGTTTCTGCTTGGAACAGAGACCGAGGATGGGTTGTACAGCGCAGTTGAGAGTGCGGAACAGTCAGTTTACTAAGAAGGCGGGATTCCGGTGCGGGGACGGAAAATCTCCACTCCCGAGTCTGTGCCTTCCCCAGTTACTCCAGCTACGATTCAGCTCTAAAGTTCTACACAGTCTTTCAATCCATCTTCACAAAGCCTACATTATCTAATCATTGATAATTAACAGCAGCTAACTGTCTACTAACTGCACTATCATTGGAGGCTAAGCCGCTATGCTTTGCAATAGAGCACCTGCAGAAACCAATACCTTCGAAACTGCTTGAGCGATATTCAATCGGATCGTTTGCTCCCACGACGAATTCCTTCTTCCCCAGAGATAGAGTGCTACCGTCAGAGCGAGAGCCATCCGGCGATTCCAGGTTCTCTTGTTATGCTGTTTCAGACCTTCGGCAGTCATCTTAGATTGCCAGTGTTTCCAGACCGGAAACATGCATCGCAACCCATAGTCGATTTGTGAGAATCTGCGGACTTTAATTAAGAAACTAATTCTTTGGCTCAATGAGTTCAATACTTACGGATATGCGGTCGAGTTCCAACCCTTATCGTTTGTGTACCAACTTGTACAGCTGCCGTTATTGAAAGGCGTCTGCTTCAATCCATCCTGGACCTTTTTCGTCCATTCACGTTCAGCATTCTCCTTGATTTCCCAAGTGCTTACGGTGCCTTTGAGAATCGGCTTTATCAGTTTCAGAGTATAGGTGATGGCGTTTTCGCTCGCCAGAATGACGCTGGTGTGGCCGGTAACGGTATTAGGTCCAAAGATCATGAAGAAATTAGGAAACTTGTCCATCGCGACTCCAAGATAGGCTTGAGGTCCGCCTCTCTCCTCCCAAATCTCATGGATACTTCGACCGTCTTTGCCGATGACCAGAAGAGGTTGCAGATATTCGTTGGTTCGATATCCATTCGCCAGGACTATAATATCTGCTGGAAGCTCTACCTCATCGTTCTCGGCAACGGTTTTAGCCGCACGAGGATAAGTCGGCGCGCCAAGTGTGACACTGCGAGCGTTGACGCTCTTCAGTTCGCGGGAGGTCAGATTCACCTTTGGACGGTGCAAGCTTCTCAACCACGCGCCGCCAATGATTCGTCTCTTGCAACCCAGATCATAATCTGGATTCAGTAGATCATGATACTTGGCTGGAGCGGTCCTTTCCATGAAACGACGATACCTTTCTTGCTCGAGTGGTCTGTGCTTCTCAGTGTAGGATGTATTCGAGAACATCAGGAAAAACTCATGCTCAACCAGAAAGAAGACCAATGTTCTGTACACTCGCTGGAAACCAGGAATATACTGGAAGTACCACGACAATTGCTGTAATTGCTCGTCTTTCAGCTGGCCACTATCATCGTCAGGTCTGACCCATGGCGCTGTTCTTAGCAGCTGTGTGACCGATTTGATGTTGTATTTAGTCGACGATATGCTCGAGACAACTTGAGCAGCACTGGCGCCGGCGCCAAGGACAACCACATCTTTCCCATTTACATCGAGATCCTCGTTCCATCTCGCTGTATGGGTGAGTTCGCCTTCGAAGGTGTCAAAACCTGGGATGTCTTTCGGTATCACCTGCGGCTCTACTAGTCCACCTACAGCACTGATGGCAATCTTTGCCCGTATTTTCTCAGTGGCTAAATAGACACTTTTCGGTCCCTCGGCGGCGATTCTATCTCGTCGTTCGGCCTCTGACCAATCCCCTGCCCCAGGCACAAGATGAATTACGGTTAGTTCCCACTCTTCTTCGTCAGTCAACCACTTCAGTTCTGCCACCTCTGTGTGAAATTGTAGTTTGTCCACGATTTCGTACTTGTTACAGACGTCGGCCAGATACTCTGCAATCTCTTTTCCTGAGGGAAAGGTTGAAGTCCATTTGGGGTTCTGTGCAAAGGAGAAGGAATATAAAACTGCCGGACTGAGGAAACGTCAACAATGTTTGTCTATTGCATTACGTGTTCCATTTGCAGAGGGGCATACATATCGCAGGCAACGCCGGGGTATCTATTACTCCACCAAGTACCTCCAATACCCGATCTTCTCTCGAATATGCGAAACTGGTCGAAGTTCAGCTGTTGCTTAAGCTGACAACCCATGGCAATCCCAGATTCGCCGGCGCCAATGATAGCGACGGGATAGTAAGTATATCCATGTTTGTCGTATGTACTATAAGTGCGTATGGAGGCCATGTCTTCTATCTGCGATCAGTATGGTGAGAAACCGTACACAGTGGCAGACTCGACTGGGGTGAAGATAGAGTCTGTTGCTAGGTGTATTTAGATATGGAGTACTCAAGATCCATGGTGTACCAGGTAGGTGACCCCGCACCCTGTTCACAAGTCACGATTGGCGCACGATGATCGATCACAGCCGAGGATGCAAGTCGTCTACATGGGCGCTTTCTGTAGGCATGTATAACCGATCCAATCTCGATTGTGGGAAGGTAGCATCGTATTGACCCTGGTCAGGATTCCCTCATGATCTTATTTGGTACATTATAGGGCATTGCATGACATCTTGACCACGTATCTAGAGGACCTTGAACATGAGAACTTTGACAAGGGCTTCCTATCTTTCGCGTGTAAACTTTGTAAAGTTATCATATCTCTACCCTGTTATGTCTCTGTAGGGAGAACACGTTCTTACCTAAGATTCCAAAAGCACCACCAGGTACACGTGAAGCTCGTGCAGTATATCGAAAAGGCCTTAGCTTCCCCGCATTCCAGAAGTCCCGATGCTGAGACTAAATTTGTGAAGAGAAGAAGATCAGGGTCTGGGCTCCATAATTTCCATAATCAGCTTTCTCATTGGGGGATAGTCGCCGCCAGCCATGAATTGGTAGCCGACGCCCGAGTTTATCTTTCTTGCCTCGTTCTACTAATTGTGTATCACGTAGTATGCTTCAATATGATATCCGCCCGATCAATGCGAGTTTTCAGACTGTATGGAAGAAGCATAAACCATATAAATCGCATACAACCAATCAATCACAGCCTACAGCAACAATCCTCCAACCTATCAACAACAACAACAACAACCACCAACTGGATTCCGCCCGACACCCTCCCCAGCGAAAACGACATAGACCATTTCCGACAACAATACTTCGCTGCCGAGAAACCAGTTGTAGTTCGCTCAGCTGAGTCTGCTCGCACTCTACCGGGTTATCAGAAATGGTTCGTGCAGCATGAAACAGGCGGCAGCAGCGTAGGTCTGAATTATGAATATCTCTCCCAGTTCGGGGATGCGGTTGTTCCGCTGGAAATGACTGCCACCACATCCTCCGGAGAGGGTGGACTAGGAAAGGACGGACAAGTACAATTCAAACGCCTGCACGCGCCATTATCGATGTTCCTAGCCTATACCCAATTCGCTAGTCCGCCCTCTCTTGTTCCGCAGAATCAGAATATAGCGATGACGACGACGACGACAATCTACCTCGCCCAAGCACACATCTCCGACCTTCCACCTACACTCTCATCAGACTTCTCCCCACCACCACGCCTTGTAACAGAAACAGGTAGAAATGACATCTACGCGGCAAATCTGTGGATTGGGTCACCGCCAACGTATACGCCGCTGCACAAGGATCCAAATCCGAATCTTTTCGTGCAGCTCGCGGGTGGTAAGCGTGTGCGAATTTTAAAGCCGGGGGATGGGATGCGCGTTTTTACGGCTGTTAGGAACCATATTGCCAATAGCAATGGTGGCAATGATGGAGGTGGAGCAGCTATTAGAGGAGAGGAGATGATGATGGGATCGGAAAGGAAGGTGCTGAAGGATGTGATCTGGGGTGATCATCACTCAGATCCTGCAGTGGACAGCGTGAGTAGAGGGATGGTTGGGTATGATGTTTTGCTGGAAAGAGGAGATGCGTTATTTATTCCCAAGGGGTGGTGGCATAGTCTCAAGGGTGTGGGGGAGGGGATTACTGCTTCGGTATGCTCTTTTTCTCTCTTAGTGGATGATATACTAATGATGGATTGGCAGGTCAATTGGTGGTTTAGATGAGGTTGTCTTGACGATTGTCAACGATTACTTATCATGTATAGTAGACTCTATAGACGTAATGGCATATTCATGTATTATATACAAATATCATAGTCTAATCAACTATGAAAACCTCATTCCCTTGCTCGGATCCCAAGTCCCAGCCGACGCGCCAGCATTACCCTGTCGACCTGGCTGCGTACTCCCAGGAGCAGGTAGCGGGCCTCCGAATCGGATGCCCATGTCCGGCGACCAGATACCACCTGTATTTGTGACCGGTGGTGGCAGGGCTGCATTTGCTCTTGTGGGTTGCGGTGCAGTTAGAGGCTGTGCTGCCGGCGGCTGAGGAGCCGGAGGTTGAGGCTGAATTGGTTGTTGCTGATGAATTGGATGGTGAGAAGATATATTCAATGCCGCCATTGCAGTAGCGTTGGTAATATCACTTTCATCGTCAGTTTTTTAGGCCACTCCAAAGATAGGGTGCGAACATACTTCTCCAGCTGACTAGCCTCCATTCTCCGCTCTTGCACAAACGACTTGCAATCATCTCTAAATCGACCCACGATCTTGGCCAAGTCATTATAAAATTTTCGTCCAACATCAATATTGCCAATGAGCTCCTTGTATTTTGCGTATCCATTCTCGAGCTCTTGTAATGCCTTTTCACGTTCTTTACTTGATGTGTCACCGCGGCGGGCACGGTTGAAATTGTTGTTTGCTTCGCGGACTTGCGTTTCCAGTTGTTCTTGTTCCGTTCGTTCTTGGGCGACCATGTCGATGTCAGAGTCATAGAGGTGGAGATGCTCTTCAAAAAGGTTCTCAAATTGGCTTGCTTCGATAGGTTGCATGGGGAACTCTCGCTCAAGGCGAGCTGTTTCTTTCAGTAGAGCGGAATCTGCAGATACATTAGCTGAAGTTCAACTCCCATCAAGTTAATGACTTACTGATATCATCCGCGCGAGCCTTCTCCTTCAAAACCTGAACTCGACGCTTTCGTCGAGTCTCAAGTCTGCTCACTTCATTCAGACAACTTCTCAATCTACTCGTCTCCCTCTCTAGATCCGGCGTAATTGTAGCTCGACGACTGCTAGGAACATACGACTCCAGATCACGATTTGTACCGGTCAGAATTCGAAGAACCTTCTCAGCATCTCGCAATTTACCCCGAATCAGCTCGTCGGTACTTTGAGCAGAGGAAAAGTAACCATTAATATCCGACGCTGTTTGGTATACTTTTTTCCCGGCAATAACAGAAGACTGTCTGTTCCATCGGTCTGTACCATACTTTGCGCGAGCCCTGTCGTCTTCTTCTTTTTCTGCCGCCAGCAAATCTACGCCTTCGGTGTACAATGCTTTGTCGTTGTTCTTGACTTGAGCTGTGTCTTCAAGAGAGCGATACAAGCGGTTGAGGCCATCTTGTTGACGAAGTTCTTCCGCATGTGATACAAGTGTAGGTGGTAATCCAAGTGGTTTCTCCAACGCCTGTAGAGAGCCTGGTAGATTGAGCGATCGCAACAGACTAAATACGTTAGCATATACTTTGCTTCACATTAGTGGAAACTTACTCTCGCAACTTATCCGTCATTGACTCCAGCTCTCCAATAATCGTCTCATTAACCAACCGATCCCGACGATCAGAATATATACTAGCCGCAATATGCACAGCATACGGTACCAACTTGGCAAGTAACGGCTGCCCAAGCGGGCCATTCTCACCAAGCATAGAGATAGCATCAGTGACCTGCGTGGGCGCCTTCGCAGACACCATAGCCGCACGGTCGATCGGCTTCAATTCCGACTTTGGAGGCACCGGCATCAGATAGATCATATCATTATCCTTTTCAGCTCGCTTGAGATCTTCCGTCACTCGACTTTTCAATCCATTCAAATCACCCAGCACAATCCGATTGATCCATTTGGTCTCCTTGAGCGCTTCATTTACGCATTTCAGACTATCTCTCAAACGCGCAACTTCTTCTCCATATTTCCTCTTGTCCAAGCAATCCAGCGACTGCCGGTATTGCGCTGCAGCCGCGAAATGGTGATGTTTCGCAGACATATGGTGTATCCAATCCGTGCTAATCGCATTCGATTTCACCGCAAAGTCACCCGCATCTGCATAGAAATCAGACACTTTGGCTGCCAGTCGCGCTATAGAGGCATCTTTCAGTCCATCCTTGACAGCCTTTTGCCAGAAACATTCCTGCGCTTGCGCTAGAAGGAGTTCTTCCAGACTTTGTAGTGTCATTTCATCCATATCTTCTGGAGGGGAGGCGCGAAGGTCGGGGATGATGTCTTTTCGGAGGTGAGCGATAACGCCGGCACTTTGCGAGAAGTAGTTGCATGCCTGTTTGAGGCCGTCGGATGTAGTCCTATTTAGCGAGTAGGCGAGTTGAGAAAAGAGCGCGGCAAGATTGAATAGAATGTTTGCGAGTTCGAATCGTAGATTATTTTGCACGACTTCATACAACACGTCAGTATTTCCTTTATCGGCCACGGAGCGACATACTTGGCATCGACGTATTGAACCCAAAAGCTGGATACCACGAAAAATCCACCCCAACCTACACCAACATAAGCCCTAGCCCATCAAGGATACTGTACTAATATACGCACATCAACAGGAAACTTCCCGCCCAACCACTTCAGCTGCGCCGCATAAGTAACTAGTCGACTAACCCCGCTGACATGCGGTTCCTGCACATTCACGGCCTCAGATCTAAGACGATCGAGAATGAGCAGATCATCTGCGAACATGTCCGGTCGTTGATCATATTTGGACGAGATGTATTGCGTAATCGCGTCTGAGAGGGATACGGTGAGGGTGCGCCGAAAGGGCAGTTGGAGAATGTTGCCTCTGGATGAAGAGGGGTTGTAAGTAAGCATAGCAAGAGCGATGGTAATAGGAACGAGGGTTGGATTGGAGTCTTCTAGACTTACGATGCCATCTTATGTACGCTACAAAGAAAGGCTGAAATAACAGGATTAGAAAACAGTTTCGAGTGTGGAAGATAACTGAAATTTTTCAGAGGTGTATATCTCCACTCGTTATTATGGAAGATCAGATTGACCTGGCAACAGAGCAAAAGCGGAATGACGTCGGCTATCGTCCCCCACTAGTATGATTGATTCAATGTTTAGAAGAACTACTACGTACAACAGTAACATGAACTACAAGAAGAACACCTTGGCAATAAATTCGTAGATCATTACTGGGATGACATATTCCAACTTGATGTTTTCCGATCAAGTTCACCCAGCTGTTTCAATCTCGCGCGACTAGCGATCGCGTCGTATGTGAGTAGTAAATGATACAAAAAGTTCATACAATAAACAGTACAGAACCGTTTCGTCTTTTGTATGTATACAAGATCATAATACACATACTGATTTGTGTAATAACTCTTGCAAACAATAACAGATGGAATCGACGTAGCCTGAGCCTTCCACCTCTCCATATATAATATTTCAATAGTTCGATGATTCTATCCATGAGAACCAATCATGTCTCAAGGTTGTTTATTTGGGCCTTGGTATATTCGAAGAGACTGAAAAGAATCATGTTCTGGAAACTGGTTCGCATCAAAGAGACGGACAGACCCTTGTACATGCTAGATCTCGACACGGCCATCGAGGCTTCGCCGATTTCTTTTGTTCTACCCAGTAGAATACTCTGGGCGCGCGTCTTTCGTGTGTCGAGTGAATAAGTCTACTTTCATGTGAGTTATGATGATCCACAATCAACTTTAAATATAGGCACTTACCACGAGCCAAGGTATAGTTCCGCACAGCGCGCCTGCAACCATCGGAGGACCGAACGGAGTTTGCGCTGGTTTGCCCATCTCCTTGGCAATGACTTGCTTAACAGTCTCGTATATTCCAAAGTACAGTCCAGTTCCAATGGTGTCGCGAATGGCATGAAGATGGTACCCGGTGTAAAGGCCGCGGAAACCATGACGGCTGATGATCTTTCTAAAAGCCTGGATGGTGCCCAAGCGCGGTAATGAGCGTACACGAGGATCCCGAACAGCGTCCGGCGAGGCTTGAGATCGGTAAGACATCAGGACCGATGTCTGAACGACATTTTTTGCTAATTCAAAGGGGCCTGGAATCAATCAGTATTTGTCGTCAAATCCATGTTTCAGAACACTTACATGCAAATGGAGATGCAGCGAGACCTGCGCACATCCCAGCCACAGTGAATGTAGTAATTGTCGCCAGACTAGGAATGCTACCTTTTTGATTATAGTATTGCAAAGGCGAAACGCCGGTGACACGCTCGTATTCGTCGGAAATGCGATATTTCACGGTTTGGTAGGTACTGAAGCTGACGACCCGCACAAAGGTAACGCTCATGAGCGGGGGGAGAAAACCTATGCCAGTCAGTAAAATGCCATTGCTTCTCTAATCCATTCGACCTTACCAGCAGTATAACCGCGAAATCCTTCCGTACGCCATATGTATCTCGCACACTCTTTGAGATTGCGAAAATTATGACTGCTTTAATTAGTACATGACATTTTAATGCAGCCCAGAGGTGATGACGTACGTTTGCATCCGAGTCTTGAGGTTTTCTAGAGGGGTCTATTACCAAAGCGTCAGCAAGCATCAAATACACCATTCGATGTACCTACCACAGCCAATGTTGCACAAATCGTCGAGGTAGCAGAGGCCACTTGAGTTCGATATTTTTTCAACATACGATTCCGCTTCTTCGTGTCAAAAGCCCATGGACTCGACGTCGACATTGCGGCGGCAGATGCTGCTCGGGTGGACCCGGTTGAGGAAAGACGAACGTGACCGGTACTGTCGTTCATAGTCATACCTGGCAATTACTCAGGCCATATGCCGTTCAGCTATACAAATCTGAATGGCAGGAAGGCGCAACTAATTATGTTATCGATTGAACTGATTGATTGTATGGTCGTAGGGTGGGCTGGGGAACCCGATGGAACGCAAAGCGGTCTCTCAGGAGTCGAGATGACCGTTCGGCGTCCCACAGTCGTTTCTCGAGAGGGCTGCGAAAACCCACGTCGTCATGGGACTCGTAGAGAGGATTGTTGCCTTCTCAAAAGAAGACGCGGGCTGGAGGGGTTGAAGATATTTGGCGAAATTGTGCTATGAAGGATGAATATGGGTAAACCGATGATCTGCGTTCTTTCTGAAGCCGTCGTCGATATAAGCAACGGCGCCGAAGTGTTGGATTTAGATGAGCTTCTCTGCGAGCCAATATGTTGGTCGAGCTGAACGAGGCAATTGTCAATGCCAATAAAGTCGTGGAGCTTCGGGATCTATACGAGAATTCGTCGGCTATTCCGAACAATCAGTACTTGCAAGCAATCGTGAAAACACACTCGAATTTTAAGTGTAATCGATCAAGTACAACGGTGGTGATAATTATTTGACCACAGTCAATTGCACAATGGTAGGTCGAAAGCAAAATCACGTAGATTGGGGGGGTAGTTAGATGAGCTCGCCGCATGTGGCGGGAGKAGCAGCGGAACGTACCTCGTGTGGGGTGATCGATGAAGTTGTGGCTCGTCCTTGGTTCGTAGCTCTCCGTCCACCCAAAAGCTGGGGTAAAGAGATAGCAGAATGAGAAATTGGGTCGGCCTCGAGTAATCGCAATAGAGAGTGAGAAATAACAACCATGAAAGCGGAAGTTGTTCATGTTGCAGCAGCAGACGAATGGGATCGGAGCTGAGTGCACCGCGATCGACCGCCCGGAGTGGAATAGCGCGCTGAGATAAGCGGATGAGTGCACTAATGACGTCGTCGAGATGATCGGGCAGCTCTCCTTGTCCGATGCTCCTCTGTACGAAGTATCTCTACAAGAGACATTCTTCCCCAGGGGTTCATGCCATGGTTCGTCAGATTATCTTGACGCATCAGGCTAAGTTCACATCTACGGCGTAGCTGGGAGCGCTGTGAATCTGAAGTCGCGTGAGAATAACAGAATCCGAGTTCATTCAATGCTCTCTATGTGAGGAGCATATGCCTCGAGTGCATGCTTACAACGGCCCGACCCAGMAAACCGAGGCGATTTGCGCTATTTCGTACAGTCTTGAACCTTGCATCCTGTTGAATCCGTGGCCATTTCTGCATTTGCTAGCTGACCATGCATCGAGCCATGTCAAATGTGAGATATGTACAAGGGTGAAGTTGATATATTTTGCCCTTGTACACATACATAGGTACCTCCATATCGATTATACATCCCTGTCGCGTGCCCAAGCGCATACAGAACCTGTTTGCTGCCCACCATGCGGTTTCTTGGCTCTGCACCAGTACATTTCTTTTCCAAAAAAATCCTACCGTGTGTCATAATTTTGGTCGCGAAAGAATAATACCAAAGGAAGAAAAGAATCAAAAGAAAAAAGCAACTCCGGCACACACATGTAGGATATATCATTTCGTTTGTAGGCGGTCCAGTGTACTCCGTATCATGATATCGTCCAGAATGGACAAGCTTCCATTCTTCATCGATCCACCAGTTAATCTAGCATGATGGTTACACAAAATCAATAAATCTAATCCAAAGACCGATTGAGCAACCGTCTCGAGAACAAGACAGTAAAGCCGAGAGAAATAAGCACTGTCATCGCTGCTGATTCATTGCACGGGATGCTTGGCTCTGTCAGACAAGCATTTGATATGCATGCACGTATCTGAAGAAAAGCTCCTCGGCATGTCCTGTCTATCACTAGCAGATCATGGCCTTTAATAACGAACATCGGTACGGACGGGATTGATATGTCCATAGCCTTGGAAGCAACAAAGCAGCCGTCCCGTCGGTTAGCCAGGAGAAGGGCGATGGCCTTCTACTATGGTATACCTACATAGTACAGTGGCACGTAGTGTGCGCCGGTGGACCTCGGCCCAAGCCTTCCCCGCAAAACCCAAATAGGCCAACTCCGCCGGACATGTCTCCCTGTGAATAATCAATAATTGACTCTACTTTATGAGGATGATAAATACAGAGTCATCGAACCACCAAACCTGTGCATTGCGAATACTACCCTAATTATTGTACCATTATTCCTCTTTTTTTCAAAAATTTAGTATACAATTGCAACAACATTAAGGTTAAGGTTTGACTATTCGACAATATGGGCAAACAACAACAACCCGCCTACGTCCTCGGCGTGGGCATGACCAAATTCATCAAGCCCAGAGGCAAAGTCGACTATCATGAAATGGGATTCGAAGCCGGTGTCAAGGCCATGCTTGACGCCCACATCACCTACGACGACGTCGACCAGGGTGTAGCCTGCTACGTCTACGGAGACAGCACTTGCGGTCAGCGAGTGTTCTATCAGTTTGGTCTGACCAAGATTCCCATCTATAATGTCAACAATAACTGCGCAACCGGTTCCTCTGGTCTTGCTCTCGGTCGCACTATTGTCTCTCATGGCGCTGCGGATTGTGTTCTTGTCGTGGGTTTTGAAAAGATGAACCCTGGTAGTCTGCAGTCATACTTTAACGACCGAGAAAATCCGACCGGTCTGTTCGGAATGATGATGGCTGAGACTCGTGGTGTGACCAATGCCCCTGGTGCTGCTCAGATGTTTGGTAACGCTGGCCGGGAATATATGGAGAAGTACGTCGCATGCCTTTTTGAGGTTGTTCCAGAATTGACAAATATATAGATACGGAGCTAAGGCAGAAGACTTTGCCGAAATCGCTCGCATTAACCACGAACACTCCAAGCGCAACCCATATTCGCAATTTCAGGACGAATATACCCTTGAACAGGTCTTGAAAGCTCCCATGATCTTCGAGCCACTTACCAAACTTCAATGCTGTCCTACCTCTGACGGTGCCGCGGCCACCGTCATTGTCTCCCAGGCTTTCCTCGATGCTCGCCCCCACTTGAAGTCGCAGGCTATTCTGATCGCTGGTCAGACCATGGCTACCGATGACCTGTCTCTCTACGACCGCAGCTCTATCGACCTGATGGGCTTCCAAATGACCCGCCACGCCGCCCGGACCGCCTTGGCCGAGGCCAAAGTGGACGTCAAGGACGTCAAGGTCTGCGAATTACACGACTGCTTCTCGGCCAACGAGATGATTACTATTGACGCACTTGAGCTCTCCGCACCAGGAAAGGCGCATGAAATGGTGCGCAAGGGCGACATTACCTATGGCGGGCACATGGTCATCAACCCCTCCGGAGGTCTCATTTCCAAGGGCCACCCTCTCGGCGCTACGGGTCTTGCTCAATGCGCCGAGCTTGTATGGCACTTACGTGGCTGGGCCAATAACCGTATGGTCAAGGGTACTTCGGCCGCTCTGCAACACAATCTCGGTCTCGGCGGTGCTGTCGTCGTAACCGTCTACAAGCGCGCCGATGGCAAAGAAGCTACCCCCGTGTCGGATCAAGAAATTGCTAAAGTCACTGGCCTTGGTTACAACCCTGCTGTTTCGGCAAAGGGTTTCACAGCAGCACAGGCCAAGTCGGTATTGAGTAAGAATATCAGCGAGTATGCTCAGGGTGACGTGCAGGAGAAGGTTCTTGCTCGTTTTTAGCTGGTCTGCTAGATGATGAAATGATGTAGATTTGTCTGACTTTTCCGAATACCATAATTTCTTGTTGTACTCAACCCCCATGTAGTTCAATTTGATATTAAAAATAAGAGTGAATTTCCATCAGACATTTAATTTATCTCTGCCTGAGGCTCTTGATTTATAGGGTGCTTATATAATACACGACCCACTTATTAGTTACTAACGCGCCAACAAATTTTCCCTCTTCCTTCCTTTTCTCTTCTTCATCTCATATACATATCAAGGTCTTCATACCCTTGTAGCTGAGTTTTTCAACCGTCTCATCTACAAATTTAGAATGTTTAGACCGAGACCGAAAAAAATGCTTGTTCTAATCCCGACGATTCTTTCGAGAAAGACGCTTATTTTTGCTCTGTGCGGCGGTTGGGTTCGCTTATAGCATACATCATTTTCATATCTTGTTGATTCTTCCTGTTTGATGATGACGGGAAAATTGATCATGCTTGTGCCTGGAGATAGTACCTTTCATTGGCTTGTGTTACTAATCTTGATAGGAAAGAATAAAACTACATTTTTTCTGCGCTCTTTTCCTTACTTCGACATCGACTTCGAAACATTCCATTGCGCGATATACCCTCGCACAAAACAACACTGGCATGATCGTCTCCCACCACCGACGCATCATCCATACCTACCTACGTATGTAGCTTCTAAAGCACGGCATATTCGAAGTCTCGTCTGTCCATCTCACAATGACGGAGGAGGTCAAAATTTTTGCCAATAGAAAGAACGCACTTTTTCTCACAAAGAAGAAAAAGGCGGCTTCACTCGTGTTGCGTTGGTTCTAATATTAAGATGGGGCTTTACGTGTCAATAGAGGGAGATACATATGCCTTATGATACTACCTACCGTAGTAGTGACTTGGAGAATGAAATTGGTTGTGCTTGATGGAATGCAGATTTGATTACTATAGAACATTGTATCTACGAATGTCGATTGACACCTTGGTAAGGTCGGAATGTTTTCATGTAAGGGATGGAGATGGTTGTACCTTCATCCCCGGGCACGAACCCCAGGAATGATATCCCGTCCGTGGGAGAAACAAACATAGGCTTCATGGATAGATATTGAACTTTGATCGTCGTGCCTCGTTTCATCTTATAATGTCTCAACCCTGTCTCATGAGTGGTCTGTTCGCTGTTCTTGTTGACAGTCTCTCTTTTCTCTCGAGAGAAAAGAGAAAAGTGAGTGCTCGAGCACCCATTCCATGTTACAGCTGTATGAACATCTACATTGTACGCGACAATCCTCCATTATCCAATTATGTCCTGCCATCCTCGAGATCATTTGAGGTACGCGTGGTACCGTCCATGTGCTTCCTTGTGCAAATACATAGTACGTTCGTAGGCATGTTGATCAATAACTCCAGGAGGACCCCCTAGCCACTAGATACATAACACACTCCGTTTCACGGTCTTTTGAAGGATGTTGTGGCCGAAGGGGCGTTGCACCTTGTAGCCTTGTACACTTGAATAGTAAATTACCAGGTATGCCCGGTAGGCACGTAGCGAGGTTACATGCAACATATTAAAGGGGACGTGATGCTCACCCAGGCACGAGTCCTGTACAATTCTTCTTTTGTAACTTTCGACCTTTGAGATTTTCGATTACCAGCAACTTTGATCTTCAATTTTGCCATTCACTCTTTCTAAAGACATCAATACATATCAATCTATCATCTTCACCAAACAAAATGGCCCGCTTCAACCTCTTCTATTACCTGTTCGCTGTCTTTGCGGTCCTCGCCCTCGTCGCAAATGCAGCACCAACATCCACCCACCCCAACACCGGCAGCGTGGCCGGTATGCCCGGCATGGCCACTGAATTCGACCACGACAACAACGCCGATGCCGACAGCACACAGCACAAGCAGGTCAGCAGCGACTCCGAGTCGGAGTACATGAACGAGATGGAGAATGCGCTCGAAGCTGCAGCAAAGGTAGCTCCTCCCGTTTCCTTTTCTTCCCTCCAAGAAGAGTTTCTTTTAGTGCACAGTTGACGAGCTGACAGGCTGCTGCAAAGGCCACTCCCACTTCGGCTGGTCCTTCGCGTCCCACCCCCGGTGTACCTACCACCGCTCCTAGCCCGACTGGTGCTAAGGCCCAGGCTAGTCCTTCGGCATCTGCGGCGGCTGCCAAACCAAAGGGTATGCTATCCAGCTTGCCTCTGGTTGGAGGTTTGATGGACGGATTGCCCATCTAAATTGGAGATGAGTATGGAGTTGTGGTGTGGTGAATGTCTGGGAGGATGCTAGACCTTGAGGTCTAGTTGATGGTAGAATTTGTTATGGAGTGATGTTTTGTTCTTGTCTTTCATTACAGGAAAACCCTGAAACTTTTTTAGAATATCACAGTTGGAGTCGTTAGCTTTGGCGGAGGTTCGGATGTCGATTTAGCAGTTATGTCTCGAACAATGAAACATCATGCTAGCTTATAGCTTGGTCTTGCTTCCCCTTGTAAATCTCAATTACTCTGGTTTTTGTCGTCTTCCAGCGAGCGCCTGATGCCAGTAGATTGTTCCACAGGACAGGTTTAGTAGTATCAGCCGTTGGAAGGATATCAACTCCAAACCTATCTAGCATCAGATTGACAAACGCCCACAGACTCTCGCTCTCCCATGCAGCTATTTGAACAGCAAAGTGAATAGTCCGCTTCATGACCAATCTCCTCTCTTCAAGCAAGCTGTCTTGTAGTATATTACTATCGCAATTGAGGAGGTAGAAAAGATACATCCATCCCGAAATATCGCTCGGATTGGACAAACACCATTTCAGCATGGGTTCTACCATACCGATAGCCAGCTCAGTTAGTATGCCTTGACTGCCGCTCTTCGAAGACTGGCAGACTAAAGTATGGAGCTGGCGGATATAGCTGAACGCATAATAGTTTCGTGGATGCAGCTGGCTCGACTTGCAGACCACGTCAAGCTCTTCTAGTATGAGGCTGCGAAGTGAGTTATCTGATTTTCCATAAGTTACAGTATTTTCTTCCCTCAGGGCCAACGACTTGGTCATGATCCATAGCCGATGTTGCCATAGTGTAGGCGATTTTGTATGTCGATGCAATGGCGAGCATTGAAATGAGGTAATCAGAGCTCTTTCTCCTTGCAAAAGGCCTTCTGAGAGCTTATTATCACGATCAAGAACAAATTCCTGTATCAAAGAAGATATATATCGTTTCCTCCAGTTGCAGGCCGTCACATGCTCACAGTCGAAGAGGAGGATGATCTGAGTCGCAATGTCCAGTTCCTTGCTTTCATCTGAGAACGCATTTGTTTCACTTCTCTTCTGGTGAATAAGATATTCAAGGAATTTCTTCCTTGCAATTAGAAAAGCCTCAACCAAAGCTGCTTTGGTGATTCCGATGCAAAGTCCATCTTGTAATAGAGGCCCCAGACCTGGGGTCAATATTTCGATTTCCAGAACCTCATCTGATTTCCTATTGACGAATATATTAGACAGAGAATTGTACGTGTCATTTCCACTAGTTGAGGTCATTGACATTGCCAAAAAGCGTGCACATAGTGGTGATGTTTGGTGACGATGGTAAATTGATGGTAAATTGATGGTAAATTCTACGAGCTGTGACAGGCGATGTCTTGGCGGTTCGGAGGACCTGCCGCTCGTTCGTAAAACACCAGACGTCATTCATTATTCTTTCCTGCCCGACCCTGACCTTCAACCTTTCACAACAGACCGTTGGAGCTCCAAGCTCGCGATATCAAAAGCTACATATACCCTACAAAACCGGTAACTGGATCCCGTGTTCACTAAGAAGCCCGCGGTTGTCGTTCCCCTCCGCATTGTGCGGTTTCCCACAATCGCATCAATCTTCGCAATCTCATCGGACAGCAGTAACAACTCAAGATGATTTCCTTTTTACTTCTCATCTTCCTCATACAGCTGGCCATATATATCGTCAATACGATCGGCGCAAGTACAATCGATGATCTGGTATGCACCGAGCAACTCGTGTGATCCTGGCTTGCAAGAAATATCATGCTAACATTCTGATCTTGAAAAGCTATGGATCCTCTACCTACGACTTCCCGTCCCCATCTCCAAAGATGCCCGTAAAAACGCCGAGCTCAAGCGCGATGTCGTCCAACTCAAACGGGAAATGAACGCGACCAGCTCGCAGGACGAGTTTGCCAAATGGGCGAAGCTACGAAGGAAGCATGACAAGGCCATGGAGGAATACGAGGCGATGAGTCAGTATACACCCCTGAAGGGAGACTACAGAAATGGGAATATAGCTAATACGTGGTGTTTGGGCAGACCGATCAATGGGCTCAAGAAAAACCTCGTTCCAATTTTCGGTGAAAATAGCCCGATGGCTAACCCTCAACGGACCTCGCCTGTTCATCCAATTCTACTACACCAAAACCCCTGTCTTTGATCTTCCGGCTGGGTGGTTCCCGTATCCCGTCGAATGGATTTTGTCGTTTCCGCGAGCGCCGCTGGGATCGGTTAGTATCCAGGTATGGAGCAGTGCTTGTGCGACTGTTATTTCGCTGGCGGGCGATGTGGTGATATCGATTTTACAGAGGGGACAGGCGAGCAGCAGACAGGCTCAGGCTGTTCCGGCTGAAAAGACCAAATAGGAGGATATGTGCTGTTACTACGACTCAAAAGCATGATGCATACTTGGAGTGGCACTTATGATTATGATTAATCTCATTTGATAATATGAAAATATGAAAATATTATGCAGCTGCATAATGTAATTATGTATAATACCAAGCGAGATATGTCCATCAGATATGAATTCAATCTGGTCTTCAACGGTCCTTGCACGATGGCCGGATCCTCTGTGCTTGACTCTATGATTGGTTTGTATCATCACACGAACCTCACTATCCCGACTCAACTCTTGAAGCATGTTCCAATCTTGGAAGATAGGTAATCAAAAGTCCGGCCCCTTTGACAGGGCTTCTGTGTTGGCCGATCAGACAAACGACAACATAACCCGCAGTCCGATCAACCAAATCACCGCTTTCCATAAGCTACAGACTTTGTAAAAGAGAAAAAGAACTCCTCGCCTCAAGAATGAGCCCCATTGAGTTACCCGTCATGCAGACGAGCAATCGCATGACTATCGAACCACGACGAAGAGCAACCCCAATACTGACGTCCCGAAGGACATCCTCTTCTCTCTGAACCCCGTCAACGCCATTGTGTCCACTTCCCGAAGAAAAGTGTTGCAGAGACCGTGATCCAAAGGAAGAATAGGAGCGTAAGCCGCTATCAAATTGCTTTTATGGCGGCGCGTTTCCGCATTGCCTGACTGGACATTCTCATCGAGAGAACAAAAACCAATTTGCGAACAAACTGGGCAGGGTGTCCGGGGACTTTCTCCCAAAGCTTGTAGTGAGAGGTATGGGTATACACTCTTGTGTGTGAGCTTCGAATGCGATTCTTTGAGCGAGGAGTTGGAGAAGAGAACCAAGAGTTAGAAGAATTTTCTGATTTTTTCGGTTTTAGTCCGGTCCGACGCGAGGACGCTAGCCTATTTTGGAGTAGAATGCAAACTAGGCAAACAGGAACGGCAGAAAGTCACGTGTGCGGCCTCTTGGGAACAACACGTGAGACATTTCCTCTTCGGCGCAAATCTGATTGATCCACCACTTTCGATCGCAACCGGCAGTGGCCGAATGTCACCTCGTTGCACGGCCAGTTCATGTACTCCGCGATATAGGTTGAGGCACATGCAGGCTCCTGACTAACAACACGCAGACCGACGTACGACGTACATCCGTGTTCAAATTGAGGCAAATCCTCTCAGCCAGCCGGGGCTGAGCCTGGACCTGGACACTCGAACTGTACGTAATGCCTGTGAGGTATTTCGAAACTGGGCGTCGACTCGTCGGACGAGTGAGGCATTTGTTGATAGGTCACGATCTCAGCTATCATTCTACTTGTTCAATATTTGGAGTTGTTTCAGACGGATGCACTTCCCCGGACTGTGTGGCGGCCAGCTGTGTTACTGTTCCGGCTGCACATGTCAGATCAGACAGTCTTTAGACTTTTACTCATCCTGTAGTTTAGGACCAAGAACCGATGCAAGGTTGAGCGTTCCGAATTGGCGCCGCAAGAATCCATTCTTAGCTAACCTTGGTAATTACACACGATCAAACCGAGTCACGCGAATAAGCAAGGTGGCTCACATGGATATACAGACCAATGCAGGGCCTAGGTCCGTACGCTGGTGCATTCTGGGCAGTTATTTTAACGTAATAGCGTCGCGTCTAAGCCTAACCTCAGACTCTCACAGGTTAGTGCCTACTCCGCTGAGTCCGCTCCCCAGGCTTAGGCCGTCTCCCGTMCCCCATCTTYCCCGCCCGCCGCTCCCATGAAGGATCCCTCTCAGCGCCTCACATGCCCAATAGGAATGTTGTGCACACAAACTTCTGGCTGGCCAAATCCTGTGTCTGTGTCACTGCGTGCCTTCTACCCGCTCTCGTCTCGCTGCGAGAACATTCAGCGATTCAACAAGAAAACAAATTGTGGGGACAGCGAGATCCGGCCATGCGATTTGTCCGCGGTCTGGCAAGGGCTGCCCTTGTTATGATCTGTGCCAGCCACATGACCTAGTGAATATTTACTTTTGAGTTAGTCAACTATGGAGGCCCGGGGACTTGGGTTGGTTTGCTGTGTGACATACCATGAGTTTATATAGGGAGACGCTTCCCTTCCGGGGTATTCCTGCGGATCTAATTCAAGTCAACAAATTCCGTCCGTTGAGCACGCGACAGCCTACCTATCAGAAGCCTCCCTACAGAAGAAGGCTGGTTGTTGATACACATTGCTGAACCCACAGTATATTACAGAATCCGGGGTACAGGACATGGATTTTATCAATCAAAAGCTCGCTAGGCTCAACAATCCGAAATCTCCACAAAAAGCAAAAAGAACAGAAGAAAAACAAGCTAGGAGAAAATCTTCGAGCAATCCAACCCGAACATGCACATATTGCAAGAAACGAGAACTACCCAACCCGCGAGCAGATCAGAAACTTAAACGATGTGCTCGCTGTCGTTCAGCACTGTATTGCTCGCGGGCATGTCAACGCGCGGACTGGAAGAGGGGACATCAACGGACGTGCAGTGTGGGCGCCATCATGGTTGGGAATAGTTATCTGGACAGTTTATCGACGGAAGATACGGCGATGGATCAGTTAATTGATGCGTACCGGTTGAGAGTGGAGGATGAGAGGATGTATTGCGGAAGGCTGAGGGGACGATATACAACCAACAACCCTGACGATGACAGCAGTCAAGCTCTGCAATACGCTTTTCAGGATTTCCGCTACTTTCTGGATCTAGCTGAAAGCGCAGACACCAGATCCAACAATAATGAAGAAGATGATATCGCCTCCACATCGCCTTGTTCATCGACTACACATGACAACGACACAGACACCAACTCCGCATCCTCACCAACACCATCCTCGTCATCGTCATTATTCACAACTACTAAAAATAAACAGAGCATACTACCTCGATGGTGGAATGCAGAGAAAAGAGCATACTGTGAACAGCGTGCCATGAACGAAAGCGCAAACCAAAATACATGGTCCACATTATTCTATCCAGCCGGCAAGGACGATATTGTCAAACGTTATCAAGATCAATTTATGCCCATGAAACTTAGGATGCTGGCCGAGCGGGTATATGGATCAGATGTCATGGGCGGACAAGCTCATTAACCATGTACTGTAACATGATCTTACGAACATTAGCTTTAGCATTTGAAAGGTAGGACACCCAAATAATCGAAAATAGCATATCGAATAAACTCCATTCCTGTATAACGGGTTGTAGTAAACTTTTGATCTATACACATAAAAGAAACATTCACATCAGGCTTTGCCGGCAGACTTCTTTGCCTTCTTGGCCTTGCTCTTCTTGGCTGATGAGGTCTCTGGCGTAGCAGCGGCAGTCTCTACCTGCTTGACCGGGGTAGCAGTCTCAACCTCGGTTTCAATCTGTTCCTTGCCTTTCTTAGCCTTTTTGGATTTCTTCTTGGGCGTTTCCTCCTCAGCAGCAACAGGAGCAGTCTCTTCAACAACAGCAATGTCCTTAGCAGGCGCAGCTTCTTCAATTGCAGCATCAGCAGCAGCCTCCGGCGCCGGCAACTTCTCCTGCACAGGCACCGAATCCACAGCCTTCAACTCCGGCATGTCAAACTCATAACCCAACTTCTTCCACTTCTCTACCTTCGCCAACCGTCTCTTCTCTTCCTGCTCGATGCTCTTTGCCCACTTATCGCGCGTCTTGCCGCGCTCCAGACGCTGCTTCTCAATTCTGTTCCAAGGCACACGCTTATACCGACGGTTTGCGCCCTTCCACAGTTCAGGGTGTTGCTGTTCCTGGGGCACGTATTTGCATTTCAGAATGTGGCCGTACATGAGGTAATTGTTCATTGTCTCCGCGACGATTTTGGCGACGACTGAAGACGCAAATTCGATAAAGGCGTAGTGCTTGGAGCGACCTGTGACGCGATTGCGGGATAGGCGGAGACGGGTTATGTCGCCGAATTGGGCGAAGTAGGCTCTCATTTGGTGTTCATAGAAACCGTGGGGAATGCGTCTGTTCATATTAGCACGCACCAAAAAAGTGCAAAGTTGAGGGAAAAGGGACTTACCCAACGTATACAGTGCCAGGCTCATCAGGCTGATTATTCTCCTTCAATTTCTTCTGAATCTTGCGCTTGGCCTTTTTGGAGTCTGGAATTCGGGGTACGGCTTTGCCAGCTTCGAAGCCCTCGTCTTCAGAGGCATCTTCGTCACCACTGCTCTCAAAGCCCCTGATCAATTCCGCAGTTTGGTCGTCGACTTCGTCATTCTCAGATTCTTGACCCTCGCTACCCTCTTCCTCAGATTGGTCCTGCTCAACGACCTCGACCTTCTTCGCCTTGGCAGGAGCGGTCTTTTTGGCCTCTTTCTTCTCTACGTTCTTCGCAGACTCTTTTTGCTTCTTTAACTTTGTCTCTTCTGCACTTTCGTTGTCCTCTTCGTCACCGCTCAAAAAGTCGCTCGCACGCTTGCGCGGCTTGATCTTTCGGGCTGGTGCATCAGCGGTTTCTGTGACGGTAGCTTTCGCGGTGCCATTGGCTTTTTCCTCGGCGTTCTTCTTTTTGAGAATAGGCTTGGGGGTGGCAGCGGGCGTTGCTTCAGCTCCAACAGTCTTTTTGGATTTCTTGTTGGGAAGGTCTGGGGTAGCGACAGCGGCGGCGGAGGTAGCTATTTTCTGTTAATATGCAAATAATTGGCTTTCAAAAACCGTGACTTACCCTTGCGCTTCTTGTCCTTCTTTTCTGGAGCCATTATAATTGGATTATCACCGTTTTAAAAAACAATACTCAAATCGAGAGACAATGGTATGAGCGGTGCGGAAAGTTTGATACTTTTTTTTTCTGCCCATGCAGCGCCAAGCCCGGCGCCTAAATTGGACTCCACCTACACGAAAGAAAGAGCTTCCTTCTCCACACCAACTTTCAAGCTCAACAACATATACATGTACATAACCACGGAACATCATGGCAAAAAGAAAAAATAAATCAGGCGCTAATATGTCGCATGAAGAGATTTGGGATGATACAGCGCTTGTGCGCTCTTGGGACGAGGCAGTAGAGGAATATAATGTATGTTTTCTTGCCGTCCCGGTCTGATATATGTTCACGTGACTGATATGCAGTTTCGTAGCTTTATCATAGCATTCATGCGCGAGGGGAGAATGTGGAGGAAGTCTTGGACCGCGCCGAGAAGGAAGGTGTTGATGCCGTTGTAGCTGGGATGGAGAAGTTGCAAGAGTCTATGGATGTGGCGGAGGACGGTGATGCTGCTGCACAAGAGGATGTTCAAGTACGGCTACATCTTTTGGCGGTTTGAGTGGATGACCTGCTGACAAAATCTTTTAACTACCAGGAAAATATGACGATATCGGATGAGCCCCGAGTCCAGACAGGGCCGTCAATTTCTGCCGGCATAGTACCACCGACTGCTGGCGGCGCACCAACTGCGCCTGATGCATTACTAGGACAAGGTAAGCCGTGAGAGCACACTCTCAGCTAGGAGAAATACGCTAACCACGTTTTCATAGTCCAAGATCCAGCTCTGAAGAATCTGATGATGGCCTGGTATTATGCAGGTTACTACACGGGTCTCTACGAAGGTCGACAACAAGGAGCCCAGACTGATGGTGCCAGCAACCAGAAATGAAACTGGGTTGAAGGTTGTATTCACAAAGTCTTCTGTTTTATGACTAACATTCATGTTGCTGTTGGGCTCTATTAAGTTACTGTGATACCCCATATAATAGATGCTCTTATCTGGTTAGAAATTCTCATTTTTCTTCCAAGATCGTCCACGCCCTTTGAATGGTTGGTTCACAGGAGGCTCTAGAGTGAATCGGAATAATTTGTCATTACTACGTATCTAGCTACTAGACTGACAGGCAAACCCTTGGTCTGGATACTAGTTAGGGCTTAAGGTGCGACATGCTGAAGGCGCAAGACACTGTACCGCGACAGGTCTGCAACATCGGCCAATATTCGGCGAAAAATCGATTGAAATTAGAGTACTTGGCCTTGAATAGATTGTCAGAGTACTGGAGACACGGCTCATACATAGTAAATTGGTGATTATGGGGTTGCTTTAAGTAGATAGTGTTCTTTGCCCAAATCGAATAAGATCTGACTTTCATTCTAGCTTATTCATTAACAGTGAAAAGCAAATACTGTAGAAATAAGCTAATGAGGCTAAAAGACGGAAATGCAGTCTCAAATAGACTACAATCGTCTCAGAGCCTCACGGTACCTGAGCCTAGGCCAGGAGGCTGGCGGCTTGGAACAGGGATGAGACACAACCTGCGACAACAACCGTCTTAACCCTAATCCCGACACAGCACTCACATATCTGCGATGCAGATTTCTTTCCCATATACAGTAATACGAGGAGTCAATATAACCTAATAAGGACATCAGGCTCAATAGACGCGACACTGCGCCTCTTCCACGTGTGCCTCTTTAGATAGAACTGAGTTAGATTAGGGCAATGGCTGAAACTGTACATGTCAAAAGGTGTGTTTGGAAAGTGTTAGATCAGCTAGCAAAGCGGAGAGGGCTTCTTCCTATCCAACGGTGACTCCAAGCCCCGTATGTGTTGTTGAAGGGTGGCGTCTGTACGTTGTTGATTTAATTCATGCCATTTCCCTCGTTCTCGGTTCTTGGTTTCTTCTTGGAGTAGACAACGCATCGCTCTCTTCTTTTCTCTGCCTCTCTTTTCAGATTCCGATTACTAGGTAGCTGTGCTATCAGAATCTTTCTTTCACTTCAAACAAAAGCTCTTGTCTGTGACTAATTGCTTCGATTGTTCAATCTTTACGTCTTGATACCCATTTTTTATACTGCATTTTATACCAAAGCCAACCCACGAAAACCGACAAGATGGTTTCCTTCAAATCTCTCTGCATCCTCGCCGCAGCCTCTCTGTTATCAACAGCCACAGCCAGCCCCTCTCGCCACCATAACAGCACCAAAAACTGGGCGGTCACCGACGATGTCTCATCCGAGCTCGCAGTAGAAGTCGGTTCCGGCACCGAGATCATCATCATAGCTGCCAACAACGGCGGCTCAAGCTCGACGAAGTACTACAACTCCCCATCCATGGCTGCAGGAACAACGCACATGGTCACCGTGGGCGGAACAGCAGGTCTCGTCTACACGCCCAGCAGCATTAATGCCTCCGTCGGCGACATTGTGCAGTTCAACTTCGAGTCCAAGAATCACACCGTCACTCAATCCTCATTTGCGGCTCCTTGTGTAAAGACTGTTGGTGGATTTGATTCCGGGTTCATGCCTAACATTAACAACAGCCTTTCGCCGGCACCCATGTTGCAGTTCCAGGTTACTGTTAGCACACCTATATGGATGTTCTGCGGTCAAACAGGCCACTGCGGCGAGGGAATGGTGTTCAGTATCAACCCTACCGCTGCGAAGTCCCAAGATGCGTTTTTGTCTGCTGCCAAAGCGCAGAATGGTACGGCCACTGCTGCTGGCACTGGCGCTGGCGCCGCTGCTGCATCATCTAGTGGTTCGGCGACGTCTGGATCGACTGCTACGAGCAGTGTTGCGGCAGTCGCTGCTGCAACTTCTGGTTCTGTTGTTGCGGCGGGAACTGGTACTTTGACTTCTGGTGGTGCTTGCTCATGCTCTTGTTTGTGTGGAGCGGCAGCTTTCCCTGCTGGCGCTGGTCTTAATGCTATGGGTGGTTGGGGTGGTAAGTCACTTCTTCGTCCGTCATCTAATACAAATCAGCTAACAGGACGAACAGGTGAACTCTCAATGGTCGCTGCTGCAGCCAAGAGGCGATCTTTGTTGGATCACACAGTGTAAAGACTGTCCGCTATACTTCACCATTCCAACTTCTTTCTATACACCGATGCAACACGAATTGATGCACTTGAAGTACATCCGTGATCTTGCTAGTTTATGATCTGTATCATTATTTATCTTTCCGAAAAAAGAAAGGACGGAGCATGATGCAGAATGGTGCTGCGAAACGTAGTACCTTTTTACCTTCCCTTTCATTTTTTTCCAGTTTCCATCTCAGGTAGAAGGGATAATAGTTCTGTTTGATTTAATGTTCAGAAATCAATATCATATACTTCATTCAATCAATAAACAAGAAAGTATAAATGTTCTAACGGATGCATCAAGGATGAGTAGGGTAAACGCCGATTTGAAGGAGGGAACGCCAAAGAGCTAAATCAAGTCGAATTGAATGCGTTGATCTCACGATTCTTTTGTATCCATGTTCGTCCTTTCCATGCTCGCCCCAACTTGTATTCATCGATGATCACCAATTCATGTGTATAATAGAGCAGGAGATTGTTGCCATGTGTCATGTAAAATTGTCTGGTATCCGTGAATACAAAGGTCACATATTGCTCTGAATCGCGAAAAAAAATTGGTGCAAGTATCGGGATCAAAGAGAAGGAATCGTGAGGAACCGTCGTCATGACGGACTCTATATCGGGGGTGTCATTTTTTTGCGCCSCCTGCCGCTTCCGCAGCTTTCCTCTCTAAGGCTATAAGAATAGTAAGTCAGAACCCGTATTGCGAAACCAGACAACTTTTTTTTTCCAGTTCGTATCGCAGGTGTTTCCGCCGCGGCCCTACGAAGAGAGAAAAACGAATCAAAAATCAGCAATCATGGAATCATTACCCTTTTTCTGCTTCTCCTGCATGATGGCAGCCACCCTTTCCTTCTCTCGCGCGAACTCGTTGCCGCTCATGCCGTTCTTGGATTTCTGGAGGACGTTAGAAAACAAAATGGTCGATCGCATTATTGGTGCAGAGCAGAAGTACATACTGTTTTGGCGGCCTTTTCCAAGTTCTTTGCGCGCGCCTTCTCTCTCTGGTTGCCACGAGTCATTTTGACGGATTGGTACCTTTTCGTCACTCAAAGTGTAGGCGCAGTGCTGCGTTTAGGAAGTAAGGCTTGGAAGAGTGGACGATAGAGAGGGAACAACAAAAGCGGAGGGTCGGTCGGTCTGAGGCAAAAGAAACGGCCATTCTTCTGCGCTAGTCCCAATTGGGCGCCCATGGGATTCTACGATTCTATCGCCTTCGCCCAATCACACAACATCTGCTTCACTTCATCAGCGTGGTACAACCGGACAATGTATACGGTGGGCATGAAAGAGGAAGCACCGATACTAATATGGACGAGACCGCAATCTTGAACTCGATTTTGGCTTACAGTCTCACCGAGCTCGTGTTGTGGGCCAGCCTGATGATTCAGCCCACTCGCTCAGTCACTCACTTCAGAGGACAATGTACAGCAACATACGAGTCGTCAACTGCAACCGCAACTTCTAACAAACCACAGTTCAGTGGGATACGACAGCTGATACCGTTTCTAATTCCGACAGTCATCTCCTGGCGGTTATGTATCCTCGTTTCTACGACAGAGCTATCTTCAGGCTAAGCGCTCAGCTACCCAATTCGACCTCCGTTGTTTCATGTCTGGCGCTCGTCGTGCCTTGTCAACCAGCCCTTTGACTGCCGCCAGATCGACCTCAAGCGAGTCTGGGGCACCTATTTTTGACTCATAAAAACATGCTAACATGACAGAACTAGTTATGCTAAAATAACAACAATAGTCCGCATTCAAACGGCATGGTATATACAACAGCCAATCACATTCGAGTATCTCATACTCTATTTTCATCTTCAAGATCGTTTGAGTCGACGGCGATCCACACCATATTAGAGCCTAACTGGCGCTGTATCATCAATAGTCACTGTCAAACGAATGAATGGCCTTCATTGTTTCTCTCTTCCTCTCAAACCAAAGGACATGGGGCTAGCTAATGTTTCACGAGCCCCTCTCCAGGATTGCTGATTATGACTGCTATTGTTGGCTATTTGGTTATGTCAGGCATCAATAGGCTAGTGAATGCCCGGCATATTATCTTCTCTATTCAAGTAATTGCTGAATGGCTGGTCAAAGCAGGCCGACCTGATGTCTTATAGAGATCAATATCTCCACGACTAGGGCTTCTGTCTGCTCCATCCCCGTCTTGTAATCTTCTCTTCTAAATTCTTCACCCAACTGTCTTTCGATCTTCGTCTTCTTTCTTTTCTCATCCTTTGCGAATATTTCTTCTACTCTCTTGTCTGGTACATACATCTCCTACATCGTTCTGCTGGCTGGATCGTGGAATCAACTCATTGCTTTCTATTATTAATCTCGTTTTCATACAAATCTTACGATCTTTACGACTATTTATTTACTTTCATAGCATTTGCTAGAAGCAGAACAACATAAAAATCATGTCTCGCCTCTCCAAAGCCCTGGCTGGTCCAGGTTACGTGATCCTCAACGTTCTGCGAGCGATCAACATTATCACCTTCCTCGACATTATTGCCGCAAGTGTGGTGATGCTCATCAAGATCTCCATCAATAACAACTTTTTCTTCTTTGAAGCCGTCAGCCATGCCTTTACAACCATAATGGGTGGTGAGCATTCAATCCCCAAAGAGATGCAGAAAGCAGAAAGCAGAAACTAACAGCTTCACTAGTCTTACTCATCCTTTCTGAGTTGCCATTTTTCGACAAGTTCTTCACTCGTTGGGTGCCGCAGCTGGGCGAAACTGCAAGCTTTGTGCCCTTGTCTCTCGTCATGATCATCATGGGTGTCTCGGTGCTCGGAAATTTGAACAACGATGATTACAGCGAAGATAACATGGGCATGCCATTTTGGAGGATCGTGGCATCCGCAGGAATTCTGGCAATGACCATGGGCATTGTCAACTTCATCGCAGTACGCCTCTCTTTTCTCCACCCGAAAGGAAACAAGATACTGACTTCTCTCAGAGCTTCGTCTTCGCCGACTCTGAAAACTCCCTCACGGCCCGCCACGTCCGCTCCTACGGCGCCGTCGCCGACAAAGTCCTCGACTCCTCCAAAAGCAGCCAACGCTCCTTCAGACTAGGTACTACCTTCAACAGCCAGGCAGACGGTCTACCTACATACCGTCAGGTCAGCATCACGCGCTCAGCGGAATCGCTTAGTAACTCACGCTTTCCAGTGAATATCTCGAGTCCCGTGCGCGAGAAGACCGCTACCACACCTACGGCGCCGTATGGCGAGGAGGTGACGATGCCTGATCTGGCGCACCATCCTGCTATGCAGGGTGGGAATTTCGTCTAGTCATTCTCATTCTTTTTAGTTCCATCTGTTATTCGCTTTCTGAAAAGGCTGCCCTTTCGAGTATATCAAGCGGGTTAAAGAGTTTCGGTGTTCGGCGAGGTTTATCTTTTTCTCTTTTTTGGGTGTTATTTTGAATATTTTGCATTGTCATTCAGTCTGTTTGCATTCGCTCATAAAGATCGACATTCGCTCACTGATAAATGTACATAATACCATCTTACCATGTGTCACTCTTTATCCATGTTTCTCTAATTCATAGGCTCGACCAAGTCACTATCATGTATACGCTTTTTATGTAATAAGTAACGTTTCAATATTCACGAATGTAGATACTAATTGAAGTGGATGGTGGTGGACGTCCAAAGTCATTGGCCAGCATGTGATAAAGACTGTCACACTTCCAGCCTAGCCTACTTGAGACAGGTCTCTTTGTTCCTGAAAATGAACAACTTGCCAACAACCACCAACACATGGTCACAAAATTGACTACACCGCACGGAACTTTTACATTATGATTTTATGATTGATTCCAAGCAATAAATATATATCATCTGCTGCCTTTTGTTCCTATAAAGCCTTACCTTCAGCTAAGCATGCTTGACTCAACATGTCCAACAATATCACTTCACTCCTCACCTGGGGAAAGTAAGTACCTACAGGAGCCATTTTTTTTTGTTCGAAACTAATGTATCAAGTCTGAAATCCCTCCTCCTCTTCTTCGGACCCTTTCTCCTACCTCGCCTCATCAACCACTACCGCGCTTTTCGAGTCCAACTCGCACATCGCCCACCTCCCAGACCCATACCTGCTGACGCAAACCGAGCCCTGAACTTCCTATTCGGAGTCATCGTCGTATTCCTCACGTTGAGTGTACCGTCAAATCCATATGCGCCAGCACAAAACATATTCACACAGACCGGATCTCGAATCAACACTCCTACAGATGTCGTCTTTGCTCGTTTGGCGCGACACAGACCAGACAATGCGCTGACCGACTACGATAAGCTGTTACGAGGGAACTTGACTACTATCGCTCAAAAGAAGATTTACTTGCGTTTCGGGCCTGACGCGCTGTTGTCATGCCAGTTCTGCAACCTGGAGGATACGTTCTCGTATCTTTTATACTACCTGCCACTTAATATCCTGGTGCCTCATTTGGTCCATTTAGCTATTATCGGCATCGTGACATCAGCTCCTTTTGCAGGCGTCGAAGCTGGTCGATGGCGGTCCTGGTTTGTCTATGCTGCGCTGGGGCTGGCTGTTCTTGATTGCTATGTCATGACTTCATACGATCCCATCGCAGCCGCCGCACCAGCAGTTCGGGCGGGTCAAATCCCGCCGCTGAGTCTCTACACCAGCATGAATATGATTCGCTTCTTGTCTATGACCATCTTCGACGCCGTCTGTGCTGCATTGATCTACATCTCTGCCACGCATCGATTCTTCTACAGTCCGCCTTCGCCAAGTGACCAGGTCAACCAGGTCATTGCCGCTGCGACGGCGGCGCTGACTAGCGCCAATTCGAAATTACATAGTCTGAGCGTGACGCGGAATGCGGTGGTGCGCGATCAGTCGCTCAAGGCTCGCGATGACTGGTATTGGAGGACGGCGGTCGCCATGGAAGGTTCGGGCGACGCGGACGGCGCTGGAGGCGGCAGTATTTGGGAAGAAGAAGAAGTTGCTCGGGCTATGTCACAGGTGATGAATGGCCGAAACCGTGGTCGGCAACTGGATATGGCTCAGCTCGGTGTCAATGCTGGAGAGTATGTGGACAAGGTCACTGCTGGGTTAGAGAATGGTCCTTCGAATTAGAATCATTCTAAAAATTTGCCTTGAATGCAAATTCTAGACTGTAAATACCATCCTTGGATCTAGAGCATATCGTACAAGATCTAGATCCAGTGTCATTAATATGTAAGCATCGAGATGATATCCAGATCACGCTCATAGATCAAATATCATTGGAGCAGTAGACAACGTAGTCTAGACAATCACGGTCTAGTCGCTGTTGGGGCGGTCGATCATGGCTGTGCACCCCCGTGCAATCACTGCACCGCTCTTCTCATCCCGTTTGAGACGAGACATCGTGAGGGCTTCTGCGGCCGTGATTTGCTGATTTGGAACCTCGTAGGGACTTGATTAGGAAATGTGCATCAATCAGCCTAGGCTTATGCTAGAGCTGTCAAGTGCGTACTCTTTTCATCTGTAAGTGTATAATATACTATGTAGTGGTTACGTACGTAGGTGAAGAAGGAAAGAAGAAGGCGGTGAGCGACAAGCAGAAGAGAGGGGCGCTTTCCTTCTGTTGGGATTCCAAGTGTTTTGTCTTGACTCTCTTGCGAGGGAGTTGCGACGCATACCCACTCTACCAAGTACTTCCATAGTACTCACAACTCCGTTATCCCGACTGCCTTCAGCTCTGTCACTTTTTCTGATTGTGTATACACAAACACTCTCTCTGCTGAAATAAAATATCCCAACTACGGTCCAGCCCAGGCTCACAGACTCATAATCAGCGGATTGTGATTGGCATGCTGCTGCGTTTGGGACCGTTCCTGACCCACACTTTGAGATAGGACACACCACTGGCACTGCGAATACTCCGCACCCGAGCACATTCTCAACCTTACTTTTAACAACAACACTTAACTCTGCTCCATACTTCGACTTTCATGACCAGACTGCACTAGCAGTCGCAATTCGTCATGGCTAAGAGTTCATCGCGCTCACATTCGCCGCCGGACAGGCTGGAGAACCTCAATGCCTGTGTGTCGTCGCCGTCGCCGCAGCCGCGGTCGTTTCAGAACAAAGATGCCACTTTTCGGGAGTGGGTTGTACAGAACCAGATTGGTATGTCGACAACGATGTCAATCACAATGAAGACGAAGACATCTGACAAAATGACTTGGATGAAAAATAGGCATCTCATTAACTACACTTTCAACGCTGCTCGCCGCTCACAACCTCTACCCCTCCGTTCAATCCTTTACAGCGCCTTTTTTCCAGATGTCCTACTACCACCCCGAGTCCGGAAAATATAAACAAGGATTGGACGATGTATACTTTGTTATAAGTGCAGTTTTTGCATTCACCGCTGTGCGTGGTATTTGCTTGGATTGGATATTCACACCGTTGGCTAGACATGCTGGCATGAAGAAGAAGGCCTCGGTACGGTTTGCCGAACAAGCGTGGCTCGTGTGCTATGACTTGACTTATTGGAGTTATGGAATGGTATGTAATGATCGCTGTTTGTATGGGCGCTGGTACTGACGTTATCTGGATAGTATCTTTGGAGCAACTCGCGTTATTGGGGCGACTTCAAGGCCATCTGGGCCGATTGGCCCAAGCAAGAGGTGGCAGGAGAGATGAAGTGGTATCTCTTGACACAACTGGCTTTTTGGATCCAGCAGATATTCACCGTCAATGTCGAAGAGCGTCGCAAAGATTTTTACCATATGCTATCACATCATGTGCTGACAAGCGCATTATTGAGTGCTGCTTATATCTACCGCTTTTACAACGTTGCCAATGTGGTCTTGTCGTTGATGGATATTGTGGATTTCCTTTTGCCCGTGAGTGATTCTGTGTATAAGATGATGGTACTCCAACTGACTGTATTGACAGGCAGCCAAAATCCTCAAATATTTCGGCTACGAAAAAATGTGTAATGCCGTGTTTGTCACGCTGATTTTGACATGGCTTGTTMCCCGCCACATTCTCTATCCCATGCTCTGCTGGTCCATTTACCAGAACGTCCCCGAAGTGATGTCGTACGGATGCTACAACGGCAAGACGGCTCAACTATACACCACGAATGGCTATCCTAACCGATTCGCATATATGTTCGGTCCATACCTCAGCGAAGAAGGCCCGTTCTGCATGAACTTCACCATCAAGTGGATTTTCCTCTCTTTTCTGCTCGCCATTCAAGGACTCTCAATACTTTGGTTCGGCATGATTCTACGAGTTGCCATCAACGCAGTTCGTTCCGGCAGCGCCGAGGACTCACGAAGTGACGATGAGGATGAAGGCGAAGAGGAAGACGAGGACGAAAATGCCGATATATCAGTCAGCCCGAACAACGAAAGCTTGAGCCGTGCTGCCGCCGAGAAGGCCTCCGGTTCCGAAGGCTCATGGCGGAGGGCGAATGCACCAGCACCAACTCGACGCGGTGGCGGAATACTAGGCGACAGTGACCGTAAAGCTCTCCTTGGTAGAATCGGCTGTGACAAGCCGACGCACGATTGATCTGTGATTCCCATTTGATATTGCACATATTGCTTTGTGTGGTGTATGAGCATGCAGCGAGTCGATGATTGATTTGATATCTTTCTATTCAAAAATGCGCTGTTTTTAAGAAATCAATACCCTTATGTTCAGTTATGTTCAGTTATGTTAGATTGTTGTTTGACAGAACAAGTACGTCAATGCGTAAGCCTAAGCTAAATATGCCAACACAAGCGTAGATTCTAGGTTCCCTTTCTGCATAGATTATCACGAGTTGTATGTCTAGGCATCACGTGCCCAAACAAGCCCGCTTGTATCCCTGTTCTCGGTCACTATCTCTAGCAGCCAACCATAGAAGAATCAAAGTCGAACCTAGACAACCAGTAGATACATGTAGTTTACATGTGACTCTGGATCCCCCACATGGACTCGCCGATTTTCCGAAGACTATCTATCACCAGTAATCCCCACGTTCCTTTCTGACTATTCAGTTGGCTGATGACCAAGCACTTTTCCGAAGCACAGGACGAGATTCGTGCCAGACAGAGCAGACGTGATGGCCAAACGAGGATAATACTATTGAAGGTGAAGTTGCTGTATGTACTTTTAGGTAGCTATGACAGACTTGGTTGACTTCTATTTATCTACGGTTCTCTCAGAGTTCAATGTTTCTCGGCAGATTAATGTATCTCTTTAGAAACTGAATGCTCTTGTGTTGTAGACTGTTAATTTATGTTCTCCAATTATCGATTGAAACTCGAAAGATGAAAAGGGATGAAGATATGATATAGCTCATGTATTTAGCCCTAACCACGACGTAAAGCGTACATCAAGACAGGTATCGACGTCCCTGGTCCATTAGTCACAAGCAAAAGACATGCATTTGAAGATATTTTTGACTCTTTCTCAAGAGCAGTACTGAGAGGCGTCATAGCCAGTAAAAGTATCCCCAGTGTTGCAGGTCTGACTATTCGGATCATAAAGAACAGCAGCTAACGCAAACAATTAACCTCAAATCCTTATAGAGACGAACGAAAAGAACTTACTATCAACCTCCAAACCACTATCCGGATTCAAAATAATACTTTGCGAATCCGGCGTCAAATTGTCCTCGCAGTCAATCTGATTCTGCCCTCCATCCTGCGTACTACTCCCCGTCCACACATCAATATGCCAGGTCCCATCATTATTCCAGTCAGAAGTACACTGATCACATTCATCCTCAAACCGAAGATATTTCTTGAGGTAAGGTGCGTAGATGACGTCGCAGATTTGGAATTCGCCTTCTGCAGATGCGAATGTTAGCGGGTCGTCGTAAGTGCCTGTGCCGCCGGCGGCGGAGCGGCCGCATTGGGTGTATGCGATGTCTGCGCCGGGAGGGGAGTTGTCGGGGTAGCCGTAGAAGGTTGTTGTAACGTCTCCTTGGATTGAGCAGGAGGCTGAGATGAGTGTTGGGAGGGCGAGGAGAAGGGTCAGAGCTGATGAAGCCATGAGGGAGGTTGAGGAATGCATTTTGCGCTGAATTCTTGGGTACAGATATTCAGTCTCGTAAATGATACTCATGAATGATTGAAACGATTACTTTCACTGTGATGAGAAGGTAGCATTCATTTATACCTCTCTATATTGCAACTAATGAACCCCGAAATGTGCACTCGGCCGCAAAACAAATCCCTAGGCAAGCCCAAAGGCAGTCAGCATCATCAAAACCCAATACCCGAATTAGGGAAATGACTCGATAGAGCTGATCATGTCTTGTCCTATGGACTGCGTATTTTAATGTTTTAGGTAAGCTTCTTAGACCGAAACGTTTCTCATCGAAACGGATTTCAACTGCATAGATGTAGTTGATTTGTTCAATCTTGAATGTCATTAATCACTGAGAATATTGGTTGCCAATTTCAGATGTTTACCCATGTCGATCGCCCCTGGAAATGCAACCTTCCTAAATTGGGGCATGTTTCCTTTCTAGGAATATGGGTCTTGTGTCCTGCACCTTACGATAGTTGCTCTAAACCTATGAATACCGTATAAGTAGAAATCGATACTTGGGATCCTGGTTAATATTCAGTCCTTGATAAATTAACATTATATAGCTTTTCGTTCTGGGATTTAAGTTGGATTTCAGGTTGAAATGAAGGACGGAAGCCCTAATATACCTATGTAGTATTTTGCATATTGGTTTTGCGGGGCAGCCTTAGAAAAAGGGTAAGGTGGCCCCCCAAAGTACGAAGTGTTCCCCACAGACTGAATCATAAATACATGCTTGCTACGTACGTAGTGCGTATGTGCCTCAAGATTGAGTTCCTATTCAAGAGTGCTCTAGTTCCTCCATTTTGGCCCCATTATGCACAATATGACATGTCCGAGAAAAGCGAGACACACTTCACGTTCTGAATGTTTTAAGACCCGGGTATGACCGTGCATGAATGCTCGATGAGTTTCCTATGCAAGTCTGAACCGAATCCACAGCAGACTAGTTATGAGTTATGTCTGTTTGCCTTCTCTGGAGCGAATCCCGTGACGACTCTCGAATTGACTGGTCCTTAATTTGATATTGACTGTCGTTTTGATTGGACTAGAAGCAGTTGGCAGTTTCAGTAAATAGCCACTAGATCAATGATCGAGTTTGCGGGAGCAGCAGCTCTCTTGGGCGCAGTCGAAGCCGCTTGATGGGTTGAGCGGTTGTCGTGAGCATGGGCATGCTACTTGATCATAGTAGCAATATAATCACTATTTTAGGATCATAAGTATAATGCTGGAGGTAGCTCAGCCATCTTGTTTGCGTAATTTGGCCAGAGCATCCATGATCCCTTCACTCATGCTTTCTTCTTGTTGACTTTTCTTTTTGGCCGGCGGTTCGCTTGACGCTTGCGGCTCGGTCTGGAATTCGCGGGCCTTACGAGCCGAAGCAAATAACATCTCTTCTATATCCTCATCACCTTCTATAACATCAACGTCTTCTGAATCCTCCACGACTGGTTTTGGGTCCGCAACATAACCGGTGCTTAAATCTCTAATCGGCGCCACTTTCCTCCGCGTAGATTCAACCCTAAAATCCTCTCTGACAGCACTAGACCATTGCCGCACTTTCTTCTCTCCCCATCCAGGAACAGCACTGATCTGCTCTGGTTGCGCATTGACAGCTGCCTGCAGACTGCCAAACGTAGACATCAAACTCGCCGCATCTGACTTGTTCACGCTTCGCGGCGCTGTTATAAATTCAATAACGCTTTCTCGGTATGACTGGGCTTGTTGCGAGCGAATGGCCGTCGGTTGAGCGTTCTCGGAGGACTTGAAAAGTTCAAGGTAATGCGCAGCTTCGGGTGCTGACCAGCAAAGTATGAGGGTCACATTGTTGACTATAGATGTTTTGGACAGTTCTTTCAGTGTCTCTTCGTGATTCGGGATGTCTACCATAACTAGTACGATTCGTAAGTTGTATTTGCCGGCGAGGAGTCGTATGCGAGAGTAGATATATTCGGGGTGGAGTCGATGGTACTTTAAGGAGAGGAATAGAGCACAGGTTGTCGCACCCAGGACGTAGTCAGCAGGTATATCGGCGTATTCCCACGGTACGAGCTTCACATGGTTCAATATAGGATTTCCTTTCTGGCGGGACGATACTAGAATTGCCGAAGGGGCAGCACGATTTGGGAGTGCTTGCGGTATTGGTTGCTGTACTTTAGGTGTAGGTGTAGCCGGCTTGTCGGACATGTCAACGTCCATTTTGGACGCATCTGCCATTTTGCTAATAACAAAAAGCAAATCTTTATAAACTTGTAGATTGATGGGGACCGCTATCACCAGTGACGCGATATAGCTCGTAGCTCCTCACCGCCTTGCGGGATTGTAGCTTCCCGTCTTATCAGAAAAAATAGGCAATTTTCTGCCGCTAATTAATTTTTCGTCTTCTCAATTCAACAGCCAGAATTATGGTCAAGATGGCCGACGATAGCAACAAAAGACGCCGTTTGTCGGAGGATGGCAGTTTCGAGGCTAAAATAGTCGAAGAGGTTCTGAATGAGAAAAATGAAACGAAAGGCGAATCTACCGAATTGCCAGCAAAGCCGCAAATGAGAAGAGAACTTTTCGTACGATCTCTCCCAGCGTCAGCGACAACCGAAAAGTTGACGGAATTCTTCTCCCAATCATACGTCCTCAAACATGCAACTGTCGTTATTGATCCAGAAACCAAGCAATCGAAAGGCTATGGCTTCGTGACCTTTGCGGATATTGAAGATGCTCAACGTGCCTTGGAGGAGTTCAATAACGCCGAGTTCGAAGGTCGGAAAATCAGAGTCGAAGTCGCACAACCCCGTAAGCGTGAAATTGACGAAAAGGGAGGCAGAAGTGTACCTACTGCAGAGTCCACGAGACTCAAGGCGGAACGTACCAAGCAAAGAGAACAGACGGCACCTCCTAGGCTGATTGTACGAAATTTGCCCTGGACAATCAAAGAATCCGACCAACTTGCTGCACTGTTTCGCAGTTTCGGAAAGGTCAAGCATGCCGTTGTGCCAAAAAAGGGCAATGTTCAGGCTGGTTTTGGATTCGTTGTGTTGCGTGGTCGGAAGAACGCCGAGAAAGCCTTGGAAGCTGTGAATGGAAAGGAGGTAGATGGAAGGACTTTAGCCGTTGATTGGGCGGTAGAAAAGAGCGTTTGGGAGGAGGCACAACAAAATGCGGAAAAGAAGGATGTGAAAGATGCAATGGATGTTGATGTTGGAGATGACAAGGAGACTGAAGCCGAAAACGACGAAGACGAATCTGTTGAAGTTGGCTCCGCAGACGAGGATGAGGAGGAAGATGAGGAAGGAGACTTTGATGACGAGGATGAGGATGAGGATGAGGACGAGGAAGACGAAGAAGATGATCGCAATGCTTCTACGATTTTCATTCGCAATCTACCTTTCACCAGCACAGACGAGACATTATATGAGCACTTCAAGCAGTTTGGACCGCTACGCTATGCACGTATCGTTGTGGACTACGAGACTGAGCGCCCAAGAGGAACAGGGTTTGTCTGCTTCTGGAATGCCGAAGACGCCATCGAATGCCTCCGAGGCGCTCCGCGACAAGTCGATGCTGGCAAGGAAGATGCAAACACCAAGAAGAACTCTACAAGCATCAGACAATCTGTGCTGCAGAACGATATGCTCGACCCGACCGGAAAATACACCATGGAAGACCGTGTTCTCAATGTTACTCTTGCCGTATCAAAAACCGAAGCCAATAAATTGACGGAGGAAGGTGTGTCTCGTCGATCGGAGAGAGATATGGATAGGCGCCGACTTTATCTCTTGAATGAAGGAACTATCAACACTGCCTCTTCACTCTATAAGAAATTGGCGCCTTCAGAAATCAAAATGCGAGAAGACAGTCTCAAGCAGCGTCAAAACTTGATTAAGAACAATCCTACGCTACACTTGAGTTTGACCCGATTATCCATCCGAAACATTCCCCGATCAGTGACTTCCAAAGACCTCAAAGCGCTTGCCCGTGAAGCCATCGTCGGCTTTGCCAAAGACGCAAAGGAAGGACGTCGCCAACCAATATCCGCAGAGGAGCTGGCTCGTGAGTCCGAAGAAACGAAGGGCGATGACAAACGTCGTCGTGAAAAGGGTAAAGGTCTCGTCAAACAAGCTAAGATTGTCTTTGAAGGACGCGACGGCAGCAAGATTGAGGAGAAGACTGGTGGAGGACGTAGTCGTGGTTATGGATTTGTTGAGTACTTTAATCATCGACACGCATTGATGGGATTGCGCTGGCTGAATGGACATGTTGTGCAAGCCAAGTCCAATGACGGAGAGGCGGAGAAGAAGAAAAGACTGATCGTTGAGTTTGCGATTGAGAATGCTCAAGTTGTCAAGAGACGGAAAGAGTTTGAAGAGCGGGCACGCACTAAGAAGGAGGATGGACCAGAAAAAGGTGGTGACAATGACAAGAGAGGAATGAAGAGGAAGAGACCTGAAGGCCGTGGAATGAACAAAGGAGACAAAGGAGACAAGGGAGGCAAGGGCAAAGATAAAAAAGCAGATGCTGGCGATGATGAAGACGATGATGAAAAGAACAAGATTGCAAAGAGGAACCGCATCATTGCTCGCAAACGTCAGCAACGAAGATCAAGGAAAGGCAAAGCCTGATTGGTGTAAATAGATTCTGTTATGATTGAACAAAAGCATTATGGTATCGATTGGCGTTTTGAACCTTTGAAATCTACTATCGGTTATTATTTACAGCCTTGACCGTTTAGACATACCATGTAGCTCAATACTCGATACTCAGGGTGCGACATATCCTGCCAACCCTCACCAGTAATTTGATAATTTGCGAGACCAGACCATCTATGACACAACCTTTCCAACAATATTATACCTCTTACTGAAAAAAGTAAACCACTCATCCAAAACCGTCTTCTCCTTGTCATCCAAATCCTCCCACTCCGGACGGCAATCCTCCACTTTCAATGATGATGAAGCCAATGCGCGAGAGGGGTCTTTGCCAGCGAAGACTGTACACCGATATATCAGCAAAAAGCCCGTATGATAGATATTGTGAGGGTATGTGTTTACCGTGGTATTGTCCACCAGGCGCATATGCGGCGTTTTTGCTCACGTCAAAGACGGTTCCTTTGATGGCGACGTAGGTGGGGCGACTTGGGTTGGTTCCTGAATTCATACAGACAAACAATGAGTAAGTATCTTCTGGAGGTATGAAGGTGATCTTGTAGATATAGGTCTGAGCATACCGTCGCATTTCGACAATTCGTCAATTGTGATCGGGTCATCTTTGGGAGGATCGAGCTGAACTGGATTTTTGGGCTCGAAGCGCTTGGGCTCTGGTTCGTGGTCGGGCATTGTGTGTGTATGTGTGTTTATGATAGCTTGTTGGATAGAGGGTCTTGTGAGAAGGGTTGTTGTTTGGAGAAAGGATTGGAGAGAAAAGAAGCGGGGTTTGATTTGTGTATTGTTTGTATAATCTATGTCGTCATGTTACCGGTCCCGCGGGCTGTATTGTAACGCTCTTACGTATCTTTTTCCATAGTTTACTTGTGATTTTTGGTAACGTTACGCAACGTTACGCCCGTATCCTATCTCCCCGCCTCCGGGGTAATGTTTCATGTGACTTTCCTCATTTCTTCTGGGGTGGCCAATTGAGTCGACTCGATATCCAATACAATGAGACGCCCCGAGAAACTTCTCTCAGATTAATATTCGAGACTGAGAAAGCCAAACTCTGAACTCTACAATGACTAGCAGAAACACTCACAACGAGCATCCTGTTACAGCTTCGAAACAAGGTAATGCATGCATTTCTCAATGCTATCGTCCAAGCGGCCCTACATACTCTTTTAACCACTTGACAACTAGATGAACCGGCACAAATTGAGGAGACCGTGATCGAGGATGACGAGGCCCATGAGCTGGCCGACGATCTGAAGCCAGCGCCGAATGCCGAGGACTCACACCATGTATCCTCAGAGATGTATCATTATCTTTACTTTGATGATAACGATTGTTTCTTTGCGGTGAGGAACAATGGGCTATGAGAAGGAAGGCAAAGGCTAAGGGTGCTTGCAGACACATTTCTCTTAAACGTGCCACGCCGTTTATCGTGACTCGTCGTTTTGCCTTTGGAATTCACAAGATTGTCATGTTGTAATGGAAAGTCATTGAATTTGAAAATTTTATTTCAAGTTTGCACGTCTCACAACTCCCTAACGCCTGAAACACTCCATGTAAATCTCAAGCGCCCACGTAACGAGAGGACATAGAGATATCAAGACTCCTCAGCCCCAACACCAGCAGCCTTCAGCGCCTCCAATCGCTGCTTATTCCTCTTCCCAATAATCCTCATTGTGTTCTTCTGTTCAATCTCCGTCATCTTGTCCCAATTTGATATCCGACTCATTGTGCCATCTTGATTCACCACGATGGGGCCCAGATGGTCTAGCGATACGGTTGTGCCTTCTCCGTTGACGTCTAGTTTTTGATTGGTCGAATCGGATGTGGATGGGAGCGCGAGCGGGGGGATTTTGTTCTCGTTGTTCTCCGACTTTGGTTGTTGTTCTTGTTGTGATTTATTGGACAGGTTTGTGGTTGCGGAGGAAGTCATGTTGGGAGCGGACGGTGACGATGAGATCGATGAGAGAGATCGGAGTGTAGAGGATGGGCGCAACGACTTGGTCGTTTGACGGAGGTAGTTGGCGAACATATAATGGTCTTCGTAGTTTTCGGTTGGACACGTTACGTCGAGGGTGTTACGGACAGAGCAACTTGTAGCTGTAAGAGGAAGAAAAAAAGCTGCAAAGATTGCGAGGGATGACGTGGATGATAGACGCATAGAAATTTTATTTCGGACAGCCTTGCAAAACTAATTGAATTGAGGAGTATGTATGATTGTCACTGAAGATGGAGTTTGAGGTTGATTTAACGGACGATATCACATGCCAAGACATGCATGGCATGAAAGTTCTAGAAAGAGCTTAAAGCTTAAAGCTACCTATTTACGAGACAGATACAAATTTATTATTTTAAAATTATGCATGCAAAGAATAGATCTTCAGATTCAAATATACATGAAACTTACTTTTAGGTAAATAAAAGTAGCTGTATTGGTCAAGTCCAAGCTTTACGACCTCTCGTTATTGACAGATTCTGGTACTTCTCCGCCAGCAACGATCATCCCATCACCCTCTGCCCCTGGAGCAATACTCTCAGCAGGGTTGGGAGCATGGATACCGCCTAACAAGAAATCAAGCTCACTCGGCCCATCACCTTCCAAATGCTCATTCTCAGCCAATTGCTCCAATAGACTAAGGAATGGATCCTTTTCGGAAGGCGGACCACTTTCGCTCATAGTGGCATGAGAGTCGCTTGCTTGCGATTGCCCGCTTGGTGTCTGTGCGGCATATCCGTTTGTGTATGGGGTTCGGGCCTGTGCTGTATGAGGTGTGTCGAATGGGAATGTGGCGTAGTGGAAGTTTGAAGGTGGAGTAGGAGCTGTTACGGTGTTTAGAGATTCAGAGATGAATGCGGATGGGGAGAGTCCTAGTGTTGGGGAGAACGACGGGAGTACACGTGGCATTTGTTGTTGCTGCGATTGTTGTGAGTGTGGCTGCTGCTGATGTTGATCTTGTTGTGTAATCGAGTACGACGGCGAAGAATCGTTGAGATTATATGGGTACAACGCGGGTTGCAATTGCTGAGATTGTGATGAAGTATCGAACTGTGAACCTGGCAGTTCTGTATGTTGTTGGAATTGTGGTTGGTGGGAAGCGGTGCCGCTCATACGAGAGAATTGCTGATTTTGGAAGTTTTGTGAGCTGTTTAATGACGGTGTGGACATCGCTTGTGTGTTATAAAGTGAATGGCTGTCAATGGCCAACGGCACAGACATGCTAATAGCCAGGATTAGTTGCGAGACCGTCAAGCAGATGAAGGAAAACATTTACTTATCGTTACTGGTGTCAGTAACCTCATCGACGAGTCTTACATGAGAACTATCCACGGATATTCCCATATAACGGTCAAAAAAGTCCTCCAAGTGGAACACTGGTGAAAATCGCATCGTGCTGTTGGCTAAATTTCTGACAAGTTCGGCGTGACAGGTATAGACTGTCTGTAACAATTCTCGTTGATGTTGGACACCGGCCCAGCAATGTCGTAGCCAGGACATCTGTTGCATCTCCTTGGCAAGAAAATCGGCGCTGGATGAAAAGACCTCCCCTTCCAGTCCCTTATAATGTACACCATGGACATGGACCGTCCCGGCAGTGCATACACAATGACTGATAAAGGCGGGCCATTCGACTAGTGAAGAGTTTCGTCCAAACTCAACAAGCTCAACTATAGCATTCGAGTGCAAGAAGCACAGGTTGGTCGCCTCAATTTGCCATGACTGGTGTTGTCCTGTCCCTCGGAGCTCTGCCAAGTCGAGTGGTAAAAACGGACGGTATATCAAGCAGTGGATGAGGTGGTATATAAGTTTGCTCAGAAATAATGTCGTGCTTTCCGGGTGTGTAAACAGCGATTCCACCGATATGAATATATCCTGTACACCGGCTCCCCACAAATCGAGCTCCTGGCGAATTTTGGATAGGTTTGACATCGAGTGCCAAGGGAAGTGAGAATCGCCTTTGACTCCTCCTGTGGCCAGATACCGATTTGTTATTCCTAATATTCGTATGATGTCAATAAGAAGGACAATCGCTGGTTGTCCTCGTCTGCGGGGATCGGCCGAAAGTTGGATGTTGATACCCGAGTTGTTGAATAATTCTCCTTCAACAGGAAGTGCATGAGATGATGTAGATGATGACCATGATGGTAGACGCAATAGAACTGAATCATTTGAGATCAGACATGGACGTCTCGAACCACATGCCACAAACCGATCCATCATGTAACATGCCCAGAATAACCTTCGTCTCGTTTCTTTTTCGGTATGAGAGAGATTGAGTTTGGGTGAAGGCTCTCTATATAGATCAAGCGCGAGAATCATGGCAGAGCAACTCGCTAAGTAACCGATCAGTCAGCTGTTCGTTTGACTTATTTTCAGGTATCATACATATTGTCATGTATGTCTTCTTGCCCAACCCGTAGGCAAAGAAGACCATGGATAGTAATAAAAGTGTTTGAAGTCCTTCAATAGTAGGATTGTCAATATCGATCTCCTGTCGTGCTTTGAGCGCATATTCGAGTCCGATTCGTGTTGAGCCTTCTTGCCCTTCCGCAGATTGGGCATATCTAAAGAACAAGCGGTCAGATTTGGAATCTTCGATTTCATTAGTGACAGACGTGAGGAATATACCTAATAGTTATAGCATATATCGCCATCATCAAAGGCCCCGGTAACTGTCCCATGTGATGCCTTTGGCGCGTTGAAGACTCCTCCAATATATAGAACGGTTTTCCATGAAGCCGAGTAAAATATGTATCTAAGATAGTGTCGGAAAGAAACGCGTTATCTTGGCGATTCGTGGTATTCGTCTGCTGTCCATGTCGAAAACTATTGATTGGATGATCACTAAAACCGTTATAAGTAGATGTCAAGAGCATCGAGCCGCGCCGATCTGCAAAAGACATTTGATTCGGGTCTTCTTGCTCCGCGATTGATAGAGAGCTTTGGATCGAAGAGCCGGTTTCATCTGCAGAATTTGACCGCCCAGCCGAAGACCCCTTTCCCTTGCGCTTGGTAGTAGATGGTGGATTCTCGCTAGTAGGGCTGACGGTGCTGCCTTCTTCCTGTAATCGTCTCTCGAGACCATCTACCCGTTTTAAAAGCGCTTCAAGAACATCTGTTTTTGGGCCTCTTTTCTTGGGGACGGCGTCTTTTAGAAGATATCGTCAGCGAGAACTTCATCCGAGTTGGTGTATAACGTCTAATGGAACTGAAGACCTGAGGACTAATATAGAATTGAGTAGTACGTACCATATATACAAGGACACTGAAAGACCTTACATGCCTCGCAGCTCGGGCGCACGCGATTGCATTTGATCTGTAGAAACCCGATCAGTCTCCTCTTTACAGTCTATGCCGCGTCTTACTTCAGACTCAAGACGTACCTTTCTTTTCCGACATGATTTACAATTCATGGACTCACGTGGCTCGGCCATGACCCGCCGAGGGGTGAGTCGATCGATGCTAACCTGAGGACGTGACATGATTGCAGTAGACATAGGTGATAGTATCAATGGCCGAGAACTTATGGAGAAACTCGTAGTCTAAGTGATGTTGACATCGCCACACTGTGGCACGTAGGGAAGCTGATATCAGAAAGGAAAGACCGAATTTTGCATCAAATTCGTCCAATCAAATCAAGGGGATTCCATGCAGTCGGCTTTAGATGATGGTAATTTTGGACGCGGATAAATTTCTGTAGAGTCCGAAGTCGATATTGGCGCCTAGTATACGCCTAAAATTGTGGTTTAAGAGGTCGATATCATCCTTTGATGGCGAGCTCTGAAGTGAAAACCGACTTGGAAAAAGTGAAAGCATTAGTTGCTCGCGGCGATCGGGTTCTCCATAGCCATTTCGTATATATAGAGTATCGGAAGACTTAGCGGAGTAGACTGCGGACTAAGTAACAGCGCTGTTGTCGCAAGGATCACTTGAGTCATGTTATAGATCGAGAGGGGACGCAGCGCAGAGAAGAAGGGAGATGAGGTTTTTTTTGTTTTTGTGAGGTTGACGGGGGAAGCGGGTAAGAGTTCTGCACCATCCCCGGGATATTTCCTAAAAGGAGGCTAGCGTTGCTCGGAACCACTCTGGCTGGCGAATGCGGGGAAAACAGTCTGGAGTGCGTCCTTCTCTCTTTCTTTTTGTCTTTCTGACCGTTGACCAAACTAAAATCTGAATGCGGCCACTGCTCATGTTAGCTTTGTCTGCATCTGAGTGGACTCGACAGGGAACTTGGCATTGGGCCCCAGTGGCAGCCAATTGCTTGATTGCACCCGAAGATCCTCTGGACTGACCCTTACCCCTGATCCTTCATGCGGAGGTTTTTGCCTGCTATCCCTCAGCCAAGTTACGCTGCTGCTAGACCATGTGGTGTATAGAATGGTCGCCCTGCATGATCGGTAAAAAAAAGCACATGTCAGGACTGAGCCGAAGACTTTCTTTCTTTCAATGCTACGTGCCAGGATTATTTAACCTTTTAGCAGAACTACGAAGTCAAGCCGTTCGCACATCGATAATGGATCGTCCCATCCATCCGCCGGTGGAGACGCTTCATATACACAGCCCAGGCAGAACGGAAAGCGAATACGATTACGGATCGATCAAGTACCGACGCTGCATATGCGACCATCCTTGAAATTCTGCAATCAATCACGGATTAGTCAGGAATCTCTCCTATCTATTTGCTTTAAGACAGGAGATATATAAACAGGACCACCCAATGTCTGACGACTCCATATCGAGTGTTTCTAGGAACCTTCGAATTTCGGCAATAGAGTTATCCGGAGTCCACATTTCAAAACAGAATCGCAAAAATTGGCTTACCTTGCGCCTTGAGAGAAGGCCAGCAAATCATGCTTATTCCGTGTCGAATTTGCCAAGGAGCCAATGCCGGAGCAAAAGCGGGTTTCGATCGTCCGACAAAACCACGTTGATCGCAACGTGCAATCTAGTTGATTTGTATCCGACGATAAAGGTAATTTGGGAAGCTCGGCCTCCGGATCTTTTGCTGATAATGCGGCGAAAACAGCACACATTGTCTATTCTATGTTTTACTGAAGAACTTACTAGTATACAACGAACTCAATAAAAAAACAAACAACCGTATTTTAGATAGGAATACCGAGAATCTCTATCTCCGTGTCCTATCGGTCCTAGCCTCTTGACATGCACTGCAACTCTGCACCCATGATCCTTGTCTCCGTATTTTGGGCGGTATACATTGGCCGCCCAATGATCTGTGCCAGCGTCCGCATCAAAAGTCTAATTAATTCAATGGTGGACTGCAAAGTGGACGCGCGACGAAGGTCATGAGGTACGGTGCTCTAAGCGAGGCTTTAGTGAGGAACCTCCACACGTATTTGGTACTCACAGGGTTAGTGAGACAACGAATATTTCCAGACGTACATTTGTGCATACACCGGCCTCCAAGTACAGGTGTACCATTCGAAAAGCGACTGCTCAAAGGCCTGTGAGTTATTACAATCACTAGTCCCGGCTACGCGTCAGTGCCAAGTATTAGTTGATTGCGCCGTCTCTACAAGGATGCACAAAATCCAATTACTCGAGGAAATTACAGGGCTTTGGACCATTCTTCAGGTCTGGTCTTATGTATATTAAATTATTAAGTACTACCGGCATGCTACAAGTCTTGTCTCGCGCCACTTTTGCTAGGCGGGGGGTCTATGATTTCGCCTTGTGAATTACCGACTTGGCGAGCCTCGTCATGACGCGGCCTGTAGGGGCCTGTTTGATGTTGATTCATTCGTACGAAGAGTCTTTCGAAACCCCGTCTAGAACTCGAATTGTCCCACTCAAGACCGAGTTTAGTGTCGACCGACCCAAGTCTGGCAAAAGGTAAAAGTGAGCCGCTGGTCAGGAAACTTATCTGATCCGATTATGCCCCACGCAGGAGATGAAATGTCTCAGTCTGATACTTTGTAAATTTGTATCGGATCAACCTGAAGCCCGCAAGGTACTTTAAAAACCTTGAACGACAATCGTATCGGGATCTTATAAACATCGAACAGCCCTTGAAACGCTGATCTGATTTACATACGTGTAGACCCAACTGGCAGATGCAAGCGACGGCTAGAGATGCTGAATGAAGATTAGGGTGCAGATGGCAGTTCGATTCGCTGTGCCCAAGCCAGTGTGGAAGATATTTTACGTGACAGTTGACGATTTCATCTTTCCACGGAGTAGTCCAAGCACTACACCACGATCGAATGGCCCATACTTATGTACCCATGGCCATTGATCGAAAGCCTCAGAATGAGCCACCCTGACTAAAATTCGAGGTCACTTTGATGCAGATTTCAATTATTGTTTACATCAATTTGCAGCCGGCCGTTGTCCGACTGACAGATTAGTCCTCATACAGGAAGAGCATGAGAGGCTCGAAAAAGCAGCGCTGTCTGGATTCGGCAAGGTAGAAATTTGACAATTTAAGCATACTACCAGTACGAGAAGTAACTAGGATTAACTATCACTCAATGATTGTCCAAGCCGGGTAGGGCAGATCGACGAAGGAGACTGATACTACTACCATGCGAATCAGATGTCCCTCATTGATATTTAGAGGAAAAGATGATAACGCAATCAGCCGACTCCAAAGTTCCTGAGTTTTATAGGAAGAGATCCGCCTACCGTTTGGGACTATCATTATTCGTTTAGCCGGTTGTCTGTATGGCTGTCCTTCCAGAGGAATTTGGCATGTTTGTTTTAGATCACTTGAGTATGGTTATGATAAGCAGTATATCCTATACACTGCATGATCTTCTTTATAAATGTCAAGTCAATAATGTCGCATTTACATGTATGTTTGTTTGTCCCAACTGGTTTGCTACACGCTCACCCCTAGGGATATTCGTGCAGCCACATTTCTGGTATCTCTCTGATGGCGTTGAAGCAGTAATTTGTACCATTTCATTAGGGTGTTTGACACGATCCAGCTCACCACGAGACATACCACCCTTGATTTCTGAAGCGTACCTGAAAGGATGATAGTCAGATATTAGGGCTCGGCTGTCCACCTGACGCGCCTACCTATTGTAGTAACGACTCCACGACCACTCTTTCACGGCTATGGATCTACAAATTTACCAGATCTACACATTGGGAATCGATCTGTGACCACTTCTTACAGCTTTTCAAAACACTGTCTTGTATCGGACAACCTCCTTCGATATGCATTCGGAAAGCCGTTCGCAGAAGATCAGAGGTTGAATCTCCGACCCAAATCTGTCTTTCGTCTCATTACTTTCAAAGTCAGGCAAGACGTCCCTCCTAACCCACTTCACCCTCAACACTGGCGCCTGCATCTCTTCCGTGCGCTGATGCTTACACATCAAGCCGACTATATAGAATAATGTATATGGTGTGTATTCTATGCCATATCAAATAGAGTCACGCTCCGCAATAAAAAGAACACGTGCGGGAGAAAGCTGGGGATGCGGGGTCCAATAAAGATAAGCTCCTTTTCCGTTCTTTCGGAGGACACATTCTCTTCAGCAGATGGGAAAAGATATCATCATTCATTCAATCCTATAGACCTATTCTTGTATACTAATCAATACAGCCCATGCCCCGACGCCATCCGGACAAAGTCAAACGGCACATTCTGTCCTACCAGTAACCGCATCGTCTCTACGGTCGTCCAGACATTGACATCATCAATCCCATACGCCGTCCATCCAGCGCTGGTCGCTACGCCCAACGGATCACCTTTGCGTTGACCACTCGTTAGATCTAAAAACACTTTGCCACGTGTAGATGGTGGTGAAGCGTGGCCGTTGCTTCGGTAGTGGCGGAGTAAAGGCTGTACCAGCAAGGATTTCTCGGGCGGTAGGGCCGAGACAATGACGAAAGGTTGCTCGACCAGTTTCACAGATTGGATGGATGTAAACGGCTCAAGACCAGCGGCTAATGGGCCCGAGGCCTTGAAGCCGACGGTATAGATAGTTCCGACGTCGAGACTTCGAAGCGCAAAAATGGCTGCTGCGGCGTCGCTTTCGGAACTAGATAAAACAATCACTGCTCGACCGCGGTATGCGGATGGGATGTAGTCTCTCGTCAGTGTTGCGCGGATCCCTTTCCATGTTGCGTTTTCGCCGATGAATTTGTGTTGTCCGTCTGAGCCGTTGACGGTGATGGTGTCGATCAGACCTATAGCGCGTGCTGCGTCGCTTTTGGTTGGTATGTATGGAGCAGAACTGGAGAGAGGTGGGTTGACGTATGCGCCGCCAAAGTTGGGTTGCATAATGACCGATTCGATTGAGCCTCGTGGACCGCGATCGATGCAGCTGAAATTGTGCGGTAAACCCAACTCGTTGAAGCATTTTTCCATAAACATTGATTGTGATGTAGACCGGAASGAGCCAATAGCGTACATATCACGTTTAGGAAGTTGACCCATGATATGCAATGCCCGATTGATCTCGGCCGCAGTCAACTGACCAGGCGCAGCGATGATGGGCAAGAGAGGATGCGTGATGGGCGAAAAGACAGTATTCAAAGCTCGCGACAGCTGACCCTGCGGACCCATGTTGACGGCCGACAGTAATGGATATGAGTAATTAGCCTTGATCGTCGACCGGAAATATTCTAATTCATAATTCTCCTCAATCGTATTAACCATCGCAATCATCTTGACAATATCCGCGTACCGAGCACCTTCCTTGAACACTTGCTGCGCTTCGGGAGATGTCCATTTCCATGTCCCCGAAAAATCATGGAATGCCGACATGATGATACTGTTACCTCGATGATCACACAGATCTTTGCGAATCTCTTCTGGAAGCCACAACTCAACGTCTATATATTCAATCCCCCACTGTATTGCGCGACGCAGATATCTATGAAACAACTCCGGATCCTCCATGGGAAATTTCCCGTTCTCATGCACGCATCGAGTAGTGAAGATGATGGGTAGCTCTGTGTGTTGTCGTAGGAGCATCACTTGTTGCCCGACATACTTGAGACTGGGGATTGAGTTACGGCTTCCATCGGATAGTGGTTCCTCTAGAAGATCAACACGAAGCTCGATAGCATCAGAGCCGACAGACAGAATATCAAGATTCGATAGTGCCGCACGCACGTCAGGAAATGTAGTAGATATGAGATTTGTTCGACGCTTGATAGCCAAATCTTCATGGGGACGTCGCTGTCCCAAAATTAGCGATAGAAAACGCGTCAAATCCCTGCGAAAGAAAGGGGTTTGCGAGTAGATAAATTCATAATGACACCCTTCCGAAAGCCTGTCGTCAGGAAAAGACCCATCATCGATGCAATACGTATTGACAATCAACAGTTTCGAAAAATCATCTACTCCTGTCTCCGGTGCTGTACTCTCAAAATCTCTGTTCAGAATGCCCACGACCACGGCATCGCTGCCTAGGACAACCTTTGAAAGGGCGGTGACAGTAGTCCAAGCCTTTCCTAGCACTTCAGCAACAACTTGAAGAATCTTCTCTTGGCCGAGACCATATACTATGACTACCGTTCGCTTGGTTGGAGGCGACGCAGTTGGGGTTGGTTCATGGCTGCCTGTCACGGTAATCCCAGCAGTCGGAGTCGTTGGGACTTCTTCTGTGAGGGTAACGGAAGCAACAGATGCCATTGTTCTTTTCTTCCCAATCGTTATGGGCTTATAACATCAACCACTAGTCGTATTGAGCAGCCCTCGACTGGACCATTGTTGACTGATAGATGAAAGCAATATGTCGTCGATGTTGACCTCAGCCCAAGAGATAGACGCAATAGATAGACGCAATAGAATCAGATCGATATTGGTTGTGATAGAATGACAGACAACAACCCGAATTTATCCATACATCCAGCCCAAAACAAGTGCAAACAGCGGATGAATTCGGTAGTGTCCGTAGAGTAGTACTGTGTTTTATTAATGTTACCAAACCACAGTCCTTCGGATGCCCTAACACAGCCACCACCCCATGTAACAATGCACCTTATGGAATAAATTATCAAAATAAATAGTCCATTCCACATTGACCATGAGACGGAGAAGTGTTGAATAAGCAAAGTTCGTAGCTTTCCTGGAGACGGAAATATATTAGATATGCTTGGCTGGATCTCTTTTAGAGTGGGTATCCTAGGTAGCACTAGAGGCGACTTGCCCGCAATATTTCCTCGGTGAATATTCCGAACGCCGGATATATTATGTTCAAATCTCCTACTGGGCAATGAAAGCGAAGTAGTAAAACACAGGCAGAGAGAGGGAGAGAGAAGCTCTGGCTGTAAGATGCACAGTCGGCAATTGCTGAGGAGATGGAAAATTGATACCGACGGGGAGCGGTTGATGGCTGACTGGTCGAAAGCAAAAGACTTGAACAACCGTTTATGCTGTATGTTTCTGAACTGCAAGAGTCGCTATGTGCCGGACATGGATGAATTCTCTGAATTTATCCGGAATGGCAGGTTTCAGATGCGGTAATATCAGCCCACAACTGCCGATACAACAGATCCAAAGAGGAAGGAACGGTCAGGGATGTTCTTTTCAGTGTCGGGGAGGCCCAGTCGAACTTGCCAGATAGTAGTAGTCTGTCCAAAATAGGAGGTCATGCAGGTTAGATAAAACTCAGACACGGTGTCTCGTGGAGTCGTGTGTGTGTGTGTGTTGCAGGTTTGGTGGATTGTACTAAAAAAGTTGCTTTTGGCTTTCCCCGGGTTTCCTCCGGACGCTCCTCTTTCCATACCCACCAATCGGGCTTATTTATTCCGCCAATCACAGCCCCAGAATCTTAATATCAAGGAGTTGCCTGGCTGAGTATAGTTTCATTTTAGCATACATATACTATATAAGGGCATGTATGTGAGATATTTATATTATCATAATTCTCTCCAAAAAATGTGGTCGCATTCATTTCAACACAAATCATATGGACAGCCCGATGAATGATTTTGATAACACAACCTGTAATAACTCCCGCATTTTCCTTTTTGTCAAAGAGATATATAAGACAAGAGAAGAAAAGTGATAATCAAGTCAACACACAAAATAAAACGATATATGTATCATCTCACAAAAGCAATTGGGGACCTAACAGCAGCCGTAAAGACCACTGTTTGTGTCATATAATCACCATGGTATCGACTTGCTGGGTATTTGTATGCCTTTTGAAAAACAAGATAAAAACCGAGGCTGTCTATGAGAGACGGCGTCGATCAAAAGAATTCGTGGCTCGTCAGGCGAGTTCATCATATATGTTGTTGTCGAGTCCAATGAAATGTCTGTACAGCTGTCTAACTCTGTCAAAGCTAGAGCAGGCTCTAATTTGCAGAAATGTATAGTCTATGTGTACCATATGTATACGTGGATGGTGTATGTACTATCACAGTATGTCGACGCCGAGTATACTCCGGACAGAACTGTGATCGGCGGAAAATTGGCCGCATTGCGCAGTAACGGGCTTGCGTGACGAGACGAGACGCTGCAGCTACATGATAAAACAAATGCTATGCTGTTTGAGATACAGTCCGCTTGCCCAATGGGGGTGTCACCTCATACTGCCCCGTGTCACAAGACCATGTAGGAACACTAAGGCGGAGAAATGGAAAGACCATTCATCAGTTTCGGTAATGGCTTTCGGCGAGCGTTGTTGGCAGTCTTGGAGACCCGCGGAACTCCTTGAACCATGCGCGGTTCTTTCATGAAAGAGTGATCAAGCTTCGCGGGGGCTATAGAAGAATTAGCAAAGACTGCTGAACACATCACAGTATCTGAACTCACCTCGCTTGATGACTTCTGAATAATCCTCTGATATACCGTTCTGGACCCGACTGGTGGGAGGAAAAGAAGTTGCAGCCGCTGATCTCCACAAATGGTCCGACGTGTTGGAGAGAAAATCGGTAGTCATGCGTCCAGAGAAAATAGAGGTCCGACCACGATTACGTTTCGAGAGAATAATCTCGTCGAATAGCGTAACCTTTGAGTCCTTGACATTCGGTTGGACCCTCTCGCGCTCGCTGATGAACTCATTGAAACCTAAGACTAGTCAGCGCTGTCATAGAAAATAAAATGCAGGGACAAACCTTGTGTTTGCTGAAGACCTGTCATATACTCCGCATGCTCGTGTGGCAGGCTTCGAAGGAAAGCATCCATATTGAAATGGTATGTCAAGCCAGACTTCTTTTGCTCTTTCGTAGCTGGCTGAAGATATTTCTTGTATGTATATAACAAGCTGGCGAAACAACGTACAAACGCCGCGCGAATTTGCTCCGGATGGAACGCAGCAGGACACACCAAGCAGATCAATGGTGTGCATCTGCCATGAACGTGTGTTTTGCATCCAGTACATTTGTACATTTTCTCATCTGCTCGTTCGTCGCAAATTGAACAAATGGCCTTATCGTCACGTGGTTGGACCTGCAGACAATGGCCCTCGATCCAGCATGTGCTATCTGTGTTAAATACAGGCTGAGCAATAGCTTGTGGGACAATAGTAGACGCAGCAATCGTAGAGGTGGCATAAACCGAGGGCGCATATGTCGATCCAGCCCCGTAGTCAGTATTCAGCGTTGTCACCGACAGATTCGAAGCATGGCCCAAGAATGGTGCACTTGGGCGCCGCGGTACGCCTCTCCTTTCTGTGCCAAAAGATGAGCTTCTACGAGAGGACGAATCAAAGTGACCAGATCTTTTCTCTCTCAACGAAGCCTGTAATGCCATACCCGAGTCATTGCGAGATACGGGAGTTCCTGGTATGGGCGGAGGGAAGAATCCCGAAGTTGGCGAGCTGGTCCTGGGTGATGGTGGGGATCCCGTTTTTGAGGTGGAACTCGTGGTTGGACGTTCGTTGTTGCCTCTTGATAAGCCCCGTGAGCTGGGATGTTCATCTCGAGCGTGCAAAAAGACGTTGTATATCGGTGAGGGCGCAGGTGTTGGGCTATATTCGTTTCCAAAAGACGTTGAGTTGAGGCTGACATAACGAGCCAGTTGCGTAGACTGTGCTCGTGGAGTAAAGATGGATGAGTTTTCGGTAGGGAAAGAGTCAAAAGGATAAGCCTCGATAGCATAAGACGGAGGGCCAGGCTGGACGCCGTATCTGCTATGATGTGGTGCAGCCAGTTGGAGGAGGGACAAAAGTTTCTTCCGTTGATGACGCGGTAGTGGTGTGGGTTGGACGTCGCTTTCGATCTTGTCGGCATCAAGATCCACCAAAACAAAATCTTCAGAGGGCAGTTCCACCTTCTCGTACCGTCTCTCGATCCCTACAATATATGGACATGGCGCCTCTAATGCTTGGATAAGACGAGCTGGTAACACTGGAATTAAAACTCCGGACCATGTGAAGGGAAATAAAAGATCAATCAGAGCTCGTGTCGCCAAATATAGCATAGATGTATGAGATGACAGAAAGATGATGCGGGATTCCGATAAGGCGTACTACTCAATTAGCGCTGATTTGTTTAATGGCGGCACGGAAACTTACCTCGAAAAGAACAATAATATTAGATATCGACAAGGAACGGAATAGGGCGTACAAATCGGTCTGCTTTGATGAGTCAAATATTTTCGATAAGGGTGAGGTTGAACCTACATTGCGAGAGCCCGGGAGCTCATTTGGCGCTTCTTTCCTGGCAAACAGCCGCAACTCTCTTACCGACAGCTCGACTTGGGTTTTGGAAGATATCGGACTAAAAGCCTCGGTGCAAAGATTCATGACGTATCGTTCCAGTGGTTGCCAGATACCGACAGTAGGCGAGCTGGCCGGGACTCTCAATACGCCTCCATTGGTTCTAGGAACAGACACAGCTTTGAGCCACTCTTTCCAGAAGGTAGTCATGGATGCATTCTTGCCCAGAATACCATAAGCTCGAGGAATCCAGAAACCTGTATCGTCGGTAAGGCCCTCGATCTTGGATGCTGCGCCGTGTCGCACCGGTCGAAGCAGATCTGTCATTAATCCAATCTTCTCCTCAACCGCACTGATGTCATCTTCGAGTTTCTCGCGTTCTGGGGATCCAGAAGGTACACCGGGAAGCTGAGCTAACAACGTGGATAGTTTAGCCCGTTCAACAGCCAACCGACCGCCCAGACTAGCTGCCAATTCTCGTTCCTCATCGGTCATGTTATCTTTTCGCCATTCCTCGCAGCACTCTTCGAGCGCCTCTGCTGCTTTTTGACCCAGCGGAATCCACAAAATAACGCACACGCCGTGTAACTTGCTGCCGTCGCCTCCCGTCATTACAAAGCCATGCCATGTCGACCTTGGTTTCTGATCCGAGGAAACAATGTTGATATCGTTGGGAAACGCAAACATCGGCACAAAGTCGGGAAACGTGCCGCGCTGCGCATGCTCATCCGGCATTCCTTTTTGTGGATATCTGTCCAAAAGCACCGGCTCGAATCTTCGTTTCAGAGGGTGCATTGCCGGAGAGGTATCTATCGGCTGAGGAACGGGTATCACGGAGTTGTAGTTGCTCAATCGTCGGGATGTACGGACAGATGCTGGTACAGTTAGCAGCTTCGACAACTTTTTCAGGTGTTACACTTACCCTGTCGTGCAACCGACGGCTGTCTTCTCATGCTATTCATATCTCTGAAAGACATGTGTCGGCGCACACTGCCAATGCCTGATTTCAAGGGATTCGAAGACACCGGCCTGTCCTCCGAAACAATCTTTTGCACTTTGGGGCGAGGTTTGGGCGGTTTGACGTTAGGCGTGATAGCGCCAGCACTCAGACTCAAATCGGACAAGAAAGATTCTCTCTCTGAAGCAAACTTGAGTAGAGCCTTGTCGAAATCAAAGTCGCCCAGGCTTGTTTCGGAATTCTCAAGAGTCACTGTCGGTGTCGCGCGAATAGTCATACTGCTTCGATTGCTGTTCGTACCGGAGACCCTGGAGTCCACTGATCGAATGGACATACGGGCATCGTTGGATAGCCTCGACAGTCGATTATACGAATTCCTCTTCACACCACCGCCGACATTGTTCGTAGTGGTGCTGGCATCTTCTTCCAGTTCGGTGTCTTCCTCAATGGTGTCAGATACGGCCGGGCCCGGTGTACTTTCTCTGTTGGACATATAATCATTGCGTAGTTTCCAGTAAGTGTCTTCAATTTCCTTGCCGTCCACACCAGCAATCCAAAAGAAGTCGGCGAGCGGGCCGGACGATTCCACTGGGGTGTTGGTCGCTAGAGGCATTTTTCCGGCGGGAGGTGATATCGCCGGCGTGCGATCATTTGCTTGTCAGCCGGACAGAAGCTGGAGGTTGCTGGCAACCTCCGAAGCGATCGAGTGTAACAATCTGTGTTTTATGGAGCTGAGTGTGGGTCAGTATGAGAATAGCGATGCTCAGTATAGAACCACTGGTATGGTGTATGCGATGATTGTGATGTAGATTCAATTGGCGATCAGGAGTCGAATCTTCCCATGAACGTGTCCACGGCAAGCTGTCATCAACGAATCGATCCTTCACTGTTTGCTTGATAAAGCGAAAAGAGAGACATTCGGCGGGAGGGGGGTGGGCCGGAAAGAGTTGTTGCGGGGGGAAATTTGGGACAAAAGAAAGACAGGAAAAGTCATGACGAACCAGTATTCTGTTGTCGGTCTCTCCGGTAATCTGTTCCAGATAGTAATAATAACGACGAACGGTGGTATGACGAGCAGGTATAATAACTCCGGGGTGGTAGAAGAATGAAACTTGAGACTTGAAAAGTAACGGCCTTGACCGAGGAGGCGGTGGTGTGGTATCGCTGGCTGGCTCTTGCCGTCCGTAAGAGAAAMCCGAGCCACTAGACTCAGTTACATACTATGTAGTACAGCGTAGGTAATCCACAGGGGTTCATAGCGCCGCCCGCGCATGCAGGAACTCTTCCCCTTTTTCCTCTTCACGTTCCTCTGTAAGCCTCGACCCTTGTTGATTTCTGTTCAGCATTGCTTCTCATTTTACGCTTGTTACGCTCTACGTACTGATAACTATGATCCGCGATATGATCAACTGACTATTGACTATCATCTTTGATGACTGAAAATAAAATACTTAGCAGGCCAATTAATTGCCTCGATCTGTTATCGTAATACGATACGTACACGGCAGCTTTCTGAGGCCCGAGTGGAGAAACGTCGCATACACAGATGTCTACTGTGTACATAGACCATCCCTACTTTCAAATGCAACTATTTCAGTATTCACGGTAATACTTGCTCAGGCAGTAAACAGCGTAACTCTTACGAGTCAGTTGCTTTTGGACCAGGCTAGAACGAGGCTTGATGCGTGCCATTTTACCAAGTTACGTGTAGCATTCGTAAGTCGGTACCATAATACGCACATTTACACTGGAAGACAGCTCAGCGGCGGAGTAGATACGGGTATGGTACGTGTTTCAAAGATAGCGATAACAGCTCCACGCCGCTTCCGGCAAGGATCGTCTATCACAGCCACCAATCAGGAGCGACACCAGCTGCCGTTTGCGGTAAGTGCACTGACTCAAGACGAACTGCTCTCGTTGTGGCTAGAGTGATGATTCACCTTAGCCCTGTTTGGGTGTGCTACTATGTAGCAGTCGCAAGTGATTCGTCAGGTCTCTTCGCTTACCTTGCAAGGTGCAAGTCGTCTCGGATAGATGATGGAACTCTTCACTTGGCAGAGATTATACATAGTAGAGCACAATGTACGAGAAGGATTCTTTGATCTACTTAGTGGTAATGATATGCGGAGTACATTTCCGAATGGAGCCTGTCTACATAGTACGATGATCGGGAGATTCGATGCAGATCTTGCCAGATTACTCACCTATTGGTGAATGACATCGCTTAGAATTGAGGGTCTGATATTTCGACAATTTCGTACATGATGTACATGGGGATGGAGAATAGGGGAACCAGCGCCAAGGCAATTGGGTCGTGGCAAGGCCCGCTGCATAATCCGGTCTGCCCAGACGTTACACATCAAATACTATGTAAGTACATCGAATATCAAAAGTTCAACGTCGAGCTTGCCATGCTTATCCACTCACGGAGGTTGAACCAGTGTTGGTTGGTCTAAGCACTAATAGTAGTTACTATGTAAGCTTAGGGCTGACAGCAGTGATAACAAACTTCAAGCCAAAGCTTTGTGGGTCGCACGAGTTCAGCTCTATGTATATAGACAGCCTGGCAAACATAAAAACCCACAGACTCTCTCATATACTACTAATTATATATGTACAATCTACAGACAAAGCCCTTGTGCTAATAGCTGCAAGTATATACGTAAGTTTTTACCTCCAGTGACCACTCACATGTGCAACCCCAAGCTAACAGCTACATCCTCAACCAGAAAATGCTCGGCCTCATTTCCAAATACACCCTGGTCAGCATCGTCTACCTTGGCGCCTTCAGCCGCTTCACCCACGGCCGCTACACGCCCTCCTTCTACCGCTACCAACTCGACCGCGCCCCCAACGACGCCTCAACACGTATCATCCCCGTCTTTGACACGATATTCGCTACTTTGGTGCTCTTTCCCGCAACAAGGGCCTGGACGGCGATGGTGTGTGGCTTGATTCAGGGTGGTGCGATTGTGCCGCGGGTCAGGCAGGGGAAGTCTGTGGCAGGGGATGTAGGGCTGTTCCTGACCACGGTTGTGGTGGCGTGGACTTCGTGGTATGGTGTTCCTTAGGCCCCCATGGATAATGGAGGTTGTTGTATAAAGTGTGAATATTATTCGTCTCAGCAAGTAGGACAATCATGGCCATCATTGGATCCGCCGTTTACATACATACCGATCGGTGAAACTAACTGTGTCATCGGTCATGGAGACTATATGACTGTACTTGGTATGTCGATAGTCATGTCATTTAAAGTTGTTGACAACTGTGATTTGTGGGCCACTTGAGCTTCGGTCGGGTTAAGCCGAGCCAATCACTGCCAATACTGCCATAAAACAACTTGTACATAGTAGTTAGCACGCGGGATATGTGAATGTGGTAAGAGATGTAACGAGTCGATCTATTTCCACCCTTTACGCCTCGCAATGATATTTTTGAATGTCAAAGGCAAACTAGTTTCCCCTATATGCGATAAGGTCGCCTCATTCAAGAACGAAGCCATCACAGACCTCTACCGCTTCTTAGTCAACAAATTCCCCGTCGTCAAAAACCCTCTATCCCCCATCGCGCTCCGCCACTCAATCGAAAGCTGTCCCAACGTCGCCCTTCCATCCTTCTTTAGGTCTTTGAGTAACGTATCCATTCCATCCTGTTGACCGACTTCCTGCTCGACCAGGAACGCGACTTGTAGAATATCGCGAGGGTTCATGGTTGGTTGTTGCGCATTTTCATTTTCATTTTCGGGAAGTTGTTGGACGTCCCAGTTGAGACTTGTGGATTTGAAGGGTGGCTTTGGGTTCAGGTTCGTTTTCTGTACAATCATTAGTGCCTGAAACACCACACTATTTTGCTTGGTTAACGCACCTCGATAACAACCGTTCCATCACCCACATTCTCCAACTGCGCTTCCAGCGCAAACCTCAACAGCCGTGTCTTCCCATACGGCCCTAGAGACTTATTATCTACTTCCGCAGGCGTCAACTCCGATGCCTTCGTGCGCACACTCAGACACGGCTGCGCAATGAACTGATACAACTTGCGAAACGTCCTGACCCTACCACCGCTCGCCGCATGCGTCGTCGCCAGGCCGTCGTGCGTATCGGCTAGTAGAGTCTCGGTGTAACTGACGCTGACAGCCAGGACGTGATTCCCTTCCTCTTTGAGATCAAACCGGACAATTTTTTGCAGCGACTGGCCGTAGTCTAATCCCTCTCCTGCAGACTTGATCATGTTGTCGTCATCTGACTCGGCTGGTTTTAGATCTAGAGGGAATACTTGAGACGGGGTCTGCATCTCGGCCAGGATACGCACAGAGGTTACTCTTTTCGTGCTGTCTGTCGTCGGCAGTTCGTTGTTGGCGCATAGCGAACAGGCGAATGTTTCGCCTACATAGGCAGACCCAAAAGCTGGTGGGAGCGTGACCTATCCATGTCAGAAGTCTCCAAAAGCCCATGATCAGAATAGAGCAAATGACATACGTTCGGACTAAGAATGAAATGAGGATCAAACTCGTTGGTGGGATAAGCCAGCGATGCTTTGGGGGATATCCTCGTGTCTTCTCGTGCGAGCGGGTATTGATATGATAGTGAAGGGCGCGATAGTCTGATAGACATGAGACTAGTCATTCTCATACATTGAAAGGTGAACTCACCGTAGAACTGCGAATGGTCAGTCTATTGTACGGTATGCTTTGTAGCTCCATTTGAAATGCTTACCTTTTAGAGATACGGAATGAGGTTCCTTGGGTCCATCGGCTCCGGAATGAGCACGGGGTCGTGCCATTTTATCGGTATCTATAGGCAGTGTATGCAGGTCTAGGTATTAAGCATATAACATTCGATAGTATCTTAAATGTAATGTAGAAATATGCAATTTGTTGACGTTAGTTCGGATTGTTTAAGCTAGTCAGCTATTTTACGGGGGAAGGACTAGTGGGGTCCACTTATCCTAGGCTCATGACGTTCTATGGCTGTTATCGCTTTGATAACATAGTACATAATATACAACAAAATTGAGATGTTATGAAATGACTGAGCGTAATTGAGATGAAATCTTTGAATCAAACTAAACTGGATATCATCGCTAAACCGACTCGCCTCCGGTCCAACGCCTTCCAAGCCACCCAAACACCAACCGAAATAAAACCCAAGTTAAAAATGTAGACCCTCAAAATTCATCCTCTTAGTCATCTTCATCTTAGAACGAACGACCACCTCTACGCTGCCGTCCCAAATGACGATTAACCCAAAATCTGTGATAAGTCGAATAGTCGCGATTGCCAGATAAGCCAACCGCACCCGCGACATTCATATAGCCGTCTGCACCCTTGCGCGCCGTGCCCAGGAGCGATGTCCTGTCAAGTGGCGCATCTGCGTCCGCAGGCCAGTCCGTCCGACTAGATAACAAATCAGTACTTGATTCCAGACCAGAAAAGCATAAAGCAAGACTCACCATAAAACACAGCGAACCCCCTGGTTGCGTGTAGTAGCAACCCATTGATCGAAACAGGTCTTGTGAATGTTGTTTCCGCATCCGACCTTGCACCAGACGATTTTCTCCTTGAGAGGTTCGAATTCCATGAAACAAATTGGACAGTCGCCCTCGATTGGTTTGCGTTTTCCTGAGGTGTCGCTGTCGCTGTCCTTGTCTGCGTGCGCTTCTTCGGTTTCGATGGGAGCGTTTTCGAACAATTCGCGTAGTTCCTATTATGATCGTAAATAATTAGATTCGTTTTTGGTTGGTGGTGCTCAAAAAACTTACAGTAGAGAGAAACGCCAGTTGGTACCTGAGGTCATCACGAGCTTTGAGTACGTTGACAAGAACCTGAAAAGTCAGTAATCAAAACCTAGACTTCAGAGAATAAAAAGACATACATAGACGATATGCTTGCACTGATTCCCCTTCCTTGCGTCGGGGCATGTGCACGACGGCTCATACGAAACAGTCACTGTGTAAATATTCCCCGTTGTGCCCACAATGTCCACGTTTTCTTCAGTAATGTCTCCATTCTCGGAACGACGGCGAGAAATCACAAACATCCTATATCTACATTAGTCAAACCCTTGGGCATGCCAGAATCTTGACAAGAATACCGTTGTGTAGTCGCACGATGCAATTTCTCCAAATACGACCGCGGCGGCCCAGACCTAAACTTTCTTCGCCGTTTTTCGACATTGTACTGACTCGACTGGCTTGAGCGAGGAGTCTTCGGTGATTTCTTTGCCTTGGCACTGGGTGAAATCGGTGGCAGAGTGTAAGGCTCAGGCGAATCGCGCGTTAGATCGATTACTTCGCTCCCGTAGGTATTCTGTGGTGTGTATGTAGACGTTGGTTGTAGCGTGCGCCGCTTTTTGGGGCTGTTGTCATGCCCATCTTCGAGGAAGCGTTTTCTTGCGCGATACGGACTTGGAGTGAACGGAGGCATGATTGCGACGATGCGCTGTTTTGTTGGTAATGAGTGTACTTGCGCGCGATCGTGTTGTTAGAGGATTGCTGTACCGTTGGCAGGGAAGTGGCAATTGTAGATTCAGGGACAACCCCGCCATCTATCAGAATAATCACTTGACAGTCGGTAATTGATGGATACTTCCGACCAGGAATCGACAAACGGACATTTACGGAGAATTGAGGTTGGACGTGAACAAAGGGAAATAATTTGAGTGTTAGAAATGACACTAGCTTGTCATGACTATCTTATCGCGGACCCGACGAATCATAGCCCGGCATCAATTGATACATCATATATCTAGTGGATATATTCGACATGAAATGTGATTCCTCCTTTTCATGTTTGAAAGATACAGGGTATGGAATTGCCAACACGAAAATAACCAAAACCTTAATTGGCCATAATCAGCCATATCAACACCATGCACCAGTCCAATCGCTAAAAAATGATAGAAAGAGCAAGAAACCATAAGCGCATAATTTTGATCATCTCGAAGCAAGTTCAACTCTTTTCCCCAGTCGTACTATAGCTGAACTCACGCCTTCCTCGCCGGTCATCCACGAAGGCATGCGAATAGGATCTACGACCCCTAATTCTGCCAGTTTGCGAAACCCCGCGACGACATTATTCCCCGCGAAAGAAAGTGACATGGTGTACTGACCGTCGCCAGCATCAGAATCCTCATCATTGACATGATCCTCGTCATCGCCTGGCCGGTCCAAAAGACGAATGTCCAAGCGGTTGAGCAGTGCTTGAGAAGACGATGTTCCCGATGTGCCGAATCGAGATAGCACGGCCAATTTACGTCTTTTTGTTGCAGGCGATGCTGCCATTGCGTTTGTATCACTCCCCTTTCGTTTCGTGTTTTGCTGATCCGATGGTGCATTCTCCTTATCCTCACTGGCGAGAAACTCCTCCGGAGCTACTGTCGCAGCCTGTCGCGGATCAATCGGCGTACCTTCAAGAACCGCATCGGCAAAAATGCTAAACGCGCCATTGGCCTCGTTTGCTTTGCCCGCTCCGCGCAGTGCGAGCATCGTTTCGAGGCTTTTGGCTGTTAATGCAGTTGCTTCTAGTTTATATCGCTCGTTGGGTTTTGATAGAGCTTTTGGGAGGGCGTCTCTGACTATGCCTCGTAGCGCTCGAGGGTCGTTTGTAAGAGGGGCTGTGGATGGACCGGTTTTGGCGCTTGTAGGGGCTGACATAGATGTGTATACGTAGGGGCTGCTGTCGGGGAACGCAATGTATAGGGTTCTTGCAGAATCCAAATATGTCCCTGCGCTATGTCGGGGCTGATTATATGGCGAATCGGTAATGAAGATTCGTAAATAAATCAGTGGGTAAGCTTTTGATCGAGCTAGATGATAATGCGCCTTGACCAGGGGCGCAATTTCTCGTTGAAGATTCGACAAGAAAGTCGCAGCATGTAGTCGCGGAAGACAGGCAAGTAGATCACCATCTTCTTCTTTGTCAGGCTGTTGCGTCTTGTCGACCAGCCCAAGACGAAACGCAGACCACGTCTGCCCTTTGGGATGATCTTCTAAGTATTGTATGTCGACCATTGCTAATTGACCAAGAGTTATTCCATGTCGCCAGTCGCCTTCCAACACCCGGTCGATAACTTCTCTCTTCCCGCCTTTTCGTAGTCCGAACTCCGCGTATGCCTCACGAATCTCTTCGACACTATCGGCCGCTGCGTAAGGCGATTCGTCTTGGTCGGGAACGTCATTACCGGTTGAGCTCTGACTGAGGAAAGGGGGATATAATTCGACATTCTTGGGAGAGAGCCAGATGACAATAAGGTCTAGGAGCGACTGTCGTGATAACCTGCCGAGAGCTTTCACCAATGACGGTGTGTTGCTTGAGATGCGGAGATTGCTCGGTAGACTGGACGTGGTGGGAGCACGAATTGAACGTTTCTTTGCCATGTCGGTGGCAATTATAGGTTCTTTATCCCGCTTCTAGATCCCTGAGAACCATTTTCAGTCGTGTTTTGTGTTGGTTAGTCGCCGTCGCTGATGTTTGAGGTGCCATCAACACTCCAAAGTACAAACAAAGCTCACCCGCGACGCGCTATGCCAAGATTCGATAAGCATTGTGTCACGTGGCGATAAGGTCACGAACGTCAAAAGTTCCGCTAGGAAAATGTCGGAAATGTTGTTCTTCAAAATGACTGATTGATAATCAATGAGGGGAAGTTGAGACTACTCGTAGTGCTAGCTGCTATGTATGTAATGGCGCACAGTTCGCAGCTTATTTGATCATGAAACGAATAAAGAATGACCTTCTCGAGTACGTACTAAGTATGGCAAGCTGATTTACAGCTTCACCTTTACCCCTCAACGGACGGCAGAGCTCCTGCATACACTGTATATTGCTTCTGCGCAATGTATGCTTAATGGGTTGCGACCAAGTGCTCCTCGATTGCGCCATCATTCGCTCAGCCCGAGGGGCGCTCTGCTGCGTCTCATTCGGCCGTCTGCAGGCCCACGTGGAGAGGCGGTTGCTGGCACTAGGCCGTTTTCCAGCTAGTGCCGCGCGACAGGGAAAAACCTTCTCGTTCAGGCCTAGCCCGATGATTACTCAATCCAGAATTACTACGTCGTATTAGTAACCGGCAGCCAAATGCAGCAGCCGATCTTCGGCGGCGTTGCCTTATTGCCTGAGGACAGCGCGGTTGCCGATGAGCAGCGGCCGATGTCATGGGTGGCAATAACCTGCTCGTAATTTCCCAGCGTCGAGGATATGGAGCTGGCCATCGGGATGACTCGCAAATGACATGCCTACCGTCAACAGAGGCGTAAACACTCGTCCCCCTCGACAATTGTCATGTTACATACACATACATATAGTAGGAATACTGCTGAATTGAAGATGTAAAGACGTGCTCGCGGCAAGGTCGCTTCGGAAAATGCACGGACAGGTTTACTATACAGTACCCTTCGCGATCTTATAGCCACACAGCCAATCACACTCTGCCTCCACCAGATTTCGTGCTTTGTCATAGGGAATTACTACATCGGTACATTGCGCGGAAACCGCCGGCCAATCTGCGCGCAGACCAAGGGCAGCTTCCCCACTGGGCTCTTTCCGCATTACGGATCTCTGGCCGATGAACGTGAAGGATTTTTTTGCTTTTCCCGCCCGCACCACTTCTTCCAACTTGTGACTCTGGCACTCTCTCCACTTCACATCTACACTCTTCAAACAGAGGACAACTTGACATTCGACCTGATTGATACTCAGGCTACGAGACACGATCTCCATTCACGATACTACGACCTCACGTCTGCACTGCGACCGTCTGGTTTCCCGCTTTGCAGTCATTCTAGGAGGGGTTCCGTTCCCGATCCGGCCACTGTCTGTCGTTACCCGACTTCAACACCTCTCGATTGCCCGAATACACTTGAACGAGGAGGATAGAAAAGTATTTACATTGAAGATATATCATCATGTCGAATTACGGGGGCCGCCGAGCGCCCAACTTCGCTCAATATCTCGAGGACCTTAACACCATCCCATCGCCATATGACCAATCCGCACAACAGCAACGATCCACCGAGCCCTTCAACCTCGATGCCGAGTTGGCGCTCTTCACAAACACCGAGTTCTTGGACTTTGGTCACTTTGGCGATATGAACATGCCGCTGGGATTCAGTCCCGCGGAAGAGGAACACAAGCCACAGGAAGAGAAGCATGTGGTGGAAAAACACCTCGATATGAATTATATGGATATGTTGAATGGTAAGACTGAACATTCGGGTGTGAAAGGGAAGAATATCAGGTCTGACAACGACGCAATAGACCTGGGTACTATTCCCGATTACACTACAACCTTTACCTCTGCGGAGGAGTCGCGCAACCTCCAACAAATGAACTCGACTTTCCACTCTATACCCGCTGTGCAAGATACCACCGCCCGCCCAGCTGAAAAGACCAACACTCGCGTACCCAAGACCGAAATCCCATCCCCAACCGACATCTCCGCCTTCGTCTCAACCCCCATGCAAGTCGCAGGCACAAAACGCAAGCAATCCACCGACGCCAAGAGCCTCGACGAATCCGCCCGCGCCGCTGCAGAGGAAGACAAACGCCGCCGCAACACAGCCGCCAGCGCACGATTTCGCGTGAAGAAGAAGCAGCGCGAACAAGCGCTCGAAAAATCCGTCAAGGAAGCAAGCGAGAAGAACGCCGTGCTGGAAGCACGCGTCTCGCAACTCGAACTCGAAAATCAGTGGTTGAAGAACCTCATCACAGAGAAAAATGGCTCCGAGTCCGGCGAGGGCAAACAACGCAGCGAAACCGATATTGCACACATGTTCAAGAACTTTCTCGCCAGCCACAAGGCCGGTAAAGAGCAATCTTCCGAGTCCAAGATTGGCGTTGGCACTGCCTAAGCCAGCAAGCAAATAAAATAAAAAGATGAAAACCACACAAAAAAAGAAATAATGCAATAGAACAATACAGGATATGATAAACCTGTCCGACGAGTTATACGTGCATCTTTTCGAATTCTCATGTCAACCTTATGCTTTTCAATGTCTATAATTTTTGATACTCAGCTCTTACGTTTTTTGATGTGACGTGGTGATTACCTATTATTCGTTATACCAGGGGATTTTCATGGTAACGGACGGCGGTGTTGTGATCTGTACTTTCTTCTATAATGTTAGAATCATGGGAAATGAAAATGATGCATTTCTTGACTGGTATTTCAAGATGATGGTGGAACATTTGAACGTAATATAATATACATGGTGGTTATCATAGCAGTAAAAGCAGTCATTCGTCTTGTCTTGGTTTGAGCGATATCAAAATAAGGAAAACAGAAGTGTTATGCGTGTGTGGTCATTGGAATCGGGCAAAATGGGGTATGATGTTAATAGATTATTGCTTGTCTTCGTCAACTGAAGGTCCCGGGTCACCGTTCGCATGACTATTCTCTTGCTTCGATTCTTCGGTTTCTCCGCCTTGATGGGTACCCTCTTCGCCTTCCCCTTCACCCTCGCCGGAAATCTCGCCCCATCCCGAGCTTCGACGACTTATCCGACCTGGTAATGGGACAGATGTGATTCCCGCGTTCGCCGCAGCGGAGGTACTATTGTTCAAGGTACTCCCTATCGTACCCGCGACACTACCAGCTGCGCTGTCGTTGCGGGTATGCGAGTGCGTACCGCTGCGCACACTGCCATTATCACCCTGCTTGCTAGCGATCAGACTACTCCTATCACCACCATGGACAAGCGGCGGCACAGTCCCCGATGCAGAGTAGACGCTAATCCGTTCCGCGCTTGCCAGACCGCCCAGACTCTGTCGACTCAGTACACCGGACGCATTGGTTATAGATGCGTTGGATGCATCGACCCCAACATTAGCGCTCAGCACGCTCAGGGGCAGACTTTCGCGACTACCCCCAAACACCGACGAAGGTGCTAATGCGCGCACGGAGGCATTGGTGTCGAGCGAATTTCTGCGTCGACGTTTCGAGGATGATGCGAGTGTGAGTATGGAAGCGTTGTCGGTTAATATGTTGTTTGCTGTTGCGGAGCTGTATGTTGTCGGATGCCCCGCGAGATGTGGTGGAACAGCAGACGCGGGAGAAGGCGGGAATTGGTAAGAGTATTGATTTTGTTGATTCAAATTATTCTGTGCTGCTGCACTCGTGGGTCCGTTGGCGGTTTGATTGTTTTGTGTGACGCCGTATATGTGCGCAGAAGGCGCTGCGGATTGTACGGTTGTCAATGTCGTCGTCAACGAACGCACCGACGGCGCTGGTGATGAGAATGTGCTCCCTTCTCCGCCGCCATACACTCCTCCATTCCCTGTCACCGTAGTCCCGGCTTTCGAGTACCCAGCTTCAGATCGCGCAGTGTCACCATTCGTAGATAGCGTCGGGGCAGTCGACTTGGCGCTGTTACCTGGGATATTCGCTTCGGACGTAGAAGCTTGTAGCGATTGCTGGCTCGCCCTTTGATGATGCTGACCTGGATCAGTCGATTCAGTATAAGACACAGTATCGTTATAACTCCGGAGCGACCCAATATCGCGAATGGTGCCTGACAAGGGGTATGGATTGTTCTGTGCGCCGCCATTCGGTCGTTTGTCATTCTTGACATTATTGTTACGTTTTCCAGATGCTCTGCTGCCGGACTGTGAGTCTGACGATGATGAGCTTTTGAGATTGGTCAATCGTTTCATCCATGTCGAGAATGGTCTTCGACGACTGTGTCGGTCTAGACACACGGCGCGCATTGTGAGCTGATTGTTCGTTAAGACGCAATGACGTTGAACACATACCGTGAGGAGGATTTGAGGTTTCTGCCATGGCCATGTTGTAGTGGGATGGTCGTACAAATATCTTGCTGCTAACACAGCCCTCTCGCAGTTCTCAGGGTCAAAGTTGTGGAAGGGTTGACAGAGTAGAGGGGTGTCGTATTCGCTGGCGGTAAGACAGGCGCTTTTAGAATACCCTCTTTTGTCTAACCAGATAAACAACGTGTCGGAGTGATCCGTAACAATTGGGTAGAGTATCTATGTTCGTCAAAGAAAAATGTAACTCTATGCAGAGGATATTGAGCAATCGATGAGTGTAGGGAGCTACCAGTGAATTAATTAATTACGGGGCCTACATGTGTTGCAGGACGGCTTATCACGTGACTTTTGTTATATTAACAGCGCCAGACCGAGGCCCAAAATATATACTCTTTGTGGATTCTTCTACAACTCCCCTTAATTGGATTTATGACGATTACATTCTAGGAGCCTAGAAAGCTTGACGATCATAGCATCACCAGGTTAACATTGACTATTTAGATAATTTCATGGATCGATCTCATCTGAGTTCCCCTTGAATTCAAAACAATAACTAAACATGGACCTCTGTCACAACAGCAGTCTGCGTGTCCAGCACAAATCCAAAAACTTCAATGCCATCAAGACTCTTATCCTCTCTGAGCTTGCGGACGTCTTTTTTGACAGACTCCTCGAGTTGCTCCTCTTTCCAAAGGTCAAAGTCAATATTGTCTACGATTGCTGCTGCTTCAGGATTCTTCGACTTTGAGTATTCGCGGATCTCTTCTTCGGTAACATGGGTCATACCGCAATCTGATTGACGATACAAGTTAGCAAAGTGCCATACTGGACAATGTAAGACTTATTCTTACCCGTGTGATGAACAACAACCACGGTATCCATCTTGACCAAAGCACGCAAGGCATTCAACGTCCGCACCACGTCGGCTGTTGCTCGACCTCCCGCGTTTCGATGGACGGCTGCCCGTAGGTCTGGCCCAAAGAAGGCTTCAGGGACACATCGGGGGTCGACACAGGTGACTGAGCCGGACTTAGTAAGCATGTCCCCGAGGGAGGAGAATCAACTCACGGATGAAGAGCGGTCCATTTCCTACTAAGCCAGACCGCATCTGTTCCATTGTTGGAGCGCCGGTGAAAGAAGATGCAAATTTCTCATTGCTGGCTAGGAGGCGTGAGACTTTTTCCCCAGAAGTAGACATGTTGAAGACGTAGTGCTTGGCTGAAAGGAAGTATCGAAAATAGTCTGATGTAGGAGCTTGTGCTTGCTTGAAACTTTCAACAGAGAAGCCCTCGAAGGCTCCACAACTCCCTATTTATGCATACCAGAACACCAACGCTTTGAAGATTGCAATTTAGATTAGTAGGCTTGCATGTTTGCAAACATTATTAGTCGGGCTGATGAGTAATTATTGCCAGGCTTTGCATCTTGAAGTCATGGAACACGCTCGGTGCAACTAATCAATAATTATGTCGTTATCCATCTGCATCCTGTGCTACCGCAGATGCATTGTCTACCGCATCCGAATGCTGCTGGTCGTACAAGCATTATATCTTCCCTGAGAGATCACTGGCTGACTCACTAACAGTCAAATGTCAAGGCAATATAACTTTTTACGACAAATCGGATTACAAAGTCAACGCTTAGTGACGTCCACGATTCGCGGCCCGACTGTCCCCCCGTTTCTCTATGAATAATTTAGATTACTTAACAGCACATCAAGGCATCGATATACTTGGTAAAACCGGGTTAACAATTGGCCCGAATTTGTTTTTGATTACTCAAAGTCACATTCGCGTACAAGTATCGATGAGACAGGGAGCAGGCGATGAATTGATTGGAAATGTAGATATATGGGCGTCTCCGGTTTACGGCTCTGCGCATTAGCTTTCGCCAACATTATTTGCGGTTCATCAATACAGCTACAAACAGACCAGCCATGACTATTAATTAAATAACCTATACCAGAATTATTTGCTGCAGACTCCGACAATGGAGTTGACTCAAGAAGCAGTTAGGAGTGATTTCATCATCACTTAGGATTCGCTAGCCATCAAGCTGCTATACCTATCCTCATACCTTGATACTTCCATTTCTTTACGTCTTCACATGGCTTTACAAGTAAAGCACATGCATTTTCAACAAGGATATGCAACACCGATGCCTGACTCCCAGTTTTAATCCATGGAATAAGCTACTTTTACCTCGCCTCCTATCATTGAAGGCAAATTCGTCCATACAACATGGCTCAGAAAGTTGATGGCCTTAATTTCGACATCCCCGTCGACAAATCAGTCGTCACCCAGACTTGCATACCAGCATTCAACACCGAATCTATCTTGGATACCGCCTCGATAATACGGGCAAACCCGGCGATTTCCCATGAACACGCAGAAGGATCGGTGAAATTCGGATACGCGAAGAAGCACGAAAATTATATGGTACTGCAACAGCATGTAATGTTCTGGAATCGTGACATGGATGGTCACATATGGCTTTTAGATAACTTATCGTGGTTTCCGAGAGCTGGGGTTTAACATCTTGTTCTCGTTGCTCACTTTATTCATCATTCAAATCAAATATTTGTATCTTCCGAGGTTGGGTTTGTCATACTTTCCTGATCCGTTCTTTCGGGTTTCTGTTCGAGATAGCCACAAGGATAAGGTTGGTAGCATGGGTCTCCTCCGAAACCTGTTCCGCATCATGAGAAACTGATACAAGGTCATTGTACAGCGCCTTGCAAGTGCGGCTTTACATGGTTTGCAACTCTTCGACTCTTTCTCAGCGCCACTTCCGCTGTCTAATCTATATTAGGTTTAGTTTGTTATAAAGGTTATTTACGACAGGTATTGAACATACAAGTACGGAGCCAGCTGTAACATACATTCCTGCACAACCGTTGTTCGCCACTGTTGCTCGCGGCTTAGGTAATTTATTACTGCCATAAGTTAACTTAGCTATCATACGTAACGAAGTGGCTGGCTCTTAATGTGAGAATATCGCCACGCTCATGGCACAGCCTGCAAACTTCGCGTGGCAACATCGTGAACTATAAAGGAAACACTAATCCCAGGCCCTCCATTTACAAAAAGACTAGAAAATAGAGTAGGAAGACAGAGGCTAAGAAACTTAACTATCACTATGACAGTTACAAGGTTGACCACACTAATTTAACCTGAGGAATGTCAAGCCACCTGAGCTATGACCTAGAACCGTTGTGTTGTCACGGGTAAGCACATCTGTCGCCCGATACTGTAGTGGAAGCCAGATCAAGCGTTGCCCGTTGCGACTTATCCATTTCTCAACTACATATATTTCGTTTCTAAAGGAGTGTCGGCCTTTACGATTCGAGGAAAGTGAGCCATGATCAAAGTTCAGAGAACAGCCGTCAGCTGAGAATGACAGGGTCATTGGTATTGTATCAAGGTCATGTGTTTCTGTCACAGCACCTGTGGCTGTATCCCAGAGCCGGATGGTCTTATCCTTGGAAGCAGACGCGACTATCTGCCCATCAGGTGAGAAGGCCACTGCATTGACCCTGTCTGTATGGCCCTGCAGCGTCTGCTTCACAGCACCCGTGGCTGTATCCCAGAGCCGGATGGTGTTATACCACTTGGAAGCAGCCGCGACTGTCTGCCCATCAGGTGAGAAGGCCACTGTATTGACCCCGTCTGTATGGCCCTGTAGCGTCTGTTTCGCAGTACCTGTGGCTGTATCCCAGAGCTGGATGGTCCTATCCCAGGAAGCAGACACGACTGTCTGCCCATCAGGTGAGAAGGCCACTGCATTGGCCCCGTCTGTATGACCCTGCAGCGTCTGCTTTGCCGCACCTGTGGCTGTATCCCAGAGCTGGATGGTCTTATCCCAGGAAGCAGACACGACTGTCTGCCCATCAGGTGAGAAGGCCACTGCATTGGCCCCGCCTATATGGCTCTGCAGCGTCTGTTTCGCAGCACCTGTGGCTGTATCCCAGAGCCGGATGGTGGCATCGGAAGCAGACGCGACTGTCTGCCCATCAGGTGAGAAGGCCACTGCACTGATCCGGTATTTATGGCCCTGCAGAGTCTGCTTCACAGCGCCCGTGGCTGTATCCCAGAGCCGGATGGTGTTATTCCAGAGCCGGATGTTGTTATCCCACTCGGAAACAGACGCGACTGTCTGCCCGTCAGGTGAGAAGGCCACTGCATTAMCCCCGCCTGTATGGCCCTGCAGCGTCTGCTTCACAGCACCCGTGGCTGTATCCCAGAGCCGGATGGTGTTATACCACTTGGAAACAGACGCGATTGTCTGCCCATCAGGTGAGAAGGCCACTGTATTGACATGGCCCTGCAGCGTCTGCTTCGCAGCACCCGTGGCTGTATCCCAGAGCCGGATGGTCTTATCCTTGGAAGCAGACGCGACTATCTGCCCATCAGGTGAGAAGGCCACTGCATTAACCCCGCCTGTATGGCCCTGCAGTGTCTGCTTTGCAGCACCCGTGGCTATATCCCAGAGCCGGATGGTCTTATCTCTGGAAGCAGACACGACTATCTGCCCATCAGGTGAGAAGGCCACTGCATTAACCGGGTATGTATGGCCTTGCAGTGTCTGCTTCACAGCACCCGTAGCTGTATCCCAGAGCCGGATGGTCTTATCCCCGGAAGCAGATGCGACTGTCTGCCCATCAGGTGAGAAGGCTACTGCATTAACCCCATATATGTGGCCCTGCAGCGTCTGCTTCGCAGCACCCGTGGCTGTATCCCAGAGCCGGATGGTCTTATCCCCGGAAGCAGATGCGACTGTCTGCCCATCAGGTGAGAAGGCCACTGCATTGACCCCGTCTGTATGACCCTGCAGCGTCTGCTTTGCCGCACCTGTGGCTGTATCCCAGAGCTGGATGATGCTTTCCCAGGAAGCAGACGCGACTGTCTGCCCATCAGGTGAGAAGGCCACTGCATTAACCGGGAGTGTATGGCCCTCTATGACTTGCATGCATGGATCCCAGGATTCCTGCGTTATATATGCCTGCTCTATAAACTCTAATCGCTCATCCCAATAGAGTTTCTTGCTCTCACTATTTTGAGGACAGAAGACAAGTGCGGCACCATATGTTTGTAGAGGTGTCTCTCGGATTATAGACCCATTGACACTTGCAAATCTCTCGGCTTCCTTGAAGACAGACTGGTGCTGGGCATACGCAGCTGAGAGCTTTCTGAGACCTACTATCCCGTGTCGGATCTCGCCAATCAGGCTAAGGCTCTCCAACCAGTGGAGAAGATGATATCCTCTAAGAAATTTAGATATCAGTTGAATTTGACTTTGTACTGATGTAGCCTTTCCAGCGGGCTTAGAATCAATAAAATGATCCAACCAGTACGTGCAACTATATCGCAGATCGAACAACGGGTCAGGGTGTGGTCGGAAATTTGCCATCTCTGAAGCAGAAACACCAGGGTCTTGAAGATTGTAAATGTTACGTCGTAGTTTGCTTTTGAGTGTCTTTAGGGATTGGCTATACATTTCGTGGTGAATCTCCGACCGATCTCGTAAGATGGAAGTAGTCCTATAAATTGTATCAAGATGGTCTTTGGCCGACTGGTGGATTAGATAGATATATTCATCACGAATAGTAAGGAATGATCCACACAGGCCGACCGCCCTCTCTAATTCCATATTTTTGTCCATACCGGTTAGGTGGCGCATCTCAGATAAGTGCAGCGGGCGATAGGCGAGAACAACCATCGACAAAACCATTATGCAGATATTACGGCGCCGATTCTGAAGTCGATCTATCTGCGTTATCATTTGATCATAGAGCCCGGAGAGGTCTGTTGGGATGTCTTCAAGGGTGTCGAGGACTTCGCTTTCAAAAAGGCATTTGTGAAGTTCTTTAATTACAAGGGCTACCCATAAGAAAGTTCCATTGGACTTTTGGCGGAGTTGATCTCTGACCTGTTCCTGGAGTCCTTGATCATGCTCAAGGAATCCCAGGCGTGATACTTCGTAGTTGATATATGTCTCGATTGCATGATATATGCGGTCCGCGTTGAGTTCAAGGCTGAGCTTGTTGGCCCCACGATCAGCATCTAGGATTTGCTCAATATGATTCACATTGCGACTGGAGACTATCCATTTGACCTGGACAGATGGCATGGACATTGTTTTTTTAATTAGTCCGAGTAAGCTTTTCAAGTCCACTTCACACTCATCAAGAGCGTCAATGAGCAGGTATACTGTAGATTGCCGCAGATCTCCAATAATGTTCTCGAAAACAGCGGACAAGCTGTAAAAAGCATTTACACCTTCGAACAGTCTTTTACCTTCCGTGTCGTATCTTTGTCGCAAGTGTGAGATTATGTGCGGCTGCTGGATGATTAACATATAAATCAGGCCCCGCAGGACAGCGATAGAATTGTTTAGTCTGGGGTCAGTTCCTTGGCATAGAAAATAGGCGGGCAATTTGGATAATTCTGGCTTCAGAAGTTGCTTGATTATCCCAATTATAAGCATAGTCTTACCCTTCCCAGCATCTCCCTTGATCCAAAGGAGTTGGCTCCCCGGACGATTCCACCATCTTTGATATTCAGCATTATCCAGGATCCATTGAAATGAGTCGTCAAGCAATCCACCCTTAGTGGCTTCAATACGTCTTCGGTCATCATCTGGATTGCTCAGCAAAAGATCTCGCAGGCAGCGTTGATCTTCACTGGTCAAATCTTTACGCAGTTAGCGCATTTTCATGAGCAGCTATCATTGTGAGTGAGGGTTGTCATCTTCCACTAACCAGATTTTGATTGTGCCGTAGTCTCTGGGGTAATCTCAACAGGCATGACTGATAATAATAGTTTTGTGTAGGCTGCTGCTGTCAAGGCTGCGTATCCTTGCCACTGTTTCTGCTTATGAGAGTCGCAATAGTCGCATATCCCTCGGATCACAAGTGTCGGTAGCCGATCCATAAGGCCGGCTGCCTCCATCTCAAAGCAGAGGATTCCATGCGGTTGCGCTAGACGGTCTCGTGTTTCCGAGTCCTTTATTACCTGATCTCCCGATGCAATCAATCCATAGTGGATATGAGGTGTCGGTGTATCTCGTGGTTCTCGTTTGGCTAATTGTTCTTTATCACACTTTTCACAGGTATCTTCCCCTGCGGCATGGGGATAAGAGGAATGAAAAAAAAGATCTGTGTGCTGTTCTCGGGGCGAAAATCTTTCTTGCATGTTGGGGTTTTGTTCCAGAGCTTCCGACACTATTGTGGCAAGAGCAGCCTCACCCTCAGTCCATTTCTTTGCCTCCAATTGACTCATATGGGTCAAAAAAGTGTTTGGTGGTTTGTTCAAGATGCCTGTTTGCTCGAATTTCCCGCCTTGAACCGCCTTGCCATAATCATACTGTATCACTCCACTGTACTGTCCAACTGGTTTGCTGACCACTACGTCGCCTAGTCGAATATCATTATTTTTACCCGGGACCCCGCCTCCAATTCCCACCATTAATCCATATTGAAGCCGAGGGAAAGTTGAACACATGTGAGATACCACATCCGCGGCAGCCACTGTTCCGTATACGCCAGCTGGCAGGCAGGCAATGACAATATAGTGGCCGTTTAATTCGCCAAGCTCGTAGGCATTCGGATCGGTGGAGGGTTGAGACAGCGGACTGTGGGATTTATCCAGCATAACACGGGCAGCTGCGGCCTCCAGCGACAACGCGCATATCCACGCGATTGTATAGCGGTCATGTGTTAAAGACGTCATTGTTGCTCAAAACATGGAAAAGATAAATAAGTCGAGTACCGATGTACCGATAATGACAACATTAAATGTGAACCTTTTCATGATGGGCAGGAGAAATGCAAAGCACTGTTCATCAGGCTGAGGGGTAACAGCTTTACGCTACTACAAGGCTGCCGACGTAACGCACGGTGGCCTGACCATTGGCATCTGCATGATAATCAACTGAAGGCAACGGGAATCCATACTGGGAGTACACCAAGATATTCTGGTATGTATCTTTACTCAGAACTGGGTATCCTTCTCCCACGAAGCCTTCTGAATTCTGAATTCAAGAATCGGATCGGGAATTACTATTCTCCGATAGCTGCCTATTCCCCGGGTTCTCACCGGACATCCGGTGACATGTGGTGACACCAGGCACCTTATAGTTTTGTATATTTCTGTTCAATACCACTCATAAATTACTAAATTACCAAGCTAAATCTAGTACGGATTAGATTGCGGGAGTGGCGCTGGGGAAGAGTCGAAGAGTTGCAAGCCGTGTAAAGCCGCACTTGCAAGGCGCTGTATACAGCATGGATCTGATTCCGTAACCTACGACAACGAAGACCATTATACACCACAGAACTCTGAGAATGTATTTGCAAACTACAGCTCTGATCGTGATGGAGCAAATTCTTTACCTGATATACTCAGTTTGATGAAAGTGCAACGAGTTGCCGTTGATCCCTGCGGTGTGAGTTCTTGTCTGTATTGGAAATTGCTCAGTTATCGATACTTCACAGTGGGGAGCTGCACCGTTTGAAGGGGAAAGACGTGGCTGCTGCTTCAGAAAGACGGAAAAGTGTACAGGGATGATTCGGGACATTTAATTGATGTACGCATACTTACTAGAAAATTATTGTTGTAGCTCTAGCTGATTGAGATTAGTAATCACCCTTTTTGAAACTTCAGAAACAGTCAAAGGATGGCAACAAGGATACGGTCTGTTGGGGAGAGGGAGATGGCTTTTTAGGATTTGCCAAGGTCTTTTGAGGGTGTGGTGCTACTTTTCAATCATCTGAGTGTGTTTCATGGACACATTGTTGAGAGTATAAACTTCAAAGTATATTCAATGCAACCAGCCCTAACCCCTGAAAACAAGAAAATGGCGAATATGAGCATGATCGGTTAACGTCGACAATTCAGAAAATATCCAGCAATTCCATTCAATCCCATTACAAGTAATCTCCTTGTGCCTCACCCCCCCCCCCCCCCCCACACCCCCCCCCCCCCCGCCCCCCCANCCCCCCCAACCAACTTCCCCCACCCCGGGTCACCTAAGCGGCGATTCGAGGAAAGCCTATACACTTCTGTCGTTATCTGGGTGTGAATTCGATTTCTTCATATTCTCCTCAGCTTTAATCATCTCCCCTCTCAAAGATGTTGAATGGTCTAGGCCTTTTCAGCCTCATTGATCCTGACCACAGCTTCAGGTGTTCGGCTAACCCCATCGAAAGCCCTCGGCTGAACATAGATCTTCAAGAGTTTCACGATCAGGTATATGAGTACCGTTCCTATGGGTATTCCAATGGCATACGCCAACGAGACGGTGGTAATATTTTGATCAGAAACGACAAACTGGGCAACCTGGTCCAGGTCGCCAGACGAGACGATGCTGTTAAGACCATATGTATTGGTTTTGTTGTACAACGTTGTATCAACGAGCAAATTTGCCGTCGAGATATAAGTCGTTAGCACCAACCTTTGCATATCATTGTATATGCTCGAGGATGCCGCGTCTATAGTATATAGTTGGGCGGTCGTACTAGACGCTAGTGCAATCGAGCCGAGTGCAGTTGCCGTGCTGAAGATCGAAGGGGGTCCGATCAGGTTATAGAAGACATTTCGGAGGGATTGTGGGAAGTTCAAGCCAGATATAGATGAGAGATTCCAGGTGCTGCTGCTCTGGTCTTTGTATGTCCATTCGTCTGACTGCCAGCATGATAGACCTGGTCTGCCGCGTAAGACATTGTATACGGTGTCTCCATTGTACGGCGTGCCTGTAGTATTTGTGAGGTACCAGGGATCTGTACCAATGGTGAAGCTGTCGCATTGCATAGAACTTATCATAATGGCGTATGTATTGTTAATTCTGAATGTCCCAGATGCCTTAGGAAAATCAGAAAACGCGATAGGCACATAGCCATAGTATGGGGATGCTTTCCAGTTTATCGAATCATCCCCAAAGATGTTATAGACATCGGTTGAAGTGCCCTCCGATTCAGTATTATTAAGCCAGCCATATTCAGTATGACAAGAGCCTTGGACGTTCAATTGAAGGCCATGAAAATTTTGCAAGCCGAGATCCTGAGCTGTCAGGCTGTAATTGTAGCCAATCTCGAGAATTTGCTCCCCTTTTCCAAGATTCTGTAACGTGACTGGTGCAGTGACAGTCACTTTGTTTTGCAAATCAATACTCGCAGTATCTGCCTGACCGACGGCACGCAAATATCTCGGTTGAGCAAGAGCTTCTAATGGTATCTGAAGTCCGACATTTCCTGTTGTAAACCAGGGACTCTCTGGCACGTATACCTGAAGTGGATCGACAGGGGCGGAAGTACCGATGAGCAACCCATGGATAGCAAAGGCTGGAACAATCTTTGGGACAAAAAGCACGGTAACCCCAATCACGACAAGTAACAGTGTTTGCTCGTACCGTTTGATAGCCCTGTTCGACGGCGATGTCGGGTTCTGACTAACCCTACCACCAGTAAATCTGCTCAGAACTCGTAATAGTACCGCAGCCGGCTCATCCTCGTAAAAGACTTTAGTAGCCAAGTGGATAGAATCCGACGAAGATCTGTTACCGACATAAACAAAGGCCAGAATGAGTAAGTGGAAGGCTTGGACCAGAATGACTTCAAGTAACACGGAGTACAGAGAGTTGATACTGTCACCCCAGTTTTTCGTTACGGCGAAAGCAGCTTCGTGCCCGGCGGCTGTGGGATAATTGAAGATGTGCCATAGTAGGTATGTGTATCGGGGTTGCGCTTCAGCAGGGTACACCATTCTGCTGCCTTTTGTCTGTACGGTTCTCGAAGAAAAGTAGAATTCAATGAAAATTGGGAGGATTCTAAGAGATTGGGAACCTTAGGTAATAGGAATACAGTCAGAATGTGCAAGAATTACTATTATCTTATTATAAATACGCATTCTGATGAGGCTCAAACTCCTCTAAGATGTCGGTCAAGGAGATAATGTTATTATGCCGACCTATCAGAACGAATATTAGGTCTAATGAGCACTCATAGAACGGTAATATTGGTATATTGACCAGCTATACGGGCACATATACCCATCCCTGTAGCTCGTGACGGTCAATGAACCCCTAATAGCCCATTTCAAGTCGTAGACTACGACCAAAGGTCTGGGATGCAGACCCCTCTTCTTTCACTCCTAGTCATCGATATACTGAGACCAATAGCTTCACAAGACTAGTTACTAGTCAAAAGCTATGATAGTACAACTGGAATCGTTATCTCTTGCCCATTCCCTCTGAAAGTCCGATGGGTGAGGACATCTATGCTTTGGTCTACTTAGATCAGGCTACTATTATATCTTCGTAATGCAACCTCGAACCCAATGAGGCTGGCTTCAGACCGAAGATAAGGCAAATTGAACTCGGTTGCAACTTAATGGCTGCTGTATTATTATTTTAGGTGCAAACCTCGGAAGATGTCACGTATGCGCTTGGGTACTGGCTGGCTGATTTTAGCCTCAGAACAATACATGGTCTTGTTTATGATACCCATTTGTAATCCACGTCTATCGCACTTAGTGTAGCCGCGCTCCAACGAACTCTACTGGGGACGTAAGATCCCGCAAAGCTTCCAGTTTGTGCCCTATACACATTACGTTCAATGTAAGCTTAGAGGGTATGTAGAACGTGTTGATGATTCGAGATAGATATCACCCGGAGGGTATGACACGGAGACACCAAGTCAGCTAGCCAAAGGGACTGAAGTCTGATGCGTGTTATTTAACTTACTCCCGTATCACTATGTCAGGGCTAATGCGATTTTACTCGAGACACGAACCGTTAATTAAAAGGTACAGGCGGTCCATGCATATGTCCAGAGTTATCCCGTTTTGTGCTGTCGTGTGATTTGCTCGTGGTGAGTTGATAATGCGCCTAAATGTGTAGTCTTATTCAGCCGAAAGATGACTGACTCGGATCCATGACTATACTGCAACCATAACGACATTGATGAGCAAAACATGAAAATCTGAGTAGGACGTGTAATTTATTGTATCATTTTTTGTTTTTATTTTAGAATGAAATCCTGGCACAAGTGCGGCCCATATAGTCCATAGTGCAGACATCATTGAGCTTGACCTGCCTAACTTATGCGTAGGTGTTTTGAGGCACGTTGAGGTTGGTTGAACCACACAGTTTCCACTCAAATAAGAGCGAACACTACGTAGTAATTGAATAAGGTATGGCAGACATCTTGCGCATCGCTGAGGATATTCAGCCCTATCTTATTAGAGAAATCGGTCACATGACCTATGTGGAAACGCTGGTACACTGATCCCTTTCAGACATAGATAATTGCTTGTTTATCGCTTCTGAGATCGATCATGCAAGATCATTTAGGATGTTAATTGAATAGATTTTCCTATCTTCTCTATTTTTCATTATTCCAGGTGATTTGGTCAATATGACTTCGTGGTTGACCGCCACGGAGACCTTAGACATTGCCTTCACTATTGGAAGCACCATTGATATAGATGCACCGGCAGACAATGTATTTGAAATCATCACAGAATTTTCAAATTATCAAAGTTGGGTTTTAAGTGACCGAAATTCACCTTTTCCGATGGCGAGCCGGTGACACTAGGTTCATCGGGGGTGATGTAAGTTATAATGAAGGCGCAGAATAGAACCTATGACATTCTAGCAACTGTAAGTCGTTTTATACTCTTAGGAATTCTGAAAATTAAAGAAGAGCAGTTACTGATGATATAGATACTTGGATGTCGTCTTCGCCGAACGAGCACGTATGGGCGTGGCCCGGAGGGTTCATGCCGTGGTGGGTGGCAGTATCTGAGCGTATTAAAACGGTGACTCCAGCGAATTCTGATACATGTCGAGCAAAGCAGTGGGAATCAATATTTAAATGGTTCGCATACGTACTGAAACATCTGTTGGGTATTGAGGGTCAGCTGGCGGAGTCGAATTTGACATATGTGCAGGGCTTGAAGAAGCATGCAGAGGTAACACAAGCATCGACGTAGCTTAATCACAAACCTCATTCATCGGATCTGTGTTTAAAATGATTGATAGTAGGATTTGCATCTATAATGCTGTCTTATACGATCTTTAGTGGATGTTTAAGATTCGCAGAATTAGGGTTGATATAGATACATATAACGCTAGTCCAAATACGGCTAGTGTAGTTCTCATACCTTGCCGCTGAATGTCAAAGTCGACTGTATCAACGATTCGTCTTGCCACGCAATAACACTTTCAAGAAATGGGTTAAGACTGTCTCATTTATGGCATTTATTTTTCAAAACCTTACGGCCAGGTAAATACTCCGAATTATCACGGCTGGGGATAAATTTCCGATGGAAAGGATATTTCACTGAGCGTCCAAGGCACCTTCCAACACACAACATCGCCCTTTTGCCTCCTCGGCAAGAAGTGGGTAAGAAAGTACACTTGTTCAAGTCTTTTACGCTGGTATTTAAGTTTCTGCATCTTCAAGGATGATCTTCGTCTTGAACGTCGCATCCAGTAGGCGAAATACGGCATGAAAGGACTGTGGCAAGATCGTCTGTATATTTGCGTATGCATGAAGGGTCCGTGATCACCTACCAGCCTACATCACCATGGCGGACAGCGATACACCGATTTTGCCATTGCCGCCAGAAGTGGCAAAGAAGGTTCAATCGTCCGTGAAGATTACGAACCTTAACGGGGTGGTCGTGGAGCTGATCAAAAATGCATTGGATGCGGCCGCCGGGTCAGTCAGTATCGTCGTCGACTACAGGAGAGGTGGCTGTATTGCAGAAGATGATGGATACGGTATACCGGCGGCAGAGTTCAAGGATGGAAGCGGGCTTTGTCGAGCTCACTGTAAGTTATGCGACGCTGTATTTACTTGAACTTTCTGACAGTATTCAGATACCTCGAAAGCAAACAGACAGGCGGTATCCAGCTGCAAAGGACAATTTCTGGCCGCACTCGCTACCATGTCTTTGCTGACGATTAGTTCACGGCACCGCGGTCATTCTGAAACTAATTCAGTCATCTTTCACGACTCTAAAGTCATCTCTCGCCTCGTTCCTGCTCCAACCCATCAGGAACTACGAGGACATGGTACCCGAGTAACAATAAACAACCTCTTCGGTAACATGCCAGTCCGCGTCAAACATAGAGCTACATCTCTCCGCAGGTCCGAAGATGTCGACAAGGAGTGGCAGGAATTGACAAGAATGCTGGTAGCGTTGGCGTTGTCAAATCCAGGTTTTCAGAGACTACATCTCTCTGACAGGGAGAAATCCCGGTCTTTAAATCTCCGTATCCCGCACAAAGCGACCGAGTCGTCAACTTCGGGAACACAGAATTCCAGTCTGTTTCGCGTGCATACCATTCTTGCCCAAAGTGGCTTGACTTCAGGTACCAGGGTGGATGAATGGGTTAAGATATCAGCGAGCACATTAGATGTTTATGTCAAAGCATACGTTGCACTTTTCCCGAGCCCGACGAAATTGAATCAATTCATATCATTGGGCATCAATCCGGTTTTCAATGAATACAACAGTGCCAATGTCTTGTATGACGCGATCAACCAGGTTTTTGCAGGATCCGATTTCGGAAGCGAATTATCTATGTCAAGAAGTCGGGAAAGTAGACATCAAGGTATAACAAGGGGTGCCAGACGATGGCCCATGTTCTACGTGCGACTTGATGTGAAGAGTCCTTTTCAAAGCCTTACACAATCTGATGCTACAGCCGAGTCGGACCGCGCTTTACAGCATATCGTTGAGGTGTTACATGCCATGTTCTATCAATTTCTGCAACAGCATCACTACCGTCCTCGAAAAAGAAAAAGGGCCGAAAGAGAACATCCATCAACATCGGATTCCCGTGATAGCTCCACCGTGCCATCAGCAAATTTTGCTCAGCAGAATAGAGGTCTTCTCTCTGTGTCCTCAATACAATCTGTATCAGCGAAGAGTACTGAAGCATTTGACAGTGGAGTCAAGATTCCTCCCGTTTCCCAAAAAGGGTCATTCCAATACTTCAGTGATTTTACGAATTGGTCAAGGGTAAAAAGTGGTGACAACAGCGGTATTAACGAATTACTAGTATGCCGACCCAGATATACCAGTCATCCACAAACGGTGACGTCCATATCGTATGAAGCGACAAGTCCTGATCTCGTGTCAGTACAAGCTGAGGTGGATCATGCTCCGCACACAATACAAAGCGAAGGAGATCAAGTGACTCGATGGGTTGATCCGAGTACGAACAAAGTCGTACTCGTCAACTCCCGTACAGGACAATGCGTCTCGGATAGTCAAGGAAACACCCGGCCCAACACGTCGATTGGCTGTGTCCGGCCTCGATCAGCAGCGTCTCGTTTGAGTCATGCCGGTACAACCATCAAACGCCCGCAGACTGTTCCTGCCCAAATCCATTCGCCCTGGTTTGAGAACCTCGTACACAACTGTGCCAATACAGCTTTTTCTCGCTCTGAAAAGCCAATCATGTCAATTGAGAACGAAAGTGTGTTTGACGGCTTTTTCCGATGTCATGATGCACAAATGAAGTCTCAGCAAGGCTGGAGTTCAACAGAATTGGCAGTAGGTAACAGACATAATGGTAAACTTTCTCGAGAGGGACTTGCCAGAGCGATGATAATTGCCCAGGTTGATCACAAATTCATTCTGGTGAGAATGACGCCTGCGAATGAAGATCGTACTGACGATACATCTAATCAAATACTGGTTCTTGTCGACCAACATGCTGCCGATGAGAGATGTCGACTGGAACGCTTGCTATCAGACATGTTTGCCATTGATGAAATGGGCGTCACATCCATTCATACGCATCAATTCCCAAAGCCCGTACAATGCTTAATCCAAGAGGATGAGGTGTCATCGCTCGTGGCGTATTCGAAGTATTTTGAATCATGGGGCTGCATCTATAAATTGCACCAAGAACTTATCGACGGGACAAGACATCACTCAATTATGATTGAAGCTCTGCCGCTGGTGATTGCTGAACGATGCAGACTGGAACCAAAGATTTTTATACATCTCCTCAGAAAGGAGATCTGGAGCAGAGCAGGCGAGCGAATACCCGAATTACGAAAGAGTACGAGCACATCTGCTCCTACATTGGATCATGAACATCCTCCCTTTCCATGGCTGCGCTGGATAGCAGGCTGTCCAGAAGGAATCCTCGACTTAATCAACTCGCGCGCCTGTCGAAGTTCGATCATGTTCAACGATCCTCTACCTATCGACGAATGTCAGAGTCTAATAATTCGACTTTCAAAATGTGCATTTCCATTTCAGTGTGCTCATGGTCGACCATCCATGATCCCGATTGTAGATGAGAGTCGTCATCTTCTGGGTTCAGCTGCAAGCGAAGGTGTTGGAGACACCGAGTATAATTCAACCAGACGACAAACGGGCTTTGTCGAAGCTTTCAAAAAGTGGGAACGCACATGATTTGTTCACCTGCATGTTAAGTATAGACTTAAACATTTGGATACGCCTTCTTGGATATGGAGTTCGGCATTATACAAGGCAACATAGATTTCAGAAAACCTCCTGTTCACTAGACAGAGACGTACTTTTTGGTCCTTCTGGTCTGGGCTTCATCTACTCATAGCTTCGACTGGACTCTATTGCCACAGCCATCAAGTACAGAAACACAGCGTCCATAACTTCACAGTTGATATACACAATGCAATAATCAATAAAGAACAATCTCCTCCCTCTTGCCCCCGGCATCCTCCCACCTCTTGAAAGCCCTCTTTGTATTCTCCGCTGCCACCACCGCATAGTCCGGTGGTAATTCTGGAGGCAACTTAAAATCCGGGTCACCCGCGATCCACGCAATAGGCCTACTACTCTTCCCCTTGAATAACTCATACAGTTCACTAACTTGATCGTATGAATACCCCCGCCCGAACATGACGGCGCGAAGGGGTTGGGTGTAGTCGTGTGTGCCGATGGCGTTTGAGCTTGGTGTTTTGGGCGCTTGGCCAGAAAGCAGATTTGCGAACTCTGATTTTGCGTAGTCAAAGGAGTTTATAAATTGGATTACTGTTTTGAGATTAGCTGTTTGACATCTATGAAGGGGAAGGGGGGGGTGGTAAGAGGTTGGACCGACCTTCGAATTCGGGTTTCAGGAGTTCGGTGACTTGGATGCCATTGCTCAGCTTCTTACCGCAGAGGAGAATTGGGATGCGCTGCGAGAGTGCCATATTATATTTTTCCTTCTTATCTCAAGTGCTGCCTTGATCTGAGTGTTTTCTGCAGAACTGCAGGTGATTCGACTTTCACAAGTACCTAGAGTATCCAGAGAAGATATCTTATGGTATTCAGTCGTGATTCTGATATATAAAGCCAAGTCTGGTGCGTACCAGATTCAAATTTTGTTTTATACTTGAGTCACTGACTAGTGGTTCCTCGAGTCCAACAAATCGGGGATTTTCTTATGCCTGTGAGCCGTTGAAAAGGAGGCATCATCATCATAGTTCAACATCTCCGGGAATCAATGGCCAATCACGGCGAATCACGCACCCTGTATCCCCGGAAACTTAAACTACATACCCGAACACATTACCACGTAGTCATAAGTTGCATGGACGGTTGATAGAGGAAAGAAAAACTGATTTGTCAATTGGAAGTCTCGGCATGCATATGCGGGTTGGTATGCGACTTGCACGAGTTATGCAAATCCGTCATTCCAGCATTACTCCCGTTGCCCTAGGCAGTCGCGTACAAGTTACCAATTTACCCTGTCCTATGTACAACACTACAAGCAGCAAATAATCTCAATATTATCAATTCAGCTAATACACTCGTGAATAATAATGTACAGGCAGCGAGTAATATCAACAACTACTACTTTTGTTCGCCAGAATCCCATAAGCCATCATCATGCAAACAAAAAGCCAACGATTAAATACCCCGTGATCAAACAAAACTCAAAGCCGACTTTTAGAAGACAAAAGACAATCTTCAAAAGAAGGTATAGAGAAATACATGTACATTAAGAAAAATCAAAAAGAAAATCAAGATTGCCGCCCAGATAGCCAGTGCAGTGCCCGCCATATGAGATAAAAAAAATAGATAAACACAACACGAAGGGTATGATACGAAACAGAGAAGCACAAAAAATGACATCAACGCCGGTTTACACATAAAGCCAAATCCCTTTAGACTGTCGTAAATCGTGAGTATCCCTCAAAAATCAAAAGCAAAGGGTATATAAATAATGGTGTTGTCGAATAAAAATATGCGCCAGTGAAAGAGTGTTTTAACTGGTGGTAGCCACAGATTTGGCTTTAGAATTGTGTGACCAAGTCAGAAAGTCGAATCGGTCTTTGGTGACCTCTCGCGAAGGAGCGGATGCAGCTGCATCGGTAGAGCCTGCTCGTGGCGTTTCTCTGGGTTCGAGGATAAGGGATCGTCGGTAGTAGTTTTGGAAGCTCTTCTCGCCAGCCGAGCGCACCCGAACGAACTGATCTTGCATCCATGTTTGTAACTCGGGCACTTCGGTAAGACGGTAGGGGATTTGGAATCGTTGAAGCTCGCTGATGATTTTGGCAGTTTTGACGTGCTTGTCATAGTTGATAACTGTCATGCCACCATCTTGAAGATTTCTAGTGGCTGGGTTTCCGTGGTCGACAAAGGTCAAATCGGTGAGGTAAACACCAACAAAAGGTAAAGTTGGCGGGGCACAGTTTTGCAAGCGCTGGCGAAGGACAGCATAATTTCGGGAAACGTCAACGACTTCTTTCAGCGAATCCAAAGTCGTCTTCGTCTTTTGCGACACCAACTCCCAGGTCTTCTTCAATCGGACAATAGTAGAGGAGTTCAATGAACAAATGATGGCCATCAAAGAGTCGTAGTTGTTCAATTCAAGACACTTGTTGGCAATCTTCACCCAATGCTTGATGATGAGTGCTCGTTTCTTGGGTTCTTCCAGGTGAAGAATGGAATCAGCAACCAGGTTGGCCAAGTCAGTGGAAAGGGTCGACATAGCGCGGACATTGACAGCCAATGACCCGCTCTTCTTCATCCACTCGGTAGCGAGAAGCTCTTCAGGCAGGATAGAGCAGAAGATACTTGACTCTTTGATGGTGATTTGCCGAGCTAACTCCATTGGGTCGAAGTCGAGAATGCTGATTGTTGACCCAGTATTCCTCCATTGCTTCAAGAGATTAAGCTGACTTTTGCTAATGACCGGTGCAGGTAGTGGAGTCTCAGGGGAGACGTATTGTGCAATCGATGTGTTTGTCTTGCCAATCGAGGAGACGAGACGTGGAACGATAGCGCCGTCTGCAGTCGAGACCTTCTCAGCAAGCTCAACCAGGCGATTGCCAGCATTAGGCAGAGCTTCCATCAACTTGTTCTTAGAAAATTCGATAATGAAAGGAAGGGCGATGATATCGCAATCATGGCGCCAGTGAGTCTCTAGCCAGCCCTTGAAAATGTTGTAAACTCGTAACCGAACAGGACCGGCTGCATTCGGTGTGTCCGCGATATAGTCATATCGGTCTGCAAGCGCTTCTGCAAAATCCATAGGAGAGGCAAACAGGCGGAAGGTAAGGTAAAAGGTAGAAACAAACAGAGCATCGGGAGTGGACTCATGAGCAGTGAGCTTTTCGATCAGTGCCCTCAAGCTACCACCAACAACTTGACCATCCTTGAACATCAACTCATGTGCATACGTCCTTCCTAGAATTGCAGCCTCCGTCTCGTCAGCCTCTTCAGCCAGAGTCGATCGGCTCAGGCTTTCCTTGAGGGAGCGAATATTATCAGTGCCGCCAATATCCGGGGATGTAGCGCGTGTTGATGTTTGTGAAACACCACTCATTTCTGAGTCACGAATGGTGCTCTTGTATGTGAAGGAGCTTCCAGTACTTGTCGTGCCCCGAGTCTCATAGCGATACAGAGCTTGTGGATCATCCTGAGCAACATGGTCTTGATATGTCGAATCAGATGGGCTGATATCGTTCATAACAAGGGGAGCTGTGTTGATGTCAACATCGAGCTTTGGACTTTGCAAGCCGGTGCTGGATAGAATGGATGATGGCGTAACACCTGTAGTCAAAGCAGGAGTAGCAGGAGCCAAGTCACGCTGGGGAATCGATATTGGCGGCGGTAGCAAGCGGAGTGAGGATTGCCGGGGTTCAGTATCTTCCATCTGAACATCGGCTTGCTCGGGAGCTTCACTTGAATCCTCTGCGATCGACGGCGTGGTGGTCAGCAGATTGACCTCAAAGTCACCAATCTGTTCCAAAACGGCGCGAGCTAGAAGCACACAGCTACCAGCTCCACGCACACAATCTGTAGCGGCATTCACCAGGCGCTTTCCTTCGTCAGGCATAAAAGGAACTTCATCACCAGTTGAGTTTGGTCGGAAAATATCACGGGCGGCGTAAACTAATTCACCGATGCGGTCGTACATGGTGTTTTTGGCTTCCCCCAATTCTAAGGATCGCTGGAAGTCATGCTCCCAGATTGCCTCAACAAGGTTAAGTAGCACCTGGCAGGAAGTCACAGATTGTTGCGTGGTCACAATGAGCTCTGTCGACGATCGCGATTGCAAATGAAGGCCAATGAAGGATCCCAAAACTCCTAGGAAAGCGTCATACGCCGCGCCCAGTCGTACGGAGGCGAGATCCGCGTTTCGCTGACTAGCTGCCGGTCCTGTGTAAGAGACTCTGTGGGAAACAGAGATTCGGTTCCCTCGGTCTGATTTGAGTGATGATGATGGGGGGCGAGTATATCCAGAGCAGGCGGTATTTTCTCCATAGTTTGAAGCTTGGCTGTGTATGGGACGACTCCAATTTCTTTCTGTGCTAGCTGTTGTGCTGCGGTCAGAGATGGAGAACGTTTCTGTCGAAGGGGTCTGGACTGGTGAGCCATAAGTATCTTCGGCATTGGGCTCCAATTCCAGAATAGCTCTCGTAAGGCCGACATGTTCGTTCCATACATCTAGAAATCGTACGCCACGAGTAACTATTTTGAAGGATTTGAGAAGCATGTCGTCCAGGACCTGTTCGACTTCTTCATCCCGAGGGGCGCCATTGGCCAATTCTTGTAAACGTTTAGCGGACTTGACCAGAGAAGAAAGATCGGCAAGCAAAGCCTTGCGGTTCCGACGTAATCCATCATATCTTTGGACCAGCGGCGCCTCGCGTGTCAAGCACTCTGCTTTCTCCTAGATGGGCATTAGTCGTTGCTAGATGGTTTGATTGTCTGAGTCAACGTTACCAATAAGAATCTGACTCCTGCAATGAGACCTCTCATAAGGTCTTGGTTACCAAAGTCGCGAAGAAAGCTACCACATCCTCCTCGAATGATATCCCAGAAATCGGTCAAAGCTTTTAAAAGTGGACGCATGGGTATTTGATCGTAGGCTTCACAATAATTAGTAGGAAGCCATCCTCGGTCGCCAGTTTCTAGTAGAGTTCCATCGGCCCAGCCATTGACGTGAACTGAGTGAACTAGGATAATATCGCCTTGGTTCAATGGGAGAGTGACTGTCGATGGTGATACGGCACCGGAAGGGTGGAATGGGTAAAATGCACGGAGGTAGTTGTGAAATATTGGGCGATCATCTTCGATAGGCTCGGACATGACCACGTCTTCTGATGTGTGGGGAGTTGATGGAGGCGTCATTCGTCCTTGTGTACGACCGATTGTGGCGGTCGAGCTGCTGGACGAGAAGTTGAGGTGAGGTACTGGCGGACGCGCTCTCCCCTTGACGATGTTCAATGGAGCAACGTCGTGGTTGGACTGTTCCATACTCTTCCGAAGTCTCTATTCGCACAATTTTGGTATGTTTCCGACAACAAATAGCCGTCCACCAGGCAATGCGATTTACTTCGATGAGACCTCAATTAACATGGTCACAAGCACCATTCGTATTGTATAATCGGTCCCTTTCCGGCAAGTTTATGTTTTAGATCCAGCTATTCTGTTGTTTTTCGTTCAACGATGTGACGGGTTGTTTGGTTGTTCGTTCGTCGTGCTGTGGTGTGCAGGTCAGTTTGGATCGGTCGAAGGAATAGGATGACGATGACTGAATGATCGATTGTGGCAGCAAGTGGATTATAGAAGGAGACTGGGTTCAAGCGGGGAATGCCAGGTCACAGAAGCAGAGGAGGTGTAAACATGGAATGTCAACACACAGACAACCCCTTCTTCCGAAAGGGATAAACCTTTTTTTGCTGGGAGTCTGTGGCAGAAAGCAAATGGCGAGTTCAACCATGGGAGCAGGAAAGTAAAATCGAAGACTTACAGTAGATTCCAGCGACGAGTAAGTTTTCTTGTCTTTCTGACCTTTGGTGGCGTTCTGATACTAATCGTGTTCCAGCCTCATGGAGTCACACCTTCAAGGTCGATGGAGGTAAGAGTTTCGCAATGCGTCTTTCCGGAGACGAGGGAGAAAGATCGATTGATCGAGTGGGCGTTATTAATAACAGGTATAATAATAGAGACCGTTAATAGGGGCGATAATATTGCAAGGCGTGTTATATTAATAACGTAGACCCCCCCCGCAGCCGACTAGTATGGGTAATATCACTTTAGGACTTAGGGCAGACTAAGACGGGAGAGACAGACACAGCCCAACTCAACCAAGAGGTGGCGACTGAACTCAGTGGATAGTGAATGATGGTGAACTGGAAAGCAGTTTCTAGGTTGTCGAATTGGGTAAACTGTTTGTCAAGGAATCGTAAAGATCGAATCTCACGCAAGGGTTGGAAGTAAAATAATGGAGCCTTGACGGGAGGAGGGCGAGCCTAGCGGGACGTATCGATATTGATAAGATAAATCAATGTCGACGGCGACAATTGCAGGGAGGCAGGGTACGGACTGGGAAGGAGAGGAAACAGGAAAGATGAAGCAATAAGGAGGGACAGGGAGTGGTGGAGGAGAGAAGGAGGGAGGGAAAGAGCGAAGGTGAGGATGATATTCATACATACTATAGCTAGTACGTAGTCCGATACTAGTAGTAATATACACAGTGACTACGTAGTGCATACTAGGCAAGAGCTCCTGCCGTGTCTGTGCCTGTGTGAGTGTCCCAGGGAAGGAGCGAAGGGTCTGGCCGGGTGGGGAGCCCACCGTCCGTGGTTGCCGCGCGAGCAACGAACGAACCACCGCCAATCCTCGTTTTTTGCTTTTTCGCCCAACTTTACATTTCATTTTTTTTTTTTTTGTGGTATTTTTGCTTTGTCGTCTCTCCTCTAGTCTAGTCTCGCTCACTAGTGGACCTGTCCATTTCTTTGGTCCGTTCGACTTCGTTAGTTGACTGACCTAGTTCGCCGTGCTCGTGGGCCATTTGGGGATTTCCGCAATTGATGTGCGTCGTGGACGGTGATAGGACTACTGTCGCGAACCAGCCTGTCGAATCTCTGTTGCGCTAGCCTGGTTGCTTGGGGACTATCACACGGTACTCACCACAACACCATCACATTGGGCTGGGCGGGAACACCACGAAAGTATACCGGCTATACATTTTCCACTGTTCACGCTCAACCGCGTTGTGCCGGGACGTCAATTGCTAAGACTTTCCGGAAAGGTCTGTGTCCACTGTCAACGTACTAAGGACTAAGACTTAATAACGGCCGGCAGTGCCAGCACTGCCAGCCAGGGTCAGGACAGCACCCCTGCTCGAGTTTGACGGGTTACTGGTCACATATGCCTAGTCTATTTATGGCTTAGGACGGCTGCTCCGTGTTGGGTGCAAAGTGCACTGTGCAAATCCGTACTAAGCATAGCTTGGAGCTATGACTATTACAGCAGGTCAATCACCGGGAGTGGGCCCGACTCCGGTGCTCCGAAGTGTCTCAAGGTCAAGAACACACAGCACGGAGTACAGCTCTGATCTCCAGTTACGATCCAATAGTGACAGCATGAACAGAACGGCCAGAGGCGAAATGAGTGTTGATCCATCGCCTATTTCGGTTCACGGTCTCTACAACTAAACCAGCCTGGTCTTAGTTCTGGCTAGCGCTGGCTTGGGTGATAGGAACCTCTTATTAAGTTATTATGGGCCAACTCCACTCAGTTGAGAGGTTTTTCTGACTGGAGAAGTTGGCCTGTGTACATAGTGCTTGCAATTGAGATAGTTGAAGGAGCGAACAGCCATGGGTTTCATTCAATCATCATGAGTCCTGAAGAGAAGACTGACTCTGACAGATATGCTTACTTCGTCCGATTTGAAAGCGCACCGAAAAACCCGTCGCACACTGCATGCGATGTTCTCTCCACAGTGACACGGCTGCATACATGTTCGATATTCGGACCGCAGTATTCACAAAATCAAATTTCGATACACATAATTGAAAGCAGAATCGGGCAGGAATCTGCTCTTTTCAGATTGATTCGTTGTACGGTCAAATGCACGGGTTGTTGTATGGAGGAAATCGCGCTTAAAACAATAAGCATGCGAGATGACAGAGACACTCAAATAAACTCGCAACCGCCGTTTTGTGTAAAATGGTTTAATTTTCCGAATCAGGCATCAAAGCGTCCACCCGTGTACAACAGTTCCTCTACACGCACGGGATACGTACATACCTACTACGTAGTAGTCGAGAGTAAACACTAAACAACTACAGTGAACAGATTGAACAAGATCCACTATAACCCACCGCAACGGATCCGGATTTTGACTTTGAAGTCGGCTGTTTCAACTCTCGGGATATGCCCCCTCGGACCATGGTACCGCCAAAGCTCGTCTGATGATCATGATCCATCATCAAAACAGTGAAAAGGGGGGCGACCAGCGAGAGCCATCTCACATGGCACGGGTCACAGCATTGACCTTGTTTCCGAATCAATTGATAATAGAAGTACAAAGGTTCGTCTCACGGACTTTCAAGCAAACTGGCGGGCGAAGAATTTTTCCGTTGTTGCACGACCTCCATTGTACTAGGTAAGGTACGGAGTGCATACAGGAATCGAGCCCAGCGAGCTGGACGCCGGACGCGTTTTACGACCCATTTCTTCGCCAACAAGTGGGCCGTATAGTATATGCACCGGATCCAGTGTCATCCTTACCGATGTAGACGACAGAGTCCAAAAGCAGACCTTCCACGTACGACGTAGAGCGTACGGAGCCGTATCGCGATCTTATCAACAGACCCAGAGAACGGGGATTCGCGATAACGTGCTTAATCTTAATACTTGGGATCTTCACGATGCGATAAATGAATTTGAGCAACGACATCTCCGCGGAATGGTCTCTATTTCGTGGACTACGTAGTATAGTACCTCATCGAGCCAGCTAACTAAATTTACTGACTGTTGGTTAGATGGCACGCCTGATAACGTCTTAGCCAACGCTGATATAGCTGCGTAGCAAGAGAAATAGAAATCAATAAGGTGACAGATCGACAGTATTTACGCCGTACTTCGCCGGATACGAGTCAATATTAATTAAGAGTGAAGCGTTAAATACACGCCTACGGAACACCGATTTCCGTACGGAGTGCATGATGCCGTCTAGACATGGTTAGTACGACAGCTCTAGGAACCTTAAAGACGAGAATTTCAATAACTCAACTTCATGCCCTTAGCATATACAGCTAACGACAAACAAGGTGATTGATCATCTCAAGTATCAAGTGGTCAGAGTTCGTATCGAAATAAGCATGCGGGTATACCCTAAAGACCCGTGTTGACATGTTCCTAAGGTTCGTGCATCCCGTGTTCCGATGGGAGTCCTGGAGCGGGAGCGAATCACAATGGCAGTGGACATTCTTAAGTGCGATGTTCCTATTAGTTCGATTCGGAATTGTGCCTTTCAGCAACTATTTTATTGTCTTTCTCCTCAAGCAACAGAGCAAAGTATTCAAGGCCACCAGGCTGATACCTACACGTCGCGAGACATGCATATTTTTCCCGGTTCTTGCCACTGCAAATGTAGACGAAAAGTCAATCCAGGGCAACATCCATGTTTATCAACAATGACCCAGTCTCGTCACGTTCTTTCTGCAGCTCCATGTGATTCTTTCGACTACTCCGTAGTAGTCATTGCTCACGAGTCACGATCATCTAGTCCATATTCCGTAAAATTGAGGGGTATATACATGGCACATGAGTAGGTCAGCCCTATTCGAAATCCTCAGGCACCTCCAGCGTTCCCCTCATCGTTGTACTAATGCGGTGCTACACGATAATAGGTGATATCTCCGAGCTACATGTACAACTAATGTGCTGTGATGAGATGAGATCGCGTGAAGAATTTGACAGTCCACCTACATATGTAGGTACCTAGCTGGCCAGGTTTCTAAATATGGAGCAATTGATCATCAGGTGTAAGACAAGGCCATCACGGAATTTCAATTGTAGCCAACTGACTAGCACTTTTAGAATATGGAGACATGGCTGTCGATTTCTATCTGGATGCATGAAAATGCAGTATCACATTGATTCTGTACTATGTAACTCCGGGCGGAGTTACACAGTCAGCATCTAGCACTGGCCCACCAACGACTCGCAACATGAACCTATACCAAGACTTGATCAACTTGTTATTAGACACTGATGGTATGAATTTGAACGCCTAGGCGTGAATTTGAGTCATGATCTTGAAAGTCGACTCCCGTATATGGCACCATACATACAGCCTAACAGCTGAAGAACCAAGAATCCTTCCACAAATTAAAAAGAAAATCCAACAGACCAATAACATCCTAGCTTTTGCAATGAGTTTATGCATGTCGGAGAAATAAATCACCAATCACACGCCCTAGAAGTCAATATGAGCGCGGTAAAATAGAAAAAAAAAAGGGGGAAAGGGCAGAAAGCCTTCCTCAAGAAGGAAATGTTATTTCTGTCTTGCTACCAATCACGAGCGACTCAATGCAGGTACACCCCTGTCTATCCCATGGCCCTAATGCAGTCATGCATTGATAGAATCATAATAAATGAAGCCTCGGCAGCAGGATGCACGAGGGGGGGAAATCCCTCGTGTTAGGTACTAAGTGGCCTCTAACCAGAGCTCAGAACGGGGGGTGATCTGCCTTTTGCCCGCTCCGATTATTGGCGTGCTTTCCAAGACAGGCAAGGTCAGCGAAATAGTGATCGTATACCGACCAATAAGATACAAAATGAATGAAGCTGAGACAAATATTGGCCAATGGGGCTTTGTGGCGGACACTAGGTTGATCATCTTTTTTCAATCTTTTTTCGCGGAGGGTGTCGTTATTGGCTCTTTCGAGAATACTCCTGGATTTATGCAAGCCTCGAGTCTTGATTTCATCTGATAATACGTACTGTACTAATAGCATGGTAAGTTAGTGAAGTACGGAGGCTTCGATAGCACTGTAATGTATGTACGTCAGGCCCAGGCTACTGCAGCCCTTTTCTTTGATCACCTCAATCTTCTGTTAGTACGTAGTCGTTCCTAGTTTTGTTAGTCTTGCTCATCACTGTTCGAAAGTTGAGACTGAAATTGTCATAACACACATGATACCTCGGGTGACTCAGTACCGTGCCAGAATGGGTGCTCAAGCACTGTCCAACTCCGTTTTGGAGACGGTAACAATGAATAATGCGTCTGGGATTCTGACAGGTCCATGATTCTTTGTTCAAATTTCGCGCTCCAACAATACAACATTTCCAGAGAATATGACTGGTGTGCCTGACTCGCAACAAGGGCATTGTTCGCAAAGCCCTCTCGTTGCCAAGGGCGCGGAATCCGGAAGAATGTAGCTAGCACGTAGCCGTCCCCGTCGTTGGGCTGGTGGCGGTCACGGGACTTGCTTTCTTCTTTTCATCGCTTCTGCGACCTTCGCCGTCAATCAGTTTGAGTGTTGGCTTTCTTTGTTCGCTCTCGATAGTTACTGCACCGTCGTCTACTATTAGAGTGCTCAATACGGAGCGTCAATTACATGCTATGTGTTACATCTGATATCGTCAAAACCTATCACGTTGATTCACCGACACTAAGAACATAGATCTATTGATGCTGGCTGCTAGCTCGACTAAACGGGCATTATTTCCTGATATAGTAGCGTCTTTGTTTATTGTTGTCATTGTCGTTGTTGTATCGTACCTGGGCCGAACCATGGGACGAAGCTCGACGAACAAAGAATGGGCTATTAAATCGAGTTAGTCTCTGGCGTCGCGTACCATGGAATTGTTGACTGTGGTACGGTGCGGAGTATAACGTTAATCTTGTCCATCGCAACGTCTATCACAGGGCCAAGGGCTGATTCTTTGTTAGATTCATGACTCGGTCTGGTGTCATAGTTAAGCTTGAGCTTGATAGACCAGGCCAGACCACTCTATGCTCGATATCTAATACATTGATGAATATCGTTGCCATTTGAGGTGTCATTTCTTGATGATCTCCCAAGAACTTGACCCAAATAATCAGGGATTTGCATTGCATGCAAGCACTTAGCTTAGCACGCTGGTTATCCCAACCTTAGATTCTCAAGACAATCAATCTAACCGAGGATCTACTGACCCGAAAACCAGGGGATCAAGATCAAGATCTCAGAGACTACTGTACGACTACGTATGGGTTGAGGCAAGACGAGGAAGGAATTCGTGGCACCCAAAATTCGAGCCTAGACAGACCAGAGCACTGCCGCTTTGGGAATCAAGCTCCATCTTCAGCTCAAGCTCAGACCATGCAATGGAGCTTCGAGCTTGCAAGTCGTCTTCGACCCTCTCTCATTGACGGCTCGACCTACCGGCAGCAATTCCGTAAGGTAGTCTCTGTGCAGAGTACGGTACATACTGCATAGTCGACTCCGTACTTAATAGTCACTCGGTTGTACAATGGTCTCACTACAAGAAACACGCATCACAAAACACAACTCCGTCATTAAATAGAGCTCACATGCAACGTCTCAGCTCGGACAAAGGCAGACACACGTGTTATCTTGATATGAACGGTCTCTGGCCGGAAATTTTGCTTTTTCTTTCTTGGCTGATGGGTGGATGCTGGACCGTTGTGAGTGTCAAAAATCTCAAAATAGGTCACAGGATTGCAATCTAGGTCCAGATTTTTTGAGCTGCTCTACCCGTAATGATGGATCATGTCTGGCAGTGTCTCCAGTGAGACTTGAATTGTGGCGAGGGATGGTAGATCCTTCCATACCAGATCAGTAAGTTACCCGATATCCGGATAGCGACACAGAACAGGTAGCAAGACTAAGCTCACCAAGGAAACTACCAATGTTGATTACGAATTGTGCGGTTCGCTCCCGTGCGTTGCCGAACTTCGTCATCCACTCTGCCCCGTACGCCGTATGGAGCAGGAGCAACACAGGCTACACAGCCTGCTTTGTGTTTAATATGTGGGCGGGGGGCTGCTCCACACACGCACTTGTTTTGGAGTTATAACTTAGCACTCAGTATTATCCGTATTGGGAACGATGCACTACATAGTACTGAGTAGAAGTGGGCAAACTAACTTTCCAGTCCAAAGGCTCGGGAGGGATCTAGTCTCCAGTTGGCACCCTTTGCTAGTTTTGACTTTTGTCTTGACTCTGTTGTTTCAAGGTTAATGTTGGCTTATGGGCCGGCATACGTAGCTACACGGGACCTGCGTTGGTTGACTGTCAAACTGTCACTGCTGCATACACCTATTTGGTACGGTGTATACGTAGTCTATCTACGAACCATTCAGTGTTGGGTTACAGCCTGAAAACTCCGTTGGTCTTATTATTAGATGCTCGTGCCGAAATCATTAAAAGGGGCCGACACTCGTGGGCTGATGGAATTGTGCATAATGCAGCACCTTAACGAGTTAGTTCCTGGCACCTGGGTAACCAGTTCCAATCGGATCGAGACCTGCGGTTCAATGCTCCACAAGCACGGTACAAAATCACTCTGTTTCACAAAGCACAGTACGACCTCGGCTCTGTCTCCGTCGAGGCTTCAATTGAGTTACCAGATTTCGATTGACGCCCTCAAATATTTATCCAGAGTTTTACGAATTTCATAACCTCTATTAATTCGATGTCTGGCCGAGAACAAGTGGAGATCACTATATCGCCAAACAAATCAAAGAAAAGTGCACTGAAATTTGTGTCTACTCCATCCATCTAACACTATTACGGTATGGTTGGTTCCAAAGGATTTCATAAATTTCATATGGTCTGATGGATTAAGTTTCGACGGTCTGCATCTACACACAAAGTGGGCATAGACTCCCCAGGCGAATAAGTGTTCCCGGTCTCGTCGGGCTTCGTCCGTATATCCGGAGCAACAACCGACCCCATGGATGGCGGTGGCAACTAAACTGAAGTCGTAGACTCTGCGGAGACTGTCACTTGAAATGAGTCTCTCTTTCTTTGATTCTCTGTTAGAGACTTAGAGTTAGCTACATGACTAGCTACAGCATTAGTCGGATGTCTAAAGTCTTAGCTAGCAACCCAGCGGCTGGAGAATAATACCTTGTTGTGGTCAAGTCAGTCATTTAGTCGACTTGGCTGTTCTACCTAGGCGAAGAAAGTGTTGAAGACCGGTACAGGTCTAGATTCATCGACGATGAACTAGTAGATGCCAAATGGAGATTGTACAAGAATCATATGAAGAGAACAATGACATTTCTCCGAGGTAAGGATTGAGTAGAATGTGATTTGGGAAATGTGATAGTCAATGCAAGACAAGTTAGGCCATGGCATGCTGTCCTCTTGTGAGAGACATGTGTACGATATGGCCTCTGACGACATCTCCATCACGGCATAATGATCAGCTAGGTATACAAATGGTGATAAAGACGATTGAACAGGGTTTTGTAATTTTCATGACCTGCAGAGTAACCTTGTATATAATCTTCATGTTATTATTTTCAGATCCAATTTTTAACTGAAGAAGATCTATCTGCAAGTAATCAAATCGAATCCGCTGATGGTCGGTATATGTATGGAGTCTATCAATATCATGTAGTTATATACCTGGAGACTTGTAAACCCATCTGCAAGCGATCAGTGCGAATCGGCCCGCTAATAGTCGGTAAAGGGATATATGTTATTGTGAACAGGTATAATCGATGATGTAATATAATAGTAACCTCAAAACGACCCGATATGAGACCTCGAAATAACTGCCGTAGATTTATCATATAGCTATAACTATTTATTACATTCAAAGACCAATAGATCAAAACATCCCATCCATATCCAAATCCAAAAACTCTGGATTGCCCATATGCGCCGCATTCAGAATATCGTCTAGACTCGTATCCATGCCCGTAGTATCAAGGTCATGCGCCTCGTTGCCAGCACCATGATGGTCATTGGCAGTTGCTGCAACTGCATTGTTGAGAATCTGATCTATAGACTCCCCAGGTGCGGCTCCTTGATCGTTGGGAGTACCGTTGCCATTGCTGAGATCCATGACATCGTGTCCAGCTGCTGCCGCTGCTGCCGCGGCTTCCAGGTTCATATCGTCTATGATGTTGCTCACGTCGAGAGCGCCAACGTGTGCCGGTGGTGTCAACAGAGCATTTACGCGCCTGGTCAATCTGACTATTACCTCGGCGCGTGTAGGGTCCTTTTCCGATAGTTTTGGTACGTTCTGATGTTGTATCATCAGAGCCTGGCGGAGAGTCAAAAGTAGACACCGCGGGAATGCTTCTTTGGTGGTGTCTAAGGGATGGTAGATGGTCTGTTCCTGGGCAAAGGATTCTGGGATGGGCGCGCATATCAATGTGGCTGCGATATCGATTGCGAGGTCAAGACTGCCGCTGGCTTCTTCGGCTTGAGCCTTGAGTTCATCGAGCAAGACTGATAGGACATTTGATGCCGTGGACAAGCGTATACCGGCCAAGATCAGTCGATGCGTATAGGCATGAGGAGACATGCTCATTTCTGCACTCGCACTCCAGAGAACCAATCCCTGGAATGTAACTCTTATAGCACCACAGATACCATCGGCATGTGTGGTCCAGGAATCGAGCTCGGACCGACGGCTGTTCCCGTTACACTGGAAGGACAAGTACGGGTCAAGGATATCCAGAATAGCCTGGATTTCTTGTTGAATGTCTTGATGCGGACTTGGCTGGATATCAGACTGATTATCTGAACGCCCACCCGGTAGTCGCGTTCGTACGTCCTTCAATTGCTCCTCCAGGCCCCGTGCGGCGATGTTGAGTACTGTCCGATGGCATGCCTCTGCTTCCCCAGATATTGAACTAGGTTTGACAAGAGCATGGAGCACCTTCAGAAGAAGTAAGAGATCTGCTTCCGATGACTCCCAGATGTAGTTTCCCAGCCATTTGAGTGCAAAGACCAACGACGGCAACAAGAATGGTTGAAGTAAATCTGTCACGATCAGTCTCTACTGCAATACCAAGGCATCGACGGAACTCACATTCAAAGCCGCCTTTCATAGTGTCCAATTCTAGCATTCCCATTTCACACGCACCCAATGTCTGGCTGAATAAGGTAGCTACAAGCAAATAAAACTCTTGCGGACTGCATGATGACCATGTCTCTTCGCTGATTCCTTCTGACATGAAGAGTGCAGATATCCAATCACCAACACTCTTGTTCTGTTTTGCATCGAGCCCAGTTAGTTTCATACTGGTCGAGCCTCGTTCGAACAGTTTCAATACGAACGAGCTGCTTGCGGTGACACCGAGGTCATACTGGCTGAGGTCGTAGCGATATTTGAATGCCATAACAAGAAGCAATATACTACCGAATTCGTCATACACCGGTTGACTCTCGCCTATTCACCTGTTAGTCTGGTTTCATGATAAAAGACAAAGTGCCAACCTTGGTCTTCATCCCACTTCCAGGAGTCTAGAAGCGTGCACAGGGGCTGTAATATGCTTTTAGGACTACGAAACAATAACATTGCATCCAGGACCTGAGGGCGTCGAGAAAGAGAATCGCAAATGCTCTTGAGTGTGACCGTTTCTTTCTGTTCGCAAAGGGAATGTATGACCTGAAGACGTTAGGTGATAACACAGACATCGGTCTGGAAGTCTTACATCTGTTACTGCAGCGACAACAGCGCCTGCATTGCCTTCCATCATCTCAATCTCCGAAATCAATCGATCAGCAGCGCCTTGGTTAGATAGGATCTGCGCAACAATATTATCCTTGACGTATCTACCACCGACAGGTAGTGTCTGCATTGGATTTTCGCCCAGCAAGCGCTCAATGCTAGCCTCGGGAATCAAGCGATGAAGAGCGCATGCAAATAAAAACTCTTGCCGCACATCTGAAAGGACGGTATTTCCTGACATCTCGAACATTTGGGAGAAAGATGGGAACGCATTCGGGTCAACTCGATTGAGTGCATGACTTATACACATTTCCATGGGTATTTGTTCCATCGATGTGGCCACCATGCCAGCGATGAAGAGTGGCAATTTATTGACGAGGAATGACCGAAATATAAACATGTTCCGGGTTGACTCGTTTCGGTACATTGCATTAGATAGTACGTCGAATGTAGCGGTAATGAGCTCTTGGATGAGCACTTCTTGTTGACCCTGCGATTGTCAGTCATTTGCAAAATAGATATAGAGTACGATGCATACTCCGTAGCGGTTGGACAGGTAACTCAGTAACATTTCATCATCAAACAGAGGTCGGCCAATGAGCTAATCAAATTAACAGTCTTTTCATACGACAAAATTGGGCATACTTACTAAAGCATTGATGTAGACATAAAGTCCAGCTCTGGAATTGATTACTGGACCATCTAGAACGGACGCTTCAAATTGAAGGGCATTCATGTTCATGCCGTCCATCATCTGTACGTCGAGATCTTTAGATGGCGGCTCCCCATATAATTGGTAGCCCTTTTGTAAGCTGTCGAGTCGGTTTCGTAGATTCAGTGATATAGTGGCTGATGTTGACAGGTATGCAGTGAGAGCTTGCCCAAGCGTGATTTTGAAGTCTGAAAGAAGGTTAGTCATTTCCCAGTGTATAGAACAGTCCAGCCATACCTGATGTGCTCTCAGAAGTAAGAGCATCGTGGGCCTTAGTCGTTGCTGATAGAGCAACTAACAAAATGCCCAAGGACTCAAATAACGCTAGTGCATCCGGCGAGCTCATCAAGCCGCCCATTTGATGTTCATCAACAATGTTGCTCGCATGCCAGCGGGCCACATCCAGAATCCATTCGGCAGTTATCGCGAATATATTCTGGATATCTTTTGTGTTTAGAGATAGGCTGGAAGATGACAACGGCGCTATCAAGTCTTGCACGATACGGGTGTCAGTCATCAGCATTGAAGCTTTTTGGCTTTTTTCTGCTCCTATCGATTGATTCCCAAGGGAAGATCGCTTCCGTAGCCCATCAAGTAAGCTTGTCGTTCTAATCAATCCCAGCTTTCTCAGCGCGGTGGCATACCGCGGTATCAGTGGGTCATAAGGGAATATATTTGCGGTAATACACCGCGAGTCCAGAAATATATCAGCCAGAGATGCTTGCTGTAACGGCGCTCGTCTTGATAATATCTTGACTAGTTTGCGAAAGACATCCACCTCAATTCGGCGAGCCACGCTTTCATGGAGCAATTTCCTCCATTGCTCTGTTGATTTCATGTTGAGCAAGCTTCGTCAGACCAGTAATATTATTATATAGTCTGTATATAATGCAGAGCGCATGCTCGCTTAATTCGATGCTTGCTCGTGGCCTTTTTTGGATTCAAAATATGTGTCGGGGTATTTATGCGTTTCATGTCATTTTATTGATGGCCGGTCATTATACATAGTTTTAGACGTGTTTCGAACAAAGCGGCCGGCGCATCAATAGTTGTAAGGACTAGAGTGTCTTGCAAAACCCTGCGTTTGTTTGCCTGAAGTTGTATCGGATATCATCAAAGGATGAGGTTGATACACGTGATTAGGCATATGATTACGTAATATTACTAGCTTATCTCGGACTAGCGCCGTAGATACACTATTTCGCACAAGCCATCGTACACTCTCAATTGCAACAACCTCGACGTCTTGGGTATATACAACGAGCATTGTGTCAAAATATCTTTTAAAGCGTGATTTGGGGCTTCATTTTTGACAATGTTCCCATCATAACCAGCCCTATCGTAGCGTGACCCTGCAAAAGCGATCACCGATCCATCACTGAAATCTATCTGTGGAGCTCCGAGACCCTGGGTAATCTCGATATTAAGGGGTTGAAAATAATCCATCAATGTGGCTGACAGCCTGACGCAGTCACACCACAGATGTCTACGTTTTTGGGTCCCTCAAAGGCTCAAATATATGTCTCGTGTCTTGAATTTCAAGTCCCATTCTAAGAAATATCGTCCTTAAGCCGTACAACACTATACCAACTACGAAATTCCGCAGGTATTTCAACATCCTCAATACGTATAGATTAATTCCTGTGCCGTGATATCCATCATAAAGCAGGGTACCCTCCGTGGTTGGCTGAGCATTAGTCTGCTAGTGGAACCATACACTAGAAACATTCGAACATATGGACACACAGAAATCGATCGACATAACTTAGTCTCTTGTCCAAACCTAAAAGCACTTGTTCCGGTGAACTATGAACCCTATGAGCCGCTTTTCTTTTGCGAGATGGACGAGGGCTGAGGCTTTGATACGCTCGCAACCCAAAAGAACCGAGTCAAACCCGAAGCAAAGCCGTGTGGAACTGAAAGTTACTTCAATGATCTCAGTACGTAGTACATAGTGTGGACCATCATAGTCTCTCATAAAGATCATCTACCCCGAAATCTATCGATATCCATACATACGTAGCCATATCCTAAAGGGTTACTGACAGTTACGTTTCTCCACACAACCTTGGAAGAAATTACGTAGTAGTATCGAGTAAAAATGCGTCCCCACAGCTAGTATACCTGATACATAGGGTTCCTGATACTCGTAATCGTACTCAAACGACAATATCCACGCAGCGGCGAACTCGCACCATAACTCGTAACGGTAGTTTATATTCCCTCGCAAGCTGTGTAGGTACAACGGAGATGTCGTTACAATACGTGCAACTTTCCCACCTCCGTAACTGTCCCTGGATCCTACCAGCATAGTACACAAAAATTACATTGTGCATCGGATTGCGGACATTTCATATAACGCTCCTATTATAGGGCTCATCCCGTACAAACATACCGAAACAAGTTTCTTCTAAACATTTACCCACGGAACATACGTAGGTGTACATACTAGGTGAAATGACAATACCTCGGCTTTTGATGCAAATTGGACACACGTCCGTGATAGGTGCATATATTCAATGAATAAAATACCAACATTTGACCTGCGTCGACCAACGGGAAGGGTGGACGCATGTATGTACCATGGAAATATATTAAAGTCGCGAACTCAATTGTAACTTCATGTTTATAATTAGTTCTTTTAATAAATGGTATGTATTGAAACGTGTCCCTTTTCTTGAGAATTCGTTATACAAACTTACAAAGTTGCAATGGAGGCTTCCACGATTGCAGTCATCGACCAATCGTACCTTTTGAATAGACTGCGGTTCAGGGGCATGTGGGTATACAAGAGTTCAAGGCTGTTTAATTGAGGATGTGTTCTCCGTAGACCCAAATCAATCTACCCAATCACGAATTTTGGTCCCAGGTACGAAGATTATCATTACGCGTCTGTACTGTACAGAGCCCTACATTCAGCAATCCTAATATGAACAATATGTAGTGCGTAGTCGTATGTGGTCGTGCGTAACGCGAACAATTCTTAATGCTGGTCTCTATATCCGATCGGTCCCTCTGTAGAAATGCATGTCAATGCTGATCGTAAACTCCATCGATGCAGGCAGGAGGGTTGAATATGATCATGGTAAGGAGTATCTCGTATCATTCGTCTCTCGCGTGGTGCATTGGTTGCAGTGTATGCATCAGATAAAGAAATTCGTAACGCGTCTGCTGAGCAGTAAATACCGAAGTGAAAAGTATTATGACGGCGAGAATATAATGTCGTAATAGTATATAGAAAGAGATCTTATCTTGACCCTCGATTTCTCGAATGAAATGACGAAGAATCATGCAGCGTATCAGGGAACCGAGGTCCAACCATCCAATCCTCCATCGCCAACCATTCGCTCCAACTTCGCTCAGCAGCCTCAAGTTCGGAGTCAATGGGCCCTTGTAGTGGCCGTAGGAAAGGCACTGTCTCTGACGGTCCCATATCGTAATCCTTCTTCACTGCAGCCCATCCACCGCTCTTAGCGGCAAAGAGATAATTTCGACGTTCGTGCTCGTGTAAGGGTCCCACACCGGCGGTCCAGTCGTCTCCAAAGAATCCATGTAGTACTCCAGGAAAGTCCATTCCAGTGGCGACGAGACGTCTGATATAAGGGATCAAAGAGACTGATGACACTGCATGAGGCGTCTGGTTCGAAAGCGAGGGACCTGTTCCCGGAGCTGGTGTGCTCGAATTGAAGACTGGGTATGGCTGCTTTTGAAACGGAAGCTGGATATTGAGAAAGGCCGAAAGTGCCTGGACTGGAACGCTATGTTGCGCATAGTCGACGAAATATCTCTGACAACTTTGGTACCGTGGATACCATTCAAAAATGTCGAAATTGGCGTCTTCAGACCCTTGAGATGCCTCGGATAGGCCAGCCATCGTGGCAGGATCAAATTGCTGGTCTGAACCACTCATGCCGGCAGGTGGCTCATGCGCGTTGGTGGGTGAGGAGTCCGTACTTCTGGCTGGGCTGGAGCTGATCACATTGTCAATAGGATTCTCAGATCGAGTCTTTCATTTCATAGCCAAATCTTTCCATTCCAGCTCGTTTCTGTGTTCGATTCGGGAGTACAGGAGGGGACACAGAATATCAGGGAATACCCAGCAGCGGCTCAAATGTTAGACATTGCACTCCACTTTAGAGTAGTCCGAGTCGGGACTTCACTGACAGCTGAAACAGTACAAAAATGACACGAATATACTCCGTATGCAGAGAACATGTTAGATGGGGGCCATTACCTACTTGCGGACAAAAAAGTTCCTTCCTCGTCGGATCACCACACGTAATCTAGACCCCAACCTGACCGATTCAGGAGTGTCACGGCGCAAGGCAGACGAAGTAGAGTCGCGACCCAAGTGTGGACGAGGTGTATCAAACAACGACTCTAGGCGAGATAACGAGTGCATATAGAGAGAGACAGGACATGCGGCTATGGTGGAAAAGCCGTTTTGATTGCGCGAGGGGAAGAAGTGTCACGGCGGGCAGAGCCCCATAAGGAGGGGCGTGATTATTAGCTTTATTAAGATTGGATCAGACGACTCGATTTCAGAAGCAGATGATAAGACGAGATGTGTAATCTGAAAGGAGTGGCAAGATGCAGAAGAAAGTGGAAAGAAGATACACGAAGAAGAAAGGAAATGGGATGAGGACAAACTTAAGTGATGGATGGATTGGATGAAGCTGGACGATTATTGAATGATTGACACTGTACCTCAAATCTTCGACCGTTTAAACCGTACGGTAACGGAAATTACAACCGGGACGGGGTCGTATTGAAACATTGGAATTTATCCTTGGGCTGCTTATTGCGGAGCCACAGATGCAGAGAAGTCAAGAAAGGACGAGAAAAAGTAACCATGGATAGCTGGATCTGTGGGCAATGTGGGCCTGCTGCCATGCCGCCATACCTCCAAGATCGTGGTCAATGTCAGTCCGTTTAGGACAGTAGGAGATACGGCAAAGAAACAATGCTAGGAGACATCGTCGATTACAAGGTCTAGGGGTTGGGTGCCACCCGTATCCTGTCGAAATAAGCACGCAGAGGCAAATTGAGGCGCATGTCTGGACGTCGAGTATGGGACAAACGGAATATAAATGTCTAATAGAATCCACACACATTTAGTTATCAACCGTGAATATAGCAGTCCTGGAGAAAGTCAATTCAGAAATTCAGCTGTGATGTCCCTGTCCACTATATTTGGATGGCGTGTCATTGGGCATTGGCTTTGACGTATTTTCGAAAAGTCGACGCTCGTCGCCTAACGTCGCCGTCTGATTGCTCAGGGTTTCCCCATCGCGATTTAGCCAACTTGGTCGTTAGGTGCGCGCAGTTACGTACGCTGATAGGCACTAGGGAGTCTCTAACTAAGGTAGAGTGCGAGACAAGTGCAAATAAGTGCAAACAAGCGCCTCCATTTCGGCTTCCATATTTCCCTTTTGTCCAGTCCCCAGCCGAACTAGCCTAATTCGCCACCACCAACCACGGCGCACTGCATGCTTTTCGTCTTTTGACTCTTGACTGTTTTCGTAAATGAGACTCCGCCCGTCGGGGAGAATGTCTTGTTATTTTTCTGGTGTCAGATCTGATTGGGCCGACGTGAGAAATGATTACTCCCTGTGAGACTTTAGTAGTTGCTAAAGAAACAAGTCGGATTTAGGCGTATGGTCTCGTCCGGTCTTTTTCTTCTGTCGTTTGCTTTGCGACCCCTTTTGGCGAAATGCCCACAATCAGAAGGACCAAATTATTGTTTAGTCGCAACGTTTCGAATGAGAACAAAGCAAGTATCGAGGCAGAAGTTGTGACTCTGGACGGGAATCGGTTCTGCTGATAAGGCACGTGGCCCGCGAAAGAAAGACTCGTATCGTATCCGGCATGACCGTATTGTTACCGATACATATCCGTGAAGCCCGTAGTCGACTCAGGGAACACGCAAGGGAAACCCACAGGATTCTAGACCAGAAGGATTCATTAGTCTACGAAATAGCTATCCGCAAAAAGTCTGCGCTTCATCACAATGATGGAGAGAATATGTACAAACAAGGCTGTTTGCTGGGCACCTCATGCATCTTCCTCAGCCACAGATCACAAATCGCCTACTCCGTATGTACGTGCGTATATCGATCGGAGAGGCTGAAGTCAGCGAGGTCAAAGCATTGCCTGCTGTGGCTAGAGAGCGTCGATCGTTTGTAATCTTTAAGACCCTTAGCCTTCTTGAGACAGATCAATAGTTGGATTTAGCTTGCGCGGCCCTTGTGTCACATGTATTACATGTCACCAGCCACAGTTCACCGCCTCTCTTTGAGAATTGATCTATCGATTTGTCTTCCGCGCGCCAATAACAAGCCCGATCAACAATCTTATGTCAGGGGTTCCTGGTCGGGAATCTCCTACAGAACTGTCAAAGTTGACTTCATCTGATCGGGGTGGCCGAGGCTGCCTGCTCTTCTAAGGAAGAGATTCGTCTCGTCACGGGATTTTTTGGTCAAAATTACGTCATGGCAGATCACTGCTGTCTCCGATGCCCCGCGTTGATCTTGTGCTTTGTTGAGCAACTCAAAAGTACAGCACGACGATACCAGACGAAACCAAAGTGAGGCGCCTATGCAGCTGATCTAGCTGTATACAGAGATCTATTAACTTTCATAGTCTTTTCAATCAATTCCTGGTATTGGCTTAGTCCCCGCCAACGAGCAACTATGGCAACGTCCAAAAGCACATACTCGCTGTCATCGACCATCAAAGTCAGCTTCCCCTCTTTGTCCAAAAATGAATGACTGATACGAGCATAGCGATAGCTCGCCAATGGAAAGTTGATGCCAAGACTTCAATTGGGGGTTTATTTGACGTCGGGAAGAGAGACGGAAGTTGCAGTCAAGAATGCTTTAGAGGTGAGCCCATATGATTTGTTGTTGTGTGGAAGCTGACATGGTGACTCCAGGCTGGCTATCGAGGGTATGTTGCTTCTATTACTATCATGATGGCAACTGCTAATTGCAACAGACTCGACAGCGCTCAAATGTACCACAACGAAAGAGAAGTCGGCCGAGCTATTCTACGCTTTCTCGAAACCGAACAGGACAAACCCAACGGCTTGAAACGCGAAGACATTTTCTTCACGTCGAAGTTGGCTTCCAATGTGAGCTACGATGCTACGCGGCAATCTATCAAGAAATCCATCCAAGCTTCTGGACTGGGTTATATTGATCTTTTCCTGATCCATTCGCCTTATGGTGGTAAGGCAAAGCGTCTCGAGTGCTGGCGTGCGCTGGAAGATGCGTATAAAGAGGAGGAGATTCGTGCCGTAGGCGTGAGCAACTACGGCATCAAACACTTACAAGAACTATTGGCGACAAATCCGAAAGTCTTTCCAGCCGTCAATCAGATTGAAATCCATCCCTTCAATACGCGGACTGAGATAGCACAGTTCTGCCAAGAGAATGGTATCGTGGTCGAGGCATATGCGCCGCTTGCTCGTGCCTACCGTTTCCGCCATCCGACGATTGTTTCCCTGGCAGAAAAATATGGGTGTACCCCGGCACAGTTGATGGTGCGATGGAGTTTGCAGCATGGTTATGTGCCCTTGCCCAAAAGCGTCAAGAAGGATCGCATTGTAGCGAATGCGCAAGTCGAGGGATTTGAGATTGACTCAGCAGATATGGACACGATGGATGGATTGGATGAGTATTTGGTCACAGGTAAGTTCTCATCAATCTTCACTTATACAGACCCAGCTAACCATGAGGTCAGACTGGGATCCAGTAGATGCGCCATGATCGTCTCAAAGCATATATGTATAGCATATACGTAGTACGTATATGTTAACAACATATGCAATTGGCCGACCGTAGCTACTGCAAAAAATAATAATAATAATAAAAAGCAACGTGACGATCAAAAAAAAAAAGAAAAAAGAAAAAAGAAAACATTTCCTGAATAATGGCATTATACAATGTCTGGCTTATCTGTGGCCTCCCGGTGGCGGAGAGCCTTGTTGGTGCCTTGGAGCCTGAGGTGAGTCAGACATCGCCGAGTATCGGAGCCAGAGCAGCTGACTGGGATATTTTTCCCAGTATTCTTTATTATCAATTCGATTAGAAAAAACATTTAATTGAATATTATGCGAAAAGAAAGACTCAATTGATGAATGAAAAATGAAGTCATGGTAGATCGACATGGGCATTGACCTCATCACGACCAGCATCTATGGCTGTGGTTGGCCCGATAAGGATATGCACAGTAGTCTCTACTAAGTAGTACTAACTACATGGTAGAGGTTATTTCAAGAAAAGAGAGGCAAATAAATGCCTAGCTCAAAGTATATACAGCCATGGCATTGTAAGCGCTGCACCCGCATGATCAATGTCCATGATAATGAAAAATAAAAAGAATAATTTGTATGGGATCCATGGGACGCAGCAGCTCCGGCCGTCGGCCTGGGTTCCTTCCATTCTTGTCGGACGGCTGCCGTTCCCGGTACCTTCCTTCCTCGTTAGGACAGTCCGTATATAGACGACAGAATGTATATAATGACTTTTTCTCCCCTCTACACTCTTCTTTACTTCTTCCTCTGTTGCCCAGTCTCAGTGCATACTACGTATTCGATAGATAATAATCCATATCCAGATCACGTCCCAGTCATATACACTTCACAGATAGATAACATCACATCCACCATGTCAAACTTGCCTTCGGAACCTGAGTTCGAGCAGGCCTACAAAGGTATGTGACCAGCCATTGATCGCATTGCGACCCAGCGTCTAACAAAACCAGAACTCGCCTCAACTCTCGAAAACTCATCTCTCTTTCAGAAACATCCCGAATATCGCAAGGCGCTCAAGGTCGCCTCGATCCCCGAACGCGTCATTCAGTTCCGTGTTGTCTGGGAAGATGACAAGGGCGAGGTATTTCTTTTTTCATTTCTTTACATATTACATACTGATATTGTACAGCTGCAAGTCAACCGCGGTTACCGGGTGCAATTCAACTCTGCCCTAGGTCCATACAAGGGCGGTCTCAGATTTCACCCCAGTGTCAACCTGTCCATTCTCAAATTCCTTGGGTTTGAGCAAATCTTCAAAAATGCGTTGACCGGATGTATGTCCTTTATTCCCTCGTTTTTGATACTAGACTAACGACTGTAGTAAACATGGGCGGCGGCAAAGGAGGTGCCGACTTTGACCCCAAAGGAAAATCAGACAATGAGATCCGCAAATTCTGCGTCGGGTTCATGACTGAATTGTCGCGCCACATTGGTGCTGATACTGATGTGCCTGCCGGCGATATTGGTGTCTCTGGACGAGAGATTGGATACATGTTTGGACAGTACAAGAAGATTCGTAACCAGTGGGAAGGTGTTCTCACTGGTAAGGGCTTGTCCTGGGGAGGAAGCTTGATTCGCCCCGAGGCTACTGGATACGGTCTTGTTTATGTATGTTCTCCACCATTCGAATCTCAAGTGCATACTAACGGAGTAGTACGTTCAACACATGATTCAACACGCCAGCAAAGGCAAGGAGTCTTTTGAAGGTAAACGCGTCGTGGTCTCTGGCTCAGGCAACGTCGCCCAATATGCAGCTTTGAAAGTTATCGAACTAGGCGGAACAGTCGTTTCTTTGTCAGACAGCAAAGGATCCCTTGTCATCGCCAACGAGACGGATGGCTTCACACCTGAAGAGATCTATGCCATTGCCGACCTCAAGGTTGCCCGCCGCCAACTTAGCTCCATCTTCTCCGCCGACGCTGCAGAAGCGAAATTGTTCAGCACCGAGAAATTCAAATATATCGAAAATGCTCGCCCATGGCTCCACGTCGGCAAAGTCGACGTCGCTTTGCCATGTGCCACACAGAACGAAATTTCTGGCGAAGAAGCAAACGGTCTAATTGACGCGGGCGTCAAATTCGTTGCCGAGGGATCAAATATGGGTTCTACCCAAGAAGCCATCGATATCTTTGAGGCGGACCGAACCTCCAAAGCTGAGAGTATATGGTACGCACCCGGCAAAGCTGCTAATCTCGGTGGTGTCGCCGTCTCTGGTCTTGAGATGGCGCAGAACTCGGCCCGACTCAGCTGGACCCGGGAAGAGGTCGACGCTAAGCTCAAGGATATCATGAAAGCGTCCTTTGAGAATGGATTGGAGACTGCCAAGGAATTTGTGCCGTCGTCCGGAGAGGAGTTGCCTTCTCTTGTTGCGGGAAGTAATATTGCGGGCTTTATGAAGGTGGCAGCTGCCATGAAGGACCAGGGAGATTGGTGGTGATTTTTGGTTCAATACTTGTATAATGCTTTAGATTGAATAGATTTCTTATGATCATGACTGCCACGGCGATACCAATTCAAGCACCGTGTTCTCCCTTCCAACCAACGCCACAATTTCTCTCGTTTCGACATTCTGTACTAAAACAAGACAAGCCTTGACTTTGCCGAACCATCCATCTCCACCAAAAAGATTGTTCGTACATACTATCCTCCGAGAGAGGAGGACGCTATCCCTCAACTCCTTCCGCGGTGACCACATCGTCGTCGAAACAGGTTGCAAACCCCATATAATGCCTAATATTCTCGCTTTTGACCCATTCTCGTCATCTGATGGGAAAGGCAGATCCAGTCTCCAACTTTGACTTCGATGCGCACCGCTCTGATACGGTTTGATAACCGTCGTCCCCATCCCTTCGCCAACGACCAATAACTCCATCCCGTCGCCCTCGACACCACATTTACTTTTGTATATGGTATTATACCGATAAATAACGACTATACTCTTGTAGAACCCCGGCCACGGATCCGGCGACGCAATATGAACCATCCTGTTCGTGTCGAGCGTCAATGTCTGTGTATTAGGGTCGATCTTGGCTTCCAGTGTGGCTGTGATGTCTAGTCCGCCCCAGTTTGCGTATAGAATGTCCAGCGAAGGTGGGATATCGAGTTCGGTACCTTCTTCCGCGAAGCTCACTTGGAAATATTGATGTTCGTTGTTGTTATCCTTAGCGGAAGTGTAGGTGTAGGTAACAGACAAGAATTTGATGTATCCTGGACTCGGGTCGTGAGTGAGCAGTTGCATGTCCGTTGCCATGATGGCGGTTTGACCATTCTGAATCAAGGAGGTGATATGCTGCGTCATGTCGAGGTTGTGCCAGGATGCTATTACTATCTCCACCCCTCTTCTGGCAGCGGACTCAACTGGACTCTCCTCTAAATTAACACCTTGATCAAAGTCAATAACCACTACATCATCCTCTTGCGCAAATGCTTTTTGCACCGCCGAGTACGACGTCGAAACTTGTCGGCCGTGACGATGCACGACCCTTTTCCGCCACGCCATGGAGAATGCCTTGACGTGACCCGGGAACGGATCGCCGCCAAAGGCTTCATTCGTAATGATGAACTGAAGCGGTCTTGATCTCAGATGCTGCTGATGCTGGCGATGCGTATCAATCATCCTTTGCAGGATAGAGGTCACATTGCGCGGCCCATACACCGCGGATATAACCTCCCAATACGTCTCTGTCCCTGTTTCCGTCTCCTCACCATCAGGCTGATTGAGTAYCCCCGCCGCAATCGCGCGCCCAGCCCATTGTAGTATCATGCTTTTGTGCTGCTCAACCTGCGTTTCCGAAATGCCGTGTTTCTGCATCTCAGTCACCAGATCAACCCACAGATCAGTCCTGCCACCTCCTTCTTCTTTTTCAATCTCAATCTCAGCCTGTATCTCAGTCTGAATCTCCACCAAAGTTGACGTCTCCGAATCCCGCCTTTTCAGCTTCGTCTTCGTCTCACTCTGCAGGCTAATCAACACATCCTCCAACGTCCTCAGAATCTTTTCTTGTGTCTCTCCCAGTTGCGTAGTCGACGAATCGACATAATCCAACAACAAACTCGAATTGAACGCCGCTATCATCGCCGAGATACCCGTAATCCTCGCACGGAACGCATTCGCTTCGTTCTGGGACCATTTCAGTCTATACAGTCCCCTTGGAACGGTGCCAGCGGGTATCTTGCGTTGCAGATCTTCGAGTAAAGTAGAAGCAAGATGCACGATTTCCTCTAATTTCGCTTCATTGTATCCACCTCCATTTTTGTCACTGGCAGGATCTGTGGATGGATGGGTAGCGAGCCGATTGCCCAGCCGCTGCAAGGTGATTTCCAGCGCGCGAATGTCGTCGCATAACTCCTTGTACCGGTCCTGCGCGCCATGGTAGGCGTCGTAGATATTGTACGCTGTTTGGGCGAGGGTTAGCACGTCCGGGGCGCCGGGGGGTGCGAACATCTCTCTCTTCTCTTTTCACGGTAATCACAAAAGAAAAACTCAAAAACAAAATTCAAGATAGGTATTATACTGCTAGGAATAGGAAGACATACAGAAACATCGCAATAGCGACTTCATATCCTCCACGTTCCTTCGGGGGAAGTAACAATTAATAAAGTAAAGTGTCAATAATAATAGGCAACCTCTAAGCTCGTATTCAGCTTAGTTGATGTCGGCACGGGCTCTGCTCTTAGCGGTCAGCGCGTAAAGAAAAAAAAAGTAATATATGCAGTACCTAGGATAATTACGGTCGGGCGTCCGTGTTTTGTTTAAATATAGCGCGGGGCTGTAGTGTGCTGTCATCCCGCGTTAGAATAGCCTCAATGATCCTTGCTAGTGCGGTGGCAAATATAGACAAAATAGAGTAATATCATTATGGTATGTATATACTGGTATCAGAAAATCAAACGCCTTCGCTATGCAAGCAGTATTCCACCCAGATCATCATATATGGGTATATTATCGAACTTTTGGGTCATGTATGATCATGCTCATAAGCTAAGTCATGTACGCTCACGCCTGGTGCGGGTTGCGCTGTTTCGAAATCGATTGTGGACAGAGGCTCATCCATGAGACTGCGTGGTCGCGACAGAACGCCTCCGAGGGAGTAGTGATCTCCCTTGTGATTTGGGGTGTCGCGACCGTTGCCGTTACCGTTCTCGGTGCCTCCACGATTCTTGCGTCTTGATGGCTGACCGCGGAGTGTCAATCGACGATGTAGATAGTCGTTCAACACTGGATCAACCTGCTTCTTCGCTTGCGGGACGAGCATTAGATACAACGGGAAGATAGCAGCAGCCGCATATCCCACAGCTAGCACAACATAGGACGATGGGACGCTGCCGTGGTTATCAATTCGAGCAATTTCTTGAAAAAAAGGGTAGACTGCTCCGCCGGATATAGTTGTAGCCATTATGGCACCGGCTGTCTTGGTATGTCTGCCCATACCGCGGAGGGACATGGCAAAGGTGATGCTGAACACGCCGCTTTGAAAGAAAAACAGAATCAACCCGATTACCACACCAGACATACCATGCAGTTCTTTGGCAAGTACGGCAAACGCGATCAAACCAATATACGATACCAACAGGATCCATCGCGGTTTGAAAAGAAGATTTGTGAGCGCCGTAACGAACCTGCCAAGAGCGAACAGACCGCGACCAAGCAGCAAAAAGTCAAAAGGTGTGAGACCACTGCTTCCATTCGGAAGTTGCGCCTGCACGTAGTCCGGGAAGCTAAAGACAAGAACTTCTTGGCTGGCAACATACCAGAATTGCGAAAATGCGGCAAGCCCAAAAGTAACCCAGACGACAGGCAGGCCAAAGACTCGTGCTGTAACGTCGTCTTTTCTCTGATCGGCTAGTTCCTGCAGATCCTCATCTGTGGCCTCTGGTACTGGTAGGTAGTAAAATGCCGCGGCAAGAAGCAGGTCAAACAGTGCGATGGCAAGATACGTCCATTGAAATCTAACCAACTTAGCCGCACTTGTGACGGATCTGAAAAGGACCTTCTCCGCAAGAACTGCCGAGAGAACACTTCCAGTGGCTTGAATTGCCTGTGAAAGATTAAGACGAATCTCGGCATTTTCCTGCGGTCCGCATAGCGATATAAAGGGGTTTGCCGCTGTTTCGAGAACACCAAAGCCACAGCCAACGATGAAATTGGAGATAGCGAATGGCGGGAAAGATGACAAGACGGCAGATGGCCAGAAGATAAGCGCACCACAGGCATATATGAACAGTCCTGCGATAAAAGTCGACTTGAAACCCCATCTTTTGAGTATCCACCGCCCTATAGTAAGAGGACTGACGAGGTAGCCTCCGTAATAAGCCGCATGGAGACCTAAAGAGCCCCATGTACTGATTCCAGTGATCTGCCCAAATTGACCGTTCAAAATGTCTAGAAAGCCGTAGCCAATTCCCCATAGGAAAAACAGTATTGTTGTCAAGGCAAGGGGGGGTATAGATTCTTTTTTACTCATTGCGAGCATGCTCTTCGGTTTTTTGAGATTGACAAAATCGAAGAATGTCGATACATGCAATGGAGGAGAAGGATAGGTCGCTGCGCTGCTTTCGGTATCCTCGCTAGGACCAGGGCCAGAATTGGCCAAAAAATCAGACATTTCCAGCAATTCTCGCGATGGACTATTGAGTGGCAGCGATGCAGCCGCAGGTCCCAGGTCTGTATAAGCCCTCGGAGCCATACGACTAGCCGGCGGGTTCTGAATTTGAGGAACTGCCAATGGGGCAGTCTCGGCGCGGGGGAAGTTTGGTCTGACTGCACTTCCAAGTTGTGAGCTGGATGATTCCGTGGAGCCCTTGATCAATCTGGGGAGTAGACGCGCAGCCAACGGCTTCAAACTCGGTACACATGCACAAATAATACCAACATTGATCTCAACAGCAGACCACATGAACGTAAATGCTCCGTACCCTAGTATTGTCAGTAACATATCTACATATTTGAGTCGAGCAATGACTGACATGAAAAATCCTGATGGTATTTTGAGTTTCCATCATTACTGAACCCATCCATTTGCTCTGTCGCATTCGACGTCGCTGCGCTTTGCAAGTATGCGACTCGTATAACGTCGACAACCGCTGTGAAAAACCCAAAACTGAACGTGATAATCAATATAAGTTTCTGCTTCCGCGGAAGACGCAATTGTGTCAAAATCGGTAGTGGCAGGAAGAAAATCGTGATATCCGTTATAAGATTGACGGGTGCCGAGGAGAGATATATCGTGACTATGCTGAAGCACTTTGCATTTCCGTCGGCAGGAAACCAGATTACTGCGCTGACTGGGTTGCACTGGAAGATATTAACCATGGTTAAGGCGATGCCGGCAGCGTTGACGACGAGGATGGTTGCGAATATTGCCCATCGGAATATCTTGTTCGTTTTGGACAGGAAGAGGTAGAATGTGAGGATTGACGTTTTCAGGACCATCAGAACAGGGTTCTAGCAAATGAATATTAGTCAATGTCTTGTCAAGCCGAAGAGAAAACAACTTACATATAGTACATTCGCGACATATTCACTCGTATTCAGAGCCGCATTCGATGAGGACGCAACATTTTGCTGGTGTAATCCGAGACCCTTTGTTGTGCCGTAGCATACAGCAAACACGAAGCCAAAGTCGAGTACCTTGATGAGGTCAGTCGAGTATACGACGGAAGAGAGGCATGAACATACCCAAGCCAACAGAATCAAATAATCATGCGAAACTACCTTGCGCACAATACCGACGCGGGACACAAACCGCAAAGCAACGAATACCGAAGCAAGCACGAAGAACACAATGGTGACCACCAGCGTCGGCGTCGCGCGACTGTGCATCATGATTGCCGCCGCGCAAAGCGCCGAGAGATCAAGCTCCTGGACAATGACAAATCCAACTCCAATATCGATCGAGGTGAGGTAGCACTGTCTTGGCGATATAATCCATCATCGGCAGCTTGATCGGTGTTGGCAGTTGCGCTCTGGGGCGTGAGAGTGGTGTTTGTTCCTTCGTCTATTCCTCCCTTTCGCCGGCGGGTTGAAGGTCTCCTCCATACGAACAATGCGTTCACGAGCCGGGACGATACGCGACGGAAAAAAACTGCAGTCAAAGGATGTACTCAAGTAGCACGTTCTCTTTCAAGGAGGCACGAGGACCAAGAAAAAAATTATGGCAATAAGTTGGTCTAGGAAGATTCAAGAATTACTTAATCAAAAAAGAATGTGGGGGGCCCGAGTGCATTGATTCATTGAGCGATCTAAAATTTTTGCCGATCGGCGCAAGATCCGAGGAATGGAAGCCAAACCCGTCTGTCCGGTGGGACACTGTGTGGTTATTAGTTCTAGTAGTTTATGCAACTCATGCCTTTCCAAGATTCTAGTGATATACAAGACCTGAAAGAGTATGACTACTCAAGAAGGACTAAGTTGGAGCAGAGTAATGACGACAGGGATCGCTAATATAACTCAAAGCGTCCAATGAAGACGGTGTGGCGCCTCCCGGTCCATCCGGCGCTTTGGGTCAACGCACCTAAGAATTAGTCCTTTACTACGAGCTCTATAGCTGGCGATCATTTTACTGATTGACGTGGATGAAAGAAATCAAGTAGATTCTGAATAAACCCATCTCTAAACTCCTTGTCTCGTTCCTGCGCCGATCCATACTCTCCAGGAGTGGTACGTTCGTGACTTTTAAATAACCCAGAAGAATGCAACTCATCTGACTCGCAGCTGAGAAAAAGGTGAATGTTCATGGTCCACATGAATTGTTCTTTTGTTGGCCGGGTTAACAAACATAAGATGAATCAAATCACAGAGAACGATAGGGATATGTGCTCGATTTGGCATAATATCCGTTGAGAACGGTTGTACATGAAAGCAATAAATCAATAGTCTATACACATATCAAGAATTGAAGTCGCACGAAGAAGGACCGAGATTGAGCAAGACTTGCTTAGACAGACCACGACACGGTGATACGTCCGGCATCGAGGCTGGCAAGATCGCCGAACATAGCACGCGACATGTCGATGGACTCAGCGTCACAGCCCATGCACTTGTCGACGACAGTACCGGTGGCGGTCTTGCCATCGTAGGTGACAGTGATGGAGGCACCGCAGAGAGACTCGTTCATGATGGCCTGAGAAAGAGCGACAACGTTCTCAGTGGTACCGTCGTTGGCAGTGTCGCAGTAGCTAGGAGCAGACAAAGAGGTGGCAGTGTCGTAGTAGGTACCGTCACCAGTGCCGGAAGGGCCAGAGCCGCTGCTGCCGGAGGTGCCGGTGGAAGTCGCAGCAGGAGCAGTGGAGGTGGAGGTGGAAGAAGTCGAAGTAGAAGAGCTGCTAGTGGTGGTGACGGCTGGTGCCGGAGGAGCAACAGTGGTGGTGGGGACAGGAGCAGCAGTGGTGGTGGTCTCAGGAGCAGCAGGTGCCTGGGTGGAAGAAGTGGTGGTCTCGGCAACGGGAGCAGGAGCGACGGTGCTGGTAGGAACAACGACCTGCTCGGCAGGAGTGGTCGAAGTCACGGCAACCTCAGTGGTGTAGACAGAGGCGACAGTAGGAGTGGCCTCGCCGGGGTAGACGGTGATGGTGGTGTCGATGGTGGTGACGTCGACCTCGGTGACAGTCTCGTAGACAACGGCGCGCTTCTGGTGCTTCTGGTGCTTCTGGTGAGGAGCAGCAGCAGTCAAGGTAGCGAAGATCGCGGCGATAGCGAAAGCCTTGGAGAAAACCATTTTGAATGTGTTACGAGAAAGACTCGTTTTTGAAATGTTGTTTTCGTGAGATGTAGTCTTGTTGACTCGGTTGTGACTGTAGGCTGAAGAGCGGCTATGGAATCGAGCTAGCGATGTCCAATTGTGAAGGCTGTGGTAGATGCTTTGAAAGAGTGAGAGCAACGTCCGCACAGCAGATGAAAGTGAGGGAAAGACTGTTACACAAAAAGAGTGTGTGTAAGTGTTGAGAGAATGACTGGTGATGGATTGAATACGAAGGAGAGAAAAGTACGGGGGGGAGGACAGGCAGTTAAATATTGAATTGGTGGTGGCTCCTAGTGTGCGCTCCAGACTTGCCGTGGAGCCCAAGAGTGGGTTCCGGCCGAGCGCCACGCCAGTCTGTTCCTGACCATCACCGACTCCACCGACTACTTACTACGTATGGAACTTCCTGCGATGCGCTGTTCGTGCGTACTGCGTCTTGGTCTGGCAGTCCAGACAGCAAACGGCCTCCATGTGATCTCCTGCTTCAGACTGTCCTACTTCCATCTTGATCAAATCAACGTACAGTGCCACGTATACTATAGTATGTTGACCTGTGTGATGTATTCAAGACCCCCGGGAATACGATACGTACATAGCGCATGCGTAGGTGCACGAAAAGGGGGGCTACAATGGTGCGACGGATCATCAGCCAATCGASGAGCCACTACTGCAGGTTCAATTTCTTTAGCCGTGGCTGAGCAGACACAGGATTGGCTGAAAGTGCAGGAAACTCAAACAAACGCACGAATGTGACCACTCAGAGGAGCCGCATCAGAGTGGAGCAGCTAACAGTGGGGATACGAGAAAACTCTGAGTCTGCGCAAAGAAAAAGCGGCTGTGTAGAAGCCTGCTCTCCGATTGGATGTACGCTAAAACGGAGTGGTGCCTGAAAGAACAGGCTGACCCACGGCTCACCTCCCACACACACCATCCTACGTACGTCGTCCTACGTCCTCATCGCGACGACTTACCAACTCCGGCGATTTTGCTCTTCTGGAAATGCCTCAATTTCTGGTTTTCGCCATGTGCAGAATTTTGCGTCTCCATTCTCTGGGTCACGACGTACCTCCCCTGTCGGGTCGTACACTCGGTAGATAGGTACGTACCACGAGCGAAAAAGACGGTGACATTAAGCTTATCTAATAATCGATAACATCGCCATAGTGGAGTACGTAGTCTGAAAGATCTCTCTCTGGAATGCAGAGATTTCCTGCGTCATCGGAATGAGTCCGACCTGTCATTCCTCGTTTGTCCAACGGCCACTGTAGCCATGTGGCGTGCCTTTGTCCACTGACTGTGCCCATTATGATTCTCTTTGACTCAGTGGTGAATGTGATTCTTCGGATTCTTTGTGTCTCCTCACTCATCTCCCAATGAGACCCACTTGTTCTTCGCACTTGTAGCCCTCGTTCTGGTCCATCGCAAAGTCTGGTACAGGCACGATTCAAAGTCTGGGTGCTTCGAACCAGGCACACTCCAATCTCGATGGAAAGCAGCCAGGACCGGAGAGAACCCCTGACGAACTTTGAAACTCTTGCCACTATTTTATGGACCCATCGACGTCTTTTGATGTTCTAGAACCATATGGACACGATCGAATGTCTTCATTTGGCTCACTAGTGGTCGCCGTCGGGCCATCGGCTGTACGGAAACCGCCTCTGGAAAGTGGCAGTAGGCACCCTGAATCTGGAGAATTGAAGTAGTGTAGGTGAGTGAGCTGTAGGCGATATGACAGTTTCATGCCTCCAATTCTGCGCCCATTCTGGTTAACCCGGCTCTCCTTCCCTCAAATCTCCCCTTGGCAAATGCGGAATTGCCGTTTCAGGCAATTCTGCTGCCATTATGAGAGTTGCCCGTCTGTAGGATCCATGTTGGGTTGAGCGTGGATATTGTTGGCTTCTTGTACCTCGATGTACTGATTCTGGCCGTGTTCCGCAAGGCATACATAGATGCAAGACGTAGACTACCCATGCATGTTAGTAGCCAATAATAAAAAGCTGAGCTTGCCCGAAACACCATTCAATGCATGGTGGCCTGATCTGTCAGGCTTGAAGATCACGTTTGACGAGGCTGAGCATGTAGCGACAGCCTTGTGCCTGCTTTGTTAACCATGCTCTTGCCTCAGCAGCCCAGCATCAGGCGACTTCTTTATCACAATCATGTCTCATTTCTACTCTACATTCTCATGACCTCCATGTCGAATTTTTCCGATCAGACTGTCCAGGATGACCGATAACTCGTCCCTTGTTCCAAGTCAGAGCTCTCCCAATTTTGCGCAACAAGGCCAGCTCGATTGGGTGGCTGTCATACAAACTCCCGTTGCATTTACGCTTGATGTTTTGGCGAGATATGGCAAAGCTGGGGTAGATGCACTTACCGTTGGAATAGCTCGAGCCGTGTGTTCCCAATTCGACTTGAAGCCAGCTGCACAGAAGCGACTGGAGGATTCAATATCGAAACTCAAGACTGTTCATTCGTTTGGGAAAATAGCATGGTTTGGGTTCGGTCTCAAACATATCATTGACGATCTTTTGGAATCTGAGCAAGGCGCAGCCTGTGTGGCCCTTTCTGGATGTCTGACCACCTCTTATGATACGGAATTTGCGAGTCAGGTCTACCGATGTATCTGTCAATTGAAAGGGGCGCCCGGGAGCCTTACGCCCTCACTCAGACAATGGGCTGCACTTGTTAGCATATGTGCTGGTTCATTGACAAATTCTCAATTTCCTCATTTGTTAGCTGGATTCGAAATGCTTCTGGCGAGACACCTCCGCGATCGAGATTGCAAAACCCCGCCTCAGGCGGATGCGCTAGCTAGAGCCATCATCATTCTTGGGAACTTATCCAAACGAGATCTCAGGAGCGCTACGTTCAGTGGCGGTCTTGATTGTGCTTGGGTCGCCGCCATGGCTGAGTGGATGCTTTGCCTCGGAGTGGAAATCAACGATAGTTCTGGATACACTCTCTATCGATCACATTCGCTTTCATTGGGCGAGACTGCCCATGTCATAATCAATGTTGATGCACAAAGTATGGAAAGCTCTTCCGGTCTTACACATAAGACACTATCCATACCATCTGGGAAACACATTTTGCGTACGACCTACGACAAGGCTTTGCCCGCTACTGCTGTCCAAAGATCGGTCCCCTGGACGGATGTTTTAGGGGCTGCATTTGGACAAGAAATAATATCCTCGCTTCTCGCTGCCTTAAGCGGTACTATTGGACTTCTTCTCGGACATTTGCTAGAAAGTATGAATAATCCTCACTATCTGACAACCAAGACCTCCTATCTCCCACCAAGGGGTATTGGGCGGAGACGTGAAATCGCTGAATGGGTGATGTGGCGTCTTCCTGAACTACAGCCCTGCATTCAACATTCAATTAGTCAATTACAATTCTCACCATCATGTCAAATAACGATTGACGAATTGGAGGAATGCTGGTATTCTATAAAAGGTGCCTGTAATTGCCCAATGTGCTCACCGCAGCCCGGTTTCGAAAATAAAGTCTGTTTGGAAATCCTCACTCTAACGATCTTGGAATACTTGAGCATACTTCATCCAGTATCGATTGATCCAACTATTTTTCCTTCGTGTAGTGGAATCCGCTTTCTCTATGATAAAAGAGCCCAGCGCGCGAGCAGTTATCGCCACATTAGCAGTCTTGCATTTCAAACGACTTTCAACCTCAGTGCACACATAAGTCTAGAGAGGATATTCGAAGTTCTTACTGGTCAAGAATTCGAGACAACCGATTCTCATCGTCGAAAGTCGGCCATAGCTGCTAATGGAATATGCATATTCATGGAAATTATGTCAGATCTTGATGTCTCTCCGTTGGGCTTGGACAATATTAAAGTCATTCCCGGCTACATTGAATTCGAAGATAGTCAATGCGTGGAAATTCTGGATTTTCCCTGGCTAGAAGATCATCAGTGGCGTCTTTCGATGCGACAACTTGTTTTGAACGACACCTCGCATAATATGGTCGTGCATCACAAGTGGCATGATGCGTCCATCCAAGTAGGGTATCAACTGAAAACCAGGGGAATAGAGGGTACAGCAACCGGATTAGTTGAGACACGATTCAATGTGTTGCGGAGGCGGACGCTATGTGATTGTACCGTTTGGTGTCAGGCGAAGAGACATGACTGCCACTTGCCGGGCCAACAGACATCAGGCAAAGATGAGTGGCTTGCTGTGGCTTTGACTCGTCTAGCAAACGAGACCGATGACAAACACCACAGCTATGCGCTCGAGGCTTTCAAATGTAGCTATCCTCAATTATATTTGGATGTTCTCGTGTATCGTCCGAATAGCCGGGTATGCTTGGTCAGGATCAAGAATTGCTCAAGGTGCATGCTCATGTATGCAGTTGAAGCCTTATTCGACGCTCCAAAGGAAAAATTAGACTCATACCGTAAATTCGAGCCTATAGGAACCATCGTTATTCGGAGGTGGAGGGCCGAAGAAATACAGATAGAGTTAAAAGAAGCGGAGTTGGGAATTAGGAAGAGGAACATTGATACTTCGTTTGCCGAGCCTTATCGGAAACCGAATGAAGTTGAAGCTGTGCCGCTGTTCCCGAACGTGCCCCTCGATCATGATCCAGTTGATTGAAAAAAATCCTTCATTGATGAAAGTGAAGACAATGTCTCTTTAGTGTGAAGCACTTCGAAATCGAATGACTTCAACACATTGATTGGAAGATGATACAATCCTCGATTACTGCACATGTTAATCTACAGTTTGACAAAACTTCAGCTTTGTCTAACACCTCAATTCTCCTAGAATCTACACAAAGTATCACAAAAACAAAGACAAGTGCGCGGCTCACCTTGCCATATAAGGCATAGAAGTAGCTCTGATCCAGCCAATCAACCACGATCCGGTCTATCCGAATCATAAATTAAGGACTTAAGTCCGACGACTCGATATGCGCCAATTGGCAGGCTTGCATCGAGTCTCGACAGGGGCTGCGCGGAATTAGCCATTTCTCGAGCCTTGCACGGAGAAATGATAAGATGTCAGGCAATGGCTATGCTTACTGCGTACCCCGCCGCGAGCTGTCAGGCCACTTGACGTCATACGTATACCTAATTGAGATATTAATGTTCATTTTTAATAAGCTATTTCACTTGTAAATTCCTAGCATGAGTCAGCCGCTTATCAATCTCGAAAATTGCAATCTATATACTGCAAGTCTAGCCATATCTAGGGTTAGAGTCCTCACGTGTTTCGAAAAGACTGCAACCAAGAATTTGCATTATTTGCATTTAAGAACTATTCGCCGTTATTTGATGAATGCATTAGCACAAGGCTATAAGTACGTAGATAATCCCGGGTTGCCATGTCCTAGCACCTTCGAGCTCGACTCGACTCTACCTACATGGTATCACTACATGCACCCTTTAAGTAGCACCCATAGGATATAATCAATCACCTAGTCAATATCTTTCGTCACCATGGTCCAAGTCGCAATTATAGGTGGCGGTCTAGGCGTACGTTCAACAACCAAGACATTCCTCATTGGGAATATTGGCCTAACCATGAGAGACAGGGACTAGTCCTCGCCCTCAACCTCCACAAACGAAACATATCAACAGCAATTTACGAATCCAGATCCGAAACCGATATTCACGGCGGCAGCATCGCTCTCGCCCCCAATGCACTCCGGGTCCTAGACCGCGTCGGCGCATACGAAGCCCTTCGCGTGCGTGGCTTTATCTACGAACAGATTCATTTCGTGAACGGTAAGGGAGCAGAAATTGGATTTGTGTTTCATGGGAATAGGGGACTGTATAATTTCCCTGCTCTGCGGATTAAGCGCTCGGTTTTGAGGGAGGAGCTTGTCCGTCTTGTGAAGAGGGAGGGTATTCCAATCTTTTGGGATAAAAAATGCGTGCATGTTGTTTCGGAGACTGCTGCAACAGATCCTGAGTCCAGCGGTTCTGCCACGGTGGAATTCAGTGATGGTGAGAGGGTGTCGGCCGGGTTTGTGGTCGGTGCTGATGGGATTCATTCCCGCGTTCGGCCGTTCATTGCGCCGGATGTCGGGGATCCCACATTCGATGGTCTTATGGGTATTACCGGCACGATCCACGCCGACGAGCTGGGAGATTTACTAGAAAAAGCTGGACTGCACATCCCGTGCATGCTATTCGGCGCAAAGGGGTCAATAGGGATCCTGCCCTCTTCTTTCGACGGCAAGGAGATTGAATGGTTTGCGAATCTGGAAGCTGAAGATCGCAGTCGAGAAGAATGGACTCGGTTCGGTAGCGATGGGCAGGGGATGAAGGACTTGATTCTGCAAAGGTTCCTATATGACGACAAGATTGATCAGTGGCCGGAGATGGTTAGACAGTTGATGCTCAAGACGCGTCCAGAGGCGTTTACGAACTGGCCGTAAGGATCACGGATCATGACTAAGTACTAGGAGGGATGACAGACTGACTTCATAGATTTTATACGTTACCTCATGTTGAGCACTGGTCCTCACCTCACAAACGTGTCCTTCTCATTGGAGATGCGGCCCATGCTATCCCTCCCACTGTAAGTTTATCTCCAAAGACTGCCAGAGGATAGCTCACATTCTTCAGGGCGGCCAAGGTGCAGCCATGGCATTCGAAGACGCCGACACCCTATCATACGTCCTCACTCGCGCCTACAGCCCCGATTTCAATCAAGCAACGAATCTCTCAGATCTGGTCACGAAATGGGAACACCACCGCCAAGAACGAATTGTCGAAATTACAACCTTCACATCGCAGAATGGCAGAATGCGGAGATCAAGCACATATGTCTATGAGCAAGTGGCTAAGGAATGGATTATTTGGGCTGCTTTGAAGATTAAGGGGCCGCAAGGAGGAGCTGCGTGGATATTTTCGTATACTCCTGAAGATATACTTGCGGCTATATCGTTGTGAAGTTCTGGTTTCTCGGAGTTCATGAATATCAGCGAGCTTTTGTTTGAGCCTGGAGAATTCCGTAGTAGGCTTATATGGATGGTCACCTTCACAATGAAAAGACAGTGTACGAATGACTCAATAGTTGTCAGAGCATAATATAGCAGATATAGAATTACTGCACTATATCAATAAAAAATACACATGATAAACTATAGAACAAAGAAAACGCCAAGTATTGAATAAAACAACGGAAAACAACATGATGGAAATGCAAACATTCAAAAATCGTAATAAGCGTGTTGACTCTCTGGGGTGTGAAAACAATAAACAGGGTGGATAGAGTGATACTAGAGTACAAAAAAAAAAGCGGTCAAGACTTCAAGTCTCTAACCACTGCACATGATGCAAGCTTCCTTGTTTTCGATGCTGCATTGAAGAACCTTTTGGGCATAAATGTCCTGCTCCGACTCGCCATTCTCGCCGGCTTCGGCCTCTTCGATTTCATGTTCAGCCCTGTCCTCGGCAATCTCAATAGGCTGAGCGGCACCGTTGACACGAGAAGCTGAGACGGGTTGCAATGGGTCTGGGACACCAGTTCCGTTAGAGACGACAGGCTTCTGGTCATACATGGGACGAGGAACGGAAGCATAGGAGTTGCTGAATGCAGCTGGTGCGGGAGAACGCTTTTTGCTGATACCATTGGCGCGAGCGACGTTGGTGTCTTCCACCTTCAATTGTTCCTGGTCAACAGTGAATTGAATAGGGGCGCTAGCAGCCATTGTACGCAAGTAGTACATTCCGGTCTTCAGGCCCATCTTCCAACCAGCGAAGTGCATACTAGTGATCTTGCCCATAGTAGGCTCCTTCATGTGGATGTTGAGAGACTGAGACTGGTCAATGTAAGCACCACGGTCAGCAGCCATCTGCAGGATTGATCGCTGAGAAATCTCCCAGACAGTCTTGTAAAGAGCCTTGATGTCAGCAGGAATGTTAGGGATGTTCTGGACGGATCCGCCGTCGGCGATGATTCGGTTCTTCATGTTGTCAGACCACAGACCAAGGTCAACAAGGTCCTTAAGCAACCAAGGATTAACGACTTGGAACTCTCCAGCCAAGACACGACGAGAGTAAATGTTCGATGTGTAAGGCTCGAAGCACTCATTGAAGCCAAGAATCTGACTGGTACTAGCAGTAGGCATAGGAGCAACCAGAAGACTGTTGCGAACACCATGTTGGCTGATCTGTGCCTTAAGCGAGTCCCAGTCCCAAAGGTCCGTGGGGGTGCGTTCCCACATGTCATATTGCAAGATACCCTGAGAGACGGGAGAGCCTTCGTAGGTCTCATAAGTGCCGTACTCCTTGGCAAGCTCGATGGAGGCTGTCAAGGCACCGTGATATATTGTCTCGAAGATCTGAATGTTCAATTGCTTGGCTTCTGGAGAGTCAAAGGGAAGGCGTAGAGCAAGGAACGCATCAGCGAGACCATTCACACCGACTGCAATAGGACGGTGACGGAAGTTGCTCTTCTTGGCCTCAGGCACAGGGTAGTAGTTAATGTCGATGATCTTGTTCAGGTTACGCACAAGCACCTGGGTGACTTCGTGCAATTTACCAAAGTCATATTCGCCACGGGCGGTATCAACAAAGGTAGGCAGAGCAAGTGAAGCTAAGTTGCAGACAGCAACCTCATCAGGAGCACAATATTCAATAATCTCGGTGCAAAGGTTGGAGCTACGGATAGTGCCGAGATTCTTTTGGTTGCTTTTCTTGTTGCAAGCGTCCTTGTAGAGCATGAAAGGGTTACCGGTCTCAGTCTGAGCCTCAAGAATGGCGTACCAGAGCTTCTGAGCTTTGATAGTACGACGACCACGGCCCTCCCTCTCGTACTTTTCGTATAGAGCATCAAACTCTTCGCCATAGACGTCAGCAAGACCAGAAGCCTCATTAGGGCAAAACAAGGTCCAGTCCTGATTGGCCTCTACACGACGCATGAAGAGATCAGGGGTCCACAAGGCATAGAACAAATCACGGGCACGGACTTCCTCTTTGCCATGGTTCTTGCGGAGGTCAAGGAACTCGAAGACATCCGAGTGCCATGGCTCGAGGTAGATAGCAAAAGCACCAGGACGTTTGTTACCGCCTTGGTCAACATACCTGGCAGTGTTGTTGAATACTCTGAGCATAGGCACAAGACCGTTTGAAGTACCGTTGGTTCCTCCGATGTAGGAACCAGTGGAACGGATGCGGTGCACATTGAGGCCAATACCACCGGCAGACTTAGAAATCATAGCACATGTCTTGAGAGTATCATAGATGCCCTCAATACTGTCCTCCTTCATGTCCACAAGGAAGCAAGAAGCGAGTTGTGGTCGGGGAGTACCCGCATTGAACAATGTTGGAGAGGCATGTGTGAAGTACTTCTGAGACATTAAGTTGTATGTCTCAATAGCTTTTTCAATATTCTCACCGTGAATACCGACAGCAACACGCATGATCATGTGTTGAGGGCGTTCGGCAACCTTGCCATTTATTCTGAGAAGATAAGAGCGTTCGAGGGTCTTGAAACCGAAGTATTGATAGTTAAAGTCACGGTCATAAACAATGGCCGAATTCAATTCTTCAGCATGCTTCATGACAGTCTGGTACATTTCATCCGAGATCATGGGCAATGATTTGTTGTTCTTGGGGTTGACATAGTGGTACAGATCTTCGATCACAGCAGAAAACTGCTTCTTGGTCTGCTTGTGTAGGTTGGAAACGGCGATACGAGCGGCGAGGACAGCGTAATCGGGGTGAGTGACGGTCATGTATGCAGCGGTTTCGGCGGCCTTCGTGATGTTAGTTGTCGTTTGGTATAAGTACAAATGCAAGGACTACTAACCAAGTTGTCCAATTCGACTGTGGTGACACCTTGGTACACACCAGAGATGACTTTTTGGGTGATGGCAGCAGCATCGACATGGTCAGGGTCTAGACCGTAACATAGTCTCGACACACGAGCTGTGATCTTGTCGAACTGTACGCGCTCCTTGCGTCCATCTGAAATTGTCAGTAGAGACTCTTCACCAGATGCAGACACACGACGACACGACAGCATGATAAATCATGAACTTCGATTGCGGAGTCACGATGGAAATATAATATGCTTACCTCTCTTGAACACAAACATCTTGATGTGTTCTTCACGCGTAACGACGTGACACGATTTTCTTGAATAGAGTGGGTAAAAAGGAGAATATCGAGGGTATCTTCAATCAAGCGATAAAGGGAGAGTGGCAGCAACGTGATGAACACAAGTTCAGTAAAATGTTATTGATGATGCCCTGGGGAGAAGGGTTGTTGAAAAAGAGAACGGAGGAAGGGAGTGTCAGAGTAGAAATAAGCTGAGAGGGGCAGAAAACATGGTATTTGATTCCTAAGCCAGGACGCGTCTCGTTTCCTGGGAAGACGCGATTTCGTGTTTGGAGCTTTTTATTAGTTTTTGCCTGGTCCGAGTGGCGGCTTTAGCGCGCCTCCAGTCACGTGAGTCGCGTTTTGGTTGATAATCATTGCCTAACACTTTAGCCTGAAGAAGTAGGCGGTCAGTGTTGCCCAGCACAGAGAATTGGGCAGTACAATGTCACGTGGCTCTGTGCTAGTGATTGGCTGTTCTATTGGTCAATCCGACATGTCTATTAGAGTCCTTGCTTAAGCTTGAACATGACCATTGTTGCATTCTATGTGTCCGAGGTAGCTGATCATGTGGTGAGTCGGATGCATCAGGGTCTTAGTCGTCCTGTTGCCTTCATCGACTCTCATACACGATTCATGAACAAGACCTAAGCCGAGAATTTCTCATCAAACGTGCTCTCAATAACCTCATCGACCGGTAATCTAAAGTCCACAATCTCCTGCCCATTCAACAAATCATTCTCCCTCGCCCGCTTATCCGCATCCTCCGCATCCTTAGCGATCCCCGCCTCCACATGTCGTTTGATCAGTCTCTGTCTCGCAGTCTCAAAATCCACCTCGACAAACCACAGCTCATCCATAAGTGCCGCCGCTTGATTCCATGGCTCTCTATTTAGACTTAAATAATTCCCTTCAAAGATGAGGACTCGCGCTGTTGCGAAGATGGGTATGTCGTTTTCAACGGGGTCTTTGATCGCATGATCAAAGCTCGGCGCAAAAATTGTATTCGTCGTTGCCGTCACCGGTTCTCGTAGAAGCTTAACAAGTTGCAAGAACTTATCTGGATTGAATGTAAATGCTGCTCCTCTTCTGGCAGCTGCGAATACCGGGTCTGGCATAGCTGCGAGTTCGGTTCGTGTCAGATGGTAGCCATCCATAGGCACGAATGCGGCGATTGAGGGGGCGCCGGGGGCATGCTGTGTGTATAGTTCATTGATTCGGTTTGCGATTACTGCTGCTAATGATGACTTTCCCGATCCGGGTATGCCACTGATTGCTATCATAAGCCGGGATGTCTCTGGTGTTGACAGGAACTTGTCTATATGGAGGGAGAGTCAGTATCACCATACAATATTACTTTTTAAGGCATTCGTCTGTCCTCCCAACAGCTAAGAGGCCACACGGGTCCAAGAGTGAAATAAAGTGCGTACCCCATGTCTTCTTCACTAATCTGTCCACCTGATTCTCCATCTCGAACCAGACTGATCAATTACGTCTGTCGAATCAATGGGAAGAAGCTTTTTGCCTCTCTGAATAACAGCCACGGGCCGTTCTTTGATTTTCTTTTATTGTCAGTCAGGAAATCCTAAGGACGCGACTCGACGTATTACTATGGTGGGGTGGCAGTTAGGAATATCGGACGAGACTGCGCCGTCCGGTGGATTCTAAAAAGGATGTCTGTCCTCCGGAGTCCGTAGAGCTATGGAGCGCGTGGAGCAGATTGTAGCAGTAGCTTGTAAATTTGGAGTTCAGGTCCCCAAGAACTAGTCAACTTAGTCAAGGAACACTTCTTGATCTTGGTCTATGTGGGGGCAGCCACTTCGATTAGGTTGGTCACCTGATGGATATAAATTTCGTGATACATACACTAGGTACACTCAAAACTTGCGCTGGACTTTTGTCGTACAACTATCGACCATATTTAAAAATCGATCCGTCACAAGGGAATCTCGCATGGCAAATATAACAACACCACAAACGCCGTCGCCACCCAATGCACGTACGTACTGTCAGCCCACATGGTTGCTGATAAATGTACAAATCTCACCAGGAGATATAGAATGGAAAAAGTAAACATGCAGTCGCTTATGATTCATCTGCCGCATTGGTGCGACCTTCGTTAACGTGTTCTGAAGACCCGTCACCAACGTCTAATTGGCGACCCATGGTGCGAGGCAATCCTGCTGCCGCCCACCAATCGTCAGGAACATGTTCCCGCTGAGCCAGGCGATCAATGATCGCTTGCATATCCCCACCCGAAGATAGATCGTGTGAAATGAAAGATATAGACGGTAGTCCCAATGATCGTGGCAATCTTGGGACTGGAGGTTGACTGTCCTGGGTAGACCCAACCGTCGACGTAGATTCAAGGAGCCGAGATCGCGGATGCCGACGTTGACGGGAGGACCCCGAACGACTCAACCCTAGTTCTGACTCTGTCTCGGTGTCTGAATCCGTGGCATGATCTGGGATATCGCAGGGATTGAAGAAGTCAGGGTAAGGCTCTAGAATCATATGCACTGTAGCGGTCGGTCCCGAGGATATTCGCTGTGTCTGAGATGATTGACTCCGGCGGCCAGACTCAGCAGCACGGCTGGTATTGATAGCAGCATTAGATGTGAACGAGGACTCAGCACTAGGCAAGTTCGGATCAGGCGTCAGAGTAGTCAAAAGTGTCTCCCATGCGTTGCCAAGGTCGTCATCATCGGGGCTAGCACTACGTTGTCGATCACCCAAGCCATCAATACCTTGTTGCGATGAAGCAGTTCCGTTGTTGTCGCTAACCGATCGATGCCCCACACGACGTAAATACCGCACACCAGGTGCAGGTCCATCTTCTGTCATCTGCACTGGGGGCCGTACCACCGCGGGCGGGGGTGATCTTGTTTCGGTACGGGCAGAAGGGCCGGAACTATCATGCCTGGGACCATAAGCAGGCGCAAATCTAGGAGAGTAAGGGAAACCTTCGGCTGCCTGCCGAGTCCTCGCGGAATCCCCATGAGACGAACGATGAAGCGCTTCACTTGGTGACCATGGAGGAGTGGGCATCTCGAAGCGAAGGGAAGATTCACGGGGGATGCGAAGACGTCGACCGGGCTGGCGATGCCGCAACGCATCCCGTAGCAATCGAGAACCCTCCTCTCGCCGAGCAGAATCACTCAAGGCAGCGGCATTTCTTGTCGAGTCTACCAAAGCGACGTCTCCAAATACAGTGCTCTGTGCAAGGGGCCGATTCTCGAGGAGATTGTCTAGTTGTTGTAGAGCGTCGTCTAATTGTGAGGCGGATAAAGAATTGCGCGGCGATATACTGCTCGAACTTGATTGTGAAACGACATGTCGCACGGCTCCTCTGCGACGGATAGATGAGCGTGAGTGGGCGCAAGGATCACTTTTGACAGAACTCTTGGGCTCGGGAGGAGAAGGTGGACGCCATAGACTACATAATACACCGTGATTAGTGAACACTCGCAAAGAGAGTAATGACTCCGTTGAGGTCTTGTTGTTGGGCAGCCGGGTCAGGCTGCAAGGCAAACAAGTTGGCGCGCTCGTTGCGTGGCAGCCCTGAGCCGCGACACCGCGCGCGGACCGGATCAACTTACGGAATACCCATAATGAAGACCCAAAAAGATAAAACGCGAAAGGTCTGAGAAGAGAAGACAAAGATGACGATGATAATAATAATATTACAGTGTAGTAGGCGCGCTCGGTATGCGCGAAGATATTGAAAGATAATTGAAAGGGTAATCAAAGGTGACAGAGGATAATGGCAGGAGACCCTGAGAGAAAGAGGGAAGGTGGCTGGCAAAATCGGCGGCAACTTGCAACCATCATCTCTGGAGGGCGGGTCCGTGGGAGGAACCCGGCCGTCAGCCAATTAGGATTGGTTTTTGCTCTACAGGCACGCCAACTCATACATACAGTGGAATGGGACTGACTCTAATGAGTCACTCGATCTACAGAAACAGCACTTTCTCCTGCTGTCTTTCCAAGCTGGATGATTACCTCGGGGTTGCTGTCGTGAAAGTTACCAGGCAATCAAAACTCCTTTGATCACGTGACTTGGTCACTGCCGAAAGTTTGTTTTGTTCGCATAGCCATGGACAGCACCTGCCCCTTGAGACGACCCAGCACTACATCTTATACTACAGCAAACTCATCTTTCAAATATTCTTTGTAACCTGCGTTTTTGTTTCTGCGTATATACATCATGATTTGTGTCAAGAATAACACGAACAAGGTTCGACCATGCAACTAGATCATTACAAGGCTAGGTCAAGAATCAAGCAAAGGCAGTCTCGACCAAGAAGGTCACATCGGCGTTGAAAGAGGCGGTGGCATCAAACGTTTGCACACCGCCGTTGCTGGCAGCATACAGCACATTGTTGTAGTGTCGGAAATAGCGCGTGGGATAGCTCCAGCTTCGAAGCGAGGTGCCCGTGCCGCTGAGGCCTGATTCAGGGCAGAATGTGGCATCTTCGTAGAACTGCTTGGTGCCGTCATTGGCATTGAGCAGGAGCTCGAAGTTGTAGTGACGAATGTAGCTGCCAGGTGTGTCAACGGACTCGAATGAGAAGCAGGCGCTGTTGCCGAGACCGGTGCGAACTGTCCAGCTGGCTTGCTCCTTGAGAGTGGTAGAGCTAGACGAAGAGACCACCTGGGTGTTGACGGTGGTGTCGGTGTGTGCGATGTAGCGTGTCGTGTATCCAGAAGTGGTGACGTGCAACGAAATTGCCGAGCCAACGGTGAGTGCTGTACCGCTGGTCAACGATGTGGTAGCGTAACCAGCAGCAACGATATTAGCCTGCACTGAGTTCTCCGTGGCGTCAGTGGGGTATCCGGAAGTCATGACACCTTCGTAGAACGTGCCCTGGGCGCCGTTACTATTATCACCACCGATGCCGAGAATGATGGCACCCTCCTTGTGCATGGGGTAATAGCCAGAGACATTTGGGCGCACGCCACTGTAGTACGTGGACAATGATCCGGATGCAGCATTACCACCGCGAATGGCCCAGAAGTTTGGCTCTCCCTTGACGACCGCAGTGACGAAACGGTAAGATAGAGATGGATCAGCAGAATTCTCGCCAGTGCTCTCGCCAGAAAACAGACCATTCTCTAGATCAGCCATGACCCATGGCCCGCTGCCGGAGCCACTTCCCCAGTAAGTGGCGTCACCATAGTAGATAGCCTCCATGTGGCCATTGCCAGTATCAGTGCTGCTGGTCTCAGCGTTACCATAATCGAAGCAGCATGCGCCGTTGTAGTGGGTTCCGTCGAGCACCGCATACATGCCCTCAGCTGCGTCACCGGTAGCTGTGCCGCTGGCAGCGTTGTTACGATAACCAGTACCGGGTGAGATGAATACACCGTACGCCTTTTTGCCGTTCAGCGTCACGGGTGCGCCAACTGCAGCGGCCAAGTTATCATAGCCATTGGCATCAGGGCCGTCGAAGCCACCGGGAGGAGCTTGGGTGAGATGATTACCGCGGCCAGATTGGTCGTAGATGATCGTGATAAGGCATGTCGTGTCGGCACAGAAGGTATCTTGGGCGGCAGCATTTGCAACACCACCTGCGGAGAGCGGCGAGATGGTGGTTGTAGTATTATCGGAGCCACGCTTGATCTGGTAGAGCGCGCCGCTGTAGGAGGCATAAAGGGCACGAGTGGTACTGTGCGCGGCAACGCAGGGCGTGCCKCCGGAGGAGTATATGTCGCAAGGCCCAGTTGCGGTGACAAGGGAGCTTGAGGCGATAAGGCCAAGAGCAAACAGGCTGGTGCGTTCGGGTTTTATTCTTGGAAACATCATGACTTTTGCTAGATGATCACCTCTGGGACTATAAAAAGATGATCGACGAGAGGCTTGATCGACTACTGAAGCAGAAGATGTTTCAAGCTGCGAAGCCTATCTTTTATAATCATTTTCAATCAACCGAGAATCAGATTTAGACCGGCTGATTTTATTCAGGTGGCATGTAATCCCTCCAATAATTACAAACTCAATATACATACAATGCTATTGCTAATTGCCGTTATGCGGGGTGCATTCAAAAGAGTTTGAATAAACCCGGAGAAAAAAGATGCTGTCCCTCTCCAGCGTTGCATAAACAAAGCCTTGTGACGCATGTAAGGCTATTTCCCACGAGCATAACAGGTGGAACAAAACGCTCCGTTCATTGCTCATGCAACTAAATTAGACGGATCACAAATCGGCAAGAAAAAGAGGCCCGAAGATTTCGATTCTTGGGAATTAAACCAGTCCCCATTGTTATAGGTGGAAGTGCCGAGTGACTGCCTAATTCAGGTACAGCAAATCTAGCAGAGCTAAGCTTGCCCAAGAGGAGAAGAAAAGCCGCGTGTTGTAGGGGTCTCCGGGGATTGATACAGTCCATGCGGAGGGGCAATTGTCCAATGAAACAGCTGTCGGGGAGTCAGGGCGCCTCGGGGCCCCGGATCCTCGCATATAAGCTTAAAAAGCCTTACTTGATCCTTGATTCTAAGGTTAAATTCCTCTTCAATCTTGAATGCCGAAATCATACGTTATGATTCGGTCTATCTTTGCCGAGGCACACAATCGCAATGGAATTTATCCGACGTGCAGTTTTCAATTGTACCTTCTTGTATGATCAGCGGGAGATCAACGTTTCATTTTTGCCGACTGTTCTGATCTTGTAAGATCAGATTGATTCTCGTATACTTTTTAACCTTTTAGCCGAGTGCATCTATCCCTGTCTTTGAGTCTGAACAGCATCCCTTTAACAAGAGTAGATGCTGATTGTTTGCGAACAAGATGAACTGTTGCGTGTGGAGTTAAGCTCCTAGCCTCGAGCCTACCGTCAAAAACCTAAGTGTGTCTGTTTGTGCGATCTGACCAAAGTAAGGCAGAAGGCGTTGCTCATGAAATATGTAGAGCTCAAAGTGAGATGGCTGGTCTTGAATATTGGTCTCGGCTGTCTGATTGGTCAAACTAGACAATTGTACGAAATGATAGCACGTGAAGCAGCGGCCTGATTTTTCGGGAATCCATGAGTTCTTATCGGCGGCGTGTCCCCACATGGCACCACTTTCGGAGTCTGGTCTGCACTTCACAAGAGATGCCATGAATCAGTCAGTATGCAATTCCTGATGGCGTTGAGCTACGATTCCTGATTCGAGCCTTCAATCTGGTGAGCAAATCCGATCTCTAATATAGCTATTTCGCAAGACCCGAATTGAAGACTGATTGAAATAGCCGGACAATGAGTGTGTCACACCGAAAACCACCGAAATATATACGCCCTTGACCGAGAAGCTATCCCTCAGACAGGCATGATTGAATTAGGCCTCTCCCGAATCTCCCGTCTCGTCCAGCAGTCAGCCTTCAGCTGGAAAGCAATCCATGTCGCTGGGACGAATGGCAAAGGCTCCATCACATCTTACGTCTCCGGCCTCTTGACGGCCGCCGGCGTTCGATGCGGCCGGTTCACCTCGCCGCATCTGATCGACCGATGGGACTGTATTACGATCAACGATAAGACTGTCCCAGAATCTTTGTTTCGTCAAGTTGAAGAACAGATCGAACAGCGCAATCGGTCGTTGGGTGTGGACGCCTCCGAATTTGAATTGCTTACTGCGACAGCGTTCGAAATATTCGATCGGGAAAATGTGGAAATAGGTGTCGTAGAAGTTGGAATGGGCGGTCGCCTCGACGCTACCAACATACTTTCAAATGTACTTGTCTCTGTCATCGCAAAAATTGGTCGCGATCACGAGGCATTTCTCGGAAACTCGATACAATCTATCGCCAACGAGAAGGCAGGGATCTTGAAAGACGGTGTACCTTGCGTTGTGGATGGCACCAACGAGCCCGAGGTGCTTCAGGTTCTACAGTCTCGCATTAGAGAACTCGGCATTGATTCCATAACAGCGACATCAGATGTTGCAATTCAACATTTCCCCAAACTGGTTTCTTTATTCAACGACCTTGATCTAGAGCCTCATCAGAGAAGCAACATCGCCTGCGCAACATTAGCGCTACAAAAGGCACTTGAACAAACTCATTCACCCTTGAATGTGAACGATCTCGTTCCGAACTTGTCAAAAATCGAATGGCCCGGCCGTTTACAGCACCTTTCTGTCAAATCATTGATCAACCGAAATGAACCCGTTCTCATTGATGGAGCTCATAACGGGCAATCGGCGAATGTTCTTGCCGGTTTCGTGAATCGTAAGTTACGCCAACAGGGCGTGCCCGTAACTTGGTTAGTTGCTGTTTCTCATGGGAAAGATCTGTCCGAGATCCTACAGCCATTGCTACATCCCGGCGACAATGCTGCGGTGGTCGCATTTGGTCCTGTCGATGGTATGCCCTGGGTTAAAGCTACGGATCCGGAACGGGTAGTCAACCATATCAGGTCAATAACTGGCATAGGGAAGGTTGAAGCTTTTGGTGATGATATTCCCTCTGCGCTCACGTGGGCATCCCAATCTGCTAGACAAGGGCCATTGGTGATTGCCGGCAGCTTGTATTTGGTATCTGATGTCTTCCGACTACTTCGATCTAGAGAGTAGCTCTGTTTTGTACGATAGTATATTTAACATGTGCAGTATACATAATCTGTATAGAGCACATTGCGCACGCAAATTGAAGATACGTAGTTGTATATATGTCATCTTAGTCTAGAATGTGAAAAGACTCTGAAATAAAATTAAGGGCATAAAGTGGCACAGGGACAGCCAATGAATCGATCAATTGGGCGCTCAATGCCGCTCATCGCCGACAATTTCCAAACTAACAGCGCCCAGTGGGCTGTTAGGGCTGAGTGGTCGGCTTGGGCAATGTTTACCGTGATGTCAGCTTAGTTAGTGCGGAGAACTCGACCACCTTCCACTTGCAACTTTTCCAACAAAACCGCCTTTTGCTTTCTTTCTGTGAGTTTGACTCCATATTTGGATGATTTCAACACGAGGAATCGTTACTAATTGTTTTGCTTATTTGTTCATGATCAGACTTGCGCAGCATGACATGAAACCAAGTCCCCAAAGGAGTCTCAGCTTACGCCCAACTGTTTGGATCACAACCMCCCCTCGCCGAGCCGCCATACGACGTTCATTACCCTCCACATTTTGTTTACAGCATTGGACAGCAATTATAGAATAATTCAAATCCAGAATAATTGAAACGAACGACAGACTGAGTATACATCGTCGCGATCGTCCTTTGTCATCGTACATGATATGCCTCTTCCCCGCGTGTTTACACTCTTTCCCGCACTCCGCCTCTTGCACTCGGAAATACGTCTACAACTCGTGGGCCGCCAACACGGAACGCTTTAATCGCTTATAATTAGGAGAGGCACGTTTTCGTGTTCTGTGTCAGGAGGATGGTCAGCCGTTCAAACGATGCCGAGGAATCGTTCCTCCCGTCATCTCGTACCCCAGGAACACCAGTCAAGACACGATTAGCAAGATCGGGGACGAGCCCAACCAAAAGAGACGACAGGTCGTCGAAATCGTTATCGAAGGATGATTCAGAGCTCACGGACTATGTATGCATCTTTCAATCGTCAATTATTGCAGGTCCATACTAACGGCGTTGAAGCAATTGGGGGATTGCCTAGGCAAGGGTGCGTTTGGGTCGGTTTATCGAGCCCTCAACTGGAACACCGGAGAGACAGTTGCAGTAAAGCAAATAAAACTTGCAGATCTTCCGAAGAGCGAACTAAGGGTTATCATGGTGCGTATCCAACTTACCGTCTGGGTGATATTGCAGCTAGTCACTGACTCGAGTCCCTATAGCTTGAAATCGACCTCCTTAAAGCTTTGGATGTAAGTCGGGGATCTTGCAACCTTCGTGGCTCTTTGATCAATTGACTTGTGTCGGATAATTTTAGCATCCCAATATTGTGAAATATCATGGTTTCGTGAAAACTCCCGAGATGCTCAACATCATACTTGAGTACATCTCCCAGAGATAAACAAAACAGTCGACTATTTATGCTAATTCTGATATAGGTACTGCGAAAACGGATCGTTACATAGTATTGCGAAGAACTTTGGCCGCTTTCCCGAAAATCTCGTGGCCCTCTACATGTCGCAGGTCTTACAGGGCTTGCAATACCTTCACGACCAAGGTGTGATCCATCGAGATATCAAAGGTGCAAATATCCTCACGACCAAGCAGGGACTAGTCAAGCTGGCGGATTTTGGCGTTGCTAGTCGTACAACTGGGTTACATGAATCGAGCGTTGTCGGCACCCCGTATTGGATGGCACCCGAAGTCATTGAGCTTTCGGGAGCAACGACGGCGTCAGACATTTGGAGCCTCGGTTGTACAGTGATTGAGCTCCTTGATGGAAAGCCTCCATACCACAAATTGCAGCCTATGCCAGCTCTTTTCCGTATAGTAAACGACGATCATCCTCCACTCCCTCAAGGAGCATCGCCCGTACGCATATCCCTCCTCTCTATGATAATGAATCAACTACTCACGAGCTATGCAGGGTGTTAAAGACTTCTTGATGCAATGTTTCCAAAAAGATCCCAATCTTCGCGTATCTGCTCGCAAACTTCTAAAGCATCCTTGGATTAGCAACGCTCATCGAACCGGATCAGTAGTTCCAAAGAAACCCACCGAGTACGAAGAGGCAGTCAAAAGTGTCCAGGAATGGAACGAGGCTCTTCGTTCTCCGGACTCCACGACAATGAGAAGGCCAGGCCGAACTGATCTTCAAGGCTCCAATCATCCACGACTTGATCCTATAAATACAGCATTACGACCCAAGGACGTAACATCCACTAGGAATATGTCTGGAAAATTCCGCACGCCTGATCCGGAAGACAACTGGGACGACGATTTTGATTCCGCCATTTCGCCTCGTGCACTTGAACTCCCACATTTACGACCGCATGACCACCTTGGAGGGATACTCTCTTCAGAACGACTGAAAGCTTTTGCTTCTCTTGATGGAACCACTATGAGGGACCCGTTGGGTAGTTTTTTGGAAAGTGACACCACATTGGGGGCTATGGACTCTGATCCGCTTGAGACTATTCGACCATTGCCGCGGAGAGTGGTGGAGGAGAACAAGCCGCATGTCAAGAGTCGGTCGCGTCACAGATCGAGTCAAAGTGTCCCTGTTGTTTCAGGCGTTCAGGTACTTAATACTAAGCCGGGGACTTCTCCGTCAAAACCTTTACGCCAACCCCGCCCAACAGCATTTTATACGGAAAGCGCGGACGAAGATTTTTCAGATCTCATAGTTGCCAATGACGATGTTTTGGAACGTAAACTTGGGATGTTTTCGGTAAGATATTGTTCTACTTGCATTCACTGATACCATCTGCTCATGAATTATTAGGATGTTGATGAAAATGTCCCGAAGACTGCGTTGCTGATCCCAGCTCAGAGGAAAGAATCAATCGACAGTTTCGACTCAGAGGATAGTAAAGCAAGTTTCCCAATCAGATTAAAAGCCAGGGGCTCCTTTAAACGTAGCAAGTCTTCAATTGAGATACAAAGGTTCACGGAGGATGAGCATGATGAGGATTTTTCGGACATATTCGGCAACGAAGAGACCGGCCCAAAACCAGCCAGCGAGCATGGTTCCGAGAAAAGCGCGCTTATGTTGCAATCTAAGCTCTCCAATAATTCATGGCTAGGAGACCAAGATGACGAAGACGACCCTTTCGCACAATTAGAGGAAGGATTCGATGAAATGGACTTGGAAGCAAACATTGCTCGTGACAAATACGCCCGTCTACGTAACCAGGTTGAGGGGCTCGTCAGTTCTTTGAAGACTTCACAAGATGATGATGTGCTCGCCGACATTTCGGAGCAACTGCTGGTCATATTCTGCGATCTACCAGAAACGAAGGCAATCATCATTGGATCTCATGGCATGCTTCCCATGCTCGAAATACTGGAAGGGTGTAGACGACGCGATATTATATTCAATCTGCTGAAGATCATTAACTCGATCATTTACAATGATTACGAGATTCAGGAGAATCTATGCTTTGTCGGTGGTATACCGATCATTAATGAGTTCGCATCGAAGAAATACCCCCGCGAGATACGACTGGAGGCAGCAACCTTTGTACAACAGATGTACCAGTCTTCGACGCTGACTTTGCAAATGTTTGTTAGCGCCGGTGGTCTTAACGTCTTGGTTGATTTTCTTGAGGATGACTACGAAGATGAGCGGGATCTCGTCTTGATTGGTGTCAATGGTATATGGAGTGTTTTTGAACTTCAAGTAAGTACGAGTTTGAGAGTCGTCTAAGAGTTTGTGCTGACTGTTCAGGGGTCAACGCCTAAAAATGATTTTTGCAGAATCTTGTCTCGAAATTCCGTTCTTGATCCGTTGTCGCTCGTGCTAAGCAGAGTACTCGATGAGGAGGAGGAATTAGCAAAGATAAGTGAGGGTCGTATAGCTAATATATTTTTCATCTTCTCTCAAGCAGAGAACCATGTCAAGGAAATGGTCGCAGAAAGAACTGTGCTGCATAGTAAGTGGATGATGTCTACATGTAAGTCAAGAAGCTAACAAGAATAACAGGAGTACTCAAAGAGTTGAGACGCATGACGCCGGTCCACCAAATCACAATGCTCAAATTTATCAAGAATCTCTCCATGTTATCTACGACATTAGAGTCATTGCAAAATTCGAATGCAATTGATGTTCTGACGGAACTTCTACGTTCCACCATGAAGCAGCCTCATTTCAGAGAGGTTTCAAATCAGATTCTCAACACAATATATAACATGTGCCGACTCAGTAAACCGCGACAAGAGGACGCAGCTTTGAATGGAATCATTCCTCTTTTGCAGAAGATTGTCAAGACGGAACGTCCATTGAAGGAGTTCGCACTTCCAATCCTGTGCGATATGGCTCATTCAGGGAAAGTTGGACGTCGTGAACTTTGGCGTAACAAGGGCTTGCCATTCTATATATCGCTACTCTCTGATCCGTACTGGCAAGTTACTGCGTTGGATGCTATTTTTGCATGGTAAATTTCTCCTTTCACGAAGCAATCAAGAGCGGATAGAACTAATCAGCGCTGCAGGCTCCAAGAAGAGACTGCCAAAGTGGAGGAACACCTACTGGAAGACCGTGCTGATGGTCTATCTTTTACTGATTCGATCGTCAAATGCCTAACGATTTCAAAAGCAAATGCTTTCGAGAACTTGCTAGAGCCACTCCAGAAACTCCTACGCTTGAGTCCTCCAGTCGCTTCAACACTCGCCCGATCTGATCTTTTTACTCGCATTCGTCAAAAGCTTCACCATAACAAGGCTGCCGTGCGTTTGAATCTACTCCGAATTCTTTCAAGTATATGTGACTCGACAGAGGAACAGAGCGATTTACTTGCACGCTGTGGCCTGCTGGACGCTATTAGAGAGCTCGAGAATGATCCAGCAATTCTCGTGAGAGATATGGCCGGCAAGCTACTCAAATCAAACGAGCATCTTGAAAGTCTGTCGAGTGCCAAAAGAAGGCCTCTAATGAGACGCACCAGCACTTCTGCTTTGTCTCAATCTTCTGGAGGCAACCTGTCACGGCCTACTACTCCCAATCTCAGACCCGGACAAACAAGGGGACTATTTGATGTTGCTGAGTCTCCCCGCCATCAGCGCAAGAGTCTTCGACCTGTGACACGAGATGGCAGCACATCAGCAGGATCGAGCGACAGTATCGGACATACCGCTGCTCGTAGTCGTGTTCCCCGAGCGATGAACAGTCGACTGTCCTTACTCGGCTCTCTCCCATCCGAAGAAGCAAGATCCCCTTCTTCTTTGAATCGGCCACCCTCGGCGCTCAACGCACGACGAAGACGCCAAACAAATAATGACATTGAGTGGGCATGAAGGTCAAACTTCCACCGAAAGCATTTCCTTCTTTTCATTTCCAACTAATACCCTTCCGTCTAAGAACTTTCTTTCTAATTATTGATATGACGTTTATATTTTACTTTGTTTTGCATAGACCGGCGTCATGATACACACAAAAGGTTACATTGAGGCTATCTGGGCCGTTGTATATGTTTGTTGGAGGAGGGCACTGGCGAAAGCGAAATGTAGATGTTCTAGCACTGTGAATACACTGACACTGTTCTGTTTTACTTAAGGGTAACGAAGCACATGATAACATCCGCGGCTTAGGGTTAGGTACCTGGCTAAATTCTAATACCTGGCCCCGAGCCGGAAAAACTTATCACCCTAATTGTTTGGTGCCGCAACTTTTCCGCCGTCCGTCCCGAGCCCGAAAATTCAAGATTATCTAGTGGCCAATTCTACTTCTGTTGCTCCTTAATCTAGGTTATTTTTTTCGTTGTAATTATTTTTTTGCCTGCGATTGATGATTGCGATTCTTGCGCGAGCCCACGTACGGCCTTGACTATTTCTGCGATTCTCGGCCTTTTTCGAAACACATGATTCCTTTCTCGCGGGATCATCTACGCTTTGATCGAGACCGGCTTGCGCCCTAACGACTAGACACCATCTATTTCTGAGATAAGAAAAAAACCATCAATTTTGCGCCATCGTCGACATCGGCTGGKCTGTCCAAAGACCATGAAATCCGCTTTTCCCCGTCCGGTAGCAACGGCTTTCCGCTTCCCGTCTTCCTTATCAAATACACGCGACATTACAAGGTCGCCACTTTGCAGACGATGCTGGACAAATGAGCGGTCACGTCAACCAATTAGACACATACCGGCTCAGCGGGGCTTTCATTCCACTCCTGCTCAACGTCAAGATGCACCGCAGTTGAAGAATGCCTCTGGCTCTGCCGGCTCGAAAAGAAGCTCGACAAGACGGACGGCTATACGACTTGCGGCTGCTGGAGGAACTGTTGGCGTTGCGGTAATAGGATTCTGGGACGATATAAAGCATGGATATGCGGCTGCGGAAAGAAGTGCTAGAGTTGCTACCGCTCTTGCGATCTGTATCAATGAGTATGTCTCCTTCAATTGTGTTAAGCAGGTTGATCTAATGCTGATCTTTGCGTGATAGCTACCGAACGACCCTCAATCAAACAGGCGGCACCCCCGAAGAACAAGAAGCAATGCTAAAAGCATGTCACAAACGCTGCGCAGAGCGTACCCTCGTCGTCCTCGAAAAGAATGGATCTATATTCATTAAATTAGGCCAGCATCTCAGCAGTATGGGCTATCTCCTTCCGCTAGAATGGACATCAACTTTTATTCCATTGCAGGATAAGTGTCCGGTTTCATCTTTCGAGTCGGTACAGGAAATGTTTCTAGCGGATACAGGCAAGCGCATTGATGAGGTCTTTTCGAGTTTCAGTCCTACCCCTATCGGCGCCGCGTCACTTGCGCAAGTCCACGTCGCAATCTTACGGGAAACGGGTCAGAAAGTAGCCGTCAAAATCCAACATCCCGCTCTAGCCGAATGGGTTCCGCTGGATCTGGCGCTAACACGATTGACGTTCTCTACCTTGAAGCGCTTTTTCCCGGAGTATGATCTGGAGTGGCTCTCGCGGGAGATGGATCTGTCGTTGCCGATGGAACTCGATTTTAGACACGAGGCTGAGAATGCGATGCGGACAAAGGCGTACTTTAAGCAGCATTCTGATGCGCCGTTGGTCATTCCTCAGGGTGAGTCAACTCCCACACTTTCTAAGTACATGTTCTAACGTCGCATAGTGATGACGGCTGAAAAACGCATTCTAACCATGGAATTCATCTCCGGCGCTCGTCCGGATGACTTGGAGTTTCTCGACAAGAACGGAATTGACCGTGACGAAGTGTCTGCTGCGTTCGCACACATCTTCAACGAAATGATCTTCGGAGACAATGCCCCTCTCCACTGCGACCCTCACGGCGGCAACATCGCCATCCGAAAGAACGACTCTCGCCGCAAACCCAACTTTGACATCATTCTATACGACCACGGTCTATACCGCGATATTCCTCAAGACTTGCGCCGAAACTACGCAAAACTATGGCTCTCAGTCATTGAAGGCGATGAAAAGAAGATGCGCAAATACGCCTATGAGGTAGCAGGAGTCACTGACGAGCATTTCCCGATTTTCGCAAGTGCCATTACTGGTCGAGACTTTACGGTTATTGCGCAGAACAAGGTTGTGTCGTCGCGAGATAGCGAGCAGGAGAAGAGTAACGTCACCAGTGCGCTGAGTCAGGGTTTGCTTCAGCAATTGGTTGATATGCTCGGGCGAGTTCCTCGCATTATACTTTTGATTTTAAAAACGAATGATCTTAGTGAGTACTATAAGCCGGCCTAGCGAGATATGTGCAAATGTACTGACTGTTATCAGCCCGGAGTCTCGATGAGAACCTACACACCCGCCAAGGACCAGTCCGCACATTCCTCATTCTTGCTCGATACGCCACCCGAACCGTGTTCGAGGAGGAAATGGAGTTCGTGTCGCAGAATGGCAGTCTACTGCGCCTCGGTAACCTATACCGATTTCTTTCTGCTTTTACGGCATACGTGCGCGTTGAATTGAAGTTGTTGGCTTATGAGAAATGGCTTTCTGTCAAGAGTACGTTTGGCATTGCAGCGTGAGAGTCATATGGGCTGTTTTGATGTTGTATATATAATAGACTTTTGCAGTGTTTTAGCATGTAATACAGCGTGATACATCTTCCCTTTTATGAGATGATATGACATAACCCTGCCAGAGTCGTTCAATACACTTCACAGTAAACATCCTCAAACAACAATAGCGACCTACACAATATCAGCATCACCCTACTTCTCTCCAGCCGAAAGTTAGGAGGACTTACAGGAATGATCTGCATATTCTCCAGATCCCACACGTTCCCCTTTCCATAAACATCATTACTCAGATACTCGCGCACTTCGGCCTCAGTCGCAGCACGGAAGATCATCATGCTTCCCTTGAAGTTGGCGGGTTTGCCTTCTGTAGGGTGAGCGTCGTGGAACATTGGTCCTGTTCCATAAATTAGGTCAACATGCAGGAAAAGTAGGGTAGGGAGATGGGGATCATACCGCCTGTAACGACCTTCTTGGATTCAATGAGTGGTTTGAGATTGGCCAGGTGAATTCTATCTCATATTAGCACGACTGGTAATCACATAAGAGTATGTACAAAAACGCACGGCCGAATCTCAAGCCTCTTCTCAAGCATACCCGGCCTATCCGGGATTATACACAGCCACTCCCTCTTCTCAGGCGCAATATTCATGGCTAATCGAGTCGTCTGATACAAGAACTGGGATCGGACCAGGGGCAAGTAACTACTTCTTGGTCGCTGGATCGAGGAAAGAAGAGAAGGAGAAGGTCGTAACGCTCGTAGGGTAGCCAGTTTGAAGAAAGATAGGTATTCTTTAGAGAAAACGGGTTTCCCCCAACGTCAAGAAGGTAGTCTAACTAAGAGCGGGGAAGTATCGAAGCTGAAAGTTGAAAGAAGGTGGACGGAGTAGTACAAAGTCAAATGTTGGTGAGATTTGCCTGGTTAGGGATAGTGGGGAGTTTCTCCGGGTGTGCCCCGTGGTCCGGGGGGTTGGTAGCTCCGGAAAAAATGCCGAGTGAATTAGGAACTCAGAGCAGGACTTATGTACTATTGATTCGATGAAAATAATGGTGATACGTATATGCTTTGGTATGCACTATACAAACAAGACGCCAGTCCTCGACAGAGAATTACCCACAATGATAATGCAAACATCAAGCATGAAATGAAGTGAACAGAATTAAAAGAATCTCATCTGGATGGATGGTCCATGAATCTATAATTAGAATTGAATGATCGAAAAGTAATACAATGCCATCGTTTCACCCATGCGCCGACCAAAAACAAAAGAACAAAGAAAACAAGAGACAGCTGAATCCTACAGTCAAGCGCAGTTGTAAAAAAGTCTTTATATTACCATATCATTAGATCGCGGAGTGATTCCGCGCATGCTTATCGCCCTTTGTGAATATGCCAGGTATAAGCAGCCGTTATTGTTCCGGTGTCGTCGAGTAATGTTCCTTCGACATCGTCCTGAAACAATGGGCAGAGTAAAATGACGGCGGGATGTGTTTCTCTCGTCCTTCACTCAAGAAGTATGATGATGAACTCTTTCTAGGTTGATCAATAGGCTTTGCGTCCGCCGAGATTGCCGGGCTTCTCTTCGGTGTCAATGTGCCACACGATGTAGTTGGGAAGACCGACAACTTGGTAGCCAGCTCGTTTGGCCATCTTGGCAAATCCTTCGGTCTCGGCTTGATTCTCAAAGGCATAAGATGGGAAGTTGATGCCTTTATAGTCAAAAACATCAGTAATGGTGAGACTACTGAAAATGAAAATAACATACCAGCTCGGTGGACATCCGCTTTCACCAGGATGTTCACTCCACCCACTCCGTCAAGCTCAATCTCTTCGTCTTTGTTGTTTCGCCAATCGCCCAGTTTCACTAGATAGGTGCGGCCAGTATCGTATTGCTTGTAGCCTTCGGCGAGAATTGTGTCTTTGGGGAGGGAGTCTGCCAAACGACGGCCTTTGTCTGATTCGATCCACGAGTTATAGTCGACTGCATACTAATTAGCTGAAGATCCAGAATTAGATAACTAATTGGAAGTTTAGAAACGTACATTTGCCCTCAATGTCATGTCCATTCTCATAGCGATGGAACCAGATATCTACCATTGTCAGTAAAAGTTCGAAGTCATACGTGCAGTACATACTTGGAACAAGAATGTCCTTGTCGTGAGCCATAAAGTCCTCCAGAATCTTCTCCGGACTGTCAACAATGTCGACATCTCTCCAATACACCCAAGAGTGATCGGGTTTCAAAGCGGAGTAGAGAAGAAAATTTCGAGCTCGCGCAATCGACTTTCGACGAGGTCCTTGGGCTTCAAAGGAATGCTTTTCCTTGACGTTCATATCAATGTCGGAACCAAAGTCCTTCTGAATTATCGTAGCGCTGCGAAAGGCGACCTTTTGTTCCACTTGGCTCTGAATTCGGTCGAGTTCTGAACTGAGTACTGCGAGAGTGTCATCCGTCGAATCACCAACGAGAAAAGCAAGATCGATAAGTTCGTGAGGGTAGGTCAATATAGAAAGAAGGTCGAAGTATTTCGGTAGATAAGGAGCGGCATCGCGCAGCGGCGTAAGAATCAATACACGTTCTCCATTGGCGGCAGCCTTGGGTGTGCTTTTAATTGGATTGAGATTGACAAACTTTATCGACGTCGAGTTGACATCGTATGGTTCGTGATGGTTGAAGTTGACAGGGGTCTGTAAATGTGCGTTCCACTCGTTCATCTCGTTGATGGTCATGTGCATTGGTGATTTCGAAGGTCCGTAGCAGTAAAAGCTATGCGACTTAGCTTAGTTACCATTGTCGGGGAAAGGTAACAAACCTTTGCATTTCTGCAGCAGAGCTGCTAATACCACGCCAGAGAAGGACCACCAACCCGGTAACGGCAATCGATATCAGGAACCGTGTGCGCGTTAACAAGATAAGAACAGCTCGCCATGGCGGTAACCTTGACCGCGCCGACTTCCAGTTGACGCCACCTTTAGGAAGCAACATTGTGCAGATATTTAATGGGCTATCGTTCCACGTCTCGTCACCGGACCACGAGACCAGGGATATCGTCAATATCGCGCGAGGAGCACAAATCGCATACAAAGTCGCTCAGTAAAAATCAGCTGCTCTCGTGACACTTCAATTCGTTTCCAAAATCCAATCTATAAAGCTGGCGCAAAAATCAAGTCTGTTGTATGCAAATCAAGCGAGCGACAAGGGGTGTGACAATCGGATTTCAGCGGGTATTCACGTAGATAGGTCGAGCGGGCGGGCGGGTCGGACGTCCCGTGAAGCGCTAGAAAGCAAGCCAGAATGAGCAGGAGAAACAGCAAGAATTGGGGCGAGAGAGTGATCCGTACAACGTATACTCGAGGTTGTTGCTCAGCTCTTGTCAGAGGGGAGTGAGCAGGTTGTTGTGGTGAGCCAGGAAAGGGAGCAGAGGAACAAACTTGGCAAGTTGGAATTAGTCTGGACTCTGTGGCTGGCTTGGCATGGCGCGGKCTAGCCGCTTTAGGGGGACCAAGTGGTCCTCGACTGACAGAAGTCTTGGCACCGATAAGATCTACTCGATCTATATCACTAGCACAATGCCATGAATCAATGCCTTTGTTCATGTCGTTTAGCTTCCATGAGTCTTAAGTAGTAGGAATGAGCTGGTATAGCTCGCCATTTGCGTTTTGTATGTCTGATCTTGTCAGTTCGACTCAGTTGCGGAGGACATTTCGCGTACGTATACACAGACGTATCCTGCCAAGTGATTGGCCCATTCCAAGAGCCCTATTTGTTCTTATTCCTCTTGTTATGGCTTGGCCAGCAGACCTGTTTTGAATTCCAGCAAAAAGGCTGATTATTATTTACAGTATAGATGAAATGAAATCATGTGAGCTGAGAATACGTAGCTACCACTTTATATATTTACATAGTGAGTGTAACGGCCAATTCGTCACGAATCCCGACTAAGAACGCCACCAACATACTTTATCCGTTGATGCCTGAGGTTTAAGCACTAGGGCTAGGGCTAGGGCTTCCCATCTGTCTTCACAACTCTCCCAATGACATCTGGACTTTCTTTAAAGAACAAAAGAAAAGATCTCTATTCAGCTGATTCTAAGAACAAAACTTGTCCACGCTTGCAGTCCGCTTCGTGCGAAAACAACCTTGTTTCATTTCATGCTCTCCGAGTCCGATCCGATAGCTTTTTCTCCGAAGCTACATATACATACCTACACATGCAAACTAGAAGGACTTTGCTGTAACTACTGAGCTGCTCTGGCTCGTGTGCGAGAATTGATTTCTCCGAGTGGTTTATCTCACGCCGAAGCTACGAAATTAGATTCGGATTATGTGCATTCCGTACGCTATGGGATACATGGATATCAAGATGGTGTTCACTGCTCGGTAGGTTGACTCGACAATACTGCTTATGTACTTATGGAGGGGGTAAGGCTTGGCCAGTACGAAAAACTAGCCAAATTCTCGGCTGAGCAAGAGATAGGTGAAACCTTTCTTTATGGATAACAAATCGGGATCACCGTCAATTGACCTATCCACACTGCATAGGTTATTCCAAATCAAAAAGGCCAGATCTTTCGCCACAAACACTACACCGAATGCACTCATAAACTTTGCTAGTTGTCTCGGATTATTTCTCGTATTTTTGCCTCTTGCAGTGCGTCCAGTGACTACGTATGCAGTACGTAGGTGTCGCGCATGGAGACATTGAGTTGAATATACGATGTACGTACATGGGAGAAATGCAAGGGATAAACACACTATCATCGTACTTACCTACCCGTCGACACATGAGAAAATTTTCCTTCCCCATATCTGACATCTGTGCGTGTCTTTATCTGGAGTACATTCAGGGGTATTCCCTACGTATCACTTTTTTCTAGGTATGCAACTCTGTCAGGTACGACATCTGTCCCACGTTTGCATTGCAAAAAGATATCAATTGATTCACTGTTTCGACTCAACTTAATGTTTCAATCTAATTGCCTCTCATTTAATCTGCAAAGAATAATGAATAAACACCTGCAACATTGCCAACATGTATAACCATATATATAAGGGAAAAGTATTATTGATAAGGTCCAGTATAATATATCAAGACGTAAAGAGACCGAAATGATATGAAAAAGAATAGACAGGTTTTGTTTTATACTTACAAAGGAAATCGAAAGAAGAAATAAGTGCAACGAAAGAGAAAGCCAAAATGTCCAATCCAAGAAAGAAGCCAACGGTCATTGTTGATAAAAAGCGGTCATGAGGTAGTAGTACACGGTGGGCTTGGGACCCCCCAAAGGCAGGTGGTAACTCGTATCTTGTAGATAGAGTTGAAATCATCAATCGTTAGACGTCATGAAAAGATTCATCGTCTCACAGCTGATGATTCAGCGACTCGCGGCGAGAAGATGGTAAAGATGAGTGTGAGAACGATGATGATAAAGGCGTGAGACACATGGGCGACGAAGGCCTGGTAGCCATTGGCGAGATGACTGTGCGTGGGACAACGTCAAGGTTGAAGCTGGAGGTGGTCGAGAACGTGGCGTTGGAAGCATCGGAGGAGAAAGAGCAGTCCGGACTCAGGCCGGGAATTTCATTGCACAGAACTCGTAGACCGGGTAATGTCTTCTTTACTAGTTGGTGTGACGAAGATGGCGCAGTGACAGGTGTAGATGTTTCTTGTGGTATCGCAGCTAGGGGTGGCGGTGTGATGACTTCTGGCTTTGGGGATCGAAAAACTTGATCATAAGACTTGAGTTTGAACTCCAAGGCCCGGTGCCTGTCCAGAAGGTCATCGTATTCCTGCTTCAAAGCCCTCATCTGGTACTGCATAGCTTGATTCTGGGACTGCAAGCTCGAAACAAGCTGTTGCAGCTGCATACTTCGTAGTTGGCCTTGCAGATTTTCTGATAGCTGAGGCGGTATGTTCTTCTCCTGGCCCATCAAATACACAACTATTGCAAGCAAGAAATCAATCAGATAAATGGCGCCCTGAACAATGTGTTCTTTGGACTGAGGCAGACTCTTTCCTGGATTCCATCCGGCGCGCTCAAGGAAGAAATCATGGAGACGATTGTCCAATTCCCGATGAAGTTGGCTAAGGTTCTTGCGTCGGTTTCCCTCGGCGATACGATGCTTTTCCCGCTGGTCATCTTGGTCGCTTGCGGACGACATCATGGTTTCGTTCTTGCGTTTGCGGCCACAGAGCTGTTGTAGAGGGGGCTTTCGGTTAATGTTGCGTGGTTGAACGAGGGCCATGATCTCGGTATAGGAGAGATCATTGGGCCAGCCGAATGCTTTCTGAGTCGAGAATGTGTCTTTGAGGGAGAAATCAACGGAGCTGACGGGTGAGGGGGGTGAAACAATAGTGTGCTGCTGCTCGGTTGCAAGCCATGATGATGTAGATATTTTGGAACTGGCAGGAAAGGTATCTTGAGTGCTTGCAGGGCTCTGGGCGTGGGTGCTAGGTGTGAATGGGTTGTTGAATGGACCGGGAGGCAGAGGCTCGACGGGAGGAAGTGGTGGTAGACGTCGCATTGGAGTGTCCTCTTGTCTCTCATCTTGACAGCGGAATGTAAACGAGTTCAGTGTGCTAGTTATCGTTAGTAAGGGCAGAATAATGATTCCCTGATTTGGAACTTACGGCAATGAACAGCGCCGCGACACATCGTTCCCCCAAGCATCTTCAAACATGATGAAAATGTGATGATGAAAGCCGTTGTCGACAAAAAGTATGTTCACGAAAAGGAGAATAAGAAGAAGTAGAAAGTTCTCGGACTATTGCTTGTGTACTAAGGGTATCTATTGATGCAATGCATGGATGGAGTGGCGAGTCCGAAGTCAAACGACTATGAACATTAATTCAATATGCAGGAGGAGATGGACAACAAGGAAATCAAGGCAGAGCATGAGCACAGATTATATATTCTCTCTCTGAACCATCTGGAGATACAACACGCATACACACATACGCATGCCCCTTGCCCCTCGCTTTGGCCTCGAGTATTAGAGTAAAGCCTTCGTGCTCCTCAAAGCGGATAATACATGTATAAAATGCGCCTTAGTGTAAGTTCGAGACACGGTAGACTAAGAAAAGTAAGTCCAGTCACTCCAGTGCGGGATGGCTTATGGATATGTTACAAGTCATGCATGTATCTGCAAACATCGCGGAAGGCGGAGTATAAAGCCCACGCAGGAGTGGAAAGCATATGCAGAAAGTGTATAAAAATTTGATAGATGTACAAGGATCAAAAAAAAGAAGAGGGAACTAGACTATCCGGCACGGGGAATAGGGACATGAAAGCCTGTTGGTCATTGTGGTATCCAGTCTTCGCGGTCTTTTGGACTATAGATCCACGCACATACTGTTTAGTTGCCTGGGCAGAGTTATTACGAGCGTAAGCCGCGATCTAGCGATCGAGTCAACTACACAGCCTACGTCGTATGATTCGTGCCCGGCAACATTGGGTCGATGCATATAAAATGAATTCCCCTTGCATCTGTGAACTCTCCGAAGCCAATCGTAGACTCGGATCAACTCCCTGTTGGCAATTATAGCCATGGCGATTTGCCATCGCATGTTGATAACTATTTTATTTCAGAGAGGCAAATCTAGATGTTTCGCTGTGTTGGTTTTACATCTCGAATGGGGGCGACAGAGTTGCTCTCAAGCTGAAAGACTCGACACCAAGGGACATACCAGCGATCTCGCCATAACGCCACGCCGATATTGCAAGCCGAGATCTAGCTTGACTCAAACATGAGCAAGTCAAAGCAGAAAGAAGATGTGGCCAGAGCGTACTTCGGGATCTTCATACTTTGTCCGGTGCCTCTAGTCATGTCTATAGTTGGATTTTCTTATCGAATCACGAGGTCGACCACACACACCGGCCAGTAGATACTACCAAATGCATGTCATAGGATACCGAACTCGAGCCGTCTTGACCAGATTTTAGACGTTCATCATTTACAATCCTTGACCATAAGACTTGACTAATACATGCTCGTCGTTGTGGACACTGCATCCGTAGATAGTAACCACGGCCAAACCGTCCTTGCAGCCCCTACTGTGCTTCAGCGGGCCTTTCTCATCATATAGTATCTACATACAAGATACGTACGACGTGGCGAGTGGGATTAAAGATTCGACCCACCTTGACCAGAGAGGTCATATACGCAGATCTCAATGCTTTACGTAGGTACCCTTTTTCTACTCCTCAAATCTGCGAGGGGTTTTCTGTATGTCATAGTGCCGTACGACATAGTCAGTTTGGTTGTTGATCTGCCACTAGTTGCTCCTTTCAACCGTATTTAGTAGACTGTTGTAGTGTCTGTTTCACAGATAACAAGCAAGGCTACGAAATAGCTTCAAGGACTAAGAGTCTATTTAGCCACCGAGTCATGGAAATAAGATCCATGGGCTGCACAGTGCACAACCCGGATCGAATAACCGGGATAAATAGTTTCACATCTCAATTGCACTCAAGATCGGTGACTGGGACCAAGGGCTAAAGCTAAAATCGGCTTACATTGCGTAGTGCACTTTTCCGTTGTCGCGAATTTGCACAGTACGTCGTAGTGCTGCAAGTTAGACTCTGGTAGTGAATCGTGGCAACTTTAGCGGGGGGGTAGCCAGCAGGGTACAGAACCATATGGCTGGGATGCGGGCAGAAGGTTGCATCTCTTCGAATCTTCCATCCATATGGTTTTTTCGATCATTGATCGGAGAGCGATCTTTTCGAAGTTAGAGGAGACAGGCCAGATGAGCCAGTCGGCCCGCCAGAACAAACCCCGATAGTTGGTTTTAGACTGTACGTTAGGTCGAGCATGGTTAGCGAGACGACTAACTGGTGTATTGGGTTCTCCGTTGAGTATAGTAAATTAAGAGCTGTCATATTTTTGGCGAGCCAACCCTCGACCTCGGTCTGATGTGTTCAGTATGCACTGTGTAGTAAATATTGAGGAGTTAGTGTTGTGTCTGAGCGTTTGTTAGGTTTAGGGCTAACTCACCAAGGGGGCTGGGCTCTTTCTTTGGAAACTCCACAAGAGGCGTTCTCCCACGTTCATCGACATGTCCTTGCTGAAACGACCATTGTTGAAAATTGAATATTTCAAAGGTGGACTCCTTCCGTACACTGTATTCATGACAACCAGGAGATACCGACCACAAGAACAATATATCACAATGGAAAATTCCCTCGTCGATACACTTATGCTCAAGGACTAGTTACGCATATTCTAGTGCACTCTATAAGTACACATAATCTTCCAAGGACTCCCCCGTCCCAACAAGACCCATGCTCTTGGTACGCTTGACTCGATTTCCTCGAGTCTTGACTCTTGAGTAAAAAAGACCCGCAGACGGGGATACGGATGAGCATCCGGAACTCGTCCTGTCATCCCCCAAAAATCCGAAACACTCCGGTCCTATCGTTCATGTCCAGGATCGACGCCACGAACATGGCATGTTGCAGAAATAAGAAAATTCTCCACCCACAATTCTAGCATGTAAATACTCTAGGTGGGTAGCGACACGGGCTTGTGTAAGTTCATACGCATTGTTAGTTTCGAGACGGTGATCAATTTGTGTCCAGAGTCTTGCCCTCATCACGTAGAAAGGTTGAGATTATGGAGCAGTTATACTTGCGCGAATCAGAGACTAGCCGACTACTACGTACAGCCATCCTTGAATAAAACTTCGAACCCAACAGGAACGAACAAACCCACCACCTACAAAGAAGAGGCCTTTCAAGTTACGTATGTGCAAACACAACTCTCATCGACGATCAAACCTATGATCATGGATCCCTCGCTATCCCCCCGATGAACCATCACGCACCCCCCATGACTAGCCCAGCGTTTGACTTTGCGATGCATGCAAGGCGGGCTGGCGATATACATCCGCCGGACCGACCTGAACCGGTGGGCTATTTCATACTGAGTACATTCATTGTACATAGCGAAAAAATAGTTGGCGTAGGGCATGGGGGTCAGGATTACTCAATCGGGACGACGGCATGAACTAGATACAACCCAAACTTAGTACCGCAACTCAATCTTGTGTGCGTATCACCTTTTAGTGACCTGTGTTCGGCGCATCTCGCACGCTTAGACAAGAGACGGCGCAAACTATGATTACGTAGAAAGTATATACATGCTATTTGCTTGCTAGCTTCTGAGGGGTAAACACGAACGCACAAATCCCCTCTTCCGACTAAAAGACCGATATAATCTATTCTACACATGCGTCGCGAGAATGGAATAGATAATCTGATCTACATTGTATCGTATCGTCTCGAGTCGACCCGAACCTCTGGATAGACTCGATGATAGGATAGATCCATGGATTGGTTCCCAGACTCCGGGATAATCAACTTAGCCTACCCTTAAGTACATATCCTTGAATGCAGTTCCCAAAGTTTGGACATCCCATGTGCCGCATTGAAGCATAATAATGGTACCTACGTCGGAGGATTAAGAACAAGCGAAAATTCCATCCACGCGACAGAGTAAATGAATGTTACGTCATTGTAGTCGAGATTAAGAATATGAATTAACGGGAATCGACATGATCGCTGTGTGACGATGAGACGATCGAGCCAGGTCACACAATCTATGCATAGATCATAAGTTCGTACAGACAAACGTGCGATGATTAGGCTGCTAATGCACATTGAAAACCACTCGTATACCAACTATTATCAATGCATTCAACTGTAGGACAGGGCATCTAGAGAACAGGCCCAACTGAAAATCACACAAGGAAATTAAAAGAAGGAATCGATTATTATCATAAGGTTCACACGAGCAAAAACAATTTTCCGCGGGATGGAGCAGAACAGCGTCCGAAAGTAGCAGTAGAGGATAAACAATACAGAAAGAGACAAAGTCGCCGATTACCAGCCTTTACAAAGACGTCCAAATAAATTGACCGACAGGAAAAGAAAACATCACGGTCCGCTCATGGAATTTCTTTACATCAAGAGAGACAAGAGAGCACCCAAGACCGCGGTGACGCCCATCGAGGGAACGGCCATGTTGGCAACAGCAGCACCGCTGGAGGTGTGGGAAGCGGAAGAGCTGGTGGAGGAAGAGCTGCCAGAGCCGCCATCCATGGTGGTGGGGTTGGAAGTCTGGGTGCAGTTGTAGGTACCCTGGATGACGTTGTTGGAGCGGAGGCTGTCGAAGGCGCTGCAAGAGAAGTTACCGGTAGACTCGGCGTTGAATCCACCCTTGACCTCAGTAAGGGCAGGCAAGCTCACGCTATGGAACAGTCAGCTTTTGCATGTTGAATAGAGACATGTGTCAATAACTTACTTGGTGTAGTCTCCAGTAAGATCAATAGCACCCTGAACCTTGGAAAGCTTGGGGAAGGAGATGGTGTCGAGCTTGTCGTTGTTGGAGATGGCGAGGCCACCAGTCAAGGAGGAAAGCAGAGGCAAGTTGATCTCGGTCAAGTCGGCGTTACCATCAAAGTCCAAGTCGGCGCAGGTGGTCAAATTGGGGGCCGAGAAGTTGGAAAAGTAGTTGCCGAAAAGACCCAGCTCACCAGTGAGGTTGGCCAAAGAGGGGACGGAGATGGAGCTGGTGTTACGGAAGGTCAAGTTCTGGGCAGAGACCAAGTTGGGGAACTCAATGCTCAGCGAGTTTTTGTTGGCAGAGATGATCAAGGTACCAGTGATGTTCTTGATGTCGTTGACGTTGATGGTGCTCAAAGCGGTGTTGGCAGTCAAGTCGAAGTCACCAACGGAGGTGAGCTCAATACCAGACAAGGAAGTCAAACCGGTGTTGGTGATGCTGACACTGCCGGCCTTGCTGACACCCTTGGTGAAGGTCAAAGCCTGCAAGTTGGGAAGAGCCTGGAAGTTGATGGAGCCAACAGAGGTGAGCTCAGGGAAGTTGAGCGTGGTCAACAGAATGATGCTGGACAAGGAAAACTCATTGCCAATGGAAGTCAGGTCAGGAGCAGCGATCAAGGTCACGTTGGTGGCACCGGCAGCAGTCAAGCTACCAGTGATCTCCTGGACACCGTTGAATGTGATGCCGTTGGCAGCCTGGGAAAGAATTGCAACGTCACCCTCGACAGTAGTGCAGCTGGAAAGGGCATCGGCATCGGCCTGGGCGGTGATGTTGGTGACAGAGCCGGATTTACCGCAGCTGCCTATAGTTGGGCGTTAGCCATTTGTCCTTATTCTCTGCGCGGAGCAACTCACTGGAGGAAGCGTAGGCGGCGCCAGAGGCCATCAAGGCAGGGACAATGTACTTGGAGAAAGCCATTGCGTGTATACTTCGGTAAAACCGTGAAAAGAATCTGAAGAGGAGAGACCGTTAGTCGATGGTTCAAATCGAAGAAAACGTGTGCATGTGTTTATTTGCAATGTTTGGCCCTGTCGTCTGCATTCCAAGGCGACCTCGACACGGACGCGGATCTCAAGTGCCAGCACGACGTAACACAATAAAGTTCGGTAAAGGAAATCAACGGTATGCTGCTCTCCTTCTCGAGCTGGATTTGCGTGCTCGTCGTGATGTCGGTCGACCGTGAAATTGTGCACCGATGTGGGTTGAATAAAGAGACGATGGAACTTACCAGATGCTCGGTAATCGGTATGGTATATTAAGGGTGAGTGATGTATACTAGATCAAGAAGTTCGGTCAGGTTTGGAATCGATGAAGTGGTGCAAAGTCAAAACAAGGGGCTGACAAGAGACAAATACATACAGTAGAACAACACAACACGACACAACACAACAGCAACAAAGATGGGATGAACGAGTGAAGAAGAAGGAAGAAGAAAGCTTCAACGAGGGAGAAGCTGTGGATGGCTGTTTGGAATGTTGCCGGAGAAGGAAGCAGTGGTACGATAGGAAAGAAGGAAGAAGGTGATGACTTGGCGGAAGGCACGTTTTGAGTTTCTGTCGGGGGAAGAAAAGATTTGAGGGAAGGAGCGAGACATTGGACAATGGACCATGGATAACGGGGGGCGCCCCTTCCCAGTTCCCACTCTGCGCCGATTAGCAGGAATGGTGAGACCAATCTGGGAAGCCGCCAACCAGAGAGCTGGACTGGACGCGCTAAGTGGGGTTGGCCAGGGGACATACTGTGGTAAACAGGGAAACCACGACGGCGCATTCGAGATACGTAACGTACTGACCGTATATAATACGTACTTACCTACTAGTAAGTCACTAATAAGTCCTTAATTACTCCGTAGTTAATGAGTCTAGAGTCTAGCCAGGCATGTATCAATATTGACAATATATACGTAGCACTATAATATGTATAAGGTGTAAGCCGGCATGGCCGACAAAGCTCACAAATTGTAAAAGATCTGTTGAAATTCTGACGAACATCACAGCACTATGTATCCATCCTCTCGACACAACCAGGCCTATCAAGCCTCTGACATCAACGAGCTTATCATACTACGTACTACTACGAGTATGAATGTCATTTCAGCTACCGTGTCTGTGTACGTTGATGGGTACGTGGTCGCCGTCAACAAAGCTAGTGATTGGTTGCACGCGGCCCCATACCAGAACGGTTCCACGAATGGATTGATTGGATCGAGATAGCAACCTTGCAATTCCTGCATTCTGGACTACGTAGTACACTTTGCAGCATCTTGGAATACACTCATCATTGCCACAATCGATATTAATCCAGGATACAAGATGCTGTGAAGTGGTAGAGTCAGGGCTATATGACAATAGCTTAGAGTTATATAGCAGTAGTATTGACATGTTGCAATATGAAATCAAGATGACCAGACTACTCCGGACTACTATGTAGTATATACTACGTACGCATGTTGTATTGTATTGTATCAGTATTGAAGCAGGCTAGCCGGAATAGCGATCTTCGTTGGTAGCTGTCCGACGCCCAACCGAGGATCTTTGGCTTCCTGCACTGCGCCCGCCCTTATTAGTGAACCGGCCAAGCATCAATTGCTCGCTGTTTATCAATACCATCTCATACTATGTATATCTCGATGGCACAGTATTCACTATCTACTGGCTGGATGCCATCGCCAAAAATGCCAAGTTGCAAGAGATTAACACTACCGTTTCTGACCCACTTGCATAGCGCTAGTACGTGCTAGAGCTCGCTAGTAACTTGTCACTAGCCACTCCTTATTTCTTGACTTTTCCATGCCATATGCTCCGTTGTCTCAGTTCTGTCTGCTCATCGATATGATATCAAAAGGAAAGAATTGATTAATCAATTGATGTTCTACCTTTGACCCATATTGTATACAAATTGAGAAAGCACTCGGGCATGCGTATATATCTAGCGACAACGAAGCTAGCCATCATGTTGATTGATGGCTGTGATGATGCATACTTGTGACGCGGCCGCTCGTGGCCATCATTCATCAAAGTTTATCACAACGGCCGATAGTTCATGTTTAGTCTTCTACTAGTTAGTCAACACGGTGGCGTGGCTACTCAATTATCGCAGATCGTAATCAAGATGACCAGATTGGCAGGKCAAGCTTCACAACAAGCAGTCAAGCCTTCTCGGTATTGTTTCGAGGTTCACTGCACCGTCACTTTGCCAATAAGGGTCTTTAGTCTATTCTGCTGGAATACAGAGATTTCCATAGAGACGGCGACGAACTGGTACGATTGCAAAGTCAGTACTATTTCATTCCTCTTTCTCGGAGGGGTGTTTAAGAAAAAGTCAGGATATATATATCCTAAACAGGCTAGATTGACGTCTCTGGGCACGGGACCACGCGCCTCTTGGCGTGCAAGAACGCGATGGCAGCCTGGACGACGGACACACGTCAGAGCCTCATTATTACAGCTTATCTTGATAGAATTTATTTCAATTCAGATAAGAAACGGATAGTAGATCAAGCTGGCTCTGTTCCTGTACTTTAGGGCTGCATATACGCTCAGACAAACATTTACATTACGGCGCTTCTCGATATACATGGCACCACGACGCTCAGCCAGGATCAGTAATGTATCCGATCTAAAGCCCGCAGAGGTATTGAAATCAACTGCAAAGGACAGCAAGAGCGCAGGTACAAGCAAAGAAAAGACAAATGCCAGCAATGGAAATGGCGTAACAAAGAAATCGAGAAAGCCACCGACTAGAAGAACGACTCGAGAAAAGCAAACCGAGAGAGACACTGCTGGCTCTGCTCCAGAAGAAGCCTGGGCAACGCCGCAAACACCATCAAAGCACCGAGATGTCACTTCAATAGCAGACAATCTCATACTAACTCCGCCTCAACCTCCAAGACTCGATCGACCCGTCGAACCTCACACGACAAATGCAACACTGGTAACACCACGAGGCAGTTCAGTCGTCGCCTACCCATCCATTGAAGACATCTCACCCAGCAAAACAGGTCTACCCCGACCTACAGCCACAACAGGAACCTTACTCGAAAAGGCACTTGAGCATTTGATTGCCGTCGATGCTCGACTCAAACCCGTTGTTGAACAGCATCATTGTCACCTGTTTTCACCGGAAGGATTGGCAGAGCAAATTGACCCCTTTGACAGTCTGGTAAGTAGTGTCATCGGGCAACAGGTTTCCGGTGCAGCAGCACGATCAATCAAGAATAAATTCTTAGATTTATTCGACACCGAAACTGGTGATCTGCAAGCAGATGCAACAACAAAGGCAAAAAGACGCTTCCCAACACCCGCTCAAGTAGCGAAACTAGACATCCCAACTCTCCGCACAGCAGGCCTCTCTCAACGCAAAGCAGAATACATCCAGGGCCTCGCCGAGAAATTCTCTAATGGTGAACTATCGACCCAAAAGCTGCTCCGGGCCTCCGATGAGGAGGTTATGGAGATGCTCATTGCCGTGCGCGGATTGGGTCGTTGGTCGGTGGAGATGTTTTCGTGTTTTGCGTTGAAGAGGACGGATGTCTTTTCGACGGGGGATTTGGGTGTGCAGTATGTCTTCTTCTTCTTTGCTCTGCGTGTCATGTACTGATCATTGATAGACGAGGCTGTGCCGCTTTTGTCGGCAGAGATGTGAATAAACTGAAAGCCAAAGGAGGTGGGAAGTTCAAGTATATGTCTGAAAATGACATGTTGGAATTAGCCGAGAAATTCCGTCCATATAGGTATGTTGCGCGTTGTCGCAAGAAAGTAGATCGTGCACGTGCTGATACCTTATAGGAGTTTATTTATGTGGTATATGTGGAGGGTGGAAGAGGTTGATGTTACAGTTATGAATTGATATGTAGACCATACGTGACGATGTATATAAACATATGAAGTCTCTTAAATACCGAAAATAGGTTTCACTATCAATTAGATTAATAACAAAGGAAAAGAGAAGGTTGATTCTTTGTACAGCTATGGAGTACACAAGTCGTCTTCTACGACTCTAAAGAAAAGCATATCTGATATCACATCTCCCCACCGCCACCACAACTACCACCACTATGGTGTGCAAGAGCAAATACAGTAATTCAATTCCGCAGACAACGCTCTATATTGTTTTTGTCATTCCGCCCGTTTTGTCGTTGATTTACTTTCGCTTCACGATCAGGTTGTCCAAATCCTCGCGTTCCTGAGCCTCCTTCTGGAGTTCGCGGATGATGGGGCTGAGATATTCGACGTCCTATAAAGTAATGGAATAATCAGTTGTTGTTCTATGGTAAAGTTCGATATATGTGGATTCGTCCTCTGAAGATCATCGTTGTATTCAATGGACGAAGTAACATCATACGATAAAAGCGATCCAACTGGAGTTGCACTCACCTCAGCAGGCTTTGTTTGTTCCTCAGCAGGAAGAAGAGTGTGGGAGATGGAGCACTAGCGAGTGAACATTAGTCCATGTCCGATAGAATTGAATATCCAGTCAAATGATGGCCTCACCTGGAAAGCGCGGCGGAGACGGAAGACACGGTCATAGGCCTCCTTGGGAGGAAGACGCTTGATGGCTTGCTGGACAAGTTCGCTCTCCTCGGGAATGAGGTCGTCGGCCCTGGATAAGCATTTATTAGCGACGAATTCGTAGGGACATGAACAGCCTATTTGTCCCGAATCGTGATATCCGGGCGGGATGAGGCTGCGGCGTAGCGACCCCGTGAAACCCCCCATATAGAAGCATTGAGTAATATCAAATTATGCTCTCCCTCCAGATATCACGGCTGAGACAATATAGAATCGATAATCGGGCGAGTTACCTCAATCCGAGACGGCGGTATCCGGCAGCGTTGGTGTACCACTCGGCAATGGGCTGGAGCCAGCGCTTGAGGTATGGTCGCTTAACGACGTAGCTGGTGAGAGAAGGGACAGACATGATGTAGACAGTCTCGATGGGGCCCAATTGATCGGTTGGGTGGATAAAGGGAGAAGGCAGCGACAGCTTAAAGCTTCAAGGATTGCTTTGTCGTTGTTCGCTCGACGTTTTGGCGTCGGGACGCTAGTGCGGGAAAAGTCCGTTACGGCCTGAGGCAGAAGCCAGCCTCTAAGGCATCAACTGGTGTGGCTTGCCGGGTCGACCCGAGTGACCCTAAGAGTAGAAAATTGACGATGATATACAGCAATTTCTGGCCGCCAAAGATCTTAGTTCGTATCAATTGAAACTGACTCACATGCTCGTATGTATGTCTACGTCTACTGCAGTACCTTGGACATGTGCTCGTGCATGCTCTGTCTGTGATGACCGGCTGTTCATGCTCTCGATGAACGAATCTCGTCTCACGCGTCCATTCTATACTATACGATGGAAATAGGAGAAAAAACTACAACTCAATTTATTGTATATATCAATATAGCTACCTGATATAAGAGCCTCGTTCAAAGAAGCCGTCAAACTGAAGAATGAAGAGATTCGGCGTTCCACTAACCCGTTTCGCCCGTGACGCTCGTCATTGGCCGAAAGGGCCGTGGCTATCGTGCAATTGAGGCAGCTGCTAAAACTCCGAATCGTCAAGGGAAGGAACGAAAAGCTAACTCGTTCACGAGACCATCTGCTGCAGATCCAATCCCTTCGATTTCTAATCTTTGTGCATCTCAGTTGACTGTGTCCTCACTCTTACTCCATCCCACGGACAACCTCCTGTCTATCGTGTCATTGCACAGACAAAAAGATAGACCCCGCGCTACGAAGACCTACCCGTCGTCTGCTTTGCATCAATCTCAGTCAGCGGCCAGCGGCGGACTTGCCGGTACACACTAAAAAGGCCTTACAACTAACGTCGAGCTCCACCGTGGATTATTCAGTCCGATTTTCGACCAATCTCCCCCTCGAGTATCCGTTTCTATCGACTTTTATCTCGTTCTAACAGATTCAGAGAAATCATCGGCTCCTATCGTTGCACAAAGTGGCTCTCTTCTCTAGTCTAGGGATATCGTGAAAGGGCATCACCGGTGTCAGCGTTCCGGGTTCGAGCAGTCCGTTATGCTCGAATCCGTGAATCGCCGGTGACCAAGACGGACATTTCGCCTGGCCTGCGCGCTGTACATCAGTCCGTCAGATTAGAAATGATAATGTCGTCCGACGACAGCGCACCCAGGCCGCTTGTTCGCCCCGAGCAGCAAGAGTACCATGAGCACCATGCCTCGACACACCTTCCCAGCTCGATGACGACGTCAACGCCTTACGGCAAGATGCTCACGCGCCTCGAAATCGCTTCAACACACATCCCGAGTTTCTACATCACCCCCTTTTGCGGCGCAATGGCCGGCGTGGCCTCGGGCATAGTGACATGTCCTCTCGACGTCATCAAGACTAAGCTACAGGCACAAGGGGGATTTTTACGCAGGCGCGCGGGACACCGAGGAGACACCGCTCAGTTATACAGAGGAATGATCGGTACGGGAAAGACGATATGGCAGAATCAAGGAATTCGAGGTTTATATCAAGGGTTGGGACCAATGTTACTGGGTTATCTACCAACATGGGCCGTCTACCTTACTGTATATGATAGTTCAAGGGCGTTTTGGGAAACAAAGACAGGTAGGTTCTCACTCGCTGAGAGAGGTCTCATTGACTGATGGCTGATTGCGTCCAGATAATTGGTGGCTATCGAGGACATATGCATCTGTTACCGCTGGGTCATGTTCAACGATAGTAACGAACCCTATCTGGGTAATTAAAACGAGGTTAATGTCGCAAAGTGGAAATAGAATGTCTGGAGACGGATTCATTCCGTGGCATTACCGAAATTCATGGGACGCCGCGCGAAAGATGTACATGACGGAAGGTGTTCGTGCATTTTATTCAGGCCTCACACCGGCCCTACTCGGCTTATCGCATGTCGCTATTCAATTCCCGCTGTACGAATACTTCAAAATGGCGTTTACAGGCTACGGGATTGGTGAGCACCCAGATGAAGGTGACTCACACTGGGTCGGGATTTCTTTAGCAACTTTCCTCAGCAAAGTATGCGCCAGTACCGCTACATATCCTCACGAAGTGCTGCGCACGCGATTACAAACTCAACAACGACATCCTCCCGCATCATCTCCCGAAGAAATCGCATTCCGCGGCGGACTTGATCACCCAGCCGATCGTGGACGACCACCTGGCGCTGCATCATCTGACGGCATGCCAAATAGACCCCGCTACGCTGGTGTCTGGCGTACATGTCAGACTATCCTTCGTGAGGAAGGCTGGCGTGCCTTCTATTCGGGAATTGGCACCAATCTGATACGAGCCGTTCCTGCAGCCATGACCACCATGCTCACATATGAATATCTCCGAAAGACGATCCATACGCTCCAGCACGAAGGTCAGAAGAAACTGGATGATGTAAATGTGGAAGGTGATACCCTTATCTAGCTTCCTATCTATCCATAAACCCAATGATGATTTTCGCGACTTAGAAAAACTGGGTTTATATAAATTCCTTTTCTCCCTTTTCCCCTCTCCATCTTTCTTTTAATTCGATATGCTCGAGATGCGCAGTCTAGTCTATATCTGGTCACTGTCAACCCAGGCGTTTTTTACCTCTTGCGATTCGTGTTATCTTAGAACGATCTTTCATGCGTCTTCTCGAGCTGTTGTCATTGTAGATTATGATGATTTTTGTCTTTTGTCGTTTCCGGCAGAGTCATGATGATTGGTACATACATATATACATACACACAATATATACACATACAATGATATATCATCCGAGGTCCGATTTGAGCTAATCATTCATTCTACACGCTTCGTGCAAGTCGTCTCTGTCAACAAACGCATAAACGGCGAAACGCACGTGATACGCCGTCACGGTGGGCCGGCCGCACTAGCTCGCTAGGCGGGACCATTGGCTAGTGGGGATTAATCCTAAGGAGGACAACTCTTGTGTTTTTATATCTCTCGACGACACAGCTCGGATGCCAGCTGGCCCTCAATAATATCGAGGTATTTTTCAAGCTGTTGGTTGATTATTGTCAGAGTCATGAATTGATCGGCAACAAAGATCTCGGCCAATTAATGTGAGACGCGATTGATATGCTTGCAATCGGAGTTGAATATCAAGAATAACAACAAAGATATCAGCTGCTATGATTCATTGAGCGTTCATTGGCATTAGAAATCATGTTTTCGTCAGCGCTCAAGTCATTTAGCTCCAATATATCATCTCACTACCAGATTTCTCCCGAGCCAGCTTTCATCTCGGGGCCCTGGAAAGTTCATGATGGAACTAAAAAGTCCACCGGCACTGCAGCCTCTATCTTCATCTTTGAGCGCAAGACAATAGAGCCTAGGACAGGTGGATTCGGTCGGTCAGCTAGTGCCTCGTCACTGAAAAAGATCCATGAAGAGGTGGTTGAGAGACTGAAACGGGAAGTCAGTAGTCTGACGCGTCTACGCCACCCTTCAATTCTTCAGATTCTGGAGCCGGTTGAAGAGACTCGTAATGGCGGATTGATGTTTGCCACGGAGCCGATCACAGCGTCTTTAGGTGGCTTACTAAAGGAGAAAGACTCCCAAGAAGGGGGAGGTGGTGGTGGTGGTAGCGGTTCAAGAGCTAGCCGCTATATGATAGAGTCTCCAGACGGAACAAGACGGCGCCGAGAAGTGGAAATAGATGAGCTCGAGATTCAAAAGGGCTTACTCCAAATTGCCAAAGGATTGGAGTTTTTGCATGAATCTGCCGGTCTTGTTCACGGCAATCTGAATCCGGAAGCAGTTTATATTAATATCAAGTCCGACTGGAAAATAGCTGGACTGTCATTTGCTGGCCCACCTGATGGCTCGACGACTCAATCATCGCTTCCACCTTTAGCGCTCTCGGAAGTGTTATATCAGGATCCTCGACTTCCGCCCTCTGTTCAATTAAATATGGATTATACCTCACCGGATTTTGTGATGGATTCAAATGTGTCGCCCGCAGCTGATCTGTTTTCTCTCGGACTGATTATTGTTGCTCTATATAACTCGCCGCACACTTCTCCTCTACAAGCGCATTCTAATGCCACTGCGTATAAGAAGCTTCTCACCACTCCTTCCACCACGCCTTCTCAATCGAATAGCTTCCTTTGCACGCGTCCCATTCCTAAGGATCTTCTTGGCAGTGTCTTGCCGAGACTGATAACCAGAAGGCCCGCTCAACGACTTACTGCGCGCGAGTTTCAGCAGTCAGCATACTTTGACAACATTCTCGTTTCCACTATCCGATTTCTGGAGTCGCTACCAGCAAAGACCCAGAATGAGAAATCTCAATTTATGCGAGGTTTGCAACGGGTTATACCCGAGTTCCCTCCGTCAGTACTTGAGAAGAAAGTGCTGGGTGCGCTTTTGGAAGAAACAAAGGACCGAGATTTACTCTCTCCTATATTACAGAATATATTCCACATTTTGAAAAAAGTGCCCAATGGACGACGTGTCTGTCCTGATTTGATTATTCCAAAGCTCAAAGAGATTTTTCTGGCTCCGGCAGGTAAAGGTGCCGCACAAGAACGAGACACAACGAGAGATGCTGGTCTCATGGTCGTGCTTGAGAGTCTGAATGTCATTGCAGAAAACTGCACGGGCAAAGATTTCAAAGAAGGTAAGTTGCAGTCATAGAACCACTTTCATAGCGATGTGCTGATTTCTGTGTAGATATTCTTCCCCTAGTGCAGCTCGCCATGGAGTCTAGTACACATTCTTTAGTGGATGCAGCTATGAAAACGCTGCCTGTCATGCTTCCAGTTCTCGACTTCAGCACCGTCAAGAATGACATATTCCCTCCAATTGCGTCTACGTTCAGCAAGACTAACAGTCTTAATATCAAAATAAGAGCTCTGGAGGCATTTGTTGTTCTCTGCGGTGGTATTGATGAAAAAGATGCAGAGCCCGTGGACGACTTAACGGGCATAGTCGAAGATAAGAAGAAAACGAAGAAATCATCACCATCTATACTTGACAAATACACCGTGCAAGAAAAGCTCGTTCCGTTACTGAAAGCGATCAAAACGAAGGAGCCTGGCGTTATGATGGCTGCTTTGGGAGTGTTTCGACAAGTCGGGAAAATTGTTGATACTGACTTCATTGCCATTGAAGTACTTCCAACGCTGTGGGCTTTCAGTCTTGGACCGTTACTGAATATCCAACAATTTGAACAATTCATTGCACTGATAAAATCTCTGTCTACGAAAGTTGAGCTAGAGCAGTTGCGGAAATTGCGAGAGCTTTCCTCAAGAGAGGATTCGTCTATGACCCGGCAGACGATAGGAGGTGCTCTCGAAATCAGTGCATCTTCCGGTGTCCAGGAAACATCGAATGATTTTGAACGACTTGTTCTTGGACGGAAAGGTACTAGTAATGTCAATGGAGACGGTAATTGGGATAGCTTGACCGCCGGCAATGTACCAATCAAATCGGCAACACAGATAACATCGCCAACATTCTCGTGGTCATCTAATATGTCACCAACTGCCAACAGGCCTAGTATCAGTGGCCTTGCATCAACAGGCCATACGTCTCGTTCTATTACTCCAGATAGCAATGTCGGAGTCTTTCCATCGCTTGAGCCAAATCGCCAGAAGGCATCAGGGACATCAGCCTTTGGTACATTGCAGCCACAGCAGTCACAGCCTTCTCCAACGTCTTGGAATACGTCTCCACAGATCAATCGACCGTCACTCGCACAAAGTCTCGGTTCTTCTCCTTCGATGATGACTGCAACCAATACAACGGCGTTTCCCTCACCTGGAGGAACCGCATCCAACTACTCGGCATTCTCTATTCCCCCTCCTCCTTCTACACAGACACAATACCAGTCGAAACCCGCGTCAGTCGTACAGCCAAATCCTTGGGCGTCTGGTGGAGTACCGAGTACTGCTCAAGCAACACAACCGCGACCTCCTGGGGAGCAAAAGGGTGGTCTGGACAAATATGCAAGCTTGTTGTAGATGAGAGGCTCTAAGCAATTAGTATGATTTCTGTATATACCATATATATTAGAGTGTTGGCGATTCATAGGACAATTAGAGTGGATATTATCTGTACCTGAACCTCAAGCAGAAGCTACCCGGCGATAAGCGCTGCTGTGCGGAACAAACAAACAAAGCAGCTTCTTCCCCCACATACAAGCATCCCTCCTCCTGCTGCGTGACATCCAATGACCCCTCTTTATCGAGCTTCTCTATTGGCGAAGAAACGACCTCTTCTCTCATCACCACCAGCAGTATCGTCATTTCTTCGATTATTGCAGCTTATCAATCATCCAACACCAATTACAAAGACTGCCACATCTGCTACAGCTCCAACTTCTCCAGTGCTTGCGAAGATGGATGCTCAGACGAAACAACACTATCTAGCTGACTCTCCGCCCAGCGTCGTGAGATTGGAGATTAAGCAACATTTTGAAGCTCTCAAGGATGAGAGTCTGAAGCGCTATGCCCATTTTATGAGCAGGTAGGTCGTCCAAGTTTTGGAGCCCTCGAATTACTTGTCTGATAGCGTCAGATGAAAGCTAACACGAACCTTCGTATAGAGCCGCATTCCAAGGTACTCGAGTTACCCTGCGTCAAGTCTCCCCCGAATCAGAACCTATTTACGATTTGATCCTGTCGCTCTATAAAGCAGTCGGCGGAAACTGGCACTCGCTCACAGAAAAGACTAGCGTGGAACCTCAAGACTTGCAATATTTCCTCGAATATTCAGCTCAATTCCTCGGTAATTGCGGAAACTACAAGGGCTTTGGAGACTCCAAATTCATCCCCAGACTTAGCCCCGATGCTTTCAAGAAACTTGCATCAATTTCCCCTGAGACACAAGCAGCATTCGAAAAGGCGAATAGCACTGGTGGTGGAATATACGAAACAAGCGATGTCGGTTTGATGCATTTGGGATATCCTGACAAGGGCCATCTGACTACCTATTATCCTGAGTCTTCCAGCATCACTAAAGATGAGATCACAGCTGTAGGGGACTTTTTGGAAAAGAAGGGTCTGCCAGTCGAGAATACAAGATTGCGCAAGACTGCACAGGGTGATTTCGAGCTTCTGATTGCTTCGGGTCTTTCTTCACCTCCGTCTCGGGATCGGGATTTGGGAGACGAGGATTCCTGGACGCTTGAGGCGGCCCCTGTTGCCGGAAAAAAGCTTAGTTTGGTGTTTGGTGACTATCAGAATGAAATGTCCAAGATTGCTCATAGTATCAAGCAAGCAGAATTAAACGCTGCCAATGATACACAGAAGAAGATGTTGGAGCAATATGCGAAGTCCTTTGGTACCGGATCTATTGAAGCGTACAAAGAGAGCCAGCGCCTTTGGGTCAAAGACCAGAAGCCAGCAGTTGAGACCGACTTGGGCTTCGTTGAGACCTACAGAGATCCACATGGGGTTCGAGGAGAGTGGGAGGGATTCGTTAGTATGGTAAGTTCAAAAAATTCCCTGTAATGATACAGATGCTGATGTGTGTAGGTCAATCTGGTACGCACTAGAACATTTAGCGACCTGGTCAACGGCGCATCGCAATACATCGTTCGCCTGCCCTGGGACAAAGAGTTTGAAAAAGACAAATTCTTGAGCCCAGACTTTACATCCTTAGAAGTCTTGACTTTCGCGGGTTCTGGTATACCTGCTGGTATCAATAGTCCCAATTACGATGACATTCGACAGAACCTCGGATTTAAGAATGTGTCGCTGGGCAACGTCTTAAGTGCAAAGGCACCAAACGAACCGGTCCCGTTTATTGCCGAGAAAGATTTGGAAAAGTTTCAGAAATACCGAGATGAGGCATTTGAGGTGCAAGTAGGCCTTCACGAGCTTCTTGGACACGGTACCGGTAAATTACTTCAGGAAACAGCGCCAGGAGTCTACAACTTTGATGTTAAAAATCCACCCGTCAGCCCTATTACAAAGAAGCCGGTTTCCACGTGGTACAAGCCTGGTCAAACCTGGAGCTCGGTTTTTGGCGCTATTGCTTCTTCATACGAAGAGTGCCGTGCAGAATGTGTGGCCATGGCTTTGAGCTGCGACTTTGATATTCTCAAAATTTTTGGTCATGGCGACGGCCAGACTGATATCAACAATGATGCCGGCGACGTTCTTTACGTAGCATACTTGCAAATGGCGCGAGCTGGAGTTGTCGCTCTGGAATTCTGGGATCCCAAGAGTCGCAAATGGGGACAAGCACATATGCAAGCCCGCTACAGTATTCTGCGCACCTTCCTTGACGCAGGAGACGACTTTGTCAAACTTGTCCACACGAAGGAAGATTTGTCTGATCTCGAAATCCACCTGGATCGGTCGAAAATCCTTAGTCATGGACGACCAGCTGTAGAAAATTACTTGCAGAAATTACACGTCTATAAGTCTACAGCGGATGTCGTTGCTGGCACGCAGTTGTACAACGATATCACATCTGTTGATGACTGGTGGGGAACTAAGGTTCGAAACATCGTGTTGCAAAAGAAGGTKCCCAGAAAGGTGTTTGTCCAGGCAAACACCCAAATTGAAGGTGACAAGGTGGTCTTGAAGGAATATGAGCCGACGCTCGAGGGCTTGATTCAGAGCTATGCTGAGCGTGATGTTTGAGATTTATGAAATTCAATGCAGCATATGTAGTTACATTTCAATGAACGTTAGGGCCATAAGATTCATGATGGAGAGCTCTCTTTCTACCTGATCGTGATAAGTATCAATGCTCTCAATTTTTATATAAATAAACATGCAAGATGCGCTCCAATGAGACTGGGGCTGATGGATGAGGCTAGCCTTGGTCGATGATTTGTGGTTCTCTAAGCGCCGACTTGGCGTTCTTATCACATCAACAGCACCACCAGCCTCATCTGCTTGCCAGCCCAGTATCCGAATCACTTATTCATGTGTGCTGCGAGAACACACCAGATGAACGCGACTTTCTGACTGTTCTCTCCGGCCCTTTTTTTACCAGGTTCCAGCTTCACGCCACATGGTTTCCTCCAACTTGCGCCAACCCCGATAGCTCTCCGTCAACCTAACCTTACTCACCCCTTATCTGACCATATCACGCAAACTCGACCGACCTCGAGTTACCTGACCTCTCCACGACAGCCTTGACAATTTCATACGAGATCGGTGGCGCGCCCCCAACGGCGCTGCCTTCAATAGAACCTGCTGCCACCGTGGAGGACTTTTCGTACATCTCTCCCCCAGCTCACCCTCCTCTCTCTGAGGCCTCCTCGTCATCTCACGCCTCTCCTCGACCCCCGCCCTTTTCGTCGATATATTCTGCACCAGACCCGGAAGTCGATCGTTTCAAAGCAGCTATTACCGAGGACCCAGGTGCCTCGTCCTTGCCCGCGTTTGCCCCGCCGCCCCCGTCACCGTCGCTCTTCCTACCGCCGCCAGAAGATCTAGACGAGTCCTCTTCCGTGGTCGCGGAAACCAAAGCCGCGCTTGAGAGTGTAGAGAAGAAGGGTGAATCTTCCGGCAAACCCCCTGACGACAGTGAGCCTCCGCCCCCTTATACGGAAGGCTATAGTCCGCTTCAATCGTTCTCGTACGTCATGGCAGCCGCAGGTGGTGCTGCGAGCATCATCACCCAGGTCCAACAGACGGGCGGTCCTCCGATAAACACTCTAGGAGGTAGGCACTAGGATGCAGTTTCCGCTGTTCGTAAATTTACTGACGTTTATATGCAGATGTCAATGGAGACGAGCACATAACCTTAGATCTCAGGTAAGCTTGAACACCAAGCACTAGATCTTTACGAGGCTGACAAGCAATTTGTGTAGGGGCACTCGATTCACACTCTCTCGAGATGAGCTGCTGACCCTTCCGGAGTTCGTGTTGCTCTCGTTGTTCCCTAACGGTCTACTACCCGATGGTCATATGGGTGGCTTCCATGATGGTGATATCTATCCTGTAGATGTGAGTATCTGCAGTAGCATGTGATTTTTATCCAGTCGGCTGATCCAATCTGCTATAGTACGACCCCAACTCGCTCCAGTACATGCTCGATTTCTTTCGCACCGTGGCGCAATCAATTCCATCTGCATCACCTTCTCCATCTGGTTCGCCCGATATGGACGCGAGTGATTCGATGTATAGCTCGACGCGAGACATGCTGCAAGATCGGGCAGGCATAATTGTGCTTCGGGAAGATTTGGATTTCTACGTTATCCCGCCACGACCGAATATAGGACAAGCCGAGATGATGACAGTCAAACGGGCCGCGGCCCAAGTCCTCCTGAGACAGGATGGAATATTCTCTGGCCTCCGAAAGAGTGATGAAGTGGGCAGCACAGAGCAGCATTTGATCGAGATGTTGACTGCGGGGTGAGTTCTCACATATCTCAAGCCAAAGATTCTTTCGTTCATCACTCACTAATGTTGCACACCAAAAGCAGTGGCTTCAACCATGAAGATTCTTGGGGCCACCGTGCTCCAGAGCCCAATAAAGCAGTGATCTGTAGTCTAGCCTTGGCGAAACTGCGAACAGATATACGGGGAGATATCAACAGCAATGCTTCGGTTGGGATGGCACAGAAACTATTGCTCTTCTGGAGGAAGCCAGCTCGACGTTGCTGGTGGGAAGGTATTGAACTGGATGGTGTTGATGGTGTGGAGGGGAAACTAAAAGTTTGGATTCGACGAGTATGGACTCTTGAGATGGTAGGGCTATTCTTCTTCCTCAGCCTGTGAAGATGCATACTTGACTGACTTCGTGTACAGAGCGTCATCGGTCTGAGATGATTATCCAAACTCAGCAAAAATAACCCAATTTTCCTTTGTGCGTATTCGTGTTTCTTCAGCCATTTGATCATATCAGATATCGACAGTCGTCTTCGTGTCTCTTTTAGCGCGCTCATTTCATTCGTCCTCCGTTTCATTTATTTACCCCAGAGCAAAGCCTTCCGATATCCGAGAATGTTGCGTCCATCTTGTTTCAATTCGTTCAACCAGCTTAAGTATGCCCCCCGTGGAGAAAATGCCCTGGCGTCTTGCGAGTACATACATTGGCATTTATTTCTCTATAATGTACTGGATACATGTTTATACTCATTCAACCTGTGCATTGAGCAATGCTAGTCTGTCAGTAAAATCATCGACTAGACCAGTCAGAAATATTCAATTGTACATTTGTAATAAATAAGTTGAACAATATATTCAGAGTCAATACTCAATAGCAGTAATTTAATAGTATTTGATACACGTGACCGCTAAGCTTGCCGGCGTCCGACTGGCCACTCGGACCCACTCGTGCTGTAAGAAAACACGCGCGGTAACAATGAGGAAGGAGGAGTCTGAGATTATTGTCGACAATTAATCCTATCACTGATCCATTGCTGCTGTCCGAGCTTGCGTGCCTTTTCATCAGGGATTCCTTTCAAATTGCGTTCCTCTGCATAGAGTGGTGGTCTCCGACTTGCACATTCGCGGAGCTGACAGTACTTTTGCTGCGTCTGGCAAGCTTCTATCCAGGAAAGGGCTAGCGACCACCAACCACCAGCTCATTGCGCAACAACGATTCAAGGCCACAACAGCATCAGTCACAAACTGATTGACCCTCAGGATCATGTGTTGAGTGACCTGATACTCGCTCGCTATTCATCATGTCTACCGCATCCCCCATCAGAGGCTATATATCCTCTTACGCTCCTCGACTCCGACAATATAGCAACGCGTTACTGACCCCAATTATACCCCCAACACAAGTCGGACCGTCGCGGACTACGAAGCGTGGTACAACAGCCATCAACTACGCTGAAGATGGCTTTGACGATGATGACTTTGACGAAAGCGATGGACCGCGACGACCTACAGGACTGCGAAGTCTAAGACGAGAAGACTCGAGCTTGGACAGAGTCCCGTTGTCGGAGAAAGTAGGCAAGGAAATATTTGCGCCGGTTGAGGTTCAAGGCATATTTAGGGATTGGATGGTACGGCGACTTTTTCGCGCTGAGTAAGTATTCGTTCCGAGCTAGCAATTGCTATGCGATGCTGACTTTCTCTCGTCCAGTAATGCAGACCAGTTGCAAGCGCAGTCGCATTTACCTTTAACCCTCGTCCCAATCCGAATCGACCTCGAAGTCCCCGCGCATCAACCACTTGAACCATTCCCACTACCGCGAAATGCTGCAGACCCTGGTCTGAACTCGACTCTTCCGGGTTACCGTCGGCCAGAGCCTGTTCCAGCATATCGCATCAAAGACACTTTTCTGTGGAATCTACATGAGGCACACGCAACTCCTGACGAGTTTGCGATCAATTTTGTCCGTGAACTGGATTTGCCTGAGCCGGCAAGGCTAGCTGATGCTATCTCCACGCAAATTCGATCGCAATTAGAAGAATATGCAGGCGTGGCATTACATCCTCTATTTCAGCAAGGTCAAATTGCGCCGAATCCGACAGATCAGATTAACGGACTCTCGAGAGACGTTTCTATTACCCCCGCGCCAGTGACTGCCGTCACACCTAGTACCCCTGGCCGAAATACTATCGTGACTGCTACAAAGGATCCTCTTGTGAACGATAGTCTCCTCAACCCGGACGATGCTTATCGATGTGTGGTCAACCTGAACATTAATTTGCAGAACAAACTTTACACTGATAAATTTGAATGGTCATTACTCCATCCACCTGGAATGGCCGAGGAGTTTGCCAAAATCACTTGCGCAGATCTAGGTTTGTCTGGTGAATGGGTGAGCGCAATCTCGCACGGTATCTACGAGGCGGTCTTGAAACTCAAGAAAGAAGTCTGTGAAAGTGGTGGTATGATTAGCGGCGTCGGAGCCTATGGAAACGAGATCGACAACCAGGCCGCCAATGGCGCTGAGGCTGGATGGCGATATGATCCTGAAGGTCTCGGTGATGAATGGGAGCCCAAAGTCGAGACCTTATCTAAGGAGGAAATCGAAAAACGCGAGGGAGACCGAGAACGCCAGATTCGACGTTTACGAAGAGAAACTGCTCGATTCTCATCGACAGCTGGCATCACACCAGAACTATCTAGAACGAACTACTTCGACGTCGACAGCGAGACGCCTCTCGGAAGAGGTGAAAGAAGCAAGCGAAAACGACGCTTCCGCAGTATCAGTCCGGTGGGCCGTTCTGGGACTCCTGGAGGTCGCGGCACTCCTGACACGGGCTCCGGGGCAGGATATGGCGGCGGKGGTGGAACGCTGTTGGAAAGGTACGTTATCAGATCAGCTTGTGCTGCTCAAGGCTAACTTGCTGCTAGTGAACGTGCTCATTGGCGGTGCTTCAACTGTGGGGTCTTTGGCCATGCAGTCTGGACTGTACGAGATGGACCTGCTGGTCCAAGGGTGAGTATTGTCTTCTTAGTCTATGGCGCCACTAACTGACAATTATACAGACACTTTGCCCTAACTGTGGTCTTCTGTACGAGCGCGACAAGGTTCCACCCGAATGGGCTAGAGGTCTTCACAGACACGACGTTCCTCTCAACCGACATATGTAATTTCTTCAATCGCCTCGTTGACCCGCGATAGCGCCATACTTATTCATTCTTCAACGTCGGTCTACTACACTATCCACCAGTTCCTTTTTCCACACCTCTCGAAATGATGTACGACTGGGTCAGACTTTTCCATATTCTTTTATCTTCTTCATCTTTATCTGGTTACAAGAGATCTTCTGGTGCTGGCGTTTGATTCATCTAAAAAAGAGGGATCTTTGAATATGTCTTTTTTTATTATCGTCTCTTGTATTATTTCAGAGGGTTGGAATCTATCATTCATGTACAACAGCAATCGAATATCGATATGCGCGGTGTAGAGCACTTGTTTACCTCTTTCTGTCAACTTTAAGAATGTAGCTAGACGAAAGTTATCATGATCAAATCCTCATCACGGATGAATGTATCCATGCATATGTATTCGCTTGCTATGTTCACATCGCTTGCAGCTAGATGCAGTGTATCAAATATTACTACATAGGACATCAAAAAATATCGTCATATGGTATATAAATGCAATTCAACGGAGAGAATGCTCCTTGTTCTGAATGACTTGCAAAATCCACAGTCCCAGGCTCATCCGCGACGACTGGGACTGGACGAAATGACGAAATTGAGGGTATTGGAATAGTAGAATCGCTCAAATCGACTGTTGTGGGCATATTTTCTTGCGATGCCATGTTGCTTGCGGCAAGACCACTGGTATGTTTGCCGCCAAGGTCTTGACGCTATTCTGGACCTGTAGGCGGTGTTAGATTCTTGAGCACCTAAGTGCACGTTGAGCAGAGCATCAGCTATCAACGTACGTATTTGATCCGAGTCAAGGCCTCCAGGCCTGCGCTTTCCAGGATAATCCTTCCCACCCGGGTGTAAGGGCTGTTGCGTCTGTCAAAAGCATTAGCAGGGCCGTGGACGACATAGAAATCTGAGTTTATACCGGCGGCAATGCCACTTTTCCGAGGAAAATGAAAACTTTCATTATTATATGAAAATTACGGAAGGGTACTGACTTCGCGAAATTCGTCGCCCTCGATATGTACTTCCCGATCTCTGATGCGACGCATTAAAGCGAGAAAGCTGCTTTCCTTGAACTTTTGACTTGTATCATGACTCAGACTGTCGAGAAGATGGCCTGCGGTTCGTGCTAGTTCATCGGGGTCTTCTTTATGTTCTTGAGCGGTCGATTCTTCGGTGGTCCCGATTAGATCGGAGCCTATTCGTATTTGTTCAGCGGCTTCAGCTTCCAGTGTAGGTTCAACTTCTTTCGACTGAAGGTCTTCTTCGGATATTTGATGTTGTTCGGAAAGTGCTATCTCTTGCTCATGCATATCGGCTTGGGCCTGATTAAATGCAGCTTCGAATGCAGATTCGTCAAACGCGGCTGGCGCAGTAGATGTCGTTTGCATTAATCCTTGATCTACCGGAGCAGGTGCTGCCACGCCATTCATGCCTTGATAGCTCGGCATGAAAGAAGGCTGAAAGCTCGTCATCGGACCTTGTCGGAATTGAGGCTGATCACTCTGTTGCTGTTGGGGTTGTTGATGCTGCATAAACTCATTTTGCCAGCCGTTCATAGCAGCCGGACGAAAAGCCTGATTGGGCATGGCATGGTTTTGTTGTATATTTGCAGACGGGCCAGATACTTGCAACTTTTGAAAATCGGACGCCCAGTCGGCTTCAGGTGCAGTAAATCTATGTAGAGATTGAGAGTGAACCGGGGCGGCAAAAGCAGGCCCGCTTGGGATTAATTGAGGGGGCGCATTTCCAACAAAGTTCTTCTCGAATGCTTCAAACTCGGGATCTAGGACGGCGGCGTTGTGATGTTGTGATCGGAAGTTCTAACGAAGTGAGTACTTTGCTAGCATAGGGACAATGTATAGAAAACATTACCTGTGTAGATGGATGGCGATTTACTATGCGATCCTGCTGTAGTGTTCGATCGACTGCAGTATGTTTTTGAAAGTTCTGCAGCGCATTTGATGGACCACATAGAGCGTCCGCCATGATGACAACTTCAATAGCCGATAGTCTTCAACGTGATGCTTGAATGCGACGAAAGCCAACGGTAGAACGTAGTAGACAAAAACAACGGCTATAGGCTCGAAGATGCGAAAATCGAAAGCTGAAGGAGTGATAGCAAGGGTAACTGTATCAAAAGCGAAGTTAAATCCCAAGACAACGTTGTATTCGTGGATCGCAGTTGTTATAAATCATGTGTAGGCCGAGGCAGTGGCATGGGATGGAGACCGAGGGGCGTGGGGAAGAATGCCTTGTCGCCTTGTCGCCTTGTCGCCTTACAACGCGATAAGATAAGGGGTGCATTGATGCCTTATTATTCAGGCGCGGGACCGGAGACGGTGTTTTGGGCCAGTGCGGCCAGGTTGCCCGCAAGATGCTATGCATACTTGAGTATACCCACCGCAGCTCAATTTCGACCCTCCCAATTGTTTGCAATACCTACGTGTAGCTTCAGAGGATCTGCGGGAACTGGAAATTATTTGATATTCGAATCATGGTTCGTGTGAAGCTCTACTGCCTTTGTGACTCGATTGTGATTGAAATACTCGCTAACCACCACGTGCAATTGCAGGCGCAAGTTATTGCCAACTCCGGCCATGATGACATGATTGTACGTGCGCCATTGTGATCTCGAGCTTCCTAATCAGCTTGAAGCTTCCTTGGAAATACGCGCAGCTCGCTAACTGATGGTGATTGGTTTAGCACGATGCCAGTCTCGATTATTACGGACGACGACTGGCGACATGTTCTTCCGACAAGACAATCAAGATCTTTGAGGTTGAAGGAGAAACACACAGACTAGTCGATACTTTGAAAGGGTGAGCGTGGGAAATTATCCTTGTCTAGCCATATTGGATTCTAATGCACCATGACAGACACGAAGGTGCAGTATGGTGTGTGGCTTGGGTACGTCAACTGACCCCGTCTAAATGCGACTCTATGACTGATACGATCCTTTTAGGCGCATCCCAAATTTGGCACAATTCTAGCATCCTCCTCCTATGACGGTAAAGTCTTGATTTGGCGCGAACAACCTTCCAGCGCCCCCACCAACGGCAGCCCGTGGACCAAGGTCTTCGACTTCTCTCTTCATACCGCATCAGTGAATATCGTGTCGTGGGCGCCACATGAAAGCGGCTGTCTTCTTGCCTGCGCCTCATCGGATGGTCAGATCAGCGTGTTGGAGTTCCGGGACAACAGCTGGACTCATCAGATGTTCCATGCTCATGGCATGGGCGTCAACGCCGTGAGCTGGGCACCCGCAGCTTCTCCTGGTAGTCTCATAAGCGCAAATCCCGGACCGGGTCAACAAAGAAGATTCGTTACTGGCGGAAGTGATAACCTCGTCAAGATTTGGGACTACAGGTAGGACAACACTGTTCACATCAATCTAAGCTTAGATGCTAATCTTAAAATCAATCAGCCCCGAGTCTAAGACATACAACCCCGTTCAGACATTAGAAGGCCACACCGACTGGGTTCGAGACGTCGCTTGGTCACCCAGCATCCTCTCCAAATCATACATTGCCTCCGCCTCACAGGACAAGACCGTCCGAATCTGGACATCCGACGCATCAGCCCCCGGCCAATGGACAAGCACCGTCCTCGAATTCGACTCTGTCCTGTGGCGCGTCAGCTGGAGCTTGAGCGGCAATATCTTGGCTGTGAGCGGAGGTGACAATAAGGTGACATTGTGGAAAGAGAATCTCAAGGGCCAGTGGGAGAAAGTGAAGGACATCGACGAATAGGTCTAGAATCTTTGTAAGTGGTGCTGGTGGCTTTAAAAATGATCTTACGTCCATACACTTTATTCTTTTCTTCGTTAGTGTCCCTAGAGCAGTTACCTTTCCTCATTCCCACTCTGCTAGTCATGCTACTTCTGGCTATTGATTCCTAATAATGCATACTCTTGTATACCAATCTGATTGATTCATCTATCTACTCGTAATAACTTCCCCCGATAGCATTAATTTCTAGAAGCGAAGCCATCAGATCCCTGTCGAGTGCGTATCATCAATCTGCCTGCTCGTGATAACCTCTGTAGAATATTCTAATCCAATACTTCTTGGAATAGGTTCTATCGAATCCTCCCGCGATACCGATGAGTAACGTTCCGCAAACCTGTAACAACCAACAAGCCATATGTCCGCCCGCTAATGGCATCACTCAAGCTTGCTCCTCTCTTGGGGGTGAAAAACAGGTAAGGAAAGGGTCCTTGATGCTCTGAGAAATAGTCAAGATATCCAAAATATTCCCCATCGAAGTATGTTCCCAATAGATGCACGGTCCGCGCTCGCAGTCTTCCTCACCCTCAAACTGCAAATCAAAGTACTTTCCCAACAAGATTTTCCCTCCCGGCAATAGAATCCCCTCAAAGCCGTAGATCCGATCGAAGTCGTTGTAGATGTCATAGGTCTCCCAGCTTGTGGTATCGGGCTCATCCTGGCCGTCACGCTCTTCCGAGAGGAGATAACTAACGAAGCAGACGCGCATCCAACCATAGATACCGCCCTGGGTCTCGGGGATATCCTGGTAGAAGCCTCGAATGTGATAGTGGAGGGAGTCATCACCCTCGAATCCTTCACTGCCAATGAAATACTTTCTGGGACATAGCAGATCATGTTCGGGGAATTGATCATCGAATCTTTTTGGCCAGATCGTACGATTGGCATCGATGAGAATCAAAGACTAACAAACACAAATTAGCTTTTTTGAAGTTGATTGAGGGGATCCGGGAATTTAACCATCAGAGTTGCATCGTGTTCACTTACGTGACTGGCACATGTCTGCCATTCCATCAACGTATCAACATCTGTTGGGTAAGGATGAATGCAAGCTGGTAAGTATGTTAGTTTGAAGTGCACGCCACTAAGAAGAGAAGGAAGTACTAACAATAATAGCCGTGCCAATAACCCATCACAGGGATCGGGTCTTCTAAAGGACGAAGCCATTCCCTCGGCTTTCGTTGAACGTTCTCTTCGTATGAGGTGGCGAATGATTGCTCTCGAGTGCTAAGAAGATGTCTCTGCCAGAAGTTGCGTATGTGCAGCAAAGTGTCCAATCTAATTTGACCATCCTCCACAAGCGATTCATGGGCCTCTTGACCCCAGGAGTAGACCTCCGTGATATCGTAGTTGCTTCTTAGGCATGGTCCTGGACCATTTGGGTCGAAACACAGATGACTAAGGCACTAAGATAGGTTTCAGTGACTTGATGTGAACAAAAGCTGCAAAAGTACGAGGAGAATAACCAGTTGTACTGCACAATAATCATCAGATGGATTCATTTGACCATTGTGATCTCGGACCATGGGTCTGTTGAGAAAGTTGGTTTTCTTGACTGCTTCAGCAATCCTCAGAAGATTCTTTGATCGTGGGCTGCGCGGCTCGCCACGTTTGGTCACGTATGTTTCTGTCAACAAGGTTGAAATGACCTCCAGCCAAACTTGCTCGCGTATTGTTTCATTGGGTTGAATGTAGACTGGCTGACCAAGAACCATGGCACGCATTTGATATTCGACATGCAGTGTATCGGAGGTGTATTTCCATCCTGCGTCGTATTTGTCGTTGAACCTTGCTCGCCAGACCCCTGAAGTAGATGAAAGAATGCAATTTGCTACCCCACGACATGTGAGTGCAAACGAGAGCATGTCATCGTCAGACTCAATGTGAATAGCGATGCGTTCAATGAGCTAAGTGAAAGAATCGTCAGATGGCATTGAACTTCAACTGAGGTGCACGCACTTGAGATGATTAAACTTACTTCAACTGGAAATTGATAAATGACAGCCATTTGGTCTGAAATTGGAAGCCAGATGAAGCGTCAAATGATTATATCTGACAATGGATGCCAAAGTGATATCAGGTGAGCTGACGGATAACGATCGTGTGAAAAGAGATGGAGTGATTCCAAAATGTGACGACAGGCTGCTGAAGACACGATAGAGATAGTCTCTAAGTCTAGGAGTGATAATGTACGCTGGAGACGTCGGTAGGAAGACCGTGTGAAGCCAGGTAGTCAAAGAAAAGAAAGCTAGTCAAACAAATGTGCGGATAGTGAGGTCTCCTAATGACGGAAGTTTCCTGCGAAAGTTATTAGTTCAGTCACTCAGATAATAGTCATGTCATATCACAACACGCACAAACAGTCCAAACGCGCTACTATCAGAAATATGGTTACCATGCCCAAAAAACTCTGAAGTATATTTGATCACATATAGTACAACCAGACCAAAACTCATGTCTCTCGAGTTTGGTGTCTCCTGACACTATCTTTCACGCCCCAGCCATCACTCAAAAGATCTTTGACTTCCTCAAGACTCATGCCACTCATTTCTGGATATACGAACCATACACCGATCCATCCAAGGACACACACCAACGCATAAATGACAAATGTCCATCTTGGAGTCAATACCTCCATCATAGGCAAAAAAGTCAGACCAACGATGAAGTTGGAGCCCCAATTCGTAGCTGTAGCAAAAGCTGATCCAAGAGAACGAACAGAAAGGGGAAACAGTTCTGACTGCTGCCAAGGGACGTTTCCAAGACCTGATGCATATGCAGCCGTGTACACAGTAAGACAGATCAGGATGACCACAGGCATAGAAGATGTACTCGATAATGGTTGTCTCTGGTCATTCTCAAATGACAAGAGTGAGGGTTCCCATCTTAAATGTGAAAATGCCAAAGCACATCCAAGCAGCGCAGCAATCATAAACGGGATCGAGTACAAAAGGATACGACGGCGACCTATATAATCAATCACCGAGAAGGCCAGCAGTGTAAACAAAAAGTTGGTTCCAGCAACTGCCAAGGACGTGAGAGTCGGAGAAGAGAATGAGAGGGACTCGAAGATCGTCGCTGAAAAATACATCAAGCTATTGAAGCCGCACAGTTGCTGAAAACCCTGCAGCATCATCGCAATGATTAGGGCTCGCCTGTTGCAGTCAACGCTGTATAGTTCAGCCATAGTTTGCAGAGCTCGACGAAAGCTATTGTCTGCTTTATTGTAGAGCTGTGCCGCTTCATCGGCAACCTCTTGTTCGATGTCTCGCAGCACGGTGCGGGTTTTGTATGCGGCCTGCGAGTCTGAACCAAATACCTTGGTCAAGACTTGCCTCGCTTCCACAAAGTAGCCAGCTTTTACAAGCCATCGAGGTGACTCAGGCAGAAAAATGAGAATTACGAATTGCATCATCGCTGGCACTGCGCCTAATCCGACGATCCAGCGCCAGCCTCCCGGTGTTGATGAGAATAGCCAGCCAGTGATGTATGCAACAACCTGGCCGCCAGTGATAAAGAGAGCGAGAATAGTGACCAGTCTTCCTCGCAAGTGTGAAGGTGCTAGTTCAGATATATATCTGTCATGAAAGTCAGGATCTTGACCCATACAGCGGTGAAGGTCGACTTACAACGATGATACCATGCTAGCAGCCCCCACAGCCAATCCAACGAGACTACGCCCAATGACCATGCCAAAAACAGTAGACGTAAGTGCCTGACACAATGCACCTAAAGTGAAAAGAGCATCTGCCACCAACATCACCTTCCTCCGGCCAATGCTGTCAGCATAAACGCCAGCCAAGGGACTAGCAATTAGGGCAAGCAGACTGGTACTGGAAGTAATGATACTTTTGTCCATAGTTGTCAGAAGCTTTCCCGAGAGATCTGTCTTGATGGAAACAAGAGTCGCGGAAATGACACCAGTGCTGTGATTACGGTTAGCAAAGAAACTATGAAGCACCTGATGTGCTGCATCGAGAAAACCTCGTACTCGTAACCGAAAAGCAGGCCACTTATCCCTGCAGCAAATGTAAGAGCCCATATGAATAATCCACCTAGCCCACTGGCAGATTCATCCGAAGACTCATACACCACATCTTCGCGGTTGTTGCTATCGTTCGCCAAAAGCGGCTGGTCCGCATCGTGATGTTCCATATTTGTCACCTGAAATGATATCCACTATATAACGACATGTGAATAAAAAAGAACAAATGACAGTACAAAAACCAGAAAGATATTGTCGCATCAAAATCTCAGCAAATGCTCACTGTGGAAGAATAGATTCGAGAAATTACTATGCTGGCGATCGATGTAGTTGAACTATCGTGGTTGTCATTGGCGGACAGATGACCCGCTCCTTCCCAGTGCTTATCATTGGCTGAAGCTTAACTATGGATCATTACTTCCTAGCGAGGATAATCGAAGACAACCAAGTAGTACTATCAGTATGTTCATTTTCTCATAAAATCTTATAAGTCTAGATCTAGGATTGTGCTCTGGCCACTCCCGCTGCATCTGCTTGCGCGGAAATCTTCTTCTTATAAGCCTTCACGTCTCCATCGAACTTCTCAACCCGACCATTGTCACAGACCCAAAGACTCGTGCACACGTTCTGGAGCATGGTTACGTCGTGAGAAACCATGAGAACACCACCTTCAAATTTCTGTAGAGCCTCTGACAAGGCATCCATAGCTTCGATATCAAGATGGTTAGAAGGTTCATCGAGAACGAGAATGTGCGGGTTAGTAAGCGATAGGCAGGCGAATGCGACACGGGACTTTTGACCACCAGAAAGCAAGCCGAGTTTCTGAAGACCTGTCATACCAGTTATACCGAACCTATAGTTGTGTGTTAGTCCGCTGTTGAACCAGGAATCATATACATCATGGGAAATGGGAAACTCACGCTCCAAGATGCCTACGGTACTCTTCATCAGTTTTGCCTGGGTAGTTTTTCGTCATGAAGCCCACAGCGCTGTCATTAAGATCCAAAGCGTCAACGTGGTGTTGAGCAAAGTATCCAACTCTCAGACGCGGGTTTTGAGAGATCAGACCACTAGTAGGTTGTAGTTGTCCGATAAGCAGTTTCAACACAGTGGTTTTACCAGCACCGTTGGGTCCAACGATACCGATACGGGAATCGAGTTGGACATCCAAGTCAACATTACTGAGAAGAGGCTTGTCCTTGGTGTAGCCAAAGGCAACTCCGGTCATTTGAATAATAGGAGGAGAGAGCTTTTCAACGTCGGGAAATTTGAAGTGGACGACGTATTCGCTCTCTGGTGCTTCGAGGATTGGCATACGTTCCAATTTTTTGATTCTTGATTGTGCTTCGGAAGACTTCGCCGCATTATATCGGAACTTGTCGATAAAGGCTAAAATGTGTTAGGCGATAAGTTGTGCCGATATGTGAATGATACGTACCTTGCAAATGTGCTCGTTGTGCCATCTGGTTCTCATATTCGCGCTTAGCGGTCTTCCTTCGCTCTTCCTTGGTTGCATAGAAAGAATCTAGAAGCATGTGGTATCAGTAGATGCATTTAGCCACAAATTCATGGAAAGGTGGTGGATAATACCGAAGTTAGCTCCCTTATAGTAGTCAAGTCGTTCCGAGTGTTGATGGATAATATCCGTGGCGACCTCGTTCAAAAATGCACGATCGTGAGAAACGACCAAGACTGTACTTGGATATGACTGAAGATAGTTTGCTAAAAAGGTAATGGATGGAACGTCCAACATGTTTGACGGTTCTGGACTGCTATCAGCTTCCAAGTTCTAGAAAATTTCAATGTTCACTCACCATCAAGCAGAAGCAAATCTGGTTCACAGAAAAGTGCACGAGCAAGAGCCAACCTCATTCTCCAACCACCGGAGAACGTCTTGGTGGCGAACTTTTGACGTTCTGCTGAGAAACCAAGACCGGCAAGAATACTGGCAGCACGAGACTCGGCCTTGTCTGATTCCATTTCGGCAAGTTTCGCGTGTATATCACTAAGAGTTATGTCTAGGCCGTCTCTTTCTTTGTCCAACCTTGCAGCATCCTTGGACGTATCTGCCATGGATGATCGCTCGACATCAATATCGGCCAATTGTTTGGTGATTTTCTAGAAATCAATGAGCTATGTACTGTAGTCGAAACTTAGAATTAGAATAGCAGAACTCACCTCTTGCTCTTGAAGTAAATGTTTTCTCCATACGTCGGCATCTAGGACAGCTTGAATTGCAGGAGTATCGTCACCAGTGATCTGCAACATTTAATCAGCATTCCGTAGTCTATAGACTCACTGACGCATGAATTTACCTCTTGTTCAACGTGTAAAATCGAGATATGCGTTGGAACTGCCACCTCACGACGACTCAATGCGCGAAGAAGTGTAGACTTTCCGATACCGTTCTGACCAACCAGACCATATCTTCGGCTGTAAGCCATCGATAACGACGCATCGGTAAGAATTCTCTTTCCACCAATAGTTATATCTATACCATCGACCTTGATATCCTTGCTCTTGGACTGAGCATCCGCGCCCAGTTGAAGGGGGTTAACAGCCATGAAGAACTCCTCATAGGATTGAGTGCTATCCGGTTGTTCGAGCAGTCTTGATGCCTCATATTCGACATTCTTCACCAACTTCTTGTCCTGTTTGGCCCTAATCTTTCGCTCTGCCTTTTCAAGTTTCTTCCTGTCGACGCGAGACTCTACTTTTCGTGTAGCGGCCGACTCCAAGTCCACAGATGCGCCTACCAACCCCAGCGTTGACGACATGTTTCTCTGTGCGCCGACATTGATCGTTTGGTCGAGCTTCTTGGCGGCAAAGGGGATTTGCCGCCGTTCTGCGTCGATGCCATCCGCGGCATTGAGCGATGAAATAAATTTCTCGACTAGGTTGCGAATAGCCAGCTCATTCTCCGATGAGAAGTCGCCCGAGGCCGACACGAGGATTTCGGTGACGGTATCGGCGGCTTCAGCTAACGGTGAGAGTGCATTTGCGTCTGCCTCTTCAACGTAGGCATGTGAGGCGTGAGTCAGGTAACCCTAGGATGCCCTGTGTCAGTGTGTAAAAGCGGTCAATTTCGGCGGTTTGCCCAGTGGCCAACGCACCACAGAATATTCAGAGATCACACGGTCTATGCCCGGAATCTGTGCCTGTAGTTCCGCCTCCATGGTTGTGTTCTTTAGCCGATGTTGTCTGGCAAGCAATGTACAGGGCCGTCTGTCTGTTTCGCGACGGAAGTCAATCTGGAATAAATTCGTGGTGGGGTGTGGCTGCGGAGTACACCCTAAGCTTCCTATTGGCTGGCTGGATTGACAATACTCGGAATTGGAATTCTTCTACCAATTGGGACAATCAAACCATCTAGAGAAGCAATTTTGAACTGGTCTTCCAGGAAAGTTCTCTGAACCCGTGAAACAATAGCAGTACACAGGTTGAAGAACTTGGGTTGGGATCAGACCGTCTCTGTCTTACGATACCAGCCAGCTGTACTGGCAATTGTAACAGAGTAGAATACGTACTACTGCGTACTATGCAACGTTTCGACGAAATCGAGAAGATGGAAGCAATCGAGTTATTTCCATGGCCATGATGGATCACGGCCTGGACGAAAAAACGCTGCGTGACTTTCATGTTTCTTACTCCGTAGTAAAGTTACTTTCTGAGAAAGTTACTCTGTAGAAGTTAGAACAGCCAGCCAAAGTCACAATTTCCACAATTGACCCACCGGCGTGACGCAAGTGAGCGATCAGTAACCTGATGTCGATGAGAAGATCTTACTACTAGATTGCTCCATCTGCTCAGACACATGTTTGGCCGAGTCGTGGGTCTGTCCGGAGCTGCCGTTTCGGAAATTTTTTCTCCTGCAGAAACCTGGAAATTTGCCAGTGTCCAATTGATGTCGTGCCGTTGAAAAATAAAGTGATTTTTTTTTCTTCCTCGGCTGCGGTTGACTGAACAGGAGTGATTATACGAAGCCAACCGGGAGGGCGTGAGATGAGATTAGAGCAAAAAGGGCTTGGGCTTCCGAGAGGGCTGAGGTTGATAAATTACGATAGTAATGTTGGCCGAGCGGGTCTCAGCCCAGCGCATCATCATCGACATGTCGAGTCATCAAGATTCGACAATAATACGTACTGCTAATGTGGCCAGGCCACATCCACCACCTAAGGTCGGTCTGAGACGAACCTTTCCAGTCAGCACAGAGTAGCTAACTAAGGTGCCACTCCGTACTTACTCTCAATACTTACCTACCTAGTCCGGAGCGTACTGTCAGTCTTCACTGCTCACATCGTATTCACCCGTCCAGCGGACTCGGGACTAGCGTGATTGGTATATCTCAATCAGGAACCCACTCCTGGCTGCCCCTGCAAATGCGGCTACGTTGGCAGTAAGGAGACCTGCTGAATCCCGCAACGAGCAATCCTATGTAATCAGCAATCAATAATCTCAGCAGGAACACCGCCGGCACGATTGGCTCTCTTGTCGGTCGATGTCGCTCGCTGCACGGGGATGCCAATAGCCGCTGTTGGCTGGCTCCATTTCCGATCTACCAGTTAGCAGTTGCTGTTTTTATTGAACCATAAATAGACGACGCCCTTGCAAGGTAATCTCGGGTACATTTCTTAGAATGAGTGCAGTAAATACATAGCACTGTAATTCACAGCTTGCGTAACAGAAGAAAGAAGATTGATTGATCGATGGTGGAAGGCCGCGCCTGCCTCAACAGCGTTAGCCTGTGTAGCTAGAGTCAGCCAGGCCCGCTCCTGCCCTCGTTCCAACTTCCCTGCCTTCCTTCCTTTCCTGTTGTTGTGTTGTTTTGTCCGTCTGAGTTAGCGCGAAATTTCCCCAGCCTTGTTGCTTCTCTCTCATCCACCTCCATTCATTCTTCCTCACCACTGCCTCTCTATCTCTGTCTCTCTCTCTCCCTCTCCCTCCCTCCCTCCTGCTGTTGCGTCCTCGCTCACCCTGCAACTCTCGTCTCTCTCTTCCCGGCTCTGGCCCCGTTTCMCCTGCCACGGCATTCCCATCTCCTTCCTTGTTGGCCTGCCCCGCCCCGATTCGTTCGTTCTACGCACGCATCGTCTTCGAGTAACCCAGGAATACGCGAGCTACACACCCACCCCGTCGCTCTTTTGGAATTGATCACAATGTGGAAAGGATTGGATGCGTGGGAGCGTTCAATGCTTATTTGAGTCGGCAATCTCGACTCGCTTCGTGTCAGAATGGAGCACGTCTCTACAGTAAGTGACCATATATCTCCATCGCTCCTGCACTCTGGTGCATTGACCCTAGGCTACCCGAACGTGGATATCCCAAGCCTATAACGTCATGCTCCAGACTGTATAGCATGAACTATTCTGTCATCATTCCGCTCCCATAAGTTCGGTATGAATTCGTGGATTCCATGGGCTAATATCACCCTAGCTGTGTGCCGTAAGTACTGTTGGTATTGCCGCAACTGGGTTCGCTTTAGCACGTCGAGAGCAACCTACCGGGCTCCAGTCAGTACCCAGCTCTAGGGACTCGGCACTTCCACGCAATTCATCATCCGACATCGTCAACCATAAACTATCTCACCATCAGGGCGCAAGCGAACGGTCGTCACAGCAGCGATCGGGGTTTCAACCGGTTGCTACGCAGTCTGGACAAAGCTTGGTGCTATCACAAAGGAGGAGGGAACGGCGCCGACGACAGACAGTGACGAATCCTCTTACCAAGGCAGTAGATGAGAGCTCTACGCAAGACAGCGGTGCAGCGAGCAGCCGGCCGTCGTCTTCGTGGCTCAGACGGATATCCATAATATCTTCTACCACAACCAGTTCGCTATCCAGCCCCACAACGGCCACCTCATCTGTGAATATATCCCCGACGCGGGCACACACCCGACGTGATTCAACTGTCAAGGCACCGAATAAACTTGTCAAACGTTCGAATTCGCAACACTCTATAAAGCAGGCCGGAAGTGGTACAGGGCGATCCAGATCAAATACACTCGGTTTGCGTCGCCCCGCTACGAGCCATCAGCGCTCTGGTGATATTGCTCGCAAGTCAAGTCTCGGCCAGGAATCAGACTTGTCCATTCCACCTGCCTTTCTAGAGAGCTCGCTGGCTAGGGAAAACGATCTTGTGGATTTGGACAGTCAATCCTGGAGGCCTTTTTTTGCCTCTACTTTTGGAAGAAGACGGCAAAGCTCGACAAGCAATGCTATAGTAACCATCAAACCGAATCGGATTTCTCACCCGCGATATCACATCAATTATCCAACTCTAATGCTTTCAACCTCGGTGAAAAAATTATCTCATGCTAGCGATATGGCAGCAAAGCAAAATACCTCTCAATCACCATCGACAGACGCCGTTCCTTTTATTGACCCTTTCTCACGACACACTGATGCCTCTAATCCCAAACTCACGAAACACACGACCCAGGAAAAACGCAGAACGGTCCGATCTTCGTCTATTTCAGATCTGTCTGTGGCTAGCCGCAAACCCCGAGTTAGCCCAATGAAAGGCGATGTTAAAGCCCCTCTATCTGCAGCTCGTTTCCATGGAAAAGACAGGATTGTGTCAAATCCGTTACCACGAGATTCAGGCAAAATCGGAAGCCCCCGGCTGCGACGCAAGCGAAACTTCACCGAATCCGATACATTGAATCGACCTCAGACTGCCCCCAGTGCAAACTACTTCCATAATAAAGATCCACATATCGATGAACAATTTCCCCCCGACCTTGCACTTTCAGTCGACTTGCTCAAGTCAACAGACAGCTCGCTAGCTTATAGGAAGGGCAGCTATGATAACAAATCCTTTCCGATCAACTATCCTCCGTCTGGAACATCACCACCGATTATTCGGTATTCCCGAAACAAACGTCTTTCTGGGGCTACGTCCGATTGGGCATCGACTGTTATAGGCTCAGACGACACCCGTGTCTTCACCTCAGCAGACGAAGATGATCAGAGTGATTCGGTATTCGACTCCTTTCGCACGAGGATATCATCTAGCAGTCAGACAGGTCGTCGTGGTCCGAACATCGAGACAATATTTCACGATGCTTCAGCTGATTTGAATAAAGGAGGCTCTGTTGCGGTTGAAGAACTTGATTTTGAGAATTTGCGACTGTCGCAGTCCACCCCGAGATCGTCCTTGAGTGACCTAGATTCCAATATCACTCCTGTGGCGCTATCCATTGCGAAGAATACTGATGCAACTCCAACACCGCCTGCGAAGAATTCACTCAAAACTCCGCTCCATTCATCCCCTCTGAAGTTATCCCTGGCTCCTCAGACTGAAGAACTAGTTTTCAGCTCTGATGAAGATGCAGTGCTGGAGGATGGTGACGATGAGTTCGACACATCATTTGGAGAGAATCTCAATTTCTTCCACCCCTATAGCGATCCTGATGCGAATTCCCCTTCGTTAACACGGAAAAGCTCCGCGATCGGTATTAAGGCAAGCGTCTTTGACTGGTCAGAACAGACATGGACCGAACGCGACCCTCAAGCCCACGAGGTTCGCCCAAGTACCGTACATGGAAAGCAAGGCCCCAATGCCAGAAGCACCCGTAGGCCGAATCGGAAAGCGCCAAGCGCCATACATCTACGAAGCCAGAGTGTTCCAGTCTCTCGAGAGGGTCCAGTGCCAACTGAGAGTCGACAGCCCTCCGCCAAATTCGGTACATGGGGCTTGGGTCAGAAGGGAGTGAGTGAAGACTGGGACGGCGACTTTGACTTTGGCGACGAAGATGATGGTGATGATTTGGGACTTGGGGACGGCACTGATTCGGTGATGCGGATACAGACTATGAAGGTACCACAGGCTATCATGGAAAGCCAAGCCAGCGTTCATGGACAATACGGACAAGTTCAAGAATTGACCCTCTTAGTCGAAGAACTGAAGCGTTTGCGGATACAAGGGAACACGCTACAAGTCATTGACGGATCCGCCAACGATCTTTGGAAGGAAGCAGATGGTATTGTTAACCTGGCAACATTTGAAGATGAAGACGCCAATTGGCAGATCCCCAATTCCCCGTCTTCTTGTGGGAGCTTCGATGATTTCGAGAATTCGCCGTCTCCGCAACAGAAGCCATGGAGGAATAATGATAGTGACACGAAACGACCACCTCTTACACTATGGAGCGATATGGATCACAATTCAAAGAGCTCTAGTAAGAAAGAGCCTACAGCTAAAGCCAAGTCTGTGCTGGAGACCATCTATCAGCAACGGGAATCTTCAGAAGCTCCATCGGTCGAAATTGCGACTCAGCCACCACAGAAGCTACCTTTTGATACACAATCTCTCAAGGAACTAGTCGCACGCGCCGGTGTTGTGACTCGGGCATTAAAAGATGTTATACGGCGAGCTGAGGGTGTCACAGCTGGAGATGAGTCTATTCCATCGTCAGATCCTCCGTTCAGTCAAATATTCGCTCAAAGATCATAATACAGACAACTGAGCATGACGACTATACGAATTCTTCCTGCAGAAGCTTATGCTATATGCTTCTTTAATTCTTTTCTTTCACACTTTCTTCTCATACCCATTCAACGGAGTTACGACATTGGTCTGTTTAAATCCTTTCAATTCTCTGTATATTTCTTGTTGGAAAACATGCGCCCAGTCATCTGAGACGAGGTTGGAGTCCACACTGGCGTTCGGTGGCTTTTTGTGTATTTTCCGTTCTCGATTCCTTATATTGGTATCCTCTCTATTATTTCTTCTGTTCTTCTATTCTTCTATTGTGGAGAGCAGGTCTGTCTATAATGGCTTGGTCATGGCTCTCCATCGAATTACGAATGATGTTATGACTCAAAAGTCGGGACTGAGATATTCCCATTGTCAACTTATTCTTACCTTTCCTCTTTGATGAGCATTACTTTTATACGAAACTCCCCTGCACAACTGTCAGAGTACGGGCACGACGAGAGACAAAAGTGATATTTATATTCTTTTTCTGTGGCTTTTGATTCTGTCTATACTTCGATTCATCAATATATGATGATGGACCTGCATTCTTCATGTTAGAATAGCGTCTGACTCGTTTTGATCACGTTGTTTCCTTCACAGTCTAATTCTACTTCTTTTGTTGATACAATGTGTTTATGGAATTATGAATGATACAGGATAATATTTTTTTTGCGGATCTTGTAGTAAAGCTTGTATAGTACCAGCACCATCGGTTGAGTTTACCACCTTCTTGGGTGGAATATACAGTGAAGCCCGACTATCTATACGCGAATAATTGACATCTGGACGGCCCTTTCCGTTGCTCCAGTCGATTCTCGATTTTGCATCTAGATACAATCCAGACACTTCCAAATTTGACTCATTACAGCCGAAGTCTACCTTCATGTAAAGGGTTGGCAATGAAGCCAGAATCATACCGAGATATATAACAGATATCGTAGGATATTGGTGTTTTCGGTAACATGTTTGGGACATCGATCAAGTGGTCGTTATCCATCTCAGAGTGGGTATAAGCTTGGAAATACCACTCGTTCTAAATCTTCGCGTATATACATGTAGGAAACGGAGGTAGATCCATGGACATATTATGGGTGCTCCAAGGTCAGCAGGTACTCCTAAGATTGACCAGTGACCACCCAAATGTACATACAATCGTCTCTGAACGTTACATGTTGCTTCTGTATATGTATGTGGCTGGGTAATAGACTTGATTATGTATGACCCGACATTTACACGTATCATGCAGGTAATCAGGCAAGTAAGTATGTATGTATGTACGTGTTTGATTGACTGCAACCACCGAGACCCATCCCTTCCGAAAAAACCGAAGGTATCAAAGGTCCTACTGCTCATCCTCCTCAGCGGGTCTCTCCGGCGCAAAGGTAGGGGCGAATTTACTCTTTTCGCGGATCTTGTGACCTCTCAAGTAGAAGAAGATGGGGATCGGGACGAGGAGTGCTGATATGCAGCCGAGGAGTGTTCCGGCCCAATTGATGCCCATGCCGTTGAACTGTTAGGACGAGTCTTGTCAGTTAAGATGACTTGGGAGGTAGGAAAGCTACGTGTACGAACCATGTATGTTGCGAATAGTGGAAAGACGGCACCAGCCAGGGATCGAAGGAATGTGTTTGCGGCAATGGCGGAGGCGGCGCTGTAAACAATGTTAGCCTTATCTCCAATAGAAAATGTATGAGAAGACGCACAAAAGAAGATAGGCATCGACAAGGTAGTTGAGACACTGTAGGAAAATCGATAGAAGACCAAAGCCTGTTAAGAGCCCTGACAGTGTAGGCACAATCCAATGAATATCAGCTCTGTAACCCGACCAGCCGAACCAGAAAAGACCTGCAGAAAAGGAGACGCCGCCGATAATGGCCGGTGGCAATCTCCATTCTGGGACAGGGATGTTGTTGTTGGCCTCTAGCTTCTTGTTGTATGATGGTTGCATGGCGATGATAAATATACCAGCAAGCAGCTCGCCAACGGCCATTCCGAAATATGGTAGACCGCCGATACCCTTGTTGAAACCGTGGATTTGCTGAAAGACAATTGGGTAGGCAGTCATGAAGAGATAAAGCAGACCATAGATGAAAGCCATGTAGATACTCAACAGCAATACGATGGGCTCTGAAATTAGGATTTTGATGGGACGACTGAAATTCTTCGACACCAGCTCACGGAAATCAACTTCGATTTCCTCCTGTTTTGCGTGGATACCCCAATTCCTTGTGCGGCGACGAAGTTCTGCAGCCTTTTCGATGAGGACAATAGGTGGATAAGTCTCATCGAGGAAGAAAACATCTAGAATGAGCGCTGCAGAAGCCATGATGGCTACCAGGTACTGAGTCCAACGCCATCCGAGATAGCTATCGACGATGAATCCGCCAATAAAAGGTGCAAGAAGAGGTCCCATGAAAACGGTGAGCGAAAACACGGTAATGGCCACACCACGGAAACGGTTGTCAAACATGTCGGAAAACACGGCGGCAACTACTGCAATAGGGCAAGCACCAAAGAATCCAGCAAAAAATCGACAGATCAGAACGGTCTGCAGGTCCTTGGCTGTTGCTACGGCGAATTGAAACAGTGTTAGGCCAGTCATACCGATAATGATGGGCAATTTTCGACCGCGAAGTTCTGAAAGAGGGGCCCAGCATATAGGTCCGGTGGCAAACCCGAGAACATATAATGACAAACCGAGAAGAGTAACTTCGGTGGAGACGTGGTAGATAGATGCAAGGCTCGTTGTAGCATCAGCGAAGATACTGCTTCCAAATGTGGAAACCAAACTTGTGTATGCCAACATGACGCTGGTTAATACCCTGGATGGAACTAATTAGCAAAGATATGAGCAATAGAAACAGAAGCAAAATGGAATACTTTTTCTTGGTTGGCCAGTTTTGCGGATGCAAAGGGTCATCAGGGCCATCGAATTCCACTACATAAGCTTCCTTTGCAGGTAAAGCCGGCGGATAGGACTTTCCACCACCAAATGGCGGGAGAGGCTTCTTTGACACGCGCGACCTTAGAGTTGCACCGACTGTACCGCTATGTTGACTGCGTTGTGTAGCAATGCGACTGAGGGCAGTTGGGTGTCTTTCTAACGTATACGAGGTCTGTATTCTTGACATAATCGGCTCAACGGGGACTTCCGAGGACGAGCTGCTCGAGATAGACCCCAAGGAAGACGAGGTACGCGATGGGCTGAGAGCAGGCTCATCGCGAGCCTCCACTGCCTGGCCAGGATGGCTGGCATCGATCTCGGCTTTCTCTAGATCGCGAGAAACCTCATCCATGTTTCTGCTGGATTGTGTTTGTACAGTGCAATTGAACCCACCAACTCCGAAACTACTTGGGCGCAAACGGTCAAAGAAAAATGTAGCACCTAACAAATCACGATGCGACTGGTAAAATTGAGCATCGAACTAAGCTGAGGTCGCATTCTCTCCCGTGAGTCCGTATCGTTGGTTTATGCTTTGCGGGGCTAAAGGCTGGTCTTGGCGCCAATCATTCCAGCCCTGGTGATGTAATCGGCATCTTGGTGCCGACAGCATCTTCAGCAGTTCACTCACTTCAGCAGTTACTATCAGTATATCTCTGAGTCGAGGCTGGAATGCACAATGTAGTATATTGAACAGAAATGATGCATGTATATTGTCAGCCAATCAGTCTTGCTTTTGACTGGCGCCATGTCAATCATCTGACCGCAGGCGTCTGATGTGCAATTCCTTGTTTCTAAAACACGCCATGATTCGACGCTGAAGATGACTCGCAGACACAAACCCCCATTCGCTGATGCGATGGGTTTTCATCGAGCAACTCGACATCCTTACTCTCTTCATTGTACTGCACATATTCAGGACTCGTTTGCCATGGGCCCTGTTAGCACCATATCACAGCCGAATAATCGAGGGATTCGTGTGCGATGGCGGTCTGACTGAGCATATTGGACGGTCTGGAACACCGCGGTATTAAGCATCCGTCTGTGTCACTAATAATAATAATGATAACAGGGTCATGTATATTGAGGTCTAGGTTTCACAGACTCATAGGTTATATACAACAGTATCAGGTAAATAAGCTGTTCGGGGGAGTGTGTATTTGGTACGCATTTGTGTAATCCGAATACAATACAGAGCAACAGAGGAAGGAGCAGTGGGGTCACAATAGGGTACAGTGATTGGCTATCGCAGATTGTGTTCCTGGCACTAAGCCTGTTAGGGGCTCCTGAAACAAGCCTCCTTATCATCTCTCCGTGCATCTGCCATTTGCCTGCGTCTTTTCCTTCGTACATAGTATTGTATTGGATGCTCTACGGAGGACACTGCTAGAACCGCTACACAGCTGGACCTATGAACCATGTCCTCAAGGAACGCCGACAGTATGGACAACGTGCCCGAAGAACAACAGGAACTCGTTGTCCTCCTTTGGCCTGTTCAAGGATCCATGGCCCAGACCGTATCTTTGACACTCCACCCTGTAAAGTGGACATTTCATTGCAGCAGCAACTTGCGGTCGTCTTGCGCGTCCACTACCAAACGGGATTACTATGGTAATAATTCAATACAGCAAAATGACAGAGCTGAGTGTATGCGCTTGGAAGAACGGCGCCTCCACTAGTGGTCCTGCCTAACCAGGTAAGTACTAACCCGTCCTGCCGCATCCGCATCAACTCATTTGCCTGCCCACCCCCCATTTATGATCCTCCCTTCTTTCTTTTCACCAACGGCTTCTCTTCTTTTTGTCTTTTCTGTGCGTTGTGTGCTCTTTCGCTCGATTCCTCTCTTTGTTTTTGTCCTACAGGGGAAACTGTTCTCCAAGTCGCTCTTTAACCACACTCCTTTTCCATCCCCCACGCTCTTTCGAAATCGCTTCTTTCAGGGGAACTCAACCGCCCCGTCTCCTGATTCGCCGCTTGTCCAGTCACTCTCTTCAAAATTTGTACTCGCACGAGCTCGTTCTATAACTTGCTCCGAGTCACCATCAATTCTATATATACTCGGGTTTATGTTGCTACAATCAGATCACTGTTTTACGATCACCGGTCCCGTATCGATCCCAGGTCGAATGTCCTCTATATAACTGGCTACAATTACATCAGAATCAACCCTGCTGGGTCTTCAGGGCTCATAGCAGTGGAAGATGCCACACCGACATGGCATGCACCACCATGTGCATCGTCACATCCCGGAGAATCCAGCCCAACTCGAAGTGGTGCCTTTAGAGCCCGCTCCTACCGTATCCGAAGATCCCTCTATTGTTCGCCGGGCCTCCTCGTCCACTTCGACCTGTTCAGGCTCATCATGTGAAACATCGAGTAGTTCCAATCTCGTCAACACTCTACCTGTGGTCCTCGGAGTAGTGTGAGTGCTTTAAGTCGGAATTAGTAACTTGGGTCAACGCTAATCTATTTCAGAATTCCCGTTGTCCTCGCTATAGCCGTTCTATTATTTCTACACAGACGCCATGTCCGGAAACTTCGCCAAGAGGATGCAAACGACAAACACAAGTCCTTGGACTTCGGTATGGAGGTCGTACGGGCCGGTGGTGAAAATCCCAAACCGGAAATGGGAGAAAAGCCTCACAAACATGGCATGTCCTTGGACATTATCGGCAGCCCTTACCTTCTTCCACCAGGATTACATGGCTCTAAGGAATCTCTCCGGTCCCTCTCGAAAGTAATCAGTCCGGATGATGACAAGTACCGCCTTGCTGCTCAAAGCGACACCGCTTCGCTAAGATCATACCGATCTCATCCTAGAACGGGACACGATGATGCGTCCAGTTTTGGAGGATCTACCAGACACGGACCCTTGCCTGACGATATGAACCAGGGCCTCTTGCAGAATGCCTCCAGGATGTCACGATCACCTCCAATTGATGCAACATCACCTTTAAGTGTTAATGAAACCATTCACGAAGAGCAATTCGACCACTCAAGAGCCATGGGCAACCAAGACCCAAATCACCGAGCTGAAAGCCCACCAATGGCCGATTCACTTAATAATCATAACACCCCAGAGCCTTCCGGCCGGGGTGATGATTTGTTCTTCGGTTCTTTCCCTCAGCGAAACCCAAATCGACTGACTTTGAATCCTTCCAAAGGTCTCCAAGCCCCGAATGAAGCGTCTCATGAGCCTCATCCAAGTCTGGGCGGCTTTGACTTCGGTACAGGTAATTTTGACTCTGTGAATGACCACCACGATGCTCCTGTCATGCAAGAAACCTCTGCAGAGTCCCACCACGTTGGACTTCCTAGATTATCTCTTCCAATGAGTGAGACTAGCGACTACGGAGATGAGCCAAAAGCGCACGTGCCGCCCTCATTGAATATGCCAGAAGCCGAAGACTACCATCAAGAGTCGGAGGATTTCTCTCATCCACCCAACAACCGTATGACACAGTCATTCACGAAATTCGATGAAGGGTTTGACCCCCACAGGCTGACTGTTGGTATTCGCCCTCTTCCACCGGAAGATCCAACCGATAACGCCGAACAGCGAGCCAATAGAATTCGTTCTTTCTACAAGGAGTATTTTGATGATTCAAAAGGAGGCGGCCATGAAGAGTACTATGAGGATTTCGGCCCGGAGTTCTACGAGGATCCTGGAGTGTTCGATCCATACCAGAGTGATTATTTCACCGGTCCGCCCAAACCATTCGCTCAACCTATGGGACGTCGCGCAATGACACCACCTCCGCGCTTCCAAGGACCACCTCGCAATATCATGCACCCTGCTGCTGGTTCAAGAGGTGCCGGTCCGCGTGCATTCTCCTCGGCTTCGGGTCGAATGCCCCCTAAAGGACCCGCGAAACCAGCTCCTCCGCCTGAGCCGTTGCACGTCTTGCCATCGCCTCACTTGATTAAAGACGACATGTCAATCTTGCCCATCGACTATGCTCCTCCGACCTTGAAGGAACGTGTAGAAGGCAGACCAGAGAGCCCTCGTGGAGGACTACGTCCTTACACTTCGATGAGCCGTGCTCATACTCCCTTGGTCTCGTCCTTCGACGACCTTGCAGCTATCCCGAGTCCGTAAGTGCTACTTTACATCTTATTTGTTCTTTTCATGATTCTGAACTAACATGTCTTGCCTAGTCACGCTTTGCGAAAGTCTGGAATATACACTTCTCTGGACTTTGCTCCTCCTGCCCGATTCAAGAATGATACGGGAAGCGATGCCGGTAGCATTCGTAGCAACCGTACCGGTATCTCGAGGGTCCACGATCACAATATCCGTACAGGAGCGTACCGCGTCAGTCGTTTGCCGACGGACGTTGTGGGCACCAAAGATGATCTCTTTGCAAGCCTGCGACCCACCATGGATTTGGGCCGCTAGAAAGAACTACATGCATGTTTCCTTTCGCTGCGTTCATCGTACGATTAAATCATTTTCAGCATTGTTCCTTAACGATGGTTCCTTCTTATCTCTAACGGTCGCCTCATGATTCGTCTTCACCAGCATTGTTTTGCTCATCGACCTGACCTTATTATAGAATTTTGACATGGAGTTTTGGGCTGTTTTGAAATCTTGAATCTTGAATTTGGCTCAAGGTGCTGGTCCTTGGACATGTGCTGTACTATTACATCTATTTTTCTTTCTTCCCTGTGGATCTCTTCTTGGTTCACCTTGACTTACTAAGCCAATCATTGGCATTTTTCACTCTTCCCTTCCTCGATGATGGTATCTATTCTTTCCACCTTGCAACTTTTCTTCAATTTCTCTTTCATGGTGTGCCATGCACCTGTAATGTACATAATAGGCCGTGTGCGCTATACAGCCGTCTTGCAATCAATTGATGACGCCGTAGCAGATTCTCCGAGTATCTCCTATTTCCAAGAGTGCATTTTCGATGGTCGAGCCAGGTGATCGTAAGCATGGTGTGGCTGTGCAGGTGTGGCTGCTAGTCCCGCAAACATCTAATCTCAGCGACCCACTCTCATACAGTTTCAGGGCATCCACCGATCGTCAGTGCAGATTCATTCCCATGCGTTGCATTGCCAACCTTGCCTACTCTAATTTGCCATGCAGTGCATCTCGATATCATCAAATCTTATGATGTATGTCTCTCATTAATTATGAATCATGGTGTCTTGAATTAGTTGGATAGTCGATGATCCCAAGTCGGCCATTGGCGGGKGTGACCGTCGTGACCCAACCCGGAAAGGTACGGTGTCATTTATGACACGAGTATGCTCTGTCTCATTTCGTCGACAAATGAGTCTATGCACCGCAGAAATTGGCTAGTGTGACTGTGGCGTCGCATACATTAATACATTCGTATCTCTACTCGTAAGGACTTACTATCCCTCATCCCTATCGATTGTAGGGACTGGTCTCAGGAACTGGTTAATGCCCTGATCCGGCTATGTCTGGTACCGACAAGCACAACCGACGTTTTCTGCGTTTCAGTAACATCACCCGTATATCATACGTCAAGACCGTTAGTAAATTACTCTCAATACAAGACAATCTCCACTGCATCCTTTAATTGGCAACAGTCGTCCCAAAGCGGCTATGGACTGCTCCATTCTCAGCCGAGCAAGACCAGCTATTGGTTGTAGCCAATACGAGTCTGGCCTAGTCTGCCAAGTCTAGAAGGCGGTTGTGACAGTTGCACCAATCAGCAGGCTCCCTTAGTCTTGTTGCGTAATTACGCTGTTTTTGCCTCCCCCATAGCCCCATGTACGGCTGTGTAGCGATACCAATGAGCGTGCACTATTGAAAAGTGAAAAAGACGAAGACTGGGACAGCCCCGTTGCGCTGAGACTGCTCTGGAGTCTCTTCTTTCGTGACGGGCTGGGCAATGGATTGACTCTGGTTTATAATTTCTTCATTCAAGGTGTCTATCCAAGAGGGGGGATTGAGTTGACTTGTCTTGGATATTATCATAACCATCTTCAACATATGTCTAATCATTAACTTCTTTTATCGTTACTTTTCCTTTTCTCCTGCCGAGATACGAGTCTCAGGCCCCCCTAATCACGACTCCGTACCGATCCGTCGCGAGCAGTCTGTTCTGTCTCAGGTGCCCGATCGCAGAGGAACCAACGTTAAAGATCAAAAACACCAGAACTTACCACTCAGGAGGGAATCAGCTTCGTGATATCGCCGTTCTGGAAATACTTCGGCAGAACCTCGACTTGTGTGAATATTGCCTATTCGACTTGCGCCCCGAAGTTCATCCGGTTGCGTCCCGTGGTCATTCTGAGACTGTTGTGAAAGAACAAAAGTCCAGGCATTGTCGATCGCTTGCTTCTTTTTTCTTTTAGTTTACATCGTCATCACAGCACTCATATTTGTGCTTAGAGTCAAAATTGCACCCTCTCTATATGTCCAACTAGTCATCCATCCCAACATCAACCGCGTGTCGACGATAACCATTTTGTGGAGTCGTTAAGGAAAGTCAATCGCTCGCTTGCGATAGAAACATCCGAAGGATTTTTTACAAGATGTCAGCTCCTTCGACGTCCGTCGTGCCAACGGCCAGCTCGACTACATCGACTGCCCCCTCCAGCACTTCATCCACCTCATCTGCCTCCTCAACCTCGACATCCAGTTCTTCCAGCACAACCAGCTCCTCGACATCGTCATCCAGCACAAGCTCCTCGACATCGACAAGCTCGACATCAAGCTCCACCAGCTCTTCGAGTTCTACTTCTACAACAAGTTCGTCAACCTCAACGACAGCTTCTCAGACAGCACCAGGGCAAACGACAATCTTTGTGACATCTACATCTACGGCTTCTCCAACCTCAGGGACCGAATCATCAACAGGCACTTCTACTATCAGCTCATCGACCAGTACAGCCTCTGCTACACACACTGGTGCCGCATCCTCTGGATCCAGTGGACTCTCCGCGGGAGGTACCATCGCGGTCGCCGTTGTGGTTCCCGTGGCATCCGTCGCTCTAATCATCTGCGTTCTACTCTGGTGGTGGCGACGACGTAAGGCCAACAAGCTCGCCGAGGAGGAGAGGCGAAAGGAAGTCGAGGAGTATGGTTTCAATCCCAACAACGACCCCGGTCTTGGCGGAAGTGTTGTCGGAGGTGCCATGTCATCTACTACGTACAACGACCAATACCAATCGCAGGATGGCAATTCAGGATACCGCGGCTGGGGCACGACATCTCACCCTCGCAAGCCTTCGACGAACCTTTCCTCTATTCCACTCTCGGAAACCAGCGCAATGCAATATAATGATGGCCCCATGAGACCCGATTCCGGCGAATTAGGCGCAATGGGAGCTGGTGGTGTAGCGGGGGCTGCCGCAGGAGCTCAGACTGGTGACATCCGTCGCGGCGCATCGAATGCTTCGTCCGCTTATTCCGCCGGCGTTCACTCTGAAGGATCGGATGATGCGCACATAGGCGGCCCTGGACCTAACCAGTACTACGACGAAGGCAACCCCTACTACCATGACATTCACAACCAGCAAGCCGGAGGATATGGCGATCCTGCTTACGGCTTGGGCCAGCCCGTGATTCGGGATGTGCAAGCTCGCCGCAACACTCGCATCGAAAACCCGGGTGTCTACCCACAACAGGGCAATGCTGGTATCGCCCAGAATTTTTAAGCTTGAATGCAAGCTACATATTCGCTTCTCATGCTTATTCTAATCATTCTCCGTCTGGATCTCGATTCAGCATGCATATGTCTTCCATCCTGTAATATCCATATTTCACATTCGCTCTATTTCATGTAACGTCTTTTTTTTCCCTAGCAACGGCTGCATGTACCTTCCCGTTTTTTTTTTCCTCCTGTATCTGTGAACATATCCGCTTGGCTTCTTGATCATAGCTTGTCTGTCGACAACCACTATTCTCATATTATTTCTCTCTCGTTGATACTCTTTCTCTCATCGACTTGTGGTTGATGGCGTCTTGCAGTGTCCCACAAAAGCGAACCTTTTCTGTTTCAGGTTCTCCTGTATAGTCGCAGAGGCAGCTTGTTCCGAAGTGTTGCCGGAACTGCAATTTCTTGAGCTCCTATCGTTTTGTCTTCTTTTCGATTCCCCCAATGTATGCTCCATCGGAGGAGAACAGTCAGGTGTCTAATACACGAAAAGAATCATTTCGTCAGTAAATAAACCAGGGTCACTGCGTAAGTACATGCTCCGTCGCAGTGTCATCGATGAGCCTCGGCGCTCTAGGCTGTATAGCGTTAGCTCTGTACTATGTAGAAGTTACTAACTAATCTATCTGTATGGAGTCGCATATAGAACGTGCTCCCCTTCGAGCCTCCAATTGGGCGGTCCAGCTCTGCAAGCTTGCTCTCCGCAGGCGCTCCAGCCAACCACACGATTTTCCTTAACAAAGTTCGGCAGAATAATAGTAGAGCTTACATAGTACACTTACTCCAACGTACTTACTACAGTACAGTTTGACATCGCAGTACTCCGTCTTACGTATTGTTTTGTCTTCCGGCCTGCGTCCAGCCCCGCACTGCAGCTAGCAGAAACGAGTTGTTCCTGAGGCATCATTCCAACCGCTCCTGCCCGCCGAACAGAGGGGGCAACCAGAGCAAAAAGGAACGAGCTGTCTGCTGCACTCGTGGCTTCTCGTTCTGTCTTCTCATTCACTGTCGACTGCCTCTGTCAGACTGTCACATTCCCCAACCGAGTATGCCGCCACCTCTTTCTTCCTTTCTACTTACTTCCTCGTGAACTACTTCCATGTCGCTCCTCTGACTAACCCGATGCAGGACGATCATTCTATCTCACCCCTCGCTTCGAATCAGCTTCCTGCTATCAGCTGTTACTGCTGCACTGCACTCACTGCGCTGTTACGAACAACTCATGCATTAGGCTTTGGGCTGTACCACTCGTTGCACTAATAGTCCATACCCATTCGCTGCTTGTGTCCATCTGTGAGTGCCTCGACCGCCTTCCATTTCCTGCTGTTCTCTCTACCTGAAGAAGGCTCAATGCATGAGCACCTTACGCCATGCACCTCGGGTTTCTTCCGCTCTGATGTGGTCCTTTCTCCTTCTATCAACGGGACGGCAACTAATCACACCCAAGACAGAAAAAGGGAAGCTTCTCTTGACCTTTCACGATCTACATCGTCATCGTGTTCGTCCGACCATCGTCTCGTCCCTCCGGCGATCAACTGTCTACTCCCGGTGTAAGGCTACGTTATTGAGTCGCAATGTTTATATAGCAAGAGATCTTTATTTCTTCGCCACATCACGCTCTCATTGCTTGGGTACGATCATCTACCGGACAGACATGAATGCCTTTGCTCACATTGATGAACACAGGTCAACGACTTCCTGCAGTGCCATTTGAGAGCACACTTGATCCCACTTACCAGTGTGAATACAGCTACTCTACCATTGCCCCGCTACTACTCCCCCGTGTAACATTTCAAGATGTACGTATTCTTTGATGTCGGCTCCGGCATCGGAAGACTATGCGAATCTCACTTTTGCGACGATTTTCCAATCGCGCCTCTTGTTCTTCTCGCGGCCACATTCCGGCATCCTAGCTTGCCTTGCTCTCAATAGCTGACGTTCAGTAAAGGAAGTTCGGAAAACAGATTCAGCGCAGGCAACTCGATCTTCCCGAATATGCGGCTAGCTTTGTCAACTACAAAGCTTTGAAGAAGGTGAGACCTCGTCAAGAAGTTGTCATGCGACTATCACTAACTCCGGGGCTGCCGCATAGCTTATCAAACACCTGAGTGCTACCCCGACGATTGCAGCGCAGGGTGCCCCTGCTCCCCCGGCCGATCTTGATCCTCAGTCAGCCTTGCGCGCCAATAAAGAAGTGTTCTTCTTCCGTTTGGTGCGTATTACTTCCGTGCGAGACCGTTCAGGGCTATATTCATTTTTATGGGACATGTAGGAGCGCGAAATTGAAAAGGTCAACGCATTCTACGTGCAAAAAGAGTCAGAGGTACGGAAAACTTTCCCCGTGCTTGTCAAAAGAAAGCCGGGCTAAGATTTGTTTAGTTTTCTACGCGATTAAAGACGCTTTTGGACAAGAAACGTGTCGTGCAGTCTCGTGCTCATGCAGACAAAAAAGCACCGACGTATTTCGTCTCCCTGTTCGAGGGCTTTTTGCAGTTCGATAGTGATTTGAATAAGCTGCAGGTGGGTTGAGGACTCGATATGCCGGTGGTCCAATCTAACGCAGTGAAATAGCAATTTGTGGAAATTAATGAAACTGCCGTTTCGAAAATCCTCAAAAAGGTATGTCTTGTATCAAATACTATTAGCATAACACAGCTAATTCTTTGTAGTGGGATAAAACATCAAAGGTGCGGATTATTGCGAAAAACTGTCGTTCAGACAAATAACTGACCGGTGAAAAGTCTCGCATGAAAGAGCTGTATCTGCAACGCGCCGTCGAAGTCCAACCATGCTTCAACCGAGAGGTTCTCCGCGATCTATCAGACAGAGCGACCACGGTGCGATTGGATTTAGAAGCCTGGGCAGAGGGAGAAAATATCCGCTTTGACGTTGCTCGAACAACTGAGCGGACAGAAACAGCGTTGAAAGATGAAGACGAACAAACAGACCTCCAGGTCCTCCACATGGCGGCTGCAGGAAACATTATCGCACTGCAAGAGTGGATCACGAAGCTTAGAACTACCCCAGATTCTCGTGACCGAATGACTCGTTTGTTCTTAGCCGCCGTTACCGACTTCTCCGACGAAATTCTAGGAGCCATTTTGGAAAGCGGTCTCGTGGATCTGCACGCAGAAGATGACATTAACGGGCGGAATTGTCTTCACGAGGCAGCTATCTCAGGCCAGACTTTTGTTTTCGAGGCCGGCCTCAAGAACGAAGTTGATATTTCTACGCCCGATGTCTACGGCAGGATTCCACTACACTATGCCTGTATACATGGACGCGTGGATATGGTTCGAAAACTTCTTGCTTCCGCCCCGGATTCGGTGAACAGTCTCGACCACGATAACTTCACCCCTCTTATTCACAGTATCGTGCGGAATCGGTTAGAATGTGCGAAATTGGTGCTAAACAACAATGCGAGAATTAATCCTACTTCCGACACGGATCACATCCCTTTGAACCTTGCCTGTCAGCATGGAACTGTTGCCATCGCCGAAATATTGCTACAGAAGGGAGCTACTCTGCTTCCAGATGCCGAAGGCCTTTACCCTCAGCACCTTGTCGCACGCTCTGGACGAGCTCCAGAGATGTTGGCGTTGCTCAAGAAGCACGGCGCGGACTTGGACCAGACCGACAAGCTCTATCAATGGACTCCGTTATTCCACGCAGCTAGTGAAGGTTGTGTGGATTGTCTACACACTCTCCTTGAGCTTGGTGTGGATACCTCTGTCCTTGACGAAAAGGGTTTGTCCGCTATGTATTACGCTGCTTGGGAAGGACATCTTGAATGCATGGCTCAACTCTGGTCAAAGCGAGATCCATCCCTACCTCATCGTCCTCTTGTAAGCCATCAAGTCGTACCCCAGATCGGTGGCTCGACAACTGGGTATGATGGTTTCCGCACCGACACTGGTCCATCGGCATTTAGCTCTGAAGGTCCCGATGGAATTCCTGATCTTGAACTTCCTCCTCCCATAATCCCGCTACGACGCTACGGCCATAACTTCTTGGACACTAAAGCTTTTGTCCAGATCTATTTTGACATTTCTAAACGTGGGCCGATTGTTTTCGATCAGAGTGGACGCTACCCGGCTTCTCGTCTTACCATGTCTTCCAAACTTTCGGATGTGATACCTCGCACTATCATGCTACCAGTTCAAGAGGACTCCCGGATCGTTACATTCCAGGTTGACACCCTAGAAAACTTTGTCATTGAGTTTGAGATATTCCCTACCTTTGGTTCCAAGGTGATAGCAAAGACAGTGGCTCTTCCATCACTCTTCTCCGCAGAAAATTCGAGTGCAGGAAGCTGCTCCCTGCCATTGTTCGACCCAAGATTGCGCTCAATTGGTCAGATTCGCTTCGACTTCCAAGTGATCAAACCTTACTACGGTGACCCGCTGGAAATCACACATTTTGCTACCTACTGGAAAGCAACCAATGCAATTGATGCTGACCACAATGGTCTGATTACAGGCTCAAGTCTATCTGGAGACTATGTGCAACTCTTTGTACAGCTTACCAAGGATAGAGTACCCATACTGTACCCAATGTTCTCTATCAACCACTTTGGCATTGACATACCCATCTGCACGATCACCTACGAGCAATTTACAACAATTGCTCGGGAACGTGGTATTGATACTCAAGCAGTACTCGAGAGTTTGCACTCGAAGACTGCAAACGATATGGCTTCCATTCACAAACAGCTCGCCCATTCCTTCTTGTCTTTACAGGATGTTCTCCTGCATCTTCCTACCGGTATCCATGTCAATCTCACCGTTCTCTACCCATCGCCCGCCGAAGAAAAGGAGCTCAGTCTCGGCTCTTTGGCAGATATCAACACTTTTGGGGACTGTATTCTCCACGTTGTTTTCGACCACGCCAGAGCATCGCGAGAAAAGAGCCCAGACTTTATGCGGTCGGTTGTCTTCACTTCGTATAACACCAACATCTGCACAGCATTGAACTGGAAACAACCCAATTGTAAGTCTTTCTCTTAGCTCAGGATACTTATATGGCTAATTATTCTTTAGACCCGGTACTCCTGTGCAACGACCTGGGACAGATTGGAGACTTTACTCGAGAAGCCAGCACATCTACAGCAATCAAGTCTGATGGCCACACTTCCATGTCCATCAAGGAGGCTGCACGTATAGCCCAGTCGAATAACTTCATGGGTGTGATTTGTCGGTCTAGTCTATTGGTAAGTCAATATACACCCTTTTTATAAGAGGAAATGACTAATGTCTGTATAGAATGTCATGCCAGCCCTCATTGAGACAATCAAAGAACAGGGTCTTGTGCTGATTGCCGACACCTCCGATGAATCAGCAACCTCGTCATTGACTACAACTACCACAAGAGCTGCCACAGATTGGGCATATAGAGCGCCAGAGGGCGTCAACGGCGTAATGAAAGCAACCGGAGTACTTCGGTTCAACGAAAGTATTGATATGTGATAACGACTTTCTGTAATACGGCTGAAGATGTTGAGCGAGGAGAAAAAAGTGTAGTATTTCCTCTGCAAATCAAATGATACCTGATGCCTTTGTTTTTTCTCGATAGATGACGGGAGGGTGGCACAATTGCTAGCTTTTGCTTGTTTCGTTTCTTGCTACATACTAATCAGATCATATGTCGTGAATCAAGTTGTCATAGAGCAATGAGTTCATCATGTTATTCGGCGTTTTTTCTTGTGCCGCGATCTCTGTCGGAAATTTGGAGGTTGTGTAAATTTCTATAGAATTTGCAATGAGTAAAGTCTCTGTAAGACTGAGGAATTTTTCATATAGAATACATGTAAGTTGAGTTTGTAGCTTAATAGGCGATGTAATACACGAGAGGACCTCCTCCTTCTAATCCAATATCTATATCAGGTGTTTCGTTCAATATCTGTGTTAGTGATCATATGAGCCTCTGAAAGGGTAAAGCAGGGGGAAGTAGTACAAAGCAGGCTAGATCGAGACAGGGTTCAATGCAGGTTGGGAGATTGGTCGATGAATGAGTGAGCGAGCTAAATCTATTTAGCAGCCTTGGGAGTCTTTTTGCCGATATTCCAGCCCCAGCTTCGCAACGTTTTGACGACTTTGGGCGTCACGGCGGCTGTGAGCGGGACGCGGAAGAAGATTAAGCTCTTGTGGACTGCGTATGCTATTGCGAGTTGTGTCCATATGCCTAAAACAATTAGTATGAATGGACTAATATTTAATCGATGATATGAGAGGGAAACATACTAGCTCCTTCATCGCTAAGTTTCTCCCTAGCTTCAGCAGCATCAGCATCAGCAGTCTCTCCCTCTAACGTCGCCCTCTCAATCGGCACAACAGAATAAAAAAGCTTCTTCGCCTCTTCGACAACTACATGCTCGTAGTGCCCAATTCGCTCGACGCCAAATAATCGCACAGCCGCGAAACAGAAAGGGAAATCCAGCGCAGAGAGCGCGAGGTAGACGCCTAGTGCTGMCCAGCCGTATTCGCGGGAGAGGGTTTTCATGCGCTGGGAGAAGGATTGGGATTGTTGTTTTGTCTGTTGTTGTTGGGATTGGTGGTGCGCGGTTTCATTTGTGCTGGTGGATGACGAGAAGCGTTTTTGTTTCGGTTGTTTGGAAGGATGATTGAACGGTTTCCGGGTATGTAATGAAGGTCTGGATTGGGCGACTCGTCTCGAAGATTGAGAGAATTGCTGTGATATTATTGTGCGCTGTTGCTGCTGGAGAAGCGGTTGTCGCACCAGGGATCTTGTTGTTATGGACTGTGCCTGTTGTCGCAACAGTCGGGATATGGTTAGAGCGACTGGCGGCATGTTGCGGGTCGAGGGTGTGATTAAGAATTAATATAGTAAGGATAACAAGTCGAAATAATGATACAGATATTTGAGAAAAGGAAAATGTGGTCAAATCGTTAGAAGAGGCGTTCAGTCATGGTGAACCGCTGTCATATACGGGTGATGATGATGGAATGAATGTCTTCCAGGATCTTCTGAGGAATTAAAAATTATCTCCGGCCACCGAAACGCCGGCAAGCCGGTAACTTACACGGCTCTTACAAAAGTTACAGTACACCACTAATAGCTGGACTAACCCTTTTCTGATCTAACTTTGACTTGCTTGGATTATTTGTCCAGCATCACCTCCGTCGCAGTCAACGCAATCAATCGACCATTGGGAAAACGCTACATATTCACATCATCTGATTGATTTGTAACATACAAAGGAGGATGCCGCCCAGGCTTCCATCCGAGGCATTCTGCCTCAACCGGTCCAGCTGGACTGCGCAATTTCTCCTCGATACAACTACCAAACGCTTCTTCGGCATCAGATCCCTCACTCCCCCCAAAAGCACCAATTATAATGCCGGTCCAGATCTTCCTCTCCTCAAATCCACACCGCAAGCTGCCCTCGAGCGCCGACTAAAAGCAAATACGATGCCGCTACGGACGGGGCTGTTGGCGATCAAGAAGGGTATGACCGGTTTATACGACCCTGAGACCGGCAAACGTACCCCGTGCACTGTCCTACAGCTCGATCGATGCCAGGTGGTTTCCCACAAGACATTGGATAAACATGGATACTTTGCGGTGCAAGTCGGTGCCGGTTTCAAAAAGCCGCAACGATTGACGAAGGCCTTGCTGGGACACTTTTCGGTAAATGAAGTCGCGCCCAAGAGATATGTACACGAGTTTCGAGTCAAGGACGAAACTGGGCTGCCGGAAATCGGCCGCACGTTGTCGGCAGATTGGTTTCAGGTGGGACAGTATGTTGATGCGCGCTCGAATACGAAGGGTAAGGGATTTGCGGGTGTCATGAAAAGGCATGGTTTCCATGGTCAGGATAGGAGTCACGGTGTTAGTTTGACCCATCGTTCGATGGGTTCGGCTGGTCCTAGTCAGGGTGGTGGTTCTCGTGTCTATCCTGGAAAGAAGATGGCGGGAAATATGGGCAATTTGCAGAATACACTACAGAATTTGAAGGTTTTGGAGATTGACGCCGCAAATGGTATTATCGTTGTCAATGGTATGTGCTCTCATCATGACGTTTTACAGTGTAAGAATACCCTTTGCTAATTACATTGCAGGCTCTGTCAGCGGACCCAAAGGCTGTCTCGTCCAGCTCCAAGATGCGCTCAAGAAACCATGGCCAAAGGTCGAGTCCACACCTCTACCGCAAACCATGGATAAATGATCCAGGGGATATCAATTTTAATTTCATGTCTATAAAATGTACTATTATACAATGTATTTTGAGGTGGGCGTCGGGCTATCAAGAACTCATTTTTGGAGCATGCTCTCAGTTCATCACCCTTATTGATACAATTTTTAAGGAATCCGCAAGTATGGCGCTGTATGCTGTGTGACTCTCTTCGCTCGAATTTAATCGGACAAATTGAATGGGTCTTGATCCGTTTCCAGTAGTTGGATGATTTTTCCGTCCTCGGTCTCAAGACTCCATGCCTCTGTGCGAAACTATTTTAAGGCCAGCTATTAGCAGCTTTCACGATTTCGAGCATTGAGTTTTCTAGATAGAGGTCAAAGAAACTTACATAACTCGTCCGATCAGGTCTAATGCTCTTGAATCGCATCTTGCCCTTCGACTTTGTTCCCTTGACCCAGTAGGATATCTCGATCCGGCCATGCAACTGATCCATCGTCCCACTGATCCAAGGAATCTTATGAGCAAAGTAAATCTCATCTCCCAGAATCTCACGAGCCTGCTTCGAAGTCCTCAGGGCGTACAGCGTACTGCTCACAACGCTAGATGACGACTTTTGATAGTTGAAGATACCGAACATGGCGGCCCCCACGAGGACGGCGAATATAGGTAGTGTGCGAGCCCATCGGAATTGTGATTCTAGCGCTGGTAGTTCTCTGTCGGCGCGGCGGTCGAGGAGGGGGCCTGAGTTGGCCGATGGTGCTGGTATCAATGAGCGTCGTTGGTTTCGGAATGGGCTAACATTCTTCAATGGCGTGGTGCGGCGGGTGGAGGCGCGCAATGCGCTTGGGAAAAGAACTCTTGCGGAATTCATTTGATATGTAATTGCCCTTTCTCTGTGGTCAATTATGGGTTGGGTGTACTCGAACTTGGCTACTGACGTTGACGGTTAGAGGGTGATAAAATTGACAGGCAATTGGGAAGTATGCGGAGCGCCGGCTTGGCGCTGCGGAGCGGAGACTAAGTCATCCAACATGCATCATCAGATGTCAGTGCCGCCTGCTTTTCACATTTCAGTACTTCACAGCAATATGGCTGCAACTTTAAGGAGGACGTTTCGCTATCCGGGTGAGGATGATCGCCATGATGGTGAATCTAGGGAAGAGCTAGATGAACAAGGTCAGATTTCCCGGCCATTATTGTGCAACCCTAGCATAACAAATTTATATGTTGCCTTTAAGGAATTAGTGTGCTGATTTCAAGATAGAGCAGGAGGATATAATCAAAAATCTACAGCAAAGGAATGAAACGGACAACAGGTTCTATCAAGTACGAATTCGCCAAGTAACACGAGCTGCTAAACATGTTCTTACCATGGATGTTTCAACAGACAGTATTCGCGGTTGTGCCTCTCATTGCTATAATCGCCTATATCCCCGGATTATTTTCATCTTCAGCAACGGCCGGACAGAGAGTGATCCATGTCATATGCATACTGTCTCTTACAGCCACAGCATATATTATGCAAAGCAGTTCCTTTTCCGCATCAAAGGATAGTGTTCGACCTATCCTAGCGACAAGCGATCGAGATACATGGTCTTCGAAAGCTTTGAGTGGGGAAAACAGACAGTACCTCGTCCTTGTCAACTCCGTGTTGTGTGCTCTACTGGCTCTGGCATCGCGGTATACAGTTGACACGGTGTTGTGTCTTCTCCCGGGTGGTAAGCGTATCCCATGCAAGGAATCTAACCGTTATCAGACACTAAACAGAGCTACATGTGCAGCCTTCCTAGCCATCACATCTCTGGCTAGACGAGTCATCACTGAAGTTGATGTTGGCGAACTTGAGAAGCTCCGATACGAATACAAAGGAGCATAGGAAAGGTATCAATTTGGTAATGGCTGAAGATCGAGTTGCGTGTTCTGTAGTGACTAATGTATATGAATCATGGTCAGCATTAGGCAACAGAGTTGAAATATGAATGCGATCTGTCATTACGCTATTTAGAACAGTGTGGCAGTAGACTTGAACAACCATTATTGACATATGGGCCATTAAAGCGAGATGGTATCCTTTCTAGCTAGCTCAAAGTGACAGGAAGTAAAGGCCCCATACAACGAGATAACCAAATCTAAACACCGTCCGAGAGTTCCAAATCTGAATTCTCATAATAATTTGCGATTCTCACGGCCCTCCGTCGCTTGTCACCATTCTCAGGATGATGATCTGTCTCCAAAGTCTGCGGTGGGTTCCTGCCCTTACGCCATACCTTAAAATCGTCGTCTTTCTCACCACGACGCCGTTTCTTCCTCGAGTTTTCGGGGGTCGGCAAGGGTTCATCTTGGAATGGAAGAATATCGGATGTGATGATCGTGGCAGCATTGGGGCTCGGCTGATCCTTGTATGTTTGTGCTATAGCGTGCATGTGCTCTTGGCCCAATCTTAAGCGGACAACCAATTGACCTTTATTTTTCCGAGGACGTGATTTGCTCTGGACAACTGGTATGTGGTTTGCTGCACGTGGAAGAGCACCATTTTCACCGCCGATGGTCGTTTGTAATAGGCCTGGGTCTATACCATACGTTGCGTTGCCATCCGTGGTAACGTCCTGAGTGAGATCTACATGTAGCCTATTGCCAGAAGGCATCTCAAATCGAATTGCAGCAGCGTCACGGAGAATTTCCTCCTCACTCCTCGTCAAGCCATGCACGGCGCTTGACTGAGTTAATTGGTGTACTCTTGCAGCAAGCTCGGGCAGGTGGACTGAAGGATCATATATGTCAAAATTATGGGATGGCGCAGCGGGTGGTCCACCGAGGGCTGGATCAATCGGAACACCATCATGAAAGGTAGATTCTGTATTTGAGTACCCATTTTGCACAGGTTGTTCAACGAACAATGCATCATCGTCTTGAACTGCGAAAGCTTCCTGCATCTTCGCTTGCTCTGCTTCTGCTTGGTGTCTCTGTAACCGCCGGGTCGAGTCGGAGGTACCATCTCCGGCTTTCTTCAGCCAGCCAATATTTGAGTGGCTGAAATTGACAAGAGCTTCGACACTTCGTGGATCGGCTACTTTCCTCGTATCGTGGCCTAGTGTAAGACCCTTCGGTTCGTATGGCTGGGTAGTGAATTTCCGGCGACAGGCACCGCAACTACATATTTTCCGACACCTTGGGCATTCCCAGCGATACGTTTGCATCACCTCCTGAGGCTTGATCTCAAATGCCCTGAAAAGACTACCATAACAGTAGTGCAGCGAGCAAGTAAGACAGAATGCGAGCTTCCAAGTAGGCTCAAGAGCTTTGCATATGTGACACCTAGCTTGTTCCTTGGCTAGCTTGTCCCTGGGATGAACTTTCCTCTTCTTTACGCGCCGTTCATCACCACTACCTTGGTCATCCTCGTCATCTTGGCTATCGAGTCCTTCTCTTTCGTCGAATGTATGCTTTGTAATGTCAACCCATGGTCTTCTCATCAATTCCAACTGACAAACTTCGGCTAGTGTTCTGTGACCTAGATGCAAACGTTCGGTAGACAGAGATACGTATCTATCCTCTTTGGGATTCTGCATTTTGAGGTTCTGCATTCTGCTTATTTGCTTCCCCCAAGTTTCGTGCTTCCGAACCAGTTCCTGCCATGGAAATTGCTCGACCCATTGGAGGTTGGAGATGCAGCCACAGCTTCTACCCATCGCGTAACATTCCATGCAAACATCGTAACAATCATCTTCGCCATTTGCAAACTTCCCCACGCAATGTGTACATGTAAGAAACCGATTGAAGATATTGCATCGACAATAAGAACACGTAACGTTGCTATCATAGGGTAAAAATTCAACCTTGCTCTCTTCAGAAAACTCGTTCGAAAAGCTTTCAGAGAGCATGATGGCTGTAAACATCGCGTATAGTTTTTTAAAGTCTTTCTGTAGGTGGCGAACTTTAGTCGTCTTGGTGTTGAGCCTCTCGGCAGCAGCGAGAAGTCCCGAGTATTTTTCCAATGTGAAGTAGATGATTGACTTGTTTTTGTACTGCTCATCTCGACAAACAGTTCTTGCACGTGGGAGCGCCTCCTCGAGTGCCATTTCTAGTGTTTCAACGGTCGTACGATTCCACGCGACCTTCATTGTCCGAGTGCCTCGATTCCACACCTGGTGGGGCGCCAAAGGCGGAATGAGTATGAAATCGCCGGCTCTTTGTTCAACAACGTAGGTAGTAAATGGGGCTGCTTTCCAAGCACTTATTTGCGCAAAATGATCTTCCAAGTCGATGTCATGACCAAGGATGGAAGACCAATATTCGGAGACTAGATGGTGGTCCTTAGTCTCGGTCATGAACCAGATCGAAGAGCCAGGCTTTGTCCGTTTTCCATGCTCGAAGGTTCCTGTCGAGGTTTCCACCATGATATTATGTCCAAGAGTCGCGCACATTTCTTGATGGCAAGGGGTATATGTGCCTTCATGACCGATGTAACACATAAGATTTTCTGCCCGCATTGGGGTTGGAAGACTGCTCATTAGATCGCCAGCTTTTGCAAAGTCTTGTGACAAATAGGTCGGATCGAGCGTCGATTCGTTCATGTAGAACAAAAAAGGCGGTATGATATCCCTCAGCTTTTCATGCCAAACATCGGGACAATCGATATCCTTGAGATAGATCCGCTGGCGCGTTGGTTCAGTGAAATTTTGGGGGGTAATTTGCTCCGCCAACATAGGCATATTGCTGAGATAATGTCCGATGGAAAGAGGGATGTTGGTTTTTGCTGTGAGGTTTCTCGCAACCTCCGCTACAACATCCAGTTAATTTAAACGCCTTTATACGTATAGCATGAAAGTGTCAGGAAGAAGCTAGTACATACACTTCGAAGAAAGATTGTCTCTCAGCCATTGCTCTGCAAAAATCCACTTTTCGAATCTGGTATCGTAGCCCTCCACGACCAAGGGCTTCCCACCAGTTATCACATGCAAGCGGACAAGTTTCTCAAAGTTCTCTAAACCTTGCTCATAGATTGCATCGCAAGGTATTCTAACAACCCATTCAAAGTTTGGTGTCGATTCGACTAGCGCGGGCACATCGATGTTTGGAGGGATCGGCTCGAAAGCCGCCTGCGGTCGCTGGGCTGGCATGATGTCACTTTCGCCTGTTTCCTTTCAGAAACCAAGGCCGTTTAATTAATTAACATGTGGGCGCCTGTATTCATGCATGCGAGTCTCGCAGGTGGAATTTCGGGTCTGGGAGAAGCGACGAGCGCGAAGGAATGCTTGTCGCAATCTGAGTTGTTGGTGATAGATGCTCGAGTAGTGACAAGAGTCGCGCTAGGATGGCAAGCTGATAGAGGGTGGCGTGCCCCACTCGGGCACAATGAATGTCGCCAACCCTGATCCAAGATGTTGTGAGGAGGTTGTAAGAGCGAGCAATGGTCGAGGCTCACAGAAAAAGAGCGATGAATGTACATATACATAGTAAGAATCCTGTGGAGAGAGCTGGTCGCAGCTGGCCAATCACAATGCTCTGCGGAGAGGGACCCACCCATCGCGGAATAATTCAGTAGCTTCGTCGCCCATTCACCTTGAAGTTGTTGACATGTGTATTACTTATTACCCGTGACAATGAAGTCGTGTCCTTGACAAGCTGACTACAGTTTTCTTATACTCTCACAATTGAGTAAAGATTGATCGAAGAAGCCATTGGCCGCGACGTGAGGCTCCCAGCAAGCTACGATGCCCCTCCTGGCTAAGCACATGCCGATGAGGAGTCCTCTACACAATGCAGTGCGGACGCTACGGTTTCAATCGACACGATGTCCTACCAACTTTTACTATAAGATCAGATACTCTGCTGCAGTGGCCGCTCGCCTTCATTGCACATCAGATCATCGTCACCCGAGATTACCGAGCCTCGAAGCACCGACATCCTACGGGCCGAATACGGTTGCGAAAATCCAGACACGAGCTCTCCGTCAATCTTCATATAATAAATCATCAGTACAGTTAGCAGCGCCAGCATCTGCGCCAGCACTGTATTCTCCACCGCAGACCGGCCTCCTGTCCTACCTCCCCAAATCTTGGATACCGTACGCCGAACTCATACGTCTGGATAAACCTACCGGAACGTACTATCTCTTTTTCCCATGTCTTTTTTCGACGCTGCTTGCCGCTCCACTAGCTACGCCAATGGCATCACCCGCAGAAGTACTCGCATATTCAGGGCTTTTCTTCAGCGGTGCGTTAATCATGCGCGGGGCGGGTTGTACGATCAATGATCTTTGGGATAAGGATTTTGATCCCCACGTGACACGCACGCGCTTCCGACCTATTGCACGAGGTGCAGTGACTCCAGAAAAGGCCATCGTATTCACCGGAGTACAACTTTTAGCAGGCCTAGGAATACTCCTTCAATTTCCTCTGCAGTGCTTATACTACGGCGTTCCAAGCCTGTTATTTGTCGCAACATATCCACTGGCCAAAAGAGTTACAAACTACCCACAGGCAGTCCTTGGATTGACATTCTCCTGGGGTGCTGTCATGGGATTCCCAGCTCTCGGTGTGGATCTACTGAACAATACCGATGCTCTACTATCTGCCGCGGCTCTCTATAGTAGCTGTGTGGCCTGGACCGTGCTATATGACATGATATATGCGCATATGGACATCAAGGATGATGTAGCTGCCGGTATTAAATCTATAGCTCTCCGACATGAACACAATACCAAGACGGTCCTCTCGGGGTTGGCTGTCACTCAGGTATCACTACTTGCACTTGCCGGTTGGGCTGCTGGTGCCGGACCGTTATACTTCGCAGGCACTTGCGGGAGTGCTATTATGTCACTTGGTATTATGATTTGGAGAGTCCGTCTAAAGGATGTCAAGAATTGCTGGTGGTGGTTCAAGAATGGCTGTTGGATTACCGGTGGAGGTATAGCATTGGGTCTGGCCGGAGAGTACCTTGCCCAATATTCGGGGTACTATCAGAACGGGGACGATGCGAGGAAAGAGGTTGATGTGGTGCGCTCTTAGATCATCATAGACTCTAAGTGGAGCAACTGTAAGATACGAGCGTATGTACATAGAAAGGCTAGCATAGATGTATCAATAATACAACAAACATATATATACTCGGCACGCAATTGATGCCAAGCATCGACGTAGCTCTTCCGCGGACTGGCGGAGGCAAGAAAAGCTTCCCGTACTTGGCCTATCGCATCCAAGATTATTAATCCCACCCTTTCAAATTCGCAAAACAACAACTCACTCGAGCTTCTGATCTCGGAAGGCTTCTCATCTCAATCATATTCACAATGTTCTCGCGATTCGCTTTAAGAGTATGTACACAGGACTAGTGATCATTCTGACCATCGCTCGACTCACATGACTGACCTCTCATAGCAGCCATCTCGCGCCGTTACGGCAGCGACCAAAGCAGTCAGAGCCCCCAGTCCATGGTCTCTGGCATCCTCGAGTCCCGCCGCTATTCAATTTCGTCGTCTCCTATCCACCGAAACCAAAGCCGCCATCGACAAGGCCGTTGAATCGGCACCGGTCGTGCTGTTCATGAAAGGAACCCCCGAAACACCACAATGCGGTTTTTCGCGAGCAAGTATCCAGATTCTGGGATTGCAGGGAGTTGATCCCAAGAAGTTTACGGCGTTTAATGTTCTTGAGGATCCTGAACTTCGGCAAGGTATGCACGCAACCGCTTGTAGGCGGCTCGTGGGTCATCGACTGACGATTTATACTTGATACAGGAATCAAAGAGTACTCCGACTGGCCGACGATACCCCAGCTCTACGTCGACAAGGAATTTGTGGGAGGCTGCGATATCTTGATGTCTATGCACCAGAATGGTGAATTGGCAAAGCTGCTCGAGGAGAAGAATGTCCTCGTTGCGGCTGAAGAGTAATTGACATATCCATGTATAAAGCAAATATCATAATATTGTATAACAAAGTTTCTGGAACTCCAATCATTCGTACTCTTCATACATCATGGTTCAAGTCCAGACAATGGACCAAACAGTAGTCATTGAAGGAAGGTCAAACGCCAATATGCTATGCAAGCTAATTCTAAAACCTATCCCAGCAAACCACCTAGAACAACCCTGCTGACTCCTCCAATTTCGCTTTTGGCGCCACTTCTACTCGCATCTTCAAAGTCTCTGACGACACCCGCAACCATGACCTTGCGCAGCTTTGCATCCGTCTTAGTAAACAACTCGCCCAAGGCTGTGGTACATACAGCAGGCGAAGAAATCAGACTTGTAAGTCTATTATAACAGTCAATTAATACATCGCAAAGCGTCACGAATGTTTCGAAAAAGTCTGGATCAAATGGAAGTGATGGCGTCAAAAGATATGTGTATTCCTCTCCCGGAAGTAGATCAGAAGAATCGGTGTTGGGGAAAGATGTAACCGCCGATGCAGCAGTCGCCGAAGATGCAAGATTACCCGTCATCGCTTTGACGTCTGATGAGTCACTGAAATGCATGGGTAGACCGATTTCGTTGGCTGAGCTTGCTCGCCTGGCTTTATTGCCGGTGTATGTTGCCCTTTTGAACATTTGAGGCAGTCGTGCGCGCACCAGGTTTGATGAAAAGTTCCCATCTGGATTATGGACTTGTTGAAATGTTTCGAATTCGAGTAAGAGGGCATGGAGAGCACGGAGGTATTCCATAGGTGTTGAATGTGCGTCTAATATAGGTGGGAGGGAGAGGCCGAGGAGGAGGAAGTTGATTGCGCGACGAGAGAGCCTTTTGGGATCAAAGTAAGGCATTCGCATGAGGTCGTGTCGAGAGAAATGTACAGTGTTGAACCAATATACCCGTCCTTCGTGGCTATATTGGAAACGGAATTAGCCGTCTCGGACTGGACATTTTTACATTGGACGGATGGTAGAGTACTCACACTTTCCGTAGATAGCCCAGGGTAGAGACACGTTTGGCAGACATGTCATGAAGATGTTGATATATCGAGGACGCACTCTGCGGACCGAGACCAGGTCCCGCCCCCGCGGGTAAAGGAGGCATTCCACTCATTGTTCAATGACCTGTCCCATGTACTATGAACTAGAAAGAGAGAACGAGCGGTGGTCATGCAGCCATGTTGGGTCAGGAATTTGCAGCGTGCAGACAATTTCCAAGCTCAAACAGTAGCTATATCCTTCGATGGATTGCGACCAATATCCACTCCCAAGGTAGGCGATTCGCTAAGTCGTGCGGGGAAGTATAAGATGGTATTTGATGCTGAAATCGAATTTGGCAATGTGTACGGCAAATTGAGTAGTATCTATTGCAATAAGCTGGTGAGCGTAAGACTGTGTCACATCAAATGTACAAGCGTTGACGGCGTGCTCTTTGTTTGACCGGAGACTTCGCAGCGACAGGGGTAGCAGATTGATAAATTGACTCCTTAAATTCTTATCGCATTGCCGATTAAGTACGGGACCACGCTAGACCATTTCCAGCCACTGTGACCCCACGTCTCTTTTCCCTAAAAGGGGTACTAGCTCCAACTCTTTGCCAGGACATTATATCGTCAAGCTTTGCTTTGTACGATCATTGATACTTTAAATTGATCTCAGTTATTTATTGTCTCGAGTCACTGCGATCCAAGTATACAATATAGACTGATGTCTGATCCCGAGGTCCCTCTGCCCGGCCAATGGCCAGTCGATCCCCAAGAAGATGTTCCCATCTCAAAGGACCGCATATGGGTTGATGGATGCTTCGATTTCAGCCACCATGGTGCGTCCTTTCCTGAAGTGTCGGTGGACATGAGCTAATGCTCTAATGCATTGATCAGGCCATGCAGGTGCCATGTTGCAGGCGCGCAAATTGGGAAAAGAGCTCTACGTTGGCATTCACTCGGACGAAGCGATTCTCGAAAACAAAGGCCCGACTGTGATGACGTTGTCCGAACGGTTAGCCAATTAACCTGTCCACCGGAGATAAAAATGTACTCGTGCTGACTCTTCTTTGTTCCGTTGCAGTGTTGCCGCTGTCGAAGCATGCCGGTGGGCTACAAAATCTATTCCCCACGCTCCTTACGTCACAACGCTGCCCTGGATATCACATTACGGTTGTCAATATGTCGTCCACGGCGACGATATAACATCCGACAGTAACGGTGAGGACTGCTACCGCTTCGTCAAAGCAGCCGGTCGATTTCTAGTCGTGAAGCGAACACCTGGTATCTCCACAACTGATCTGGTCGGCCGAATGCTTCTATGTACCAAGAACCATTTCGTCAAATCCGTCAAGGATATCCTCGAGGGCAACGAAGGCTCAGATAATGCTGAGGACAGAAAGGCGCACGGTGCAGACCTCATGCAGAGACTGCGCGACTATGCGACAGACGAAAGCGGTCATCGACCTGGTCCCGAGGTATGGCTATGGAACGGCAGTGATACGGCCAAGATTAATCAGGTTGTCGAACAAGCCGGGAAATTTGAAGCGTTGATTAATGGTGTTGCGCCGAAACCGGGGCAGCGTATCGTGTACGTTGACGGAGGGTTCGATCTATTTTCCTCGGGACATATTGAATTTCTTCGACGAGTGTGGGATCTTGAAGAAGCCGAAGGTCGTAAGAGTGGTTGGTACGAAGAGAGTGCAAAGCAAAAGAGAATCGAGGAGCAAGGCACCGACTACGGCCCAGCATATATTATTGCAGGTATTCATGATGATTCGGTCATCAATCACTGGAAAGGCCTGAATTATCCTATTATGAATATATTCGAGCGAGGACTATGCGTTCTACAGTGCAAGGTACGTATTGCTAAATCTGCCGGTGCGACCATGACCGCTAATTACCGCAATTTAGTACATAAATACAATCATCTTTTCAACACCATTCACACCAACCGAATCATTCCTACAAGCAATGCCATGGGGTGTTCCTGACGTCGTCTACCATGGACCCACAACCTTCATCCCCTTAACATACGATCCTTATGTTGCCCCGAAACAAATGGGTATCTTCAAAGAGGTCGACAGCCATCCATTCCAGCATGTTAATGCTGGCGAGATTGTCGAGAGAATCCTCAAGAGCCGTAGTGCTTATGAGGAGAGGCAACGAGCAAAATTACAGAAGGGTGTTGTGGAGCAAGACGCCAGGGACAAAGAGTTAGCCTCGCAAGAAACCAACCCCGGACCGCAATAGTGAACTCTGGATTCCCGATAACGATTCGAAGAAGATATTCTCATCATCCTCTGCAAAATTGACTTTTACATAGACAGTCATCGATTTGCGAGCTAGAAATAATAGCTTTGTGAACATAAATTCACATTCTCATTCATTGACGCGGAGTCGAGAGGTCAGTAGTATGACATTCAGTAAACCATCAAAAAGCAGAGTAGGTGGCTTATTGGGCCAAGTCTCGCACAAAAACACAACGCTTTTATCTATTGTATGTACAGTAAGTATATGCTGGTCACAAAACTGGCTCATCAAGTGTATCAAACGCCGAATCAGTATCCCAATGCAAGTCTATAAAACAGATGCATGCAATCGCTCAGTCGAGTAAGGTATATCGAGAAAACAAATGAACGTGTCGTAAAATTCTATGGTAAAGCGCGGACAAATCGGTGAGTCGACTTAAGAAGTTTGCAGCTGCTTCTCGAGTTCTTTCTGTTCGCCAAACACGCGCCGACTCATTTCAAGGACGGCCTCGAACCCTTCGCGGCCTCGCTTGGCATTTTCCCTGAATCGTTCGACGCTAACTTCTTCCAACTTGTTCTTCATCTTCTGCCATCCTGTGCAGAGTGCGGTGATCTTGGCTTCTTGTCGAAAGTCGGTCTGCTTGTCTGGCAATGACTGAGACGGCTGGTAGGTGACTGTCTCTCGGACATTAAGAACGTTGGCCCATGTGAGATTGGTTGAGCACATGGTAACTTTTTTGGTGATCGGGTCGACGTATGAAACTTCATAAACATATGACACTTCGCTGCCTCCAAAGAGATTGAGGACCCATTTCGGCGCGGACTGATAACAGGTTATGAGACGCTCAGTGCGTAACTATAGCAAGCAGTTGTTAGCTTATCATTCTCGGACGGTAAACACGGTAGATGGGTAGTCATACAATGCCTGTTGATGGCTCGATGGCCCTCGAAAGGGTATCAACGGCCTTCACGTGCGTCGACTTGTCATTCCAAGGGCAGTACTTGCGCCAGTTTGCCGTGGAAACTTCACCCCACGAGTAGTCGAAAGTGCAGTCCGAAGAAAATACTTTCATCTTCTCTCTTTCGCTCTCTTTTCGCCTTCCCAAGAAGTACGATCGGCCGGATGAGTGTATTCAGATGCGATGATTCACACTTTCAATCGTGTTTCTTCAAGTGGATTTAGGTTGGTGAGTCACAATATTTTAGCAACGCTGACAACGGACTTTTATCGAATGAAGGTGTGATAATCACACTGACGTTGAAGCAAACATAAATATACTAAGCAACAAGGATGGCGAAATGTCGACGGTGACAGTGAATGTGGGTTGGAGATATGGAGGAATGATGTGAAAAATTATGGGTCTGGAAGGATGATTTAATGTGAAGTCCTGAACCGCTTCGGGGCAGCAGCGGGTCAGGGAAGGCACGAGCCAACCAGAATATTTTTTTGCAAAATTTGCCGCTCTTGCCTCATCGCCGTCGGCCCGTCTGATTCGCCGAGCCACGCCTGACTTCCCGAGAAGTCCCGCAGCGAGAGCGTTTTCCCGTATTTTCACTATCTTTACGCCTCTGGGACCGACGGGTGGCGGTATTTGCAGGGGACAAGGTTGGTGCTTCGGTATTTTTGCGTATTGCTAGTGTATGGCTTACCATCCACATCGATCTGATTCGATTCTGACATGTGAAAGCGACTTTTACATCATACGTACTCTGCTGGACAATCAACTAACTTAGTATCCAAGCATAACCTGAAGCACGTAACGATATACTCAGACTGATGACTTGCAATGCTCTCCTATTAAATGCAGAGCACGCCCTTATCGCAATGCATGACCCGGCATCCAAAACTGGCCTGGCCTGGCCGGGGCATGGGTGAGCGATTAAGGCTAGGAACGCGTCTGCGATGTCGCGATGACCAATCGCGCTCCCTTCCCCGTAAAATGGCTTGCTTCAGCTTGTGTTGACAGCTTGATATTCCACTCCCCTTTTTCCACCACCAGTCTCTCCTTTCAATAAAATATACAATCGCAAGCGCCTGAAAAAAGCCAACATAACAATATATTCAATTAATTCTTTACATATCAACATGCCCGTCGAACTAAGAAAGCGCAAAGCGGCTCCAAGCCAGCCGGAGCCTGCGCAGAAAAAGGCAGCCACAGCCAAAACAACCAAGAAGGCTGCTCCCAAGGCCGAAAAGGCCACTGAGGAAGTTAAGAGCAAGAGCACCGCTGCTAAACCCGCAGTCCCAAAAGTTGGCGATGTGATTTCCTTGGAAGGATTTGGCGGGGAGTTGCAGACTCAGGACGGCGCATCGACTACTTTGCAGACTTTGATCGCTTCGAGCAAAGCCGGCGTGGTTTTGTTTACATACCCGCGCGCGTCAACCCCAGGATGTGAGTTCTTCAGATCTACTTTCGTTGTCCGGATCATCTGTCTAGCAAATTGCTAACGACGTTTCTTCAGGCACCAAACAAGCCTGCATGTTCCGCGATGGATATGAAAATCTCACCTCGACTGGTCTCGCAATCTACGGTCTGTCCACCGACTCTCCCAAGGCCAACACAACTTTCAAGACCAAACAGAACTTACCATACCCGCTACTTTGCGATGTTAATGCCACTTTGATTGGTAGCTTGGGTTTGAAGAAGTCGCCAAAGGGCACAGTACGCGGTGTCTGCGTGATTGACAAGGCAGGMAAAGTTCTTCTCTTGGAGCCTGGTAGTCCAGCTGGAACCGTTGAGGCAGTTGAGAAAATTGTGCGCGAGAGCCCGATCAAGGATGGGGATAAGGAAGAATCTAAGAAGGAGGCTGAAGAAGCTGAAGAGGAAAAGGAATAGGCATTGTGATGAGGTGTGACTTGGATCAATCAAGACATCCTCAGTGCCAAATATGGGCGGCTGAGTCTTGTAATTTTATCAGTGGTAATTGTACGTAATAGGAAACACGAAATTGGTTCAACTTTTATCTTCCAGTAAGTGCTATTATTTTGGTTGAAGCTTGAGATTGATATCCTGTCGGTCCGGAAAAACGTTGTTCCTCCTGTACCGCAACCTTCGTTCCCGAATCGACTCCAAACACATACGACATCGAGACATAGACTCCATATTCAGCAGACTCGTAAGTGACCAACCCGCTCAAGAGTGCAAGTTAGCACACCAATTAGTCAGTCTACTAACACTCCCACACAGAACATGTCTCGAGAAGTGGCGAAAGCGGCTAAATCCGCGTCGAACGCCATCGCTATTCACAAGGTATCACCACCTTGGCAAACCTGAAATCTAGTCAACATACTGAGTATTCTCGCAGAAATACACCGTCCAGTCGACTGGTATCTGGGAAGTGATCCGACGCACACTGGCCGTGGACCCTACCCGATCGACTGGTGTCCCATTGAACCCTCAATTCCGTAACCCACCACCCGGTGCTCTACCACCTCAATCATACGACGACCCCGTCACTCTCCCCGCCGCCGACCTCGCAGACAACCCTTACTGGAAGCGCGATGTCCGCCGCAACTACCCTCAGCTCAGCGTTTTCAGCCAAGGTGACGTTGCCGGACTTTTGACCTTTGGAAACAAGCAGGCGCCTAAGGAAGATGTTCTCCAGCTTGGAGAGGCCGGTGAGAAGCAACTAGTTGCTGCCAAGCAGGAGGGAGAAGATAAGGGATTGGCAGCATACTTTGAGAAAGATAAGAGCAGTGTCAAAAGCATTTTGGGACCTGATGGTTTGCCACCTCTTCCCGCCAGACTCAACAACTCGGCCAAGTACGAATTGGGATCTGGTCAGGGATACCCAGAGAAGTATGCTTTTTCTGTCACTTACATCATTTCTATATTGGAAAGAGACTAACTTGATACTAGATACCCGTGCCGCACATTTGTTTAGTTTCTCGAAAGATGCGGGTTTCATTTGATAGCTGTCTGGGTGTTCCTTTAGTGTTTCTACGTCCTAGACTAGAATATGTATAGCACGAATCAACAAGTTCATTATTTTCTAAATGCTCATCAAAATCTGCTGCCGATGAATTCTTCGTATAACCACGGATCTTATAATCTTGAGATTGCGTACGTCAATGTCTTCTACGATACTTTACGGATGTTTACTTTGATTCATTACTTTACGAACGGCTACACGCCGTGTTCGCTCATCCTTATCATCATCGAAGCTCAGTTGCTAGATTCTCAAATTATAATACATTCGGATTACGGATCGTCATATGGAGAGCCATGCCGGAAATTCAACACGGATCATTTAACAAATAACACATGCTGAAAACCTAGATCCCTTAGTCGAAAGGGTTGGTGCGAGTTCCCCACCATGTCAAGAACAAACTGAGACCGACAGTCTCGAATACCCTGCTGACAGCGCCAATGGCGACGGTATCTACGGGGCGCTTTTCGGTGATAATTGCAGAGATGAGCTGGTAGCAGTTAGCATGATTGCCGATGCACTCCGAACTTTGTGCGTGTTGGGAAAACTTACGCCAGGAGCAGAGCTAGCAAAGAAGATCAACGATCCGAGGTAGGCAGCTCCCTTGTATGTCAAGGTACCGGTAGCATTAATCAGGGCAGCAACACCATAAGTCTGGAGCGCGCTTCCGACGAGAGAGCTGCCCCAGGCAGCGACAGCACCGCTGGTCTCCTTGGACTTGAGGAATTCTTCCTTTGTGTTGGCGGCTTGGGCGCGGTGGTAGGCGTCTCCGAAGACAGGGGCAAGGATGCCGAGAGAGGCAGTGTGAGTGAAGACTGTGCCGAGGGCGATCGCCGAAGGCTTGACGGGAGGGAGATCTGGTTCTGTTAGTTTTCTTGTCATGTCTCGTCTCGTGACGACCAGAACGTACAATGTAGAGTAGCCATTATGTGGGTGTTGTTGTGAAATGGAGTGATGTAGCGCGAAGTAGAGTCTTTCTGTATGTATGTTGCAGAAAGGAGCAATGTCGAGGCCGTCACATGGCTTATATTCTGCTGGCAAGGAATGATGACGTCTTGATGACAGGCTGTGATGGCCCGCCTCAGCCTGAGGTCATGACTGGCCGGTACCCCATAGGAACCTGGGAAGCCCGCGTACTTGCTAGGCGATCGATGTACAGAGCAAGTATTGCGGCCAGACTCAGCAAGGAATGGAAGATGACGTCAATCATCGACGGAAACAGAGCAAGCAGAGATCACTTTGGAGAGGCTTGCACGGAACAATATTAGCGTGTGGAGGGGGGAAAGTACTAATACGTACTACATAGACTACTACTAGACTGATTTGAATCAGGGAATGAATAGTGTGGCTTGATTGCGCGACGTGGGKGGATGTGTACGTTGTCTGACACTGGCAAGCGGAACGAGAAGCCATTCAAACCCGGTTTGATCGATCTAGAGCAATTCTAACGCTGCGTAATTACGGTGTAACGTCGATCAGAATTACATTCAATATACTTGGATTGCCAGGTCCTGTCCAATTATTGACCATAATTACTAGCGTATTTCTGTATCGACTAATACATGCGGGGTCTCAATAACCGTCCGCCAGGGCAGGGCTTTTTTTTAAACCCCACGGCGTAAAGTCCTCAACAACGACAGGCAAGTAAACCGATCTGGCCCGAGGCAATCTATGATGGAGGGATCCAACTTGGCAAGCCTAGCGCAGCAACGAATCCCGAATACGATGGACGATGCACAAATAACACATACGTACTCTTCCTCCACCGAATCCGGTTCCCCTGCAGACGACTCCGACAACTCGCAATTACTCATTGGCGAATCGTTGATCCCCGTACGAGAAAGGAAACATGCAGGCACCACCGTCGTCACTATCGATGGATTGTTGAAGGAGCCGCTGCGACTCAAGGAAGACTTGAAGCAAGGATGTGGTGGACAACTCTGGCCTGCAGGGTTGTTGCTGTCGAGATACATGCTGGAGGAACATGCCACCGATCTCGTTGGTAAGACTATGTTTGTGCACCCTCCTTCCGACGCAGAGGCAGATTCTATCATGCGCTCTGGGGCATACATACTGAACTCGTTTGGATGACTGACCGACGACTCAACAATAGAGTGGAGTTAGGAGCAGGTGGTGGTTTGGTCGGCTTAGCTGTCGCACGAGGCTGCCAAACCGATAAACCGATATACATCACCGACCAAGAACCTATGATGCAGTTAATGCAAGACAATATCTCACTGAATGACCTCTCGACAAAGGTGAAACCCGCTCTGTTAGACTGGGGCACACCATCCCCAGCAGAGATACCAGAACACCCTGAGATTGTACTCGCCGCAGACTGCGTGTACTTCGAGCCTGCCTTTCCTTTGCTGATATCTACGCTACAGGGACTCTTGGGGTCAGACACGATATGCTATTTCTGTTTCAAACGGAGGCGACGCGCCGATCTGCGTTGTATCAAGATGATCAAAAAATTGTTCAACGTGACCGAGATCAACCGTTTCTCGACGTGTGAAGGATACAACAGAGAGAATCTCTTTTTGTACAAGATCCAGTCCCGTCAAAAGAGCAAAGAATAAGCTCAGGTCTAAGAAACAAACAGAATCAAGTGAAAAAAAAAATTGTAAATCAAAGACACTGAGAAATTTTTATTTTCATCTCACAATACAACTATAATTTTAAGCTATCACTTTGAGCCGCTGTGGCAGTGCCAGACTTGCGACGCTCATTGAGAGACTGCAGCTCACCCCCTTGTCCAACCATCTGCACGCCACCCTTCTTGAGATCAGACAGAATCTGTTGCCCTTCATCCGTCTTCTTCTGTTTACCGGGTTGTTGCGATGTTGCCTTGAATTTCTTCTTCTCATTTCGCCTTCTCCTGGACTTTTCTTCGCGGCTCATTTCATCCTTGGCCACAGATACACCATTCTTCAAGACAACTTCTCCTCCAAGACCGGCGCCATCCTTGGGATGATATACTTCCTGAGGAGCCAAAGTTCCTTGTTCTCCCACAACTGCACTGCCACCAGGTCGGGCGTCTTCCATCATCACTGTAGCGACATCTGTAATGACATTGATATTGGGCTGAGGCACACTAGGCTTGTAGTGCCAGTTTGACAATGCGTCAAGCTGAGAGCTGGTGCTTTTCCATAGCTGTGTGATCTCGGCATGTTCTTTCTTGAGTTTCTCGTTCTTCTGGTCCACATATGAGGGGTCTGTTGCTCGTAGATGGTCGTTCTCGTATATCTCAGCAAGACTCTGTTGAGGCTTGGTTTGGTCTACTTCAACACGTCCTCGACTAATATCATGCTGTCGAACAGAGTCGGGTAAGCGTCGAACGACCTCGTCAAATTCCTTGGCAATGATCCTCCGCTTGATGAGTTGTTCCATCTCTTCCGAAGTCTCACTGGTAACCACGGGCACCGGTTTGCCGATACGTTCGAATTCGAGGTCCTCCTCAATCAGTGAATTGAGTGGCCGCTGCGGTGCCCTAGCTTCACCAGCGAGCATCCACTCCTTTTTCGCGACATTAGCCATTTCTAGTCGACGGATCTCATCCGCTATTTTGGCTTTCTGCTTTTCATGTGTTGAGCGTCCTCCCTCGGCCTCTCCTGCATCCATATCCACGTCAGAGTCTGCTTGATCCGAGATATCCTCAAACAGATCCCGGCGAACATCTGAAATAGCACGTTCGATATCGTCATCAGTGGGTGCTGCTGTGGGCTGTGTCTTTGGGAGTGGTCTGGCCTTCTTTTTGGAGGCTTTGCGAGGGGGTGGAGCGAAGAAGTCGTCGTATTTGATGTCGTTGGTGTCTAACCAGTCCGCACCCATTTCGTTCTCTTCTAGTTCCTCATCGCTATCGCCATCCCCGAAATCTCCATCGCCAAAGGTCGGGCCTGCATCACTATCCTCACTATCTTCAATCTCATCTTTGTCCGCAGAGGATTTAGACAGTCGGGCGGTTGATGTTGTTGCTGAGGTTGGGTCGGCGTGCCAATCGACTTCCTCTTCGTCGCTGGGTTCGTCTTGATCGCCCCTTGTATCCATCCTCTCGAAATATTCACTTTGTTTATTGAAGTCGTCGATAGAAAAGAACCCGTCATTTAAGCCGAACTTGTCTTCGACATATGTCTCCGAGGTGGCATCTTCCGAAACTGTAGATCTTTCTTCAATATCCGCATCTGATTCATCCTCGTCGGATACCTCTTCGACATCCTCCTCCATGTCATCTTCCACGTCCTCTGAATCAAGATTGGAGTCCTCGGCGCCAAGTTGTGAATCTAGTTCCGATCGGCTGATATCGTCTTCGAGCGCGCTATCATCTTGGTCGGATGCGATGGACTGCGGTGAATGAAGCCTTCCCTTGCCGACACTCTTCTGCAAAGATTTTTCGGTTTCTTCTATGTCGTTGCTCAGTTGATCGTTTGTCTCATCTAAGATTCTCACAACCTGTTCCCACACCTGCCCAACGGAGAAGCCATCGAGATAAAGCTTTTGTACGCGGAACCGGTTTTTGCTAGAATTCTTCTTGACCCTTTGACCGTTGTTCTGAGATTTGTGCCATCGGTCCTGTAGAGTTGTCAAACTGGATGCGAGCGGGTCGAGGAAATTCTTCGTCGCGAGTCGTGAAGCAGTATGCAATTCATTGGAGGGAACCAGGAAGCCATGCGGCGAGCCTGAAATCGCATTGCATAGCGAGGAAGCATCCATGGCTACTTACTAGCAACAAAGTGCGCAAGTAATCTCTGCTTTATAAGCAGTCTATTTGAACTTTGACTGCTTCGTGAAACACAGTAGAGTTCACAAATTAGCAGTCGTCGAAAATATCGTCGAGGTATAACTCGCAGATAAAAAAAGTGTTTAGTACCTACCAATACTAGTAGTATCAGTACGGTAATGCGTAATTTTCCGCCCCACCCAGCACTTCCCGCTGGTGTCTTGGGAGCCACGCTGTGGCGGTGCATCATATGGAAGCCTCATCGCTGAGGCTCACCACAGAGCGACATTGAGAACCTTTTTGTCACGTATATGTCTCAAAGCAGCTGGCTGGGAGGGCCTGCCGCTCACTCTCCAGGGGATTGTGATGAAGGCAAACGGTGCTGTCATTGTGTCAGCGGATTACGAGTATGCATTGCAATGTCATCGGTCGTCAATGCCAAGTGCACACGCGAGCGTAGACTCTCAAAGCACCATCGCATCGCATCAAGGTGGGTGAAAGCTGTAAGGATTCCCAGATTCTGGCCATTCTATGAGCAATCAACTGATATGGCTGGKGGCTTCTCGGCCCGGCGCTTGACGTTTACTGTTCGGCCCAAGAAACGTCACTGTGACGAAGGGTTGCCAGCATGTTATATATCCAACACGTAGAAGAATTTACAATCATGTTGCTACTCACCTTGTTCTAGCATCAGATTTCATTTCTTGCTGCTTCTTTCCGATAGACAGATATTTTGCACATACAATCGCCAATATGACTGACAAATCCCAATTCGAACCTGGTATGATCCATCCTCCACAAGAACCGGGATGCCAAGCTCATACTAAACTGCGTGAATGAAAGGGCATCAAATTCCTGTGCACCACCAGGATCAGCCAGGCTGGCAGCACAAGATTCCCGACCCTAAGCCAATCTCGGACATGCTCCCAACAGACGAAGGCGGGTATCAATTATACAAGGCTGCCGGGAAACTGAAGGGCAAACGTGCCGTAATCACAGGCGGAGACTCAGGCATTGGCAGAGCCATTGCCGTCCTCTACGCAATGGAAGGAGCCTCGAGCCTCATAGTCTATCTCGATTCCGAAGAGAAAGATGCACAGGATACAAAACAACATGTTGAGAAATATGGTGCCAAATGTTTCCTCTTCCCTACGGATCTTCGCAAGAAAGAGAATTGCAAGGCAGTCATTGATAAGGCGGTTGAGCAGCTTGGTGGTATAGATATTTTGGTCAACAATGCAGCTTTCCAGAATATGCTCCCAGACATCAAGGATCTTTCAGAGTACGTATAATTCCCATCCAAGACTTGGTATGGGATCTTAATACTAATTCCTCTTCAGAGAGCAATGGTTGAAAACTTTCGATACCAACATTCATCCTTACTTTTATCTGGCCAAATATGCATTGCCGCATCTCAAACGCGGTTCAACCATTATCAATTGTTCTTCTGTGAACCCTTATATTGGAAGAGGAGACTTGCTTGACTATACCTCTTCCAAGGGTGCCATTGTAGCCTTCACCAGAGCATTGTCCAACCAGCAAATCAGCAAAGGAATTCGAGTCAACGCCGTCTGTCCCGGACCGAGTATGCATGGCCCATTCCTTGCCTAGTTATTAATGATGGACATATTGCTAACATGCTGGATAGTTTGGACGCCTTTGATCCCATCAACAATGACAACGGAAGCAATGGAACAGTTCAGCGGTGTCCCTATGGGTCGTCCAGGGCAGCCCAGCGAGGTGGCCACCTGCTTCGTGTTCCTGGCAAGTGCTGATAGCAGTTATATGTCTGGACAGTCCTTGCACCCCAATGGAGGTGTGGTTGTTGGTAGCTAGATCACCCAAAAATACCTAGAAATACAATAATATGCTTGACAGACTCATTTGATATCGATCACATGTGGACAGATAGAACTGCAAACAGATTTAAATACAAGCGCAGTTAACTTCAAGTAGAAGGTATTGATATTCAACAGAAACACCAAAGTAATATTGTCGTCTGTGGAAAGTAAATGATGAACGTAAAGTACAGCTCAGGTCTCCGATTTTTTTCGAGGAAAAAAGCATCTATCAGACTATATTTAAAACACAAATTCGATACAAAGAAAAGACCAGTCTATCGTCGGTACCACATGCGTGTGATTTTGGTGTGACGCATCTTCTTCTGGAGTTGGAAAATGCCGTACATAAGAGCTTCGGAGGTTGGAGGGCCTTGAGACATCAGTTAGCATCAAAAACTCCACGGTGTTCGTAGAAAATCAACTTACATCCAGGGACGTAAATATCGACGGGGACGATTCTGTCGCAGCCACGAACGACAGAGTAACTGTAATGATAGTATCCACCACCGTTGGCGCAACTTCCCATACTGATAACCCAACGAGGATCGGGCATCTGATCGTAAACCTGTCGCAGAGCGGGGGCCATCTTGTTTGTCAAAGTACCGGCAACAATCATAACGTCGGACTGTCGGGGGGAAGCTCGAAAGATGATTCCGAGACGATCTTGATCATAACGAGGGGTAGACAAGTGCATCATCTCAACAGCGCAGCAAGCCAAACCGAAAGTCATGGGCCACAGTGAGCTTTGGCGAGCCCAATTAGCAATCTGATCGAGCGTAGTCCTTTTCCATCAGTGTCAGCAACCTTCCAATTTCTTCAGTCCTCGTTCTAGTGTCGCTGTGCTAGCACTTACAATGCATATTGCATTGCGCCTTCCTTTTTTTCCTGGCTGGGCAAAGGAACCTCGCGGCGAACCTTTCCCGACGCTGTCAATGATGACGAGGACTCCGTTTGTCGTTCAATGGCAGTCGCCGGCATCGCTGCTGAGCGCGAAATCCATGCTCGCTGTTCTAGTTGCTTGGTAATGCCGATTGAGTGGAGGGATGCTGCTGCGAGTGAGCAAGATATGGCCTATGAAGGAGTGGCAAGACGAGGAAACTCACGGCGGATACGCCCAACCCGAGCCAGAGGGTTCATCTTCGAAGGTCTGAAGAATTTCAATTGTTGAATTGCCTCCAGAAAAACTTTGAAGGAAGACGACACACGTCCTGTGTTTCGAAAACGTCCGAGACGAGTTACTGGGTAGGTCGGAATACGATATCTCGGAGTTGAGAGGTTGAAGAACTAACTGCAGCGTGTGGCGGCATCGCTCGGGCGGAGTGTAACTCTTGAGTCGTATTACTACTGTATTTTATACGGCATCTCCTCGTAGTTCAGACCCCTCGGGTATTGTAATTACATAACCTATATTTCCCCAGTCTCCATCTATGTCAATACACTACTCGTCAGCGAGCACGATCAGACACCACACATAACAATGGCCCAGCCCTCTATCGCCTGTATCGCTTTCGTAGCGAAGGATGTAAGAGAGAAGCGAATCAACAAGGAGAAAATCAATGTTTCACGCGACTGACTTCTCCGTCTACAGGATCATCCTCTCCATGTGACAGTATTCCCACCCTTTCGCGAGTCTCGCCTGAGATTCCTAATCCTCATAAATTCGTGTCTGGACATCCTCGACCTACGCACGCGAAATACCTTTATAGATCAGGATTTAGGCCTACTACAGGCTCTTGACGAGCGACTGGCGGTCTACGGATGGCTGACCAACACTGGGGTCAAGATCTTGGTCATTGTCGATCTCGCAGGTCGACATATCGACGGTACTGGTCAGAAGAAGAATATCACACCCGTGACAGGAATGAAGCATTCAGATTTGAAACCTGTATGTGCTCAAGGATACGCAATCTGCATTTGTTCCTAATATGTGTGTGATAACAGGCCTTCAGAGCGCTCCAAACCGCATATATTGGGCTACTCCAGAATCCATTCTACAATCCGGATGATCAGAACGAGAGCTCTCGAATCGAAACAACGAGTGATACACCGATGGGCATAAACGACAAAAAATTCGTCACCGAGGTCAAACGAATTGGTGATATGTGGTCTCCTAGTCTTACGATCATTTGAATCGCGTTTCGATCTATGACCAAGAAAGATATTTGAAGACTTCGAGGCTTATCTACCATCGTTCGGGTCGCTGGCAGACTAGCTTCGTTACACGAATAAGAGCAGTACATCGTCCATCGTGGTCTGACCTAGGCTGCACGGTGGAAACCCTTTACACCAGAGGCGAGCCGGTGAAGTCCAATTCGAGATTGTGCGCTTCAGCAGCATGGACTCTTACTTCGATCCCCCTCTCAACTTCGAGTATTGAAGCAAGTGGCAAGCGAGATGAGATAAGGATGATGGATAGAATAATTATACTGATGCAGCTAACACATTTTGATATCATGCAGAATACCACATTACCATGAACATATTCTCACAAGACATGTGTATGGATACGGGCTATCTTTGACTTATCAATGTCAACACAAATGATACGATGTATATATCAAGACCAACTATATCGAAATAAGGAACTTTCCTCTCCTTGAAATGTGATCAAAACCTCAAGGAGCCTCGCTTTCAGATCTTTCGAGTGATTTCAAAGTATCTACCACATCTCTGGGATCACATATGGCCCAGACGCCTCCTCCTTTAGCAGAAATGCGGCCAACTTCTTTCCCCACTAAATTCCTTCCAACCTTTCCCGGACCAATTCCCAACCATCGCTTAACACCTCGTTCCTGATGTAAGTATTTGATGCTGTCCCACCACCTCACGGTTTCGACGCACTGCCTAGATAATAGGTCCTTGAGGTCGTCTTTTGATCTGAAAGGGGCCGCAGATACATTAGAAACACACAGTATGGCTGCTGGAAATGTAATATCGGCAGTCTCTAGGCTTGTACGCATGTATCGGGCAGCAGGGGCCATGATCGGGCTATGAAAAGGGCTATCACTCTTCAACCTCACAGCACGTGGATCATGGCCACCAAATTGCCGAAGTTGAACAAGGAGCGTCTTGATCCTTTCCAGACTTCCGCTCAGAACTATCTGGTTCTTGGAGTTGATATTTGCAATGAGGACTTGCTTTATAGATCCCGATTCATAACTAGAGTCGTCCCTAGAGCCAGCTGACCCAGGCCCAAGAAATTCTTGTATGGCTGCGATCATCCCCTCCAGGTGATCTACTTCACAGATCAAAGCGACCATCCCGTAACTGTCTCCGGACTTCTGTTGAGCCCTACGGGTACACTCCGCCATGACTTCTGCACGTCCGCGAACCATTGTGAGAGCGGATGCGAATTGCAAATATCCTCCAGCAACCAGGGCAGCATACTCTCCCAAGCTGTGCCCGAGAGTCACGTCAACCCGGTCCTGTGTTTGAAATCCAAATTCTTGCTCCAGTATCCTCAGAATTAGTATCGAGGTTGCCATGATCGATGGCTGTGAATTTGCCGTCATGTTCAGTTCTGAGCTGGGACCCTGGGCTATCAATCGGGAAAGAGGGAAACCCATTGTACTGTCCATTTCTTCTAGAAAAGGCTGGGCAGTTTTCGGGAATGCTTCTACCCAGGGTGTTATCATACCAACACGTTGTACTCCATGGCCTATGTACAGTCAGGTTGGCTCTTCAAGACCTATGGTTGAGCAGCAAACTAACCAGGGAAGAATAGAGCGGTTCGCAGAGACGGTTCAGCCGATTGCGTAGTGAACGACCTGCGAATGGCGTTTCGAGCGCACAGAACGGGGGTGAAGGCTGAGAACATGGTGGATTGATGCGATAGCCGGCCTCATTGTAAGATTATGGACTTCCTCCTATATCAGCAGAATGCGCCCAGATTTCTAGAAACCGAAGGCATCATTAGAAATGAACATGGAGCCGTTCACTGTATGAGGTGGGGAAGCTCCCTGCGATCGGTAATCGGTCTCTTGTTCTCTCTGCCTATCGTCCTGATGGTCCTGGGTCCGATAAGCAACAGCGAATATAGCATCCGAGTCTACTCACCACAAGCAATGCCGCGCATCATCGCAGGTTCATCAGTAGGACGCAGTAGTGTCAAGCTCTGTCGAGGATGTTGTCGTTAGGACGTTGTCCCGATAGCCGAACTAGTGCGTCATGGAAGGAGAGCCTAAGGCCACAAGGCAGCCAAGGGAAGCTCCGGTCTTGGCAGCGCTGTCTGTATTTATTTAGTTTATTTATCCAGTTAGAACTGCTGAACCTTAGCAACGCATTGAAAGTGTCGACTTCTCACAGACGAACGCGAAGCTCTGTCGTCTTCAGCAATCCATTTCTCACGCGATCCTTACCGATAGATTACATCCCCTCTACAACCTCCTCGCTGCCACCTCGATCACCCGCGACATGCAAGGTCGATACTGAATCCTCCCATTGCGACCGACTACTCACTGTATTCAGCCACTGAACCTACCACCAGCTTATTCGTCGCGACTCATCACTTGTTCATGTTACAACTTTAAAACATGTTTGCGCCAGGGTCAGGAGGCCAGGCTGCCAGTTCCCTGCGCAGCTCGCGAAGACGCCAGAGAACAAGTCTCGAAGATTCCGTGAAGCCCCCAGCTGCTAAACGTCAGCGATCCTCCTTACGACGAGAGCCCAAACAACCTGCAGCCGACAAAAATGTCACCACCGCCCAAGAGTATGGCAACAAGCCAAGCGCTGTTACCAGAGACTACGGAGTTGAGACAGGCCCCCAGAAAGAACGGAGTCTTGCAATTCGAAGCTCAGAGAAGACCAGCAAAGCAACGTCTCAGACTGATCACGCTGTTGTCCTGGTAAGGCTGTCATTGCTTGATATTTACCGCGATTATATGCTAATATTCTGATAGTCTTCCAACGATTACTACACCGTCACACAACTTCCATCTGGGTCAGATCAACCTGGAGAGACAATTTCTGGTGAGCTAGTAGCCCATATGACTAATGATCAGCCTGCAATTCTAAACTCCAGAAATTAGGTCCTACAAGATGCATATTCAATTCCGAGAGCGGCTTTGCACTTTTGCTAAGCCAGTCACGAGCTTTGGTCTGGCCATACCACACTAACGTGCCTTCACCAGGCGGTGGTGGGCTTCTGTCGGTATCGTTGTCGGAGTGGTGTACCAACGATGGGGAAGCCCTGATGGGAACACTAATATCAAACGCTACCTGTACAGTGCCAGGACTCTTCATCATAGTACCCGCTACCGGTAAAATGATATACTGGGAAACTGCCTCAAATGCGACGTTCATGGGTATTGCCAAACAAAAACAGAGCGGTCTTCAGGGATCAATTACCGGCCTATTCTATGGTGAGAAAGTTACCGATGTTATAAATGCCGAGCCAGCTGGGGTTATTACAACGTTTTCTAGTGGGAGGGTCGCGCAAATCACATTCCGAGACCCCCAAGGGAAACCCGCTTTGTCTGTGAATTTTTTCCAGAGTACAGCCAAACTTGGGGCGGGGGGACTTTTCTTTGGTATCCGAAGCGTTTTGGGAAGCTCGGCGTGGCGCAAAGATATCGCTGCAGTCAAGGCTGGGAACTCATTGTTTCGAGGCCAACGAGATATTATTGTTCTTTCCACATCCGGCCTGCTTGAGATCTGGGACTCTCACTGGAATGGCGTCAATAAAATCCGCGCTGAGGTCGATTTGCAAAAAGAAATATGCTCGTACTTGGGCTTTGAATCTAACGGGAAACCTGAAAACTGCCTCAAAGTACACGATTTCGTGGCTACTTACAGAGAGGCCAAGTCACCTTCCAATTCTGAGGAACAGCATAATGAAACGTCTCTGTTTATTCTGATCGATATATCTCGCAATACGCCTGCGAAGAGTCTCGCTGTTATCAAGGCACGGATACAAAATGACAACTTTGAAGTCCTCTCTTTGAACACTCTGGAGAATATGACACTCGCTCAAGGCTTTGAGAAACAGAGACCCAGGCTACACGTAGTGGAGCCTTGGGAAACAGCTTTCATTCTCATGGGACGGAAATTGTTCATCATGTCACTCCAGGAGATAGAGGCATCCCCTTCTGCTCAACTTCTGAATGGCATTGTCCCGAAACCTTTTCAAGATCGGCTTCAGTTCCAGGAAGGTGACAAGTACGAGATACTTGGAATTGGGTCCGAGGAAACGTCTTCAGAAACACAAACCCCTGGGTGTAACGTTATGATTCGTGGCTTTGGCCTAATTGGTATTTCTGCTACATCACCAGGATCGGATACTACCGAGTATGTCCGCGTTACCGCTAAGCAGAAACTTGAGCAAGCTGTGTTCTTTGGAACAATGTCGAATACCCCGCTTAGTTTTAGCAGTGACGGCGAACCGGCATTTGCACTTGAGGAGTACGAGCAGGCGGCATTAGAAATCTGTAATGATATTCTTCGTTCCACTTCCCAATATATTCCTCGTGCAGGGATATCACTAGACCAAACTTTGCGCCGACGATCAAAAGCCTTGGGTGATCTGGCGACCGAACTAATCCGTCGAAGACTACCGTTGTCGAAAACTGTACGGTGGGAGTTGATGTGGGCTGGCGAAAAGCTAGCCGCTCAACGGTCTATGTGGAATTTGGAGGAAAATTTTCGAGAACGATGGGCTTCTGAGACCTTTCTCTCTCGGGTTATAAGCCTGATGACCGACAAATACAAGACTGAGTACGTGCCTTCTCATAATGACAAGCAAAATGATCATGTGCGCCAGTGGTTCGACTGCGATACATTTCAGATGCAACACATTATTCCATGGATATTCAATGCGATCCGTGGATTAAAAGGACCATCTGCTCGCTCCAGTCCCGAGTTTCTCTCCCAAGTATACCAAGCTAGCGAGTTGTCACTCACGGTTCTCGAGGGGGCCTACAAATTCAGAGAAGACCATGCGCTGCAATACGGTTTTGCCGAGGAGGACTTTGATAATGGGGTGTTGCTAGGATCGTATTCTGATATACCTGAATTCTGGACGTCGGAAAACATGGTGTACAATGAAACCCTTCATATGTTAGATTTCGAACTTGAAAGTTCAAGATGGGTTCACCAATCAGTATCTGATACGTCTGCAGAAGATCATGACATGATAGCGAGTATTGGGGAAAATAGTTGCCGCAGGCTTCGCGTTCTCAATATGATGCTCACCGAGAGGGTTCGCTGGCTAAATGCGCAGAATGACCCAAAGTTTGCAGATGAAGCCATCGCACTGAAAGATTCAAGTGTCAAACAACGAAAGTGGCAACTATACAAGATGGGTGGAATCGGTCAGCTTCAAGGGGCAATTGACCTGGCAGAGGAGTTCCGTGATCTAGAAGCACTGGTCGAACTCATGGTAGAGCTCCAGTACCTGGTCAGAAACAAAAGTAGCCCGGTAGAAACATCAATCACTATTAACTCATCGGGTGTGCGTGATGAATCCGGGTACAAACAAAAGATCGCGAGTTATTTCGATCACTTTGGCGAGCCATTCGCGGACGCCTTCTTCTCGCGGTATATCGGCATTCACCAACCTGGTGTTTTGTTGACAATGAAGGATTTTCAGAACCATCTCACCAGATTCTTGAGAAAGAGACCTTCATATGCCCCATTGTCTTGGATCAATGACATCGTTGGAGAGGGCGACTATCAAACAGCATCATCTGCTCTCGAACAGCTTGCCCTTGATCATGATGATAATTTATGGGATCAGCGGGTTCAACTCTCTTTAGCAAAGTTGACGAGACTGGCCTCTTTGGAAGAGAGCAATGTGAGCGACGATGCAACGCCTACCAAGCTACAGGAGCTTGATGACAAATTAGAAATAGGCAATTTACAAGAGCGTCTATATGAACATGTGTTGCCGGCTTTACATAGTGCAATCGATGAAAAGGCGGAGGTGGAACTAGCAATGGATCAATTTGGAGGCCGCGTCACCGATCAGCCTGCACTCAAGGATCTTCTTGAGGAGTTACTGACACGATTGATACGCCGACAACCCCTTGATGCCGAACAACTCATCAATATCTTAACGTTGATTGACGACGTGCGTTTCTTAGAAGGAGACGAGAGCTCAGTCTCTGGGCGCGAATTTTACAATGCTCTTCGAGTACTCCGCCTAAGTGGTTACGCATCAAGCGATCCTGTTAAATACGATTTCTTAGAGAGGTTGATCTGGAGGAGATGCTTCATACGAGACGATTGGCACAGCATTTCAAAAACCGAATTTCGCTCAGACGATAAGAATAGATCTCTATTTCTGAACACAACGCTCGCAAGGACCTTGCTTGCTTGTGTTGAGGATGGTAAGTTAGGCTTGTCGCAATCTTACACCATTTCTCAACCAAAAGCTTACAAGACGACAGAAACTGAAGAGAATCGAGGTCGAGGAGAGCTATACCCCGTTCCGAATATATCCGACGTTCTGAGTCTTGGGTCCTTAGAGCTTATTAGAAGTCGCTTCCGACCTGAGCAGTGGCCTCATATTGAGCGTGACCTTCGAACTGAAGTCGATTCATTGGAGCGCCTCCTGGAAGGTACAAACCTGAAAGAGTGGCTTTCAGGTCTTTTGTTGCATGCTGAGGAAGAGTTTGGGGGGACTAACGTGAAGGGGGAAAGGTTGGTACCGGAGTCAACAAAGGCAAAGTTTAGCTGGGTGTAGGCCATCGAATCACACAGCCTTAGATGGCTAATTCTTTTTGCTATTTCGGGTTTGTTCTATCGGTACAAGTGGACAGCTTGGGTCGGCCAGTCTATGTATTTTAGTACTAGGGAGTATGTTTTTTGAGGGGGGGGGAGTTTCAGGATCAGCAAGCATCGCACACCCAAGAAAAAACTCTCCAAGGCATGTAATCTGTAGTTTCGTCGACCTGAAAAACCGTAGTGTGACATTTGGACGTACGTGATCAGACTGCGAACAGGTCTAGCGTCATTTTGACTAGCACATATAGATTCGCCGCCATTTCGTCTGGACTTATTATCCGCCTCTCATCATCATATCATATTTCGTTACACTACGTTTCTTCTTGTGCTTCGCATACCAAGCTAATTTTTGATTAATTTTAGCTCTTTATAAATAGATATTAAATCTTTCTTGAATAAAAACTTCAAAATAGTTGAATATTCAGCTTAATTAGGTTAGAATTTCTATAGAATTATATTAAACGTAAACTATATTAAAACCTACTAAACTTTTTTAAACCACGGCTGGCCATCTTTTCCGGGTAACCCTTGCATACCATCAACACCGTTTTGTCCTCTCGGTGATCATCGTACCTGGACGTCCTTCTGCGCCGTTAATATCATCCCGTCCGTCCCGTCCATCTCGTCCAACTCCAGCAGGTATGATCATATGTTAATTAATTGTAGAGAGCGAACCTACAGGCACTGATAATGAATTACGATAGGAAGCTCTAGCAAAGTCTCTTTTGACATTGATAACATACTCTCCACCCGGTGATGACAAAGATAGAAGTGAGAAGATCAGAGCCCGAAGTGACAGCATGATCCTTGAAGAAAGAACTAGATACAGGAAGTGATTGCAATATTGTAAACCCTTATTCGACTCCCAGAAAGCTGACTCCAGTAGCTGCAGGAATCATGCCGCTACTGCTTAGGATAACCTGTCTGCTAAGAGTTTTTGAACTAGGAACTGCTGAGGACGGTGACATTGACATTGGCTGTTTGCACGGATGGCTCATTTGATTCCTAGAAGTAAAACCTGGTCAGCTTATTCATATCAATTATGGGATAGATGACACATACCCCGACAACCTGGAACAAAGCCACGCTAAGAAGAGCAGGTCCTGCAGGGAGGCTTGATGGTACTCTGACTGTGACATTGGTGTATAGTCCACCCTGAGGGTAGGCAAATCCTTCAATACTCCAGTTGCCTTGATAGAGAAGCCATTCTCCCAGCTCTAAAGTGGAAACGTAACCGGTGTCCCAAGGCTGAATGCCAATGGCAGCCGCGATATCTTGGTATGGACTAGCAGTATCCTAGATATTCTTCCAGATTTAGCTTTTGCTTATCAGAGAGCTAGCAAAGGATGAATGGATACAGTACCTGTGATTGAACTTCAATGACAAGATCACTGCCAGCTGTAACTTCTTGGTTGAGGCCAGGGGCCTGAATCCAGATTTGTTGAGCAGCTGCTGTGGCAGCAAGTGCGACAAAAGTGCATAACTTCATGGTGTATAGCGTTATTTAAGCCCAAAAAAAAAAAACTTAGGCAATAGAAGTGATAATCTGAGGACCTGATATTCTCTTGTGAGGAGGACTTGTCGGGAATTTATATCTTCGCTATCTCTACTGGGTCCGGACTATGACATGATTTCATACATGTAGTAGAAGCTACTCAGACCAACAATCGATTTCATAGGGTTGCATTGCATGAATACATGGCTGTATAAACATGAAATTTATCTGTCTATAGTGGCTGGCACTACCAACAGCTGCCAGTCTTTAGTTCCCCTTTGAAAGCCCTTTAAGCGAGGCCGCACTCTAATTAGCTAGATTAGTCCTGTGCTATGGCTATATCTGGGTTCGGTTGTTTTGTTGGCTGATTTGTTGGTTTTATTTGCGGAAAGGCACTGACTGTTCCATGTGGGCGATGTAGAATAAGCCTAAATGGTAGTTTCATTTGCCCTAATGCTTGTAAGTGTTACTTTTACTACTGATAATATCACAACCTAGATCTATATAGTGGATCATGTAGTATCAAATAACAGATAGACTTTTTTTGCAGCAGGAATAGTACACGATAATTGGTCAAGGCGGTTTCTAGATATAGTAATAGGCATCCTTGTATCGTACTGGACAGTTGGCAACCTTTACTTAATTGCTTCTTGCACGCATAATTTCGCAATTATGGGTCAAGATTGGCACCTTCAAGAGCGGTAGGAAATCTCTTTGGTTCATCCAAAATCTACCCTCGAAATGGAATCTATGGAAGTTGAAAGAGAAAGAGTCCACTCGCGGCCTGCCCACCATGACATTGGAGACACAACTCTTTTCCTGATCCTGTTGTACAGCATATTTTAGCCGGAGAGTATCTCTTAAGTATATCAGTAGCCCTCATTGAAGTGGATGGTGCAATGTAAGTGGGAACAGCTACGTGGTACTAGCGTACCAAGTTGCTCATAAAATTGTATATGCAGCCCACAAGAAATGCCTCATAATAGCAATATAGCATTGAACTCGTACTAGTCAGCTGTAGTATAATAAAGATCACAAAGAGGTCACCGATTGCTTTCAGGGAATGAGAATGCTTAAGCTAGCCTGCCAGCAAGATACAATGTCAACATAGTCAAGGCTGCCTAGGTATGTGAGGCGTGGATAGCTGCATGCAGGGAGCAAGAAATTTGTAATTGGAATATCTCACCGCTCTATGAGTTATTTGTTTAGAATAAATTACTAGTTATGTTCCCTTCTTCTGTATATACTCACTTCGCATTTCCCATTTCATATGGGTGGCGGACTGGATTACTTAGGGATCCGCGGCAGAGACGACACTAGTTTAATATGCCATCCTGACACGATATTGCTTACCAAAGAACGAACTTCACTAATAGTTGTCATCAGGGCAAGGCAGTAGAAATCAGGTGTTGGTTTTTGGCGCTGTTGGAAGTTACTGCTACGATCATGTTAGCTGCAATAGGAATTCGGTGAATACAAAGAACTCGACCAAAAAACGAGCGGCTTCCTATCATCGTAGCATATTATGTTGAAGCAATATATTGGGGGGAAACTAAATGTAGCTAACGGAAAGGACGAGGCAGAGAGCCTCTGAGCTAACTAGGTAATATGTGGAGCGAGCACAAAATGTGGCGCGGATTGCTAATCAGGGGACCAACATATTATAACAATGCTAGTATATCCACATTAAACCTATTCTTGTGCTTCTAATGGCCTGGACTCCTGGAGCCTAGAAAGTAGAATGCGGCACTGCGCAGCATAAGGTAGTATGCCGTATGTGGAACCCACCTGACCAAAAAGCTGCGCGCCTACTAGTGATCTAGTACGGTAATATATAGCTAGCGAAGAGGATCTTGTGGTATGTGTAAGGCCAGGGAGACAGTATCCAACATAGGATGTATCCGCACCTAGCTAGTGGTATTTAGATACATAGCAAATGAAGGGCATAATAAGCAGGTAACCATTATATTGTTAATCTCGAGGTTTCTTCCAATAGAGAACCAACCTAATGCAAGATTGCCTCCACCAGCTACAAGTCAATTGGTCTTTTTTGGCTGATATCTTGTGGTGATGTAGGCATATTAGGCAGCAGATTCTTAATACATGCAGCGGAGAAGACTTGAAACGGTCAAATCTGTCCCAGCCAAACTTTCAAGAAATGGAAAAGAATCTAATTGTCCTGCAGCTCACTTCAAAACTAGGTTGCAGCATGCATTCTGTTCGAGCTGATAATCGCATGTGGCGCCGTTCTATATCAAGCATTAGTACTATTTATTGCTACGAAATAAGCGATAGAATACCAACAAGACAGGGAGGCCACTCATGGACCTGGTTGTTGAGGTTCAACTAGCGACCAACGTCAAAAGCACATGTTTGGATCGATGATCGAATTTTACGATTGGATTAGCTACATATACAAGCGGTCTAGTAAAAGATGCACTGCAAGTCAAAGGGATAGTAATAGGATTATTTGATAGCTAGGCCAAATGGGTAAAATACATCAGTGACTAGGCCCCTAGGTATGAATAGCAGTAGCCGGCTGTGGTGTATAACCTGGAAGGCCTCCAGCTTGTACCGCAGCTGACATGCTCCCCTTCTACAAGGACAGAACATAAGTCGATTTGTTTTTATCTATGAATACTTGTATCAGGTAGCATCTAAGTTCCCGAACCGGAGCAGTGGTTCCCATCATTTAATCACAATCACAAATACGGCATGCATATGTAGTAGCGAATTGCTTGAAGCATACTATTTGTGTTTACGGAGTACTACTCACATGAAGAACGAATTAATTCACAAGTAGAATTCTATCTTTACTGGCTATAGGTATGAGATGCAGAATCTATATCATTCACTGCCCTAGGTCAAAGAGCTTCAGGAAATGATCAGCCACAGAGCGAATACAATAGTAATCAACAACAGAGGTTCTGCAATCCGACTTCCTGTTGACTGAGTAGTGTATCCAAAGTTCGCTGAATTGTTATTGTAACCAACGGTAGGTACCCAGGCTGGTGTGTTCGTATCGTTCTTAAGAATATCAGAATGATACTTGTCGATGACGCCAGAGAGTGTCAAGCTGAATTCTCCCCAGACTACTGTCGATCCCGACGTCGCAGTAGACCCCGTTCCGTAGACGGCACCGGCCTCAGCGTATCCCTGCAATGTCAAGTTCGCAGTTGAGTCGTCAAACTGAAGATCTATCGTTGGATTCGTGAAGTTGGTACCGTTGACCGGGTCACTCCATATCAAAAATGACCATTGGGAGGTCTCAACGCAGGGTGTCGAGGCGTTGACGTGAAAAACGCCAAAGCCCCTATAGCGATCCTCGATAGTACTGGACATATTGTATGGCGGGCTTGTGGTGTTCTTGAGGGACCAGATCCAATTGTTCTTTGGGTCACCACCATTATCATACAAGGGGCTTAGCGATCTCAGTTAGACATCGAGCGTTGATCTAGAATATGAGGTAGGCCGAACTCACTCGGAGGAAAACAGTCCGAAATCCAAATCAGGTATATATGTTATCTGCTGTCCCAACGGCAGTTTCGTGAAGTCATAATCAAGGGGCCACAGTGTTAGAAAAACATTAGCTAAGTCACCAACTGAATCGTATGAGCCTGGTTGTGTTATTGCTAGTCGTGCGCTGTAGTTTCCGCGTGCGGTTTGGTTGCTGAATGCTGGTGGACAATTGCTTGGTATAGAAGCCGCTAGCCCGCCAAACGGTATGAAGTCGACTTGTGCGGTGGCATTGTAATACCTGGTTGCCTGATGAGTACTGTCTCACGTAGCTGGGCTCCAAGAAAACTTACGATCCAACCCAGAGATACAAATCTGTAAGGTTTGCAGTCACGTTACTGGGTCGATAATTGTTGGAAGTAGAGATGTTTTGTGCCGCAATGGCAGCAACGTAGAGAGTCACGCCCAAGGCCGTGAAAACTTTTCGCATTTTTGCGGCGCAGGATTGCAGAAATTAAACACGGGCAATGGCTCGTCGTAGCTTTTTAAGTCGCAGGACTTAGGAGCCAGGGGTCTCTCATGGTTACACCCACACCTGGCGCCGGAGCGAACTACAACCACTAGTAGTTCCGTCGCGCTTCCTCGATCCTGACTGGAACGAATCTAGAGCCTCAGCTAACTGAAGAGCTAAGCCTTTGGTGCTTGATTGAAGAAGGCTAGCGCAGATAGCCTGATCCTTGCACCAGGATGATTAGATTATAGATAAAGTGGAATCGACTCGAGAAAAGTGACAGCAGTGCTGCTAAAACGATACGATCAAAATACATATGATTCTATCTTCTTCAACCATTTGAATGAAATCACAGGTTCAATTCAATCATATGTCATTACCAAATCACAAGCCAAGAAAGGATTAACGTCAGACCGCTGGGTCTTCCGCCAAAATAGGAGTCCATAGAAAGATGAGTATCTCCGGATGCTCCAAATGCACCACCTGATTAGCGGCGCACACTAAATAATAATTCCGAGATTCTGAGACAACGAAAGCCTAACTAATATACCCAATCGGCTTTTGACCCAGGTTCAAAGAGGCCAGAGCAAGGTCCATAGGAACTGCGCCGCATTTAATGAGGAGAAATACTACACGAGTTCATGGAGACCACGCGCACCTGTGGATCATTACAACAATTGGTGTGATCGTATTATTGACAAGATTACTTCACCGCTATCCCGAATATGGGGAGTGTTCTCTAGGTTACGAAATGTGAAATGGGAGACTTAGCGCGCTACGCCAGGCCTGACTTTCTAACATAGGTATAGCGGGAGTAAGCGGCTATCTACGATTCATCACAAACTAATATGACAGGTCTCTAATCGACCACCTGGGCATTTTGTCCAGACTCCAGAGATGTATGTAACGTGCGCCGTGGGTCTACAAGGATCGACAAGGCCAGGGTCCACAGGGAGGCAACGGAACGAGAACCTAAAAACGCTTAGCTACTGCTAATTAACTACTGTGTAGTTAACTAAATTAGTAGTTCGGGATGTTTAATTTAATTGGTAAGCGAGCCGCCGGTTCACATCCGTATGCAAAATGACGTTTTTTCATAGCCTAATAATTCAAAGCTAGAAACACCTGTATGAAAAACTCTGTGTGTTGCTCCACTGCAATGACTAGTTTAATTTAAGATTGAGACAGAAAATTATTGCCTGACGCTCGATCAGAGATCACCAATCGGACAACTGTGTAAAGGGTATCTAGGTGCGTGCTCCAAATTTTGGAGAAAAAGCAGACACTGGAAACGCTAGCTATGGCTTCCAAGACTAAACCAGGCACTACTGCAGTAATGTAGGATTGGCTAATTCATTCACAGAAACGACCCTGAACTTCCAAGGGCAAGATGGTTACGGAGGTAGCTGAACAGGTATATAAAGGTTGGTCCAGCACTGCGAGAATTGACATTTATCAGACAAGTCACTCTTTTCTTGACAACATCCAAGTCGTCTCCTGTACTTGATAACCCTTTTTCTTTTCCTTCCCACCTTGTTTCTTTCTTTCATCCCTAGAGCCGAGTAATCCTCGACCCAGACACGTGAAACGATCATGAGGCTCCTGGCTCCCATCCTCGGGGCCTTGACTGCCTGGTTCATTGATCAAGCTTATGCTACCAGCCCTCCTGCACTGGAGAATACCTTCAACTCTCCAGCTAATATCTCTGCTCATGCTCAGGTTCAGAAGCCCACTGCATGCCCCAGTCAATGTAACAGCTATAACACCTCACAGTGGTTTGTTTACTCCGGTACTTCAAGAGTTACTCACTATAACAAGACTATGCTATTGGACTTCACAGTTCAGAACCCTTTGAATGATACCAATAAACGGCATACAGTCCGCAGTTGTGTGACAAGTCAATCCGAGGCTCTGGATACCGCCCCTAGAGGTACTTCGTGCCTCCCAGTCTCTTTATAGTCCGAGAGTGCCTATCAGGCTAGACTATAAAGTGGCGCGGATTCAACTATATCATATAGCTCCAGTAAGGGCTCATCTATATTAAATACTATCTTAGTATACATAACAGGAAACTACTAAAAATCCTTGATCTTTGTATTCTTGGAGTCTATACACATAGCAGTAGACATACATATCAATGGTAGTCTCCACTATCCTCAGAACATTGACTCTGCTGTTAAAGAAATGACTAGCATACTTCAAGACTAAGGCTCTTATTAAAGTATCACATTACAGCACTGTGGGAAAAACATAAACTTTACTCTAGGTATTGCTGTGGATCTTAGCGGCGACCTTGCAGCTGTTCAGCGGCATGTACAAACTTGGAATGATAGCGATTATGTCTCAGGATTCACTACAAGCAATAACGTGACCACAACCCTATCCTCAGCTAAATCATCTGCATTGTCTATACCTGCAGGATCTAATACAACACTGAGCAGGAGATCTTCCCATAAAAAAGAGTTTCAGCGTCGCTCAACCTGTTCGTATGTGCAAGTAGTTTCTGGAGATTCATGCGGTTCCCTGGTAACTGAATGCGGTATCACCTCTGACGAATTCTATTAATATAACCCCACTTCTAATCTCTACTCAGCCCTTACTATAGGAGAATATATCTACTGCTCCATAAACAGTCTCCCAGACCTAGTACTGGCCCCCTCCACAAGTAGAACTTGCTACGGGCTTACAGGTCAGCTGGGGTCAAAAAAAGTTCAGCTGGGCTTAAAAGTTTAGCTGGGCTCAACATAGTATAAATTTGACGCAACTCTATAGAAAGCCTAATCCTTTTTAGCTAGTTCTTTAAATCTTTTAAATTTTTATTTAATATAGATTCAATATCTCTCTATAAAAGAGTTAAATTTAATTAAAAACTAACTTAGTTTTCTACTAATAAGATAAGAAAATTTTTTTTATTTATATTTATTCTATATCTAATTTTTTTTTTTTTTTAATATCTATTTAATATTACTTTAATACTATTCTAATAATATATTATAATAGCTATAATCTATTTTATAGAGATATTTCACATTATTTTAATAAATATTAATAATATTATT